>NW_013566982.1:0-711774 GCF_000721755.1 Aureobasidium subglaciale EXF-2481 | reverse complement strand
AGAGAGAGAGAGAGAGAGAGAGAGAGAGAGAGAGAGAGAGGCCTTAGAGATTGTACGTCGGCTTCAGCTAAACGAAAGAGACGGAAAGACCACCATTATCGGCGATCTTCGGCGCTTCTGTCCACCGGAGTGGCACCTAACATCCATCCAATACCAGACGCCAGGCCACCGGTCACGGTGCTAGTAATCATATCTCGTCTGCGCACTCTCCCATCATCCATGCCTTCATGCAAACCCTCACCGGTTGCTGCCCGTTGCGCCTGCATTGTAGGTTGTTGCCGTAACTGCTGCTGTTGCTGGACCTGCGGTGCGGAAGCGGCACCGCCTACACCCACGCCGCCACCACGCAAGGGAAATGCATTCCTACTAAACGCCTTTGCCGCACCGCGAGCAACATCGAACAGTCCCATCGGTGCTTCTTCATCAGCGCCACGTCTAGCCTCTGCATTGGAGCGGCCGACTTCACGGCGAGGTTGTCCGAAAACCATGCCCTCGGTCGATGCATCCGAGAAGCCTCCAGGCACACTGATGCGTTTGTCCGCGCGATCGTCAAACTCTTCTTCTGCTTGTGTTTCGGCGGCGAGGAGTGCGTTCGTTTCTTCCTCGCAGCGGCGCCAGATGTTAAGGACTTCGGAGAGGGAAGAGGGTGGTGCGAGGAGGAGGGCTAGACTGAGGAGCTCGGTACGTTGGTCTAGGCGGCGGAGGGTGGGTTGGGCGTTTGTTTGTGATCTGTAGCGGCCGGCGAGGAAGGCCGCTCGCCAAGATACATCGTCTTCTTGCATTTCTGGGTGTTCTTCTGCTTCTGATACTGATGATGGGATCGTGTCTTGCGGAGCTAGTCTATTGACAACGTACGAGTATGCAGTCTCAAAGTCGCCGACGGTGAGTGCTGCCTCGACGCACATGTAGATGACCCTCTTCTCGGCTACCGACAGTTTCGTCTTCTTGTCAACATCTGATTCTAGGCTGCGATCAATAAGGTCGCCATCAGCGTTGCGAAGTGGCAAGCCAGCTGCGATTAGGTTACGACCAATTTCTATGAGGTCATCAAGTTTCGTATAGCTGTTTGCGTTTTGCTCGAGCAGTTTTGGAAGGAGCGATAGAGGGTCCAAGCTAGCGCGGATATTTACAGGCTGGAATGGGACACCATGTTGCAGCTTAAGCGAGTAGAAGGACATTGAGTGGGTTGCTGCAATCAATGCCAGAGCCTTCTTGAACTCGTCGCTCTGAGGAAACTGACCCTGGCAATGAACAATCAAGTCTTGGGATTTCTTCATGTTGCCTCTTGTGCGGTTGCCGTTGCTGGCGTTGTCGTAGAGTTGCATTGCTTGCTCGAGGATGATTTTCTCGATATCCCCCGCGCTGACTTGACGTGCATCAGCCTGTGCAAAGTACAGGCGATCAACCAATGGGTAAGATCCGCTTGAAACCAAGACCTTAAGAAATTCACGTTCGATGGTTGCCTTTTCGAGTCGACCGAATATGCCGGCACCGTTGAGACTAGGATTTTCAATCTCGGTATTCCAGTTCCATAGCCAGATCAGTCTGTCGTAATCATCTTGCCACTGTTGTTCATCACGCTTCCCTTGTGCAGCCAAGCTGTGAATGACTTTGGTCAAAAGGCTCAGTTGTTCGTCTGAACCAGAGGCAAAGCGTAGCTTAGCGACGGTGAGTATCGAGATATTGTGACCGAGTCCAGCCAGCTGGTAAGCCGAGTAAACCAGCAGCTGCAAAAGCATGTATGAATCGAGTGTGGGAGTAGCTAGAGGATGATCGGGGTCAAGGAGAACATTTGGCTCGAGGTTTACGGTCGAACCGTTAGCGTAAAGAAGTTCGATGTGCTTGTCAATGATAGGTAGCTGTTTGACACTGGTGGCAAGTTGTGGAGGAGCCCCGAAGTCAAGTAGATGGGCCAAGCGCACAAGAACAGCATGAGCATCAGCAATGGTTTCTGGGGAGTCGGCTTCTGCAGCATAACAGGAAGCAAAGGTAGCCTGTGCGTATTGTCGTTCGAGCTTGGCTTGAGTGTCGTCGTCAAGATAGGCTTGAGCATCTTGGAAGCCTCCAAGATCAACATCTCCAGGGCCATCCCATTGCTCAACGAGGTTGGCAACAAGTGAGAAGTCGTGGATTGCCGTGTGAAGCATCCACTCAAAGAGGTACTCCCAATCATGGCCTGTCTTGTCCTCGTTGGTTGAAGCATCCGGTCTGGTGGAAGCAGTGTGCGGAGAGCGGGCCGTGTTGTGTTGTTCGCGCCTAGACTCTTCCTTGTGATAAAGACGCCGCCTCTTTCTTTCTGTGTGACCATACATCCACGGGCCCACCATGGCCCTTGTGTCTCTGGCGACCACCGGTTTGGAGTCAGTCGGAGAGGTCATGTCATGGTCGAAGTTGGTCACGTTGGACAACAACAAATCGATACCTTGGTGGCCATCAAGCTTCTCAAAGGTCGAGAGGGCCGGCGGGTCTTGTGTTTCGGGATAGTAGTCATAGCGGAGACGTAGCAATGGCAGCACGACGGCGACGTACCAGGTACGAAGGTAGGGGTTTGTGTCAAGGAAGGGCTCGGCCAAGCGTGGGACCAGAGTCAAGAGACCAGTCTCGTTGTCGATGCGGTTTGCGCGGTGGACGATGAAGCGGGTCAGCAGGTCGTTCGGAGCATGAGGAGGGAATGCCGGCGGGCTGAGGTCTTGAATGAACAACTTGTTGACGCGCCTTCTGGCTTGGTCGGGTGATAGGGACGACACGGGCGATGTGTCCACATCCAAGAGCTCCCGCTGTTCTGGGTCAATACGCGTAGCGACTTCACGCACATACGTCGTGTATAGCGACGGGTCGACCGTCTCGGGCAGGTAGGTCAGCACGATGCGCAGGACCAGCTCCGGCGACAGCACGTCGGGACGTGACGGCGTGAAAGCGTGTAGCAACCTGATGTTGGCTTCGCTGGCATAGTGCACCGTCAGCAGGATACAATGTGCAGACGACAGCGCCTTGGTCGATGGGTTCGCCATGTTCAGGAAATTGCCATCTAACATGCGAATGCGCATGCGGACAAGCTGTCCGCATGCGCTGTAGGTTGCGTCACTCTCGGCCCAGACTCCCCCGGCCTGCAATTCATCACGAGCTGCCCAACCAAGCTTTCAGCACAAACTTCCAATCCCATTTCATTTCTTCGCTACTGCTTTCTACCTACTGTAGCTATTCCTGATTTGACTCTCTCCCGATACCACTTAGGCGCCGGGTGGGGGAGGTGGGGGAGGGTTTTCCGAAGGCGGCGGAGGAGGAGGAGGCGCATCACCAGATGGAGGAGGTGGAGGACTTCCTGCTGCGCCGTAGCCTTGTTGCTGCCATGGTGCCATACCTGGTGCCGCTGCCTGGGCATAGCCCTGCTCGTAGCCCGGTGCTGCGCCGTATCCGTAACCAGCATAAGCGGCTGCATATCCGCCGCCATATCCACCTGCCTGAGGTGCTGCTGCATGACTGGACTGTTGCTGTTGCTGTTGCTGTTGCTGCCATGGTGCAGCGCCTGAGCCTTGTCCACCGCCGTATCCTCCTCCGTAGTTGTCGCTTGCGCGGCCGCCGCCGGAACCACCAGCGGCCCATGGTGCAGGTCCGCCTGAGCTGCCACCCTCGCGCTCGCGACCACCACCACCACCACCGCCGCCGCCACCTCCTCCTTGCTGCCAGGGTGCAGGTCCTCCGGTGGGTCCACGCTGCCAGGGCTTGGCTGCTCCACGGTCGTCGCCGTATCCACCAGCTTCAATGCGAGCAGGGGCTGCAGTTCCGGTGATGGCGCCGCCGGCACCCAACTCTTGCATGAGGTTGTTGAACTCGGTGTCTGCAGGCTCGAGCTGACCAGCATGGCCAGATGCTCCTGGAGCGGGACGGTCGCTGTTGCGCCAATCTTGGCCGCGCTGTCTGTCGGGACAGTCTCTTGCCATGTGACCTGCGTTACCACAGACGCGACAGATGATGTTGGCGGTGAAGTTGCGCTGTTCGGGGCAGTCGTACTTGCGGTGTCCAATCTGGCCACAGTTCTGGCAGGCCTGGTTCTCGTCGTCACGGAGCGTACCGTTGAGCGCGGCGAGTTCACGTAGTTGGTTGCGCTTCAGCTCGTTCTGGCCTTCGGGAATTGACGCGGCCTGTGATCCAAACGTTAGTTCAAATTCCGCAACGTAGCGCGACCGTCTCAGGTCGTGGGTAAATACCGTCTCGATAACGTTGTGAATCAACTGCTTGGCCTTGTTGACCTTGTCTTCGGTGTCGGCCATGATCAGACAGTGCAAGTCTTCCTCCTGGTTGCTGGTGTGGGCGGCGTCGGATCGGCCCTTTCCTTCCTTGACGGAACCCTTTCCTCTGATAGCAATCTTTGCGCCGGATTCTGTTTCCATCTTCTTCAGGGTGTTGCCACGAGGACCAATAAGTAGACCAACTGTTAGTAGGAAAAAACCCTAGATGTTAGTTTCTGTTAAGCACATGAGAGCAGTGAGTGGTTAGGGGCAGAATAGCAGACAGCTGTAGCCTGCATAATCATAGGGAACAAGAGGGGGAAGAGGTTAGCAATCATACTGAAGTTAATTTCTGGATAGTCGTTGACAGGCACGTAGACCTTCTCCTGGGTCTTTGTGGGACGTCTGTAATCAGAAGGAGGGTGGTAGCCTGGGATGGTCTTCATGGCCTTCTCGACCAGCTTGTGGCGCTCTTCTTCGAGACGCTTCTTGTAGCGGTACTCGCGAGTGTTGACACGGCGACCGAAGTTGTCGTACTGCGGAGGCGGAGAGGGTGATCTGTACATGTCAATTACGAGATCAAGCAAGAGGAGATGGGCCAGACTCACCTGTCACCGTCGGCTGGGACGACATCGTTGATCCTCAGCTTCTGGCTGATCTCCTCAATACGCAAATGCAGAGTGTAGGCATCGAGCTGTTCGCTTGTCATGTTGCCGAGAACAGCAGTGGGCAAGTTCATCAAGCCAGCGGCCTTGTTGTCGGTCGCGTCACCCCATCGGTTGCGCTTCTTTCTCTTCTTGGTGCCATCGGGATTGAGCTCTGTGTATTGGAATTAGTACGTGGGAAGATAGCAGTGCGCGACAAGCATACCTCTGACAGGGCTGCGACCGCGCTTCAGGCTTTCGCCTTCTACGGGGCCGCTGCTGTAGCTCTCTTCGACGGGAGGAGAGCCATCTTCGGCACCAAACCTGCGACGGTTACCCAGAGGGATGTTATTGCTACCGGTGATGCCTTGACCACGCCACGACATGCTGGGTAATTGCGATTTGGGAAAAGTGGTTGTCGGTCAGTTGGTGTCGCTGAGGGCGTCTGGAGAAGTTCGAGCGACGCTGATCCCGCGGCCAGATCGTCCGTGCACGCCAACCCCTTCTTCAACACTTCCCTTCTTCACTGCTCCGAGTAAGTCCTCCTTCATTCAACACTGGTGATCTCGGTGCAGAGTAAGTATGGTTGATAAGAGACCGAGATCACTCTGCGCTCTACGTCAGTCGACATCATCGTTCTCTCGTGCTGTTCATCGGACTCTGAAACTAACGCCCTGGCCATGGGCATGACTTCTCACATCCTCAAGTATCACATGCGAAAGCCGACCTGATCTTTATTCCTTTCGAGTACGTGAGCAGACGTGTGCAACATTGACTGGTGTACGAGGCGTCCGCATTTCTGGTGGCCGTATGTTATCATACTACGACTACGGACTTCGCTTCCGGTCATCAAACCTACATCTGGATACGTGTATCCTTCACGAGCTGTGACCCAGTAAACCGGTCACTCTTCCGACAGAGTGAAGTTAGTAATGAGGTACCGATACAGCCCGACGTCAAATTCATGCGGGTTGCTTCCTGTCTCCGATGAGGGTCACCAGAAAGCTTCCTGATCTACTGTCATCGGAGCAGTGTTGTTACTATTGACTTCTTTGACTGGACAGGACACAACTATAATCCCGAGATGTTACTGCGTGACCTCAGAAGGAATCGAGGTACAGCAGACATGGGTAGTATTCAAGCCCTACTGCTGGTATCACTGAGCGCTAAATCGCGATTGCTTGTCAAATCGTCCGCTCAGTGGCATATCGAAACCAGAGTTGAAACTCCTCGCTAAAGGTCGAGCGACGAGTGATGTCGCTGAAATTGAGCTAGGCGGTCATGCTGCAACTGTCTTCTTCCCAAAGGTTGTCGAAAAGGAGGGCACGAAGTTCACAGTGAGCGAGGTGGTGGCTAACAACAGACACACTCCTCATAAAATGAGGAATGCAGGGAGGCGTCGGGAATACAAGAACACCTCTTACCGAGCTCTGCATGAGACATGGAGACGTGCAATTGGACAAGGTCCAGCCAGATCTCCAGCTTACCGAACGATCGTGACTGCTAAGTAACTTCATTGTCCAGCCAACATTCATGCCTCTCAACACAGTGAACAAAGAAACCTTTAGTGGCTTTGGCCATAGACTCCAACTTTTAGCAGAAACTGGAGCCTGCAATACTGTGGCGCCTAACGGGCAGATTGCCCGCTGGTCATATAACTTTGTCTTGATTCAAAAGCAGCTGTTAGCTGTGTGTGCTGTGCTGTCCTGCACAGTGAAAGTAGCAGCTAATCATATCCTCTCCGTGCTGGAAGTCTGGGACGACGAGATCGATTCCTAGTGACGAATCAACGAGAAGTGTGCCTGACAGGGGTATGAAGCAAGATCGACGTAGTACGAGCACAGCTAAGAAGCAGTGTCGCAAGGTATCTAGCTGATTCAGGCAAGAGCGCGCCAGAAGTCAGGCCGGTGGAGCGGGCGCTTCGATCTCAGGAACCCCTAGCCATGCTCCTTAGACTCAACGCTCCACCGCTTGTGTTTCAAGCCCCGGCCCCAGTGCAGCAGGAAACGTGCAGCAGCCGCCACCAAGACCATGCGAGAACGCATTGGGGGACACAGCTGACAAGGGAGACGTGCATAGACGAGAAGCATGCTGGGAGGTGTTTGAAGCACGATAAATCTCTGACAGTCCTTTGTGAAGTAACAAGCCCTTTCCCTTGCGCCCACGAATTCCATGTTTTCTATTTACGACCTGTGATTGTTTCTTTACCTTGCGTGCCACCACACCCCATTCTTTTCCCGACCTCCGCACCCAAGACGGCTGTGCTGCTCGTCCACTCGTTACTTCGCCATTTTTGCGACAACTTCGAGGTCTAGCCATTCCAGCTTTCACCACTCTTGAAGCCACGGTGCCGGTCACCATCACATTCAAGAGCCATCTCATCGGGCGTCTTCTCCGCGGTCGAGATCTTCTCGTTGTTCAATCATCCCAATCGTCTCCTGTTGATCGGTGAGCCTTTGCTAAATCATCGACATGGCATCATACTCGCTCCTCCTCGCCGCATTCGCGACTGTTGTGACTGCCTACACTCCCAGTATGACACCTGAGCAAAAGGCTCTTCTCTACGACTCTTACTATCAGAATCACCGCATCCAATGGTATCTAGGCTACGTTTGGGCATCGACGGTTGCAGCCATCTTCACGTATCGTATTACCGTCACTGCACTGCGTTACGTTCGTACACTCGCGTGCCTGGAAAACGAAAAGCAACACTATTTCGTCAATCCTCATTCTGGCTGGGCTGGTCTTAGGCGCCACATCATCGATGCACCTCTGTTCCGTAGAAGACACAACCGAGAGTTCAAGCTCTCTGCTGCGGCTAGTATGGGCACGCTACCAGGCAGGCTCCAAACCATGTATCTGATCGGTTCGTCATGTCTCCAAGCATGTATTCACGTGGTTTTGCTAACCTCCGTTATAGGCTATGTGGCAATGAACATTGCGTTCTGCGTTGTCAGCATACACTGGAGTGGCGGCAACATCGCTACCGAAATCAGAAACCGCACAGGTGTCCTATCAGTAATGAACATGCTTCCGCTGTTCTTGCTTGCTGGTCGTAACAATCCACTCATCAAGTTGCTCGACATTTCATTTGACACTTATAATCTCATGCACCGCTGGATCGGTCGTATCGTGGTTCTCGAAGCTGTTGCCCACACTGCTGCATGGATGGCGAGCAAGATCATGGCTGGTATGTTCCACAACCGCTCAAGGATGTTCGTCTTACTAATACTTGCGAAGCCCCTTCATCATCGGCTGGTTGGAACATCATTGGGAAGGCAATGGCTAGCAGTCAACTTATTCTGACTGGCACAATTGTAAGTCACACTTGTTTGCAACTTTGTTATCTCACTGATAGATTGGCAGGCGACATGCGCATTCATCACGCTCATGCTCCACTCGCCTTCTGTTGTGCGTCATGCGTTCTACGAGACCTTCCTCGGTGTTCATATCGTGTTGGCTGTCATTTCCATCGTCACTGTGTGGATCCATCTCAAGACACTCCCTCAGCAGATCCTCATCCTTGGGGTAATCGTCATTTGGATCTTCGAACGTACTGCACGCGTCGCCATCCTGATCCGTCACAATGTCGGTCAAGGCGGTACCAAGGCCGAAGTTGAGGCTCTTGCTGGAGAAGCCATCAGAGTCACTCTCCGTATGGCACGTCCTTGGAAGTTCCGCGCTGGTCAGCATCTCTACCTTTATCTGCCTTCTGTTGGTATGTGGACTAGCCATCCATTCACCATCGCTTGGAGCCAGGAGGAGCAAGATCTTACTTCGGAGAAGTTACCAACCGATACCCTCGACGTTTTGGCCAGACGCAAGACGACCATGTCTCTTATCATTCGTCGCCGTACAGGTTTCACCGACTCGCTATGGAAGAAGGCCGAGAGTGCTCCTGATGGCAGATTCTGGGCTAATGCGCTTGTCGAGGGCCCTTATGGAGCTGCTGATTCTTATGAGTCATATGGTCATGTCATGCTGTTCGCCGCGGGAGTTGGTATTACTCACGCGGTACCACATGCTCGTCAGCTCGTCGGCGGTTATGCCAACAACACCTGTGCTACCCGCAAGGTTGTTCTTGTGTGGATCCTCCAGAGTCCCGAGCATCTTGAATGGATTCGTCCCTGGATGACCGAGATCTTGGCGATGGAGAAGAGACGTGACTGTCTTCGTATTCTTCTGTTCGTCACTCGACCTAAGAGCACCAAGGAGATTCACTCTCCCAGTGCCTCAGTGCAGATGTTCCCTGGTAAGCCAGACGTTGGCGCCCTAATTTCTGCAGAGCAATCGAAGCAAGTTGGCGCTATGGCTGTCAGTGTCTGCGGTACAGGAGGTCTTGGTGACGATGTCAGACGTGCCGTCAGAGAACGTTGCGAGAAGACAACGATCGACTTCTACGAAGAGAGCTTCACCTGGTAGAAGGAAACATTTCCGATGGGCTATATGCTGAATCTGAATGCGCATGTGATGATGGGACGACTGCTGGACATTTGATGGACGATCGGGAATCGTCCTTGGTTTTTGTTTCTCTTCTTTTCCTTCTTCTTCATCATCTCCTCGTCGAGAGTTTCTTCTTCCTTTTCGTGTCCTTCTTACACTCCTTACGAACGTCCCTGAGTGGATGTTGCTTTTATACTTCTTCTCGCTAGCCGATCGAATGCCAGACAAATTACTCTGCTTCATCTCAATGATCTTTTTAAAGCATGCCGTTGATTACCAGGTACTACACATGACTTTTAGATGGACATAGCGCGTAGATCTGCCTGTCCTTTACTTCCTGCCTTCACACATGACAAGATGGAAGCCTTCCGTAGTCTTTACTTCAGCCCACTTGGGATTGTTGGTGGTGCTTGCCTCCAATTCGAAAGCAACATTCGCGAACTCTGGAATAAGATCTTTTCTGGTTTTCCAGCCGAGAGATCCACCTGTGACAAAATACTTTAGCACGTTCGTCTTCGACCATATGTGACTGATCAACCGACCTTGACGAGCCTTGTCCTCTGAGAATTCTCTTGCGACTTCATCAAACTTGACGCCAGCATTCAGCTTGGCAACTGCCTCTTCCTTCTTTGCGTGCTTCTCGCAAAGTATGTGGCGGACATTAATGCTCTGAGCTGCATGAGGGATAGGTCAATACACCGGATGAAACAGTGATCGCTTGGAAGACTTGCCTCCTTTCACCTTTCCTGCGCCGGCCTTCTCAGGCTCCTTGGCCTTGCCTTTGTTGTTCTTTGGTGCCATGTTGTTCTAGATGAACAGCTGTGTTGCTGTGCGAAAAATCACTGTGAGCCTTACGGTTGATGGTCTTGAGAGCGGGACACGCCGTTCGCAACAAAGCTCGGGCTGCCGCTGACATTGTGTCCCCATCGGGCTGTGTGCTTCATGTTGCCTTCCCGTATGCAGAAGTAACAACAGTTGTCGTCTTCCTGCTTCCATACCAACGATGGCGGCCAACAACATGCTAGGCGCACATCAGATCTCGGACATCCCAGATGGCATGTTTTATATCCCGAACTTCATCGATCATCAGCAAGAAGCAGACCTTTTGAGCGCATTGCCGTCGAATCGCTGGATCCAATTGCAACATCGTCGCCTACAGACACATCCGTCCTCACTCTCCAAGACCAACATTCTATTAGAGGCTCCACTACCTTCATGGTTGGTAAATCCGATCATTACAAGATTCATGACACTTGGTCTGTTTAGCGACAGTCCTCATCAAGGGCCGAATCATGTCTTGATCAATGAGTACGAGCCTAATCAGGGTATCATGCCGCACGAGGATGGTGCAGCATACTATCCCATCGTGGCTACTGTAAGCCTGTCAAGCACACTATGCCTTGACATATATGAGAAGAAGCGGGACGAGGATCAACCTCGCACTGATGTCAGCCCTAAGTGGCGCGTATTGCAAGAGCCACGCTCTCTTTTGGTCACCTGTGGAACCGCATATACCGATACTCTCCATGGCATCTCAGAGATCGAAGTTGATGAAGACTTGAGACCCGACACTGTGGCGAACTGGACTCTTCTCGGCGACAAAAACATTCTCGTTGACAATGGCGGAAGGAACGTACGCACAACCCGGATCAGTCTCACATATCGAGATGTGATCAAAGTCTCAAAGGCCGGATCGAAAATTCTAGGCAGACCCAGAGGCTGAGCCTCGACAACTCAACCTTGGGACGAGAGGCTGCTTCACAGCATTGAAATCTTATCATTCTCGTCAGATAGGTCTCAAAAACAGCTGGCTACTCAGAGGATCATTCTGTTCTCTCAAAGACTCTTCTACCATGAACAACAAGTGCGACGTCCGCAAAATAACCTCTTCCAGATCGACTGCATAGGAGACTGCGACTTCTGCTTCCGAGGAAACCAATATGGGGTTATCTCTCTTCCATTTCCTTTCCCTGACTCTGAACTTGACACCCACGGTGTGGGCCGCTGTGTTGACCCACAGGATTGACGGATCGTCTGCCCGTGTACCAGATGATGTAGGCAGGGCACTGTCCTTGGTTTGGTCGGCTAGCCAGTCTCTCCAGACTCTAATGGTACCTTCACAGACTTCGACAGCCGTAAGTATTGTGTCTGGACGTGGACCTTGTTTCACAAGCATGAGGGCGGCTATCAATTGCGTAAATAGTTCGTCAGCGTCTAGAGACACTTCTTGAGACACCATATCGCTCTCTGCGTTGTGCACATGGATACTCGGATCGGCAGAACTCGGATGGGTCCTCGAGCCTGGAATGTCTCCCGCAGGGTGTTTCAAAGAGGGCCTTCGTAGCTCTTGATGTTGGGGTCTAAATCTAGAATATACAGCTTGACCCAGATGACCAATCTTTGCGGAGTCGGGGAGACCCTCGATAGATTTTTCGTCCAATCCTGAAGTGCCTAGCGATGTACAGAATAGTTGGCCCGCTGTCAGTCTGGCGCTTGGTGGGTATAGTTCAAGAACCAGAACATGGTCGAGCAAGGTGGCCGCGGCTGTCAAGCGATTTTGAAGTATTCTGACACAGATGGAATGAAATCTACGTGATACCGGAGCAAAGGTCAGGACATTCTTGGTAGTAAATGATTGCAGGATGTCGTAGAGGAGCTGTTCCATCGTTAGCTGTATTTCAATGAAGAACAGTGTAGGTCGATAGCACCTCATTGGGTAGAGCGTCGAAGCCACGCCTCTGAGGAGAATTCATCGTATCTTACAACGAGACGATTGTTGAGAGACATGGCAAAAGTCCTTCACTCGGGAGAGGCAGGTGTGGTTCAGGAAGTGGTTTCAAAGTGGCAGGAGGGGTCCAGTTATGACGCACACCTGGAGAAGCGCGGGGCTGGCGATAAGGGCTTATCGCATTGTTTATCCCGTCCGAGCGACAGAAATGCAATCTGATCATTTAGCATCACACACGTTATTCCCATAACGAAACTATCATCGGCTTCTCACGATGACATTCAACGTGCAACGCTACGTGCACCGTAATGAATCCGAGGCACCCGATTCGCGTTTGATCGAACCACATCCTGATCGGCCAGCGACAGCCCAAAGGACGCGCAACACTCATGAGCTGAACGGCCATATTTCGTACGAGACAAATACCGACAACTTCGATGCGAGCGTGCTATCCCCGGACGAACAACAGCAGATAGGCTCTGACGATTCACAAGGCCAAGATGACTACGACTATGGTCATTATGCCGAGCAGGGTACACAAGACTATCAGGAGAATGGCATTCCTGCAGGTTTTGATGTGACTCCGTCGCAGATCAGTGGCATGATGATGGAGATGAACCAAAACGGAATGCAGAGAGCAGCCAACCGTCCCATGTACATCGATCCAGAGTCTTATCCTCCTACCACAGATGGTGACCCAGAATCTTTGAATAACTTCGAGCCTGATAATGGGTACGAAGTCAGACACATGCAGGCTCAATCTCAAGTCGTACAGCAAGCTCTTGACACTTTCGAAGTGGAAGACCCACAGAGACGTGATGCTACTACCTCCTTGCCCGTCCATCCACTGCAACGCCGCACACACAAAAACCAGTTCATGGCGAGAGTCACCCCCACCGTGACTCAGAGAGACATCCAGGACCAGAAGAAGACGCGCGATGAGACACGTGCTATCGCTGAATCTGTGGTCCAAGTTGCTGCAGAGAGCTTCAAAGCCGCCACCCAACATTCCGCAGCCCAGAGGCCTCCTGTCAGAGCGCCAATTCAACCCAAGAGAGCCTCGGTAGAACCTTACGGTCACGACGATCAGTATTCGAATTCTGATCTGGATCCCGAACTCAATAATTACAGGGAGTTCTCCAACGGAACTAACCGTCGCCAGACCTGTGTCAATGGAGCGGACGTTCAGCAGCAACAACTGAATGGGAAAGGCCACAAGCAGCAACGACTTAACGGAAGAGGTCACAAGCAGCAACAACTCGATGGAACGAGTTACAAGCAGCAGCAGCAGAACTTCAATGAAGCTTCCGAAGAGATCTCCAAGCAAGAGTTAAGCTTCGAAGGCCTCGATTACGACAAGGAAAAGTTGAAGAAGATGGACTTTGATGCACTGCAGAGAGAGCCTTTTGATGGACCAACCCGTGAGGATGCACAAGAGGACCTCTCCGATCTCGCCTCGAAATCACTCAATGAAAGATTGTCGGCTGTCGCTAAGTTCGATGCCCAACGCCAGAAAGAGTTCTTCGCCTCTCTGAGCATCGAGGAATGGGAAGAGGCTGGAGACTGGTTCCAAGAGAGCTTTTCTGGGGTCATGAACAATCTCAAAGCTGCGCGTAGGAAGAGACGTGAGCTGGCTCTTGAATTTGAGAATCGGGTCGCTCAGAGGCAACAAGCGATCGAGAAGAAGCACGGCATTACTGAAGAGGCGTTGGTCGGAATGAAGAGGTCCGGAAGTCAGGTCCTGGTGAGCACACCAAAGAAAAAGCACAAGTCTTCGGGATGATGTGATGTTGATGATGATTGCTGTAATCTCGCGTTGTTTCACGGGGAACGAAAAAGCGGTCTGGTCTTTGCTTTCCGGTTTGTGGCATGTTGTGGCGCTTTATACCCCATCTGTTGGGCGATGACCCTTGTCGTGTTTCTTTACTGTTGCTAGTTGCTGAGTCTCTAGGGTTACCTGCTGATATAGCTTGACCTTACTAAGTATTACGCAGATCTTGAAATATGGTTCCTACCTTGTTCACACGCAAGCGGTGATCGTCTCCATATTTCTCGCCATGTCGCTTTCGCTTCTGGTACGACCCTGGTCCCCAGCTATGAGGGTCCGACACCATGTCACGACCGCCGGCAATACTGATAACGCTAGATATTCAAACTTGCGTAGATACACTTACGCCGTTGATATATTCCTAGATTCTCGAATGGTCGTTGTTGGTGTCTTGTGGTCTAATTTGGGAGGCAAGCCTTTCGTGGCTCAGAATATGAAAGCGACTGATCGGAGGTCCGACTATAGATCACGGAAACACTACTCACAACTTCGCAGAGACATCATGGTGCTGTTTGTTCTAGAGGACACTCATCCTACCGCAGTCACCAAATAAGACTCCAAGCACGAGTCCTTTCACAGACGTTGAACCTTGCAGCCGGTCCATCAAGCACAAGAGCTGAACCAGGTACATGGAGACCATCACGTTCCCAGAGACAGATTGATGGGCTTGCAGTGGAGTTCGTGCGGCAGCGAACCTCGTGGTGAGGGGCCACACCGGCAGCATGCAGAGAAGAGCGAGCTGGAGTACAGTAGAAGCAGACGAAAGAAGGATCTGAGCGGAGCATCATGCACAGAAGCTGAGCTGTATCTAGCCTCGTGCAGTAGTCAACGCTGAACATGAAGGTATCTACTAATCGCCAGGCTGACTCATGAAGTTGAGTCCTTTGTCAGCGGAGAAGGTCGCGAAAACTACTGCACGTGAGAAAATCCAGACAAAAGCGGCCCTGGAGATTGCGTCGAGTACCTGGCAACCCAGCTTGACCCCCAGAATCAGCCACTTTCAATCCGACATCATGGATGATGCTATCGTATGCATCTCCAAGGAGAAGATCGACTCGCTGTTTCGAGTGACTGCGACAGAGAGGTCATCATGACCTCTTTCCCTCAGGCCTCCCAGCTTACAGATCCCAGTACTGCTAACCATGGCGAAGTTTGAACCGGAAATTCGGCCACTCCGACACGACGACGGCGATCGGGCGATATTAGAGAGACCTACTAATGCAGGTCGAGGAACGCACCCAGAATGCGCGGTATATTAATGAGCCGATGGTCAATGCTATGCTCACATGGCCTTCGAATTTCCTTCTTTGGGGACTGGCTAATTAGTACGAGACTGCTGCATATGTTTCAGACATTGAGGTGCGTCTCTACATGCACTACCTGTGGTCGGACGGCATCATTCGAAGAGAGAAGCCATGAGGATCTGCCCATAGCACAGTTCGTAAGAGAGGATCTACGTCTTCCCAGATTGGCGCTTCGCGACGATTGCGCCGCGAAGGTGCTGAATGGAGAGGCGGTGTGAGTTTCCTTCAAGTGTATTACAATCGTATAGTCTGCATTGAGATACAGGTAATGATACATTGACCAGCCGTCAATTTTAAAAGTAAATCTGTCACTTGTCCTCTTGAGTCGTGAATCAGGCAAATTGGTTCGCGCGCATTGATATCGCAAGGAGGATACGCGATGAAGCAACGTCCGCAGCGCACGGCTAATGCGATCCATGAGTTTGGTTGGTGTCGTGAGGGTTGACTTTGGTGCCAGGAGTATGCATCATGCATGGATGCAAGAGACTCGTTGCGGAAGTCGGTTACGTGATATCGGCTGGAAACAGCAAGGCGCCAAGTCAGCGGTGATCTGCAGCCTCAATCTGATAGATTGTCGTAAATCATGTTGCAAAGATGGTCGACATCAAGTACGTGCGTAATTCGAACGGGAAAACACTATTCAGAGTGATTGGAGATGGGGTTGTGATATAATGTTCGTTAATCACAGGCTCAAACAAGTTTGTCGATCTCACCCGTGACGCTTTTGTCGTCTCCGTCAATCATAGGTATATAGCATGTCGACAACGATCGATATCGATGTGTCTCTCCTTGATATTGAGACAACGGGCATGAGTCAACTCGATTGCCAGATTCTTCCGGCCGAGTGATGGCTCATGTCAAGATAAAACCGAATACCGAGATGATTCAAATGTCGCGATATTGCCCTCTCACACCATGGACGTCCTCTTGAATTGGCTTCTAGTACTATCCAGAGCGGTATATGCAAGCCCTACATGACGCCGGTGGATGACCAGCCCCGTTCACACTCGGCCAGGCGACGGTCGCCGTTGATCTTTGCTCCCCGGAACCTTATGGCTCAGCCTTGTACCGCGTGCATGATGCTATCCTCCGAATGCATGATCGGTACCGTAGCATGAGCTCGCGGTTTCTCATTGAGTGGTGCATGCATAGAAGATTAGGAATGCCATGTCCAGCTGTCAGGCATAAGATCGTGATACCATGGCGCGTAGCAGAATCAAACACTGGAATTGATGACCGCTGAAGGCAGTGTCGCTGAACGTGACTGCCGCGAGACAAGTCGTTTGACCGGCAATCTGGGAGGCCGAAGTGGCACTACTCCTACCTCTCCACTTGGCTCTTGACGATATTGTCTAACATGACTCTCTGAAGACAAGAGCGGGTGCGTTTCCCCTGGCTAGGTCCACAAAAAAGTACTGATGCCCACTACGACCCGTGCGGTTTATGCATGGCAGCGGGGAACACACGGACAAGATGACTAGCTCGTGGCACGATCGCCCACGTCAATGAGTGAATCCAGGTAGCTGGGTCCGAGAGGTAGGAGTGCAAGAGACGACATCTGCCACTTGCTGGCCATCCCATCCAGCACTCCCGCTGTCAAACCGTCAGTGCGCATCTCTCTTCCTTGCGCCATCGCTTGAGAGCAAATGGCGTCACCAATCTAGGTACTGCAACTGTATGAAGCGCTGTCGAGATCTGTCCTGAGATCGACGCGCCGAACCGGTCATTGCACAACCGCACCTGTCCGGCCTCACACAAGTTGCGAGGTCGTCACTAATATGACCATATGGCGTATGGAGCCCTTGGCCAATTGCCTCTCGACGGATAGATCGGGTAAGTAGACAGTCTTTAGTGCTGCCCGCCTGACGCAACCGGAACATTGCCGTGATTGTAGGCCTCATTGGTTGTGATAGAGGACGCATCATTAATGAGAAGGATCTGGTGGTCGAGCGTGCATGTCGCAAGATACCACGAGCGCGCATTTCTGCAAAGATGCGTCTCCGCGCATTCTCGCGGGTGTTTCATCATGGTTCCTAAGTCATGAGTAGAGGTTCTCGCCCAGCAACGGTGCGTACCATTCGAGTACAGAGTACACGAGGGTGGCCGTTTGTGGTGATGGCTGTTGCTCGCTTCCGCAAAACGTACTCTGCGTAACAGGCCTCTATGCGCTCCTGAGCGACTCGACATTTAAACCCTTGAACCGTTGTGATACGCTCTGGTAATGGCAGTCGCAGAGAGTTCTGTCCCTGAGGCACAAGACTCGAGTGCGCACAGTGCTCGCCGACTTGCTTTGGTTTCTATCGTCGACCGGAGCTGTCAGGGCAGGGCTGGTCCGTCCCGCCGTCGCCAAAGCTTGCCTGGCACAGATGATTTGCAAAATGGGAAATATTTCATGCAGGTGTGCACACTTTGCAGCCACCAACTTACCAAGCCTCTGGGTTGGTGGCGGAACTGACTTGTCCCATGTTGCGTACGCTTGCTGCAAGCATCACCCATCTGTCAACTCATTGAGGGTTGTGAGAGAGCATCGACCACCACACGATCCTCCGAAAGGTTGAGCAGCTGCTAAGCTTGCTAGTAAACAGGTCAGCGCATTGATCTGAGGGTAGACGGCCTAGGTCGTGTTGAGTTGTGATTCGACCGCCAGTGCCACGGCCCTCAGATCTGGGCCATTTCGAGATTGACGATGCGCTCATCAGACCCGTATCTAAGTGAGATTGATGGAGCAGCGGGTGCGGAGCATACATGCTTATTTCGAACCCGCTTGGATACTGGTCAACAGGGGGACGCTCAGATCAAGATGCAGTAGTAGAATATGGCAAAGACCAGCTTCAAGCCTCTCTTTCATCATGGCAGCAGGTTGCCGCCGTTCTTGGTTGCTTTTATGCGACCATCGCCCATGTTTTTGACCCCGTCCCATACATCTCCTTGATCCTGCCATCTTGCACCTAGAACTGCTACTGGGCCCAGTCATACATACAACAACTTGACATCTTGCTTGATAACACTCGTCTCTACCAAAGCCTCAGAATAATTCACCCACGAACACACACACGAAACATAATCTGCGACAACATCAAATACCTAATCCTGGCTCACGAACATTCTTGTACTTCATCCATTACCACTGCAAGAAGGACTGGATAGTACAGACCTAACAGTAAGGTGGACCCAAAGGGCATGTGAAGTTTGCGACTGACAAAAGACCAGACGTCAACCCCACAGACTTGTCGTGCCGTGAAGGTCCGAGAGTCGGTCGGATCACACGAAGAGAGATACGCGTACCCTGGAAGGAGAAGAAGGCCGACGGCCGCCAACACGACTGGAAACCTACGGAAAGGAGAACACGAAACCAAATCCCGCAGATTGCCGCACACATCTGTGAGATTACGAATCAAACCAAGACTGGACTGAAAACCAAACAGGACTGAGTAATTCATTTCCCTCGGAGAGCCTCGAAACAGCGCCCAGAGAATCGGTGAAGGACATCCGTGACTTTGTGTCGAAAAGTGAAACAGACCAAGGGGCGTTTATCCCTCGGGACTTCTTTCGACCTTCTCGAAGAGTGACGATAATAGCATCCGGTGACGTCGCTCAAAAGCACGTCCGGGTCGACGGAAATCTAAGCAGGAAAGGAGAGCGGACTGCGAGCGAGCCACAAAGTAAAAGGGCGCACTGCAGTGAGTCTGATACCAGGCAATTTCGTCAGGAGCAGCACACCAGGAGCATAATTGGAAAATTCAAAGGGCAGCCAGTGTTTCGGAATCGCAGAACGCCAAGCCTCTTCGCGTTAGCGTCGTCACTGCCTCCTGCCAAAATCACACCGGGCGCACCGTGGCCAGCGCGCCTTCCTTCTCTTCTCTAAACCCTCCATTCTGCACAATCCAAGAAAGAGGTCGCGGCTTCTTCTTTGTTTCTCTACTACCATCAGTGCGCGGTTCTTGAAGTTATCCCAAAGGTATGCTTGTTGTTTCTTCACCAGTCTTCGCCCCTTACATCGTCGTCCTCGTCGATTTTTTCCATCTTCACACGCGTTTTCCCGACTCCCGACCCTTCTGCGCTGCATCCATCCATCGCGCATCGACCGCATGAACGCCCTGACACTTCGTCGGTCCCTCCTCCGTGCATCCATCCACTCACATGGTTGTCTTTATACACTCACTTGATCTATCTTCCACGCTGCACTCTGCTCTTGACCGTTTCCGACGTCCGGCGACTAACATGATCTCGCAACAGTCCTGACCGCTTTTTTGGACTCTCTTTCTCTGACCCGTCCACAACAACAACCTTCGAATTTCATCTTCGACGCGTTTATCTCATTGCCCTGCTCTCTGCTGCCTGCATCCTGATCGCGCATCCCACAATAACGCGTCCCTGGTGAAAATATCCTGCCTATCAGTCAGTAGTCCCACACACACACACGCCGTGTGCCGAAAGTCTTCTTGCACAAGACACATTTTGTCTCATACGCCTACATGTTGCTCCCTCGAATCGATTCGTTGCTGTGGCCCAGCACGAGGAGGGACAGCGGCATCGTCGGCAGAATGAAGTTGAATAGCATCCTGAATACTAACAAGTTCCCATCAGACACTCCCGACAGAGTCATGCAGTACGAAGTCCCCCATTACCCGCCTCCTACCCACCACGACATGGCGTCGTCGGCATCCGCGCCCCAGTACCCCCAGAATCTATACGTGCCCAATGGTAGAATCAAGTCCGAGAACGGCTCCGAGCGCGGTGTTTCCCCCCATCCCTCGGACCCTTCGTCGCGTTATTCATCTCAAGCTCCTCCCGCCATTCATCCCGCCGCCTATCCTCCTCAAGGTCTCAACAGCCTCGCTCCCGGAATGCGCTATCCTTCGCCCTCCCAGTTGCATCAGCAGATGCCCTTGATCCAACACAGCTACCACCCTGCCCCGAACGACCCGGCATACGCCCAGCCATCCATGAACACAGCCCCTCCACCAGTTCAAGACCAGCAACCACAGCAAGAAGGTACCCAGCGCAGCACAGGCAGCGGCTTGCCCAAGGCATTTGCTTGTTCGACTTGTGGCAAAGGTTTCGCTCGTAGAAGTGATCTCGCCAGACATGGTATGTTATGTGCAGCTCATGAACAGATCAGATGCTGATGTTGAGTCAGAACGCATTCACAGCGGAGTCCGTCCTCACGTGTGTGACTACCCAGGCTGTGGTAAGCAATTCATCCAGCGCTCTGCACTCACAGTGCACTCTCGTGTGCACACTGGAGAAAAGCCCCACATGTGTGAGCGCTGCGGCAAGGTTCGTTATGGCATCTGTATCAATTCACTGCGTCAAGTTGTACTGACACAAACTCCGCAGCCTTTCAGCGATTCGTCGTCCCTGGCGCGTCATCGAAGAATCCACTCTGGAAAGAGACCTTACAAGTGCCCCTATGCCGACTGTCAAAAGACCTTCACGCGCCGCACAACTTTGACGCGTCACCAAAACCACCACACCGGCACCATTGAAGAATCCGCTGCTGCTACCGCTGCCGCTCTGGCCTCGCGCGCCTCGATGCAGACGCGTGGATCGCGTTCTGACGGAGAAGAATACTCGGAGAACAAGTCGCCAATGCCTACACCCTCTCCCCACGATCGCCCTGTCTCAGTTTCCCCTGCTGGCGGCATGAACGGTGTTGCTGCGCTCCAGCGGTCGACTTCCGACTACTACATCAACGCCATGAACGGTGGCATGACGATGCCTCCACACATGCGCAACGAGATGGCTACTCACAGCCCGCGCTCCGCCTCTCCCGCCAACTCGCACTATTCTATGCCCAGCTCGGCCAGCCAAGCTCGCCAGCCATTGACCTCTCACCCTGGTGCATACCCTCTTCCCTCGACCCTGGAACCGCCTACTACCAATCCTCCAAGCCAGAACGGCAGCGTAGGTGGTAGCCCCCACATGGGTGGTTCAGGCTGGCAGTCACCTGCCCATCAATCAATCGGCGGCGCTCAACAAGCAGATTACTCGTACCCTGATCCAAACACTCAGCAGTACGTCCAGAATGCGCAGAACCTGTATTACCAAAACCAGAACATGCGCCGTCCTCAGAGCACCGATCCCATGGACCCTTACCATGCTCAGCGCATTGGCCATGTTGGTCAGGAGATGTGGGCTCAGCACCCGCAATGAAGCGTGTACAACAAAGAACAAAAAATAGCAACAAGGATTAGATGGGGCGTGGAGTTTCTCGGCAGACGGGCGCATTTGATGTCGGAGTAAGAAGGGATTGTTTTCAAGGGTCTTCACGCATTTCCAAATTGCTCCTCACACACACGGTATAGCTGCATTACTTGTTGTGAGAAGAAGCAATGGGCGGCGTTCTGATAGTATTCATTCGTTCTGTCTCTTTACAATAGTGGATTTGGCAAGTCGAAGGTGTTGGGTGGGACAGGCATTGCATTTGCTCTTCTTTGTCTTTCAGCGGCATATGCAGGCAAGATTGCGTCGGAGGCTGATAATGACTTGACGTCCGTGTAACTATATTAGAGACTGCCTTGGCAGCAAGAAAAGGCACACATTGTTGCACATGGCAAGACATGATCACGAATGAGGCTTCGAGTGAAATGATCAATGATCAATGATCAATACGCAAGATCGGATAAATAGGCTCTTCTAGGAAAGCAATAGTGGCTGGGGAGCGTTTGATCCAGGCCAAGAGGAGCTCCTTGGGGAGCAGCACAGACCGATGACGAAGACGTGCCAACCTCTCTCTCTCTCCACGCCTCGTCGCATGCACGTCCAAGAAGCCGCGCACTTTCTCGTCGCCAGCAAGCAAGATTGACCTCACCGCCGCCTGCTCCACTACTGTGCTCGTCTGTCCGCACTGACACGTGCCTCTCCATCGTTCACTCTTCTCTCCCCGCTACCACACCGGGCCCGCTACGAGCCTCAGCCAACCGCACATCATGTCGCACATGCTAAGAAGCGTCAAGAATGTCACCAAGGGCTACTCGTCAGTTCAGGTCAAAGTCAGAAATGGTCAGTCTCGCGCTCTACTCGGCGCTATCCATACTGACACGATGCACAGCGACCAGCAACGACCCTTGGGGCCCGACAGGCACCGACATGGCCGACATTGCCAAGATCACCTACAACAGGTTCGCTCCTTCCCTGGCGTTCCGCCTGCTCCCAGTACTGACAGGATGCCCCCAGCTCGACGGATTTCTACGAGGTCATGGACATGCTTGACAAGCGTCTCAACGACAAGGGCAAGAACTGGCGTCACGTCTTGAAGTCGCTCAAGGTTCTCGACTACTGCCTTCACGAGGGCTCCGAGCTGTGTGTCACTTGGGCTCGCAAGAACATCTACATCATCCGCACCCTCCGCGAGTTTATCTACCTTGACGAAGAGGGTCGCGATGTTGGACAGAACAGTACGCTTCACGGCGCCCCAGCCTAGACCATGCTAACCAGCTTTACAGTCCGTGTCTCGGCGAAGGAGCTGACGTCGCTCATAATGGACGAAGAACGCCTGCGCTCCGAACGTCAGAACAGACATTCATGGAAATCAAGAGTCACCGGCCTCGAGGACATGTCTGGCGGACCCGGAGGTTACGAAAGCGAGACACACTCGACACCCAGGAAGCCTCGCGAGCGCCCCAACAGGGTTCGCACCGAGGACGAAGATCTCGAATACCGACTGGCGCTCGAGGCAAGCAAGAACGAGGCCGAGGAAGATGCTAGAAGACGTGCCATGAAGAACAGAGGCCCCGAGGAAGACGACGACGATCTGGCCAAGGCACTCAGGCTGAGCAAGGAAGAGGAAGAAGCACGCAAGCGCGAATTCGACGACGCAAACGCAAGCTCACTCTTCGACGACACGCCAGCGCAGATGCAGCAGCCCACAGGCCTCAACCAGGGCTACCAGCAGCAGACGGCCGTCGACTGGTTCGGTAACCCCATGGGCCAGCAACAACAGCCTCAGTCCACTGGTTACCTGAACAACGCCTACAACCAACAACCACTCCAAGCACAGCAAACTGCTTTCCCCGCGCAAGACTACTCCGGCTACTACCAACAGCCCCAACCAACTGGCTTTGATCAGTCTTTCCAGCAACAGCAACAGCCGCAGCAGCAGTTCATGCAGTCTCAGCCAACTAGTTACAACCCGTGGGCTACTCAGGTCCAAGCTCAGCAACAGCAGCCACAGCAGACCGCTCAGGCCGGCTCCAACAACCCATGGGCTCTCTCGTCTCCCGCCTCACAAGAAGCTCTGCGTCCTCAGGCCACTGGATCAAACAACCCCTTCGCCTCGTCCTTCAACCGCCCCCAGCAGACATCACAAAGAGCCCCTACCTTGTCGGCCCTGCAAGAGCAAAAGACCGCCACGCAGTTCAGCCAACCTGCGTACAACCCCATCACCAGCTACCAGGCTCCTCCACCCGCCGCTGCTCCCTTCCAACAACCCGCTCAGACCGCTCAGCCTATGGATCCTCATCGTGCACAGCTCAACGCTCTGCTTTCCTCCGGCGAAGGTCAAGACACTTTTGGCAATGTTGGCAACATGCGCATTCCTGCCCAGCACACTGCTCCTGGCACCTTCGTCAACAGTGCCGGCCAAGGACTCACCAAGCTCGAAGCTTCTCGCACCGGCAATAATCCTTTCCTCCAAACTCAATTCACTGGTATGCCCCAGCAGCAGTACCCTGCCCAAACAGGACCTGCAAACGGCTACGCATCATCCAATCCTTTCGGTCAAAAGCAGCAAGGTCCCCAACAATCTGGCAGTCTTATTGACCTATGATATCCCTTTCCCTTCATACTTTTCTTTCCTATTTTGTACTGTTTCTTTGCAAATTACCCCTTGGTCCTCTTTTTTTTGTTCGTCCTATCTTCACTTCAGCCGTCCCATCATCTGTTTCATAGACTCTTTGGAGCGGCGTGTGTCTGGGACCTTTCCTGGGTGTTTGAAACTCGAGATACCGCTAATCGTTGATCATATCCTGTAGTTTCTTTAAAAAGTGATGTTTTTCATCCTTAAATACTATACCGGTCTCACTAGTGTGACAGTGAACAATCAACACGGTCTGCAACACAAGCGATCGGCAACAAGAACTTCCTTGCCTTCCCTTTCAACTTCACAATAGTCCACTGACAGTATCGGGTCTTGCACGTATGAAGGGCACATCGAATTTGGGAAAGTTCCCGGGGATTGGTCCATGGTAGCTTTAATTCGACACAGATACACCCAGAGAAGACTTTGCATCACGATCGTACGTCTTGAGGCTCAACGCTAGAGAAATTCGAGTGCTTGAATGTGCATATCATATCCTTCTGGCTCACGCACTAGTTTTGTGCAGCTTGATGTGCATCTCTCACAGGATCCCAGTACCCATTGCTTATATGGCCGCTTGTACTTGCCTCCTCATTCGACGAAGATTTTGAGCGTGTTTGACTGGACTGCCCAGGTTTGTTCCTGCTGTCACGGAACCGGAAAACATGCCCTAATTTGAACTTAGCCGAGCCACTCGTTCTTCAACAATCTGTTGGACTCACAAAGCATCCAACGTATGATCCAATTCTCCTCATTGAAGCTGTCTCTATCGTGACCTTTCTAATACATGGGTTTGGTCTCGGAAGATGCTTCTCGGAATATCCTCAGAATCTCGTTATGGATCGCTGATTCGCAAATCTGGATGTTGGAGTATGGAGGTCGGATCTATTTTCCATCAGCTCGGTACTCGCTACTTCTCTAGGACCTCCTAGATACATACATTGGGGTCACCTCTGAGTTGAGGCAAGAGGCTATTCGAGTCGCTCAAGATTCGCTCCCTTCCTGCTATTGCCTCTTCCTACAGGAGTGATCAGAAGGACTTCCCAGACATCTGCCAAGCCATCGATTTCACCTTCATGAGTTCATAGAGACGATTATCCGAACTGTTCTGGAGAGAGAGCCCAAGACGTTGGAAGAATTTCGTCTTGGAATCACTGCGCGCCAGGGGCTGAAGCTGAGGGGCCATTCTCCAATCAACAAAATATCATCCAGTGCTCGCTGGAGGCAGAATTTGGCTTTTCACGTAATAAGATATGGTGGTGTCCGCTTAGACGATGGCGGCATCGGCTTTCGTGAGGAGCCTCTGTCAGACAGAGTCCATTGAAGACATCGATCCATCTTGCTGCCGCTATTGCGATCTACTCTGCAGTTACATGTGAAGTGGAGGTACATTTAGGGCAGCCTTTTCGAGCCCTGAGGATCGGCTATGGGATATAAGACTATGAGATGTTTCCATGCCTCAACGGATTGTGTTCCGGCGGGTCGTATCACTATGCAAGATGGATCCGATGAAAGGCGAGCTGCAAGACACTCATCAGCTCCACCAGCGGACATGTGCTGCGATAGCTTGCGTGCTATATAAGTGGCCCCGAGGAGATTTTTGTACGATCTCGGGACGAAACATAAACATTACTCAAGTACGTCTCGATAATGACAGGGCCAGCTCTGTCATCGTGGCCATTCGCGCTGCTATGCAGGATAAGGTCTGCATGAACAATACGAGTCGACGTCCGTGGCATCGTAGAAGGACAACTGCCGACAATACCCGACTTTGAAGTGCTGCGGGCTACCACTCCGTCAATGTCAACATTGGCGGCTCTAGCCAAGTACAGTATATGCAACATCCATGTCTGACTTACAAGCGTCGGGCAGCAACATATCGACTAATGTAAAATTATATTGCACGATCTGAAGACTTCAGATGTATGTGGATATTGCATTGGTGAAGATGGATCCAGAAGTCGAGATCGCATCATAAGATATGAACATAGAATGACTGAGTCGAGTCACACATCCTGAATAAATTTTTTTTTGGCAAAGTCCATTGATTTGGAGATCTGGAGAGCCTGCAGACATGTCAATACCGACTGTCAGACTTTCGCCGAACCTCAACCACAAGCGTGAATCCTTCACCAAAATTTCTTACTCCCACGGACGATCGTCTCCGTCCACTCCTATCCTAGCAGAGCTAAGGATATGTTGCGGAAATCTGGACTGTAACACCATACTGTCCTTCTCCACTCCAGCAAGACTATCCCAGCATGAAGCTTGTTCCCGACTTCTTCCTCCGCTCAGTGACGCGTCTCTTGCTGTTCCAAGCCTGTGCCGCCTGGCTATCAATGCGAACCGCAGACATGCATTTGCCATTCTTGCTGAGACCCGTGTTGGTAGGCACTTTTGGTTCAATGATCGAAACTTCCAAACCGTTTTTGAATCTGCATGCTGGATTTGAACTGCCTCGGGAAGCGACATTCTTTCTGCCAATTCTGTTTGGTGGATACATCAGAAGCTCCATGCCCGAGCTTGCAGCTCTTCTGGGCATATCATCATGCTGGCATGATATAGTGTACAACGGTAAGGACATGCACTGTGCGCAGGATCTTGCATACGACTGTTCTCAACACGCTCAACTCGAGTACGGCAAGGACAGGATTCAAGCCATGAGCCATTGCTATGAAAACCCTGGTGTTCCAGCTACGGAACCTTTACGACATCATGAAAGATGTCATGGCAAGGACGATCTTGAATTCACAGGACCTGCGGCCTGTGTGAAGATTAGAACCCATCTGGAAGAGAAGGCAGAGGTGTCGTCTAGAGCACCTCCGATTCTGGGATGTAGCATGATGTATGCAGTGTGGGACCTGATATTTCCTATGACCAAAGAGAAAGGAGAGCAGATCGAAACGCATGGATCCTCAGACGTTTGCTGGAGGAAGACAAACCTCAACGACTGGACGGTACTAAGAAACATCAAAGGTGGGATAATTAGTATAACCAGACATGAGATCAACGCGTGAGTACAGATCAGTACCATAAATCTCCAAGGACTTTGAACAGATTTCTTTCCTCAGGCTGAGAGGCATCGCCTAGTGCGCGAGGTCAGTACCACGCGATTCGACAACTCCTATAGGGTACGGCTGTCTTGGCTCTTTGGTTCTGAAATGCAGGAGTTGGCTTTCGTCAAGAGCCGGTTGGCTGCCCCTTCCTCCGTAAGTCCGACGATGGGAAGAAATAATCACATGTCTCGATAGCGGCTCGAATCCCAACCAAACAAGAAGGTGCTATATCGAAACATCATCCGATTCAGGGTGAAATCTTCCTCCAAGGCTTACAAAGTCTCATACTTCACAAAAACATCCTACCGAGCAGCAAATCGATCAATATGCTTCTTTTCCCTCCATCTTCAATCAAAGAGCCACTCCGTGATAACACGAACCGCAAAGACTTTGCCCGTTCGACTGGAAGCTGGAAGTCTGCATCCAGGAAGTCCGGACATTTTACTGACCTAGCGATCTCGGAAGTCGGCTCGTCTGACGCATCAATATACAACGCATCAAAAGCCCCCTCTTGCGTATCAGATTCATCAGATACGGATCTTCACCATCCTTTCGCTCGTACCTTGACTTCCGATCACGGCATTCAATCTGTTTATGCACGGGCTAAGACGGAAGGACTTACCCAGCATGACATGGTCCAGTTTGTCAATCGTCCGCACGGCACACCTCTTTCCACGATAGCCGAGCAAAAGTCACTTGCTACTCTTCGGGCTCAGATCTCCTTTGCTTCGCTCACTAGGAGAAGGCCTGCTCATCTTGGCAACACACCCTCAGGGAAGCGCAAGGCTGCCAGTACTGACGACACAGTACGGTCCAAGACCCGTCGTAGGTCTTCGAGAGACACTGAATTATCGTCGAGCCTTGATGTTCCGAATACTAGGAGCGATCCAGCACATCCACTACAACCAGCATTCGTGCCTCCACATCGAGTCAAGACACCCGAGGGCATACCAAGATGGCCCGTCGACAATCATACCTCCTTCGTACGAAGAATTTCGAGGACCTTAGATTCCGCGAGGTCGATGTCACTCGGCAATGGTACACGGTTAGTCCTGAGGACTTTACGCGGAGAGTTACGATCAAGGAGAAGCGTTCAGCTTCATCGTTGGCGACCACCTGTTAGTGGACATTCAACATATCGTTACGACCAACCATTCGAGCACCCTCTCAACAGTGTTCCCATCGCAGAAGTCATACAGCCCGGCGAGAACGAGCAGGATGAGCTACCGTCCTCGTCAATACCAGAACCAACTCTGGCAGTGAGGCAGTCTCTAGACAGACGATGTCGCTCATGGTCAAGTTCTGCCACATCTGCTCAAAGAGCCCTAGGAGCCATCGACGGCAACGTAATTCCCATCAACCCTGCCAGCGCAGTCAGAGCTCGCTCGGTTCCTGTCCCTCGGAGATTTAGGTCGACAGAAGCTGAGCCGACCAAAAGAGTAACAGATGGGGATATTGTTTGGCCAGTCCAGAGGCCAGAGCCCTATCCATCAGACACATTGCGGACCACCGAGTTGATCGAGAATTTTCCATCGCCACCCACCAAGAGATCGGCGAAGACAAGAAGCAAATTGCAGCCCTTTCTGCCATTGCCACAAGGGTCTATGACCACTCAGTTGGGAGACAACATGACTCGAGAGACAGAAGTCGATGGCGGTCAAGTTTAGGCATCAGATGACCACGACCCAAGCTCAAACCAAGTAGCTCATCACCCAGCTTCAACCATTCCTAGGATGAACGTCGGCTCAGTGAGCACACCTCCACTCCGTGGTGAGCAAGGTAGGTACACCTTGTCCGGCATGCCAATATACCGTGACGATGCAGCATCTTTGCGAAGTCATGATCGTTCAAAGCTTAATCGGATATCTGATATAGAGTCTCTTGACAATCACAGCATCAGCGTGGGTGAGAGCATGGTAGCAGCTGGCGCCCCTCGAGATGGACCTCTGACAGTGCTACCTGCCGCGGCACACACGAAGATCTCCCCGACCACGATTGCAACACGTCTAGACTCGGTTGTTGGCGATTTCATCCCAGAGCAGGAATACGGGATCGTGAACATGAACGCTGAAATCTCGGGCGTCCGATCATGTCCCACTCGTACAATCAATCCGCCAACGGTCAGTGGTCAGAGCGAGAGAGCAATTGCCAGTACTCGCGAGGGACGTGCTGGCGAGAGGCAGGTGAGAAGGTTCTGGAGCACCAACACGAGGGAGGGATGCACTAGGGCTAGACCTGAGCACGAAAGGGTTGAGTTCGTGCACTGGATCGAACAAGCTTGTCTGTGTCGAAGCGAGGACGAAGGATCGAATGCTGGACCGAGACCGCGTGCAGTCCGGCTGTCCCAGGTCTGATGATTGGACGTGACGGAGGTAGGACTAAACACACGAAACACCTAGCTACTGTAGCAACACTATTACTTTCTAAGGGGATTGAGGAATACTTTATTGCAATCACGAGACTCGACAAGAGCCAAAAAAGCGGACCTGCAGTAATGATCGTGAATAGATTAGACATGAGTCGTAAAGGCGTTATACAGGGCCAAAAGGGCGATTCGCTTCAAAGAACGATGCAGTAATGTGCAGGTGGTTGGGAAGTATGTACACGGGCGGGAGTTTCTCCCTCTTTCAGAAGCCGCCCGCTAAGGTGCTCAGAACTTGACACCGGGTCTCTTTCTCTTTGCCGGAGAAGTCAGACCCGGCAACTCGCCGCTTTCCTTTTGTCCCGCTGTTGTTGCCGATGGCCTCACCGCTGATCTGCCCAGGGTTGTCTTGACCCGCTTCTTTGCGGGGCTGGACAAACCTGGCAACAGAGACGTGATAGATGCAGTAGTTGTTGCTGACGACACTCCATCGTTCTTTGGAGGAGCGAGTTCAAGTCTTGAGGATAGAGATGTAGGTTTCAAGGCTGTAAAGGGAGTAGGAGGCTTTTTGGGCGTGCCCAAGCTGGTGGTCAGAGGTTCCGAGGAGGAGGACTGTGGTAGTGGTGCGGCTGCTGCAGGTAATGTGGGTGGTGGTAGTAGTGGGGCTGCTGTGGGGACTACTGGTTTCGCAACAGCGAGTTTGAACGATCGAGCAGGCGTCGCGATCCGGGATTTCCTCTTGCTTGGGATGGTGGCTTTGACGCGTGGTGGCGGTGTTGGTTCGCTTGGAGTCTGGATGGTGGTCTTCTGCGATTCGGGCTCTGGAATGTCGATATCCATACCGACGGCTTCTGCGACGACTTCTTCAAGGGGCTCTTCGGTAGATGTTAGAGGAACAAAGGGCTCGAGGGCTCTTGCGGACACTCTAGATGTACGGGCTTTTGTTTTTGGTGGACTGTCGGGTGAATCTGATTCGAATTCGCGCACGTGAGTTAGAGTCTCGTTCCACTGTACGCCTCTACGGACTGTTGACTTCTCGCTCTGCGCTTTTTCATGCACAACCACCCTGTCTGCATCTTCAGCTGTATCTTCACATGAGACGAAGTCTTCGTCGATGTTTAAAAGTCTGGCTTGCGGCATGAGACTCTTGCCCTTGTTCTTACGCGTGTTTGATCGCGTGGCCAGTGCCAACTCTTGTGCTTCCGTTCTCTTCAGCGCGATATGATCTGCGGCACTTCTAATGGCGATCTTGGCTGGCTTTTTCGGAGCGGCTGCTGTCGTGCGTGCGCGCGTCGTCCTTCTCGGCGCCTTTGATTTTGTAGGTGTCGGTGCCGGAACTTCAGGAGTAGGCTCCTGTTTTGTGGATTCGGGCTCTGGCTTAGCATTGCCTGCAGGCGACTGAGCCTTGGGAGACGACGGGATTGTGGGACTGTTCAGATCAAGTTCGGTCAAGACTTCGGGCTTGTCTGTCGAAGCAAGAGCATGACGGACAGCATCTGAATCTCTGCGGTTCTCGAGAGACTCGCGTTTATGGGCGGCCATGGGACGCTTACTCGCAGCAGCGCGACTAAGGAAAGCGTGGAGTATGGCGGTGTCGTCGGAGATTCTGGGGGCGGAAACGGGTTCAGGCGTGTTTGTGGCCTCGGGAGGTGCTGAAGAAGAGCGCAAGTCTTGGATCATGACAGGTCCGGCATCATCGTCGTCACTAACGTCAGAGATGTCGTCCTGAGGGCGAAAGGGGTTCGCGCCAGCGTCAAGAGTGGCACAGTGTTTCTTTCTTTGGGGGCCAGGAGACTTTGGAAGAATGTTTTGGAGTGAGCGTGATTGCGACTGCAGATGGTGAAATGGAGCCTTCGGGGCGCGTTGATAGAGGCGAGTGATTGTGATGCGTGAAGGGCCCAGACGGGCAGCGTCGGCGGGGTTCCACGAGAATTGCTTGAGACGCGACTCGGGCGAAGCAGCGGGCGCAGAATGTGGACGAGGCGGTGGCGACAGCGTCAAAGGATTGGACGCGTCGACATCCATGTTGTTACGAAGCGGTTGGGCGAAAATGGAAAAATGACTTGGAGGCAGGAGCGACTTTGACGAAGCGGTGCTGTGATGACAAGCACAACAAAACACCCGCGGACTGGCAACGCGACTCCCGCCCGCCGAGGGAAGGTGCGCCGACGCCAAGCCTCAGATTTCCAGAGAGCAGCATCGATAGCGACAAGATGACTGAATTTCAGTACGCAGCTTATCCTCGTCGCCACTAATACACCATGGTCGTCAAGAACACACAAGCTGTCGCTAAGGCCACCGCGCCCCGTCTGCCACCACTTCACAAGCTGCGCGTTCGCAAGCCCGACCAGGCTGGCGCAAACCCTTGCATTGGTGTCATGTCTTCTGTCCTTGGTATACTCCGTCGCAACGTCTATCGTCTTGTTGTTCCTGTTCTGACACACGTTCTCTCAGGATGCTGGGCTTCTTCTGGTTACACTGCCCAGGGATGTGCCGCTCTCGAACAACAGCTTCGCGCATGCATGGACGCCCCCGTACGTTCCAACCACCCGGACCCTGCTCTCGCTCTCGCTCTCGTCTTGTCCATTGTTCTAACGCTTGTTTTCTACAGAAAGCCGCCTCAAGCGGAAAGAGTTCCATCAACTACCATCTCTCGAGATTATACCCCCAGATCATTGGTCCTCACAAGCGAAAGTAGTCGTTGGCCGACTTTATACCTTTCACGATTGCATTCTGGCATTACACGGCGCATTGGCGACAAGAATACTCCCTTGGGTCTTTGTTTCTTCTCAGGCGGTGTCCTGTTCTCTATCTGTACCACAACTCTATCTTCAACTTGTACAATTCTCCTCAAAATACTCCTGGCAGACAGGCCCATATTCCAAACCACCCTTCTCCCCAAACAACTCCCGCGGCCTTTTCCAGGGCAACTTTGATAATCAGACTACACCCCTGGGCCGCTCTATCAAGGTTATTATATATTTGAGATGTTGCTTTGAGGTGTTTATGTGAAATCCCGTGCTTTAAATCAATGCCGTCTGTCCTCGTTTGCAATATCGGCTGTAACGAGAGATATCCTGCCAGATCCTTTGTGTCGGTGACTTTTACTACAAGGTCCCTTTTTACTAGAAATGCGTTCCGAGCATCAACATTGATCGCGGCTCTTGATGGTCGCTGCCGGCTTCCGCCAAGACCGAAGCTCTCCGGTTCTAGATGATTCTCCAACAATATTTCGTCTACCTCCGCTTGACCATCATCTATAATACCTCGTGTGCTCTCTTTCTACTTAATCATCGACCGACATCTTACTCCCCTCGCTCTCTTCCAGCAACTGAGACCCACGCACGGTAAGTGTTTCAACTTCCAATCTACCCCTCCACATCACTTTTGTATGATGAGACACCAGCTGGCACCAGTCCTAGAAAGACTTGTACTCTTTTTGCTGCGGAATAGCTTGGGGGACACTGTCCCTATCTCTGAATCCACCTCTACACACATCCTGCATGTCAGTTTCTGAGATTGGCACACTTTGACTGATCCAATCGCTATAGCCGCGCATAACCACGTCTCACCTCGCACCTTTTCAATCACACCGCCATCATGGTTCTCCACAACCCAAACAACTGGCACTGGGTCAACAAGGATGTCTCGGGCTGGACCAAGGAATATCTGGAGAAGGACCTCGTGGGCATCAAGGCAGAGAAGGATGGCGCGTCGGCCGAGATCTCAAAGCTGCTGAGCCAGGACGGTGATGTCGAGGTCGCACAACGCAAGGGCAAGGTCATTACCATCTTCGATCTGAAGTTGCAACTCGAGTACACCGGCAAGACAAAGGACGACGAAGATGTCAGCGGAACCATTACCATCCCCGAGGTCGCACACGACACCGAGGAGGATGAGTACGTTGTGCGTAACACATCATGATGTCTGAGTTACGCTCTTTGCTGATGCCTCTCTAGTTCGAGATTGAGATGTACTCGGAATCTTCCTCAAAGACCGCTGTCAAGGACCTCGTTCGATCGCAAATCACTACCCAACTCCGCGCTAGATTCCAACAATTGGGCCACGCGCTGATGGAGGCTCACGGCAAAGACATCCAGCACGCCGCTGGCCACAAACCTGCCTTCACGCCCGCCAAGGTCTACTCGAGCTCCTCCGTCAACAAATCAAGCGACGACTCCAAAACCGCGACCTCGACCTCTGAGTCAAACGGCAAGTCTGTCAACGTGACCAGCCTCAGCGATCAGCAAGAGTTCCGTTGCGACGCTCCCATGCTCTACCAAATCCTCACCGACCCTCAACGCATCGCTGCCTTCACCCGCGCACCTCCGAAAGTCTTCGAGGGCGCCAGACCCGGCGGCAAGTTTGAGATCTTTGGTGGAAACGTCAGTGGAGAGTACGTCGAGCTCACGGAGCCTACAAAGATTGTTCAAAAGTGGCGTCTTGCCCAGTGGCCCCAAGGCCACTTCAGTACCTTGAACATTGCCTTTGAGCAGAACAATGTCGATTCCGTTACCATCATGCGCGTCGACTGGACTGGTGTGCCCGTTGGCGAGGAGGAGGCTACCAAGCGCAACTGGGAAAACTACTATGTCCGCTCGATGAAGCAGACTTTCGGTATTGGCTCCATTCTGTAAAAGCGCAGAGTCAATTAAATTTATGGGTACACGAAAACATTTCAAAAACCAGGACTTACATTGGTCCGTTCTCTCTTCGGAAGAGGATCCTTTTAGATACGAATAATTACAACAAATTATAGACGTTAGGTCATTCAAGATTTTGGACTGTCTTCTCTCAGATCTACTGACTCGGCGCAAACTTGAAGTCCTCGTCATGCACCCAGTTTCCGCGGTCGTACTTGAACAGCGACAGGCCAAGCACGGTACCGTGACATCCTTTCCACTCCTCTTGAACCTGCTCAAATGCCTTTTGCACCTCCTTCTCGTCATCCACCTTGTTCATAATGGTGTAGTGAGCAGCAAACCCACCCGCATCCTGACGACTCAGAAAGTCCTCCCAAGCGAACTTCAACTGCTGATGCACCTGTCTGGCATCATCACCACCCGAAGACTTTGGCAACCCAATTGCAATACCCTTGTTCAAACGGAATGGCGTGGCGGCCAAAAGGTGGAACTGTGTGGTATTGCTCGACACTTCTCTTAGTGTTGGCTTGATTTTTTCTTCCAGGAGACTGCCGGGCAGGGCGTGGAAGAGAGTTATGTGGGCTTCCAGTCTGTTCAAACGAGGTGGGAAGTACTTCTTTCGTGTCTCGGTCAGAGTGCGGTGGTGTTTTGCGTCGGTCAGAAGGGTCAGGACGTAGACTGCTTCTTCGGATGATTGCGTCTTTGGGACATGCGAGGGAGAGGTGTTTCGCTTATGGGTTGATCTGCCATGGGTGTTTCCTTGCTGTTCGCCAGAAGCATGTTGTTGCTGGTTTGCAGTCGAGTGTTTTCCAATGGGACTGTTTGGGTGTGGTTGTGGCTTTGGGATATCTGCGGAGCCTGCTGCAGCGGAATACGAAAGTTTTTGTGACATGATGGCTCGTGTTTGTACTGAGAATCTGCTTCGTCGGAGTATTGAGAGGCTGAACATTATCTTGAGAATAACGTCCGAGCTGAGTAGGAAGACTTTAATCGGTCTTGGTGAGATCGTTTTCCATGACGTAGCCAAACTTCTGACGCGTTTTGGTCGGAAGGCTGGAAGCACTGTTGTTACTTTGACTAGCCGCTCGACAGTCCCGATCCTGCAGTACTTCATCTGTAGAGATCGCAACAGCTTTTTCGGCGTGTCGATATCCTCCGAACACGGTCCCAGCTACGAGTCACACCGTTCAAGACAGCCACTTCATGGTGTTGCTGGGTACCAAACGTTTCAGGGTCTCGATATGCATCAATTGACCCTTGACTTTGAGATCTCTGACATCTGATCGAGTCTTTGTAGTCGTGTCTATACGTCTAGCGTTTTCGCCGTAGACGACGGTGAAATCTGGCAGAGTTTCTGATTGAATACGTGAAGACGCTGTGATTTTGCAAAACTATACTTCCGAAGTCAGTACAGTACTCACGCATGATAGGTTGCATGGGGGTGATGCTCACCATTCCTATCACTACGCCGGGACCTAGAGTTGAGTTGGCCTCTATCGTACTGCCAGCGCCTACCTTCTCAGCTTGTACAGTTGATCCGCTCTCAACACTGACACCGTCCTCAAGCTCGACAGTGGTTCCAGCATAGCTTCCAGGGCTGTCACTCAAGCCTACCGTAGCACGGTCGCCAACAACACAGTTCTTCCCAATACGTACGGCTCCGGTATTGGATGTGATTTTTGCAAAAGGGTGCAGCACAACATTCTCGCCAATCGAAATGGGATGAGTGCCGACAATCACGGCCTTGTCGGAGATGATAGCGGATGGGTGTATTGTGCATGGCGGCTTGGGACTGGCAATAGCTGAGGCCTGGCGACGAACGCTACCCGAGCCAGACATGATCGAACACCCTTGTCAGAGTAATACGACGATGATTATTGAAGGGGTTGCAGAAGCATGTTCTGCGATGGAAGGAGTGACACGTGCGGCGGGATGTGGATGTTGCCGAAATTTGAACTTCTCGACTTCACGACTCAAACCACGAAAGCTCCTCAGCTCGCAACCTTGCCACTCGAGATCCCACCGTTCCGTTGTTGACTCAATCTTCGGCCATGATGTTGAGCTTATCGTGCAGTTTAATGTGCAGAGCATACCACTCGGACTGTAAAGCTGGTCCAATCATGCATGCGCATTCCCGAGTGAGACCCGAGGCTGTTTGTCTAGCATGACGGCGGTCAAGAGATTGCCAGCTCAGGTAGGCTACGCATTCTTGCATGTAGAAGTGACGGAGACACACGTTTCCACTTGTAAGTCTAGTCAGACCGAGAGGTATACTAGGTGCCAGAGAGATATGAGCACGGTGAGCGCAACTCAGCGCGGCGCGACAAATGGCAGGTGCAACACACGAGAAGGCTGTCCGAATCCATTTTCTTCGATACGCGTTTCCTATTCAGTTACAGAAGGACATGGACGGTCACGGAGGTACCCAAACGAATCCCGCGATGGACTTGTTGTTTCCACGTCTTGTTTGCGCAGCTTCGTTTATACCCAAACCACCCGACGCCGCCCTTCCCATTACACACAACTTGTTCAGTACAAGTAGATTGCTCAACCATCGTGCAATCTCGAATGACTTCAACACACAATGGTCAAATCCAACAAATTCGACTATACTGGTGTAAGTGCTACTGCTTGCGGGAACACAAAAGTTCTGCGCTGACATAACGCGTCCCAGCGCACATCTTCAGGCCCGAAATTGGGCAAATCAATCGCGTCAGACCTTGAGAAGCGAGCAGACAAGAAGCAGCGCGAGGCTATCAAACTGAATGCTCCACCGGCCAGGTTGCATTTCAAGCTAGCCGCCTCCACCTCACGCCTCCCCAAGAAGGATCGGCTCAAGATCAAAGACAGAGATCGTGACGACTGCGACAACGGCCTGAAGGAAGTTCCAATCCACAAACTTGATCTGAAGGTTCCTAGCAAGGCCTTGACCGATGATGGCTTTGCTCACCTCGCCGACGGCCTGCAGAACGCTCTGAGGACATGCCGAGACTTGGCTTTGGTCGATCTCAACCTCACCCACAACGATCTCACCACAATTTCCCTCGCTCGACTCGCACCTATCATCCGGGCTTCTTGCTACACCTTACAAACCCTCGACTTGTCTGGAAACAACTTCCGCGTGTCGACGGCCCTGGAGGTTGAACAGTGGCAGCTGTTCCTTCAATCCTTCCGCTGCTGCATGACCCTACGAAGACTCGACCTCAGCGACAACCCATCACTCGGATCTCGAGCCTTCGAAGTTCTGGCCCGCGTATATGCACGCGAGCCCCCTGTGGAGCCTTTACCTGCCATGGGCAACCAGTCGTTCATAACCTTGCCGGACAGCTGCTCGATACTCAGCCACAGCAGCTACGACGGCAACCTGATCGCAAATGCTGAAGACCCTGACCTTCCGAGATGTGCCAACGGAAAGACTCTTGCCGATACCTGGATACTCAAATACCGCTGCGGTCTTCGTTCCATTCCATACCTGACTTTGCGCAATGTCGGTTTAGACGACACAGGTGCTCTCTTCCTGTCCAACGTTCTGGAACAGCACTACTACCCTATCCAGCTAGTCACTGAAAACAATGCGACTGAAGCCACATCTTCTATTGCCACCTACCGTCAGGATGCCAACACCAAGGGCGTCAATTGGGACAACAATGTGAAGTCGTTGTCCAAAGATGGTCTCCACTTACTCCAGTGTGCCGAGAAGTCAAGGATGAAGACGCTTCTGGGAGATTCGGACAGCATCACTAGCTCCTACATATCGGCAAGCGTGCCGGACGCAAATGATGCCTCGTCTCCTAGAAGGATATCCACTGCCAGTCTACGCCGCCCAAGTCTCCGTTTGATACACTCTACCGAGTACAGTATCTACGACAAGTCTGACACCAACAGTGCTCGCAGAAAGGTCCAGCGTAATACTATCGTGCACACTGGTTGCGAAAGTGTCGACCTGTGGCGCGCATCCCTGGCCGTCATCATCGCTTCTCGCAAGGTCTTCCTTCTGGCACCTGTGTTTGAGAGATACAAGGCTGTCAAGCCTGAGCCGGAGATTCTCTGTGAGATTGTTGAGCCTGTTCTGGACGGCAACGGTCATGTTGCGCAAGTCGACGACCAGATGATTGGCACACCCGACGCCGATGAAGACCGTCTCAGCAACTCCCTCAGTGCGCTCTCGCATCATGAGGACCCAGTGGACTTTGAAGCCGGTGTAGCCAAGCGCTCATACGCCGCCACTCTCATGACTACTTCGCCCGCCGATTCCATGAACCCGGAACCAGCCACATCAGACTGTAACAATCAGGCTTCGCCCTTGACCAACAAGCCCAACACCAAAATTCTCAGAACCAAAAGCTCTTCTCACAGTCAGTTTGCTGGTTTAGAAGGACATGATTCAGACAGCACACAAGTTCGCGGAGACGCTGTCAAGAAAAAGGTCTGTTCCGAGGACTACGCGCGATACCAGGAGCACAGAATTGCCAAGCTGAGAGCTTACCACAGAGGCGAGAGTGACGGCTACAGGGATGTCAGCCTGCGTTGCCATCTTCCTCTTACTGTCAATCTCCAGATCCTCAGACTATACATGAGTCCTATTGATCTCAGTCTGCTTGGTGTGGACAAGCAGAGAAAGGCATACACATGGGGCCAGAAGAGGGAGACGCTGAGACGAGAGTACGATTGGAGAATGAAGGACGAGAGTTCTCAGCTCCTCATGCTCCTTTCGGGCGCCGAGTGCGTTGAGTATTGAAGTCCGTAGAACGTGGCAGAGGTACAGAGGGACAGTGAGACAGAGGAATGGAGTGGACGAGGTCCACAAACCACGAGCTTGCTGGCACAAGAACCGAAAATGATATCGAAGAAAACCAAGTCACGTAGTAGACAAACATGAAGTCATTCGTTTGATAAACACACGAATTCTACAGTCTCTGACATGGTCGTAAATGTGTAGGAAATGGAAGCAGTCGAGTTTGATAGATATGAGAATTATCACATGCTTATCGCGGTATGACGTAGTTTTATCGTCTTTCGGCGGCGAGAAACAGTTGGCAGCAAACCATCACGATACGTTCCAGAAGCAGAATACTCAATCTGTTGATCGCAGCAGTCATCTTAGCAGTCGTAATCATGGTCCGCAAATCATACAAGACAGTCGAAACAGGCGACGACACAACGACCGTCACTGCACCGGCCTCGGAGGTAGAGGCACCCTCGACATTCAGCGATGGACTTCCACTACCGCAAGTCATGGTCTTTGACCTCGATTACACTCTCTGGCCTTTCTGGGTAGACACTCATGTTACTGGCCCACTCAAGCCCACCAAGGATGGTTTGGTCGTCAAGGACCGCTACAACGACTCGTACGGCTTCTATCCAGATGTCGCTGGTATTCTTGTCTCTGCATGTGCCTCCCATACATCGAACCGTCTTGTAGACAGTAGCTAATACACCTCAACAGATCAAAGAAAAGGACATCACCCTCTGCGCCGCATCACGAACCGGTGCCCCCGAACTAGCCCGCGAAATGCTCTCCTACCTCCTCCTCCCGACCTCTCCCTCGTCCTCTACATCACCAAAAGCTCTTCACATCTTCGACGATTTGCAGATCTACCCCGGCGACAAGAAGACACATTTCTCTCGCATACACAAGAACACGAATATCCCATACGAAGAAATGCTCTTCTTTGATGACGAATCAAGGAATAAAAATGTAGAGACACTGGGGGTTGTGATGAAATTGGTTAGGGACGGTGTTTCGAGAAAGGAGATTGACAATGGTGTTAAATTGTGGAGGGAGAGGAATCATAGGATGAAGAAGGAGGACTGAGTCTGGTTCGGAATGCGTATAGAAGTATAGAGGAAGGCACGTCTAGAGATTATGATCAAGCATCATGATAGACCTCGGAGAGTGCTTGACGGCATTCTTCAGTCTTTGGTATATACGGCTCTATGACATCCTGGATCAGGATCGATCAATCAAAAGAGACACCTTCTTCGAAGACTATTTGTCTGTGCTCTCCGGCGAGGGCACCAGAAGCGTATATCTCTTATTCTTTTTGCCTGGAGGCCGTGTCCTGTCCAATCCGTCCGCTCGTCGTGAGTTTCGCCTTCTGTATCGTCTTGATCCTTCGTGTGCCGGATCCAAAAGTTGCCATGCGTGCCGAATCGGACAGAACGAGAAAGCTCGTGACCTCCTGAGCACGTTTCGGGAAGTCCTACCAAACCAACTCACCACAACCATCTCCCTCAAACCCCGAAGCAGGCAGCAGACCAGCTGACAAGACCTGCTTACATAACCTCGCTGCCAGCTCCGACGTTTCGCTCTATCTATAAAATCCCCCTCTTCCTTTCCATCCTCCTTTCCTCCTCTTCATACCACACTTACATGTGCCGCAAGGCACATTGTAGTCTGAACATACCTTTTGGAACCGTTGATCGTCTGGGAACCATTGCTGCAGCGATACCTCCCAAGTGCGTTTACAGAGAAGCCGTGGTTGCATTGATCTCTAGCGGCTGCGGTGGAAAGGACTTTGTTTCTCCTTTTTCCTTGAGATCGTCGCCAACCATATCTTTTTTTCATTGACGTGGCTGGCTCTAAGAGCTGGGCGTTGGAGAAGAATTTGTTGGAGAGAATGCGATGTCCTTGCGCTTCTGGAGATGTGTGTCCGATCGATAGCTGGTGTCATGGGACCGCCTCGTCGGTGCGAGCTCGCGAGAGAAAGCCGGTTCTTTGTCGTTTTTTTTGGGATCGCATACTGTCGCAGTAATGGCATTGCGATAGATGGTACGGATTACCTGATTACCTGATACCTACATCCTTCGGCCAGCCCGTCCTCCGACATGACAACGACATGCTCTTATCCCGCATACCTGTAGCTCAATATTGTCTCCAGCTTGCTCCAAGAAGACATTACCATTCCTTCTTGCTCGCATTGTCTCCGGGTAAGCGCTCGCCCGTCTTCGCTTCGCTCCCAGATATACATTCAGAGTGCTTCGTCTCCAAAATTTGAGATGAAGCAAAGGGTTTTCTGCAAGCGCCCTGGCGCCTCAGGTCTGTCGTGACCTCTCAGCTACTCGCAGAAGCTTGGATGTACGTTCTTACAAGCCATCTCAGCATATCAAGTGTCGTCGCCAGCTTAATGAGGAGTTTTGGATGTTGCAGCGACGAAGTACCAGACAAGAATGAACGCAGAATATGGAAGCAGTCAAGTCTCAAGAACATGCAACAAACTGCGATGAAACAACAGGCAATGGAGTACCAAGGAAACGGCTGGACTCACTGATCAAGATCGGTCACGAAACAAAAAGATGTCATCGAGCTAAGTGGAAGACTGGAGGTCCATGCAGCTCAACAAATGTTTCGTTCTAGCGGAGCATAACCGCATACGGATGTCTATTCCGATGTAATGAATATATCAACAAGAAATTTATCAAACGTCTAACGTGTCTACACGAGGACGTAGAGAGGTCGTGGCAGCTCGGAGAACGCCGGTGCAGCCTTATGCTTCAGACCAATATAAGCCTCGCGGCGTGCTGGACTGTCCTTCGTGACTGACCACGTCTCTAAACCGTAGTAGGTTGCGATGGAATGTACAAGCCAGCGTCTAGTGATTGTTAGCAAATTACTGTCAATGCGGAAGCCCACATCATATACGTACCCAAATGCAGCGCTGCGATCATCAACGAGGGTTTCAAGGATCATGCGCTCCTTTGCTAGATCCTCGCTGCTGATGCTCGCCGTACTGCTGCTGTCATCGCTGACAACGCTCTTTGAGCGCTTACGGTCGTCGCTCATGGTGCCATTGCGGCCGACGAAAACGATCTCCTCATCTTCGCTGTCACCATCGATCAAGCCGTCTTCAGCCATCTGACGCTCCTTGGATGACCACTGTTGTACGAAGCTTCTAACCTCCTCTTCGAGATCTTGCAGCATGTTCTTGGCACCACGGCTCTTCTTCAACTTTGCACGAATCTCACGCGGGACTCGAGCCGCTGCTTGCTCCTCCTTTGAGCCGTGTGCGCGGGTATCGCCGACGTTGTTTGACCGGCGAGGAGTGACCTTGGCTTGCGCCTTGGCCTTGTACTCGGCATCCCACAGCGGGGCGAGGAAGTAGGGAACGTTGTGGATAGGGTAGGTAGGACGAACTTCCCAATCGCTGGGAAGAGGAGGTTGAGCGTATGGGTTGCTGAGCAAACGATCGTTCTCCCATCGCTGTCTTCGGCGACTGCCCTCCTTGCCCTTGAGCACGGCTTCGCGACGGTTCAAGCTGTCACGGCGAACCGGCACTTGTCTCTTGTAAACAGTGTGGACTTCTTGCTTTGATCGTGGCTTGGCCGTGGCCATGGCATTTGCAGCGGCGAGAGCATCGTCGTCGAGTGGAATCTCAATCGTGACACTGGCGCGGGGTCTTGGAGGGGTCGGCGTCGAGATGGCAGTCGCCTGCAGCGCCTCGGCTGCCTGTTCAACCGTCCATGCTTCAATGTCGATACCTGTGGGTGCTGCCGTGACGGGGTCGTGCGAGATGGCCATAGTGGGAGTGCGCCGATGAGCGAGGTGCGTCTTGACAAGAGGATGAGCGAGAGTGAGGTGGGTGTAGGAGGAAGAGGGGCACCAGACAAGGAGACGCAACCATCATCATTGATCGCACTTGTCGCCACTGACCAATCGTATTCCCCGCAGACGCCCACGCCCTAGTGCCGTCGATCGCCAATCTTTATCTCTCTTGTTATCCGATCCCGACCCGTGACTCACTCCTGCTTTCGGCGAAATCTTGTTTTCCAAAACAACAATATTGGCACTCTCGAGGCCAACGTCAAATCAAGCAACATGCTTGGAGAAGCCCGCCACCTCACAGCAAAACATCATGTTTCATCTCCGCTTCCTCTCAACGTGCAAAAATGGAGTAGCTGGGAATCGAACCCAGAACCTTCTCCACTCAGTAATGCTCAAAGAGCAATGCTAAGAAGATGTCATACCACTAGACCACAACCCCTTTCGATGAAGCCTGGAACCGTCATGCGCATTATCAATCTCTCAAATGCGTCCAGCTGTACCAAGGTTTCAATCGCGATCCTGCAGCCGTTCCAATGCCATCCACTAACACCTACTTTTAAGAAACACACATTATGCCTCGAGGATCCGAATACAGCGATGAGAAGCGTGCCGCCGCTTTGATCATGTTTCTCATCTTCAAAGCCTCCCACAGCGAGGTGGAAACACGAACAGGCGTATCCAAAGCCGCAGTCCGTCAAATGGCTTCTCGAGCACACAAAGCCGGCATCGACCGGACGAGCATAGAAGAGTTGATTGTCTTTGCACGAACAAAGCCGAGGAAAGGTCGACCTCGTCGCGATGCTGCTACAGACAAGCCGTCGTCGAGTCAACCGCCGGAAGCAACGGAATCAGAGACACCAAAACAATCACATGAGTCTGCTGTAGCGGCTACACAGGAACTCCGTCCACAGCCAGCAAATACCACCCCGACAGCCACGACAAGTACGAGGGCCAACAGTCGCGAAGGCGTCTCCGAGGTCATGAAGAGTTGGAATCCGCATGAGGTACAGGCCATGGACGCGCCTTATACCATGGCTACCAACGAGCAAGGATGAAGACACGCAGACCATACGGACGCGCGTTGCACAGCTCGATATCTGGCTGCTGGCAGTTCCCAAAGCCGAAGGAGTGCCAGCTGAGAGTTCTGGCGATCTACCGAATTCGGACAGGGTGGTACCAACAGCAAACCTTGTTATGGTCGCCGACGACATTACGACTTCACGACGAATGAATACCTCACCAATACATACGCATTACATCGTTTGCGCTTTGATTCTCGTGCTGTGATATGTTGTGTAGTGATTGTGTCGCCTGTCGTTGTTCTATCACCGAATATGGCTTTTCCAAACCCTTTGAATAGAGCCAGGCTACTGAACTTATGAGGAAGTATGCGTGTGATTCGCATCGAGAGGGTGGCGCAACAGTATACTAGATCCGTAATAGATGACTCTGGAATGTTCTCGTGTGTGGCAACTTAGGTATTCATGCCGTCGACTCGTAGTGAACCATCAATAGAGCTCGAGTGCGATGCGAACCTGGCAGCAGGACATTGACAGGGTGACTTGGCTCAGCGAGGTGAACTTGGAGAAAACTATTCCCGATCGGAGAATAGAATCCGCCAAAGCGATGCAGGACGAAGCACGCGACATGAGCTCATTCGGACTTGATGTTCGATTGATATTGTTTTGTGATGCTTATTTGCAGCTGCCATTATATGTCATTAACAAGGAAATCTATGCACAAGATACGACCAGAAATCTATATCCTCTCACCCTCGAGGATAGGTCTGGCTTCTTGACTCTTCCACCAACTGACACCCTCCTTGCCAGGGTACTCGAATTTATCCATACTCTCAGGCTTCATCTCGACACTGTATCCAGGCTCGAGAGGAGTAGTGTAGTAACCGTCCTTGATGACACTGGGGTTGAAGAAGTGCTCGTGTAAGTGGTCGACGTACTCGAGGACGCTAAGCTTGCCACTGACGACGACGTAGTCGATGGTGCTCAGGTGTTGGGTGTACTCGGGAAGACCGACACCACCCGAGTGAGGAACGATTGGCACACCGAACTTCTTGGCCATGAGAAGAACTGCGAGGACCTCGTTGACACCACCCATGCGGCAAGCATCGATCTGGCAGACATCGATGGCACCTTGTTGCAGGAGCTGCTTGAAGATGACACGGTTCTGGCACATCTCACCGGTGGCAACGCCAATGTTGTAGGGCTTGAGGGCTTCGCGGATGGCCTTGTGGCCGAAGACGTCGTCGGGGCTGGTGGGCTCTTCAATGAACCAAGGCTTAAACTCTGAGAGCTGCTTCATGTATTCGATGGCCTCTGGAACGGACCAGACCTGTTGCGAGAAAGGTCAGCACAGCTCGTTGACCCATGATTTTCCTCTGCAATTACTTACCTGGTTGGCGTCGACCATGAGGAAGTTGCCTCTGTCGTAGCCAATGACCTCTCTGGCGATGCTCAATCTTTCCTTGTCCTCGGCGACACTGGTGCCGACCTTGAGCTTGAAGTGCTTGTAGCCAGCATTGAGGGTCTCCTGCAACAGACCCTTCATCTTGTCCTTGCCATAACCCAACCAACCAGCACTGGTGGTGTAGGCTGGTACAGCTCTGTTAGCCTCGGCGTGCTTGATACGCTCAGCCTTGCCGGGCTCCTCCTTCTTCAGCATCTCGATGGCCTCCTCCTTGGTGATGGCATCGGTGATGTATCTGAAGTCAATACACGAGACGAACTCTTCAGGAGACATCTCGGCAACGATTCTCCAGACGGGCTTGTTCAATGTCTTGGCCCAAAGATCCCAGATGGCGTTGACAACGGCACCCAGAGCGAGGTGGATGACACCCTTCTCGGGACCAATCCATCTCAGCTGACTGTCTGAGACGAGGTATCTCCAGGTCTCACCCCAGTTGGAGACCAGGTCCTCGAGCTTCTTGCCCTCGACACGAGCAGCAAGCAGAGAGATGGCCTGGCAAACAATCTCGTTGCCGCGACCAATTGTGAAAGTCTAACAAAGATCAGCATCTATGTGTGGGGAAGCTGGGGAAGGTGTGGTGTGACTTACCATGCCATGACCAGAGAACTCGGAGTCAGTGTTCAGGATGCAGTATGCGGCCGAGTAGTCGCCAGCAGCGTTCATAGCATCGGAACCAGTCTTGTCGAGAGACGTCTGGGTTGGTTCGGGTCAATTGCTATTCGAAGATGCGGGTAGACTTGTTTACTCACAGGGAATCTAACATCCCTCGTCGTGGCCTTGGTGATGGTAACCATGATGTGTGTTATGTAGAGTATAGATAGAGAGGGGAGGCAAAAGGCAGAGGGAGTAAAAGCAATTGGGAGTACAAAAGCGCCAACAGTGGGAATTGGGACAGGTTTTGTGTAATGGGCATGCTCGAATCTGCCGTCACGCTGCCCCCACTATGGGGGCGGGTCCGGGGCTCCAGCAATGAACCTTCGCCGCTATTGGTGCATAATTTAGGCTGGAGTTCTTCCGCCAGCTGCCAGTCGCCGGCGAGACGGACGTGCTCGAAAGGTTTCGCCGAAACAGGGTCAGACGTTGGAGAAGGTATGGCGACCAGGGGACATGGTTCGCGATTGCTATTACCCGGACGCCATTCTGACAAAGTTAGATGCTTTCGCACCGACTTCTGGAACGAAGCTGAAGAGCTTTTCAAGCTTTGTGAAGACCAAGAGGCTTCGTGCCCTCGTGTTTCCAACCGTCAGGCTGCAAAGGTAGGCGGAAGAGGACCGATGGAGCGAGCGCCGCGAGGAATACGCAGCCCAAAGCGGCTCTTCCGGAGACAGAGCGCCAATTCTAGAGCTTCAAAGCGCAACCTTCCTCTAGGCTCTCGCAGAGTGCACGACGCTCTGAAGCCGATCAAGTTGTCTTTCGAATGGCGATAGCAGCAGAAGCATTCAGAGGCTTACCCTGTGATACGGATGCAGCATGGATGCCTATTGATTGGATTCTCTCGGAAGTCGGCAGGAGTGCAAAAGTCCTGGAATTGGCAGGAGTTTGAGAATGGTTAGAATTGTGGGGTAGAGATCTCAAGCGTTTTGATGTTGTTCGCGTGGCTTCAAGGGGAAGCGGCAGCAGCAGCAGCAGCTCACGAATCGATCTGTCTCTCAGCATCTCAGCCGATTGATCTCCACGGGAATTATGAGCGGGCGTATCATGCTACTGTTCCAGCTGTGTCTCGTCTTCTTCACTGCCTTGGCGAATGCAGCGGCTCAGGAGCCCCTTGTCGACGAGAGGCCGATATACAGCGCAGGAGATGCTATCCCCGTGACATGTCGTATGTACACGATGCGTCAATCTGCCGCCATCCTACTGACCATGTGAAGTCAACAGGACATCTGACACTGGCGAGCATGTAAGAAACACACAGACACGCCATTGACGGGCTCAACTGACACATGGGACAGGTCACGGATGCATCAGGCCAGCTCCAATACGTGCCCTTCCCGGTCTGCAACGAGACCGGACGACCGCTGGAGATATATTTCGGTGTCGAGAAGGACATCAACTGCACCATCGACTTCATCTCGGACCCCATGTTCCACCTACTCGAGTTCTACGTCCACAACGATGCCCCCATGACGTGTCGCATACCTACTCGCCCCATGCCCGACTCTTCACTCGCCAACAGAGTGCCGAAAGAAGATGCTTCAGTCGAGGGCCAAGGCAGTCTGAGTGACGAATACATTCCCCTGATCATCGCCTTGACAGGCACGCTGCAACTCTCGCATCTGCACGTCTCGTCGCATCTCAACATGCTGCTTCATGCTGCGCCCAAATCCGTCTCACCTGGTGTCATTGATGCTGCCACTGCCTACTCCATCTCCACCCGTCCACCAGCCCGCATCGTCATCGGGGACGCCCTGCCCTTCACCTTCTCCATCCGTTGGTACTCTGGTCAACAACTGCCGTCGGGCTGGTCCGGCGTCGGCGGCCATATCTATGCCAGTACCTTGATCTACTGTATCTTGAGCGCTGGAGCCGCAGCCGCCATCTGCACCGTCTACTTCCGAGGCGTCGAATTGCCGCGCAGACTCAGGAATCATGGAAAAGACAGGATGACCGGTGGCATGGAAGGTGGCAGACTAGGTGGATATGGATACACTGCTGGCACCAGCAGCTATGCACTTGGCACTGCTGGAGGAAAGAGGGATTAGCACCATCGCTTGGTCTTGGACATTCTTTGTACCCTTTGTATACAACACGTGCGAGTCCCCCAAGATCACTATCATCCATAAAACAGAAACTCCGAAACAAATCTGACATTCAAGAATACAAAGATCGGCTGGCTCGTCTAAAGCACGATCCGTCTACGAAGCGAAAGTGACTCGTTATCCTGTACCGTACCACCTCCCCAACCCCTTCCATATCCTCCCTTTTCCAACCCAATCCATCCAGTCATAAAGCCTTCCACCATCAAGAATCGAAGGGCTTGTGTATCGTATGAGTCTGTCCGGCAGATCTCGAATGTTGTTCGTGTCGATCAAGAAGAAGAAGAAGAAGAAGAAGAAGAAGAAGAAGAAGAAGAAGAAGAAGAAGAAGAAGAAGAAGAAGAAGAAGAAGAAGAAGAAGAGTAAGAAGGACCCTTGTTGACACCTTCGCCGCAGAGTTCGACGTGGGCGTTGAAGTTACTCCAGCTCTGAATGATTTGTTAACATTGGCGAAATTCGATTGGAGGAAGAAGTTTACTTACGCAAGATGCTGTAATCGGCATACTGCCCTTGGAGTATTGCACGACCTTGTTGTTTCTGTTGATGCTAACCTCGGGCGCAGTACCACTGCTACCAAGGTCCTCAGGGAAGGGGACCATGGACAGGGCAGGACCGGAAGAATCGGCTTCGAACTCCCAGTATTGGTTGTCGCCTACGCTGACAGAGATAGTGGCCTTGTCCTTGACCAGCGCCCAGGCGAATACTGCGTCGGTGGGGTAGTCTTGGTTCTTGATCTTGCTGGATGAGCCACCGTAACATGTCGCGGCCTTGGGATGGACTCTGTACCAGTAGACGACTTGATCCATGGTGATGACGGGAGCCTTGCCGTTCTTCCACCAGTTCAGGTAGTACTTGGCCATGACGCGCCAAGGAGCATGGTTCATGCCCTCGACGTAGTTGTCCATGCCGTTACTGTAGGTGACATAGTCGGTGGCACTCTCGTCGGTCATGCTGGGAAGATCGCGCAGGTAGTGAGACTCGCAGAAATCGTTCCACGTAAGTACCTCGATGATGTCGGGAGAGAACTCGTTGTTGGCGATGGTGTGTAGGCGTTGAGCGAAGAGGGTGTCAGAGTAGGCAACCCAGGAGTCAGATGAGACTCCATTGTTGAGATCCTTGTACTGCCAGGGGGAGACGGCCATGATGTAAGGTCCGGTCTTGCCATTCTTGGTGAGAGCAGCCTTGAAAGCCTGGTCGGCAGTGCAGGTCATGTTGGCTTCCATGAGAGGCCACGCTTGCCAATTGAAGTAACCATCAATGGAAGGGTAGTCGCTGACCATCTTGGCAGCGGAGTGTTCGGGACTGGATTGAGCGGACTGAGCGTATGAGACGAGAGCGGGAGCCAGAGAGATAGGATGTCCTTCGCTCTTGCATGAGTCCTTGAGATCCTGGAAGAACTGATTGCCGTAAGCGTCGTTCTTGTCGCCAGCGTAGGTCGAAACGAGGATGTTGGTGTTCCAGCGCATGGTAGCAGAGCTTCCAGCATGTTTGGTGATCATGTCGGTCATGTAAGACGTGTTCCAGAAGGTGTTGCAGGTCGTGTAGCTCATGTCAAAGGAGAACATGAGCTTGAAGCCGGTGTCCTCGGCAGCCTCGAAAGCGTCGTCGACGCGGTCGACTTGCCACTTGCGGCTGGGCGAATTGCAGTCCGGAGGGATCCAGTTGAGAGAGAAACCATCAATGCCGGCCTGCTGAGCAGCCTTCATGTCGGTTTCCCATTGTCCTACAGTGTAGGCATAGGAGTTGTCGAGCATGAAATGCGCAACAACTGACTTCGCGACAACAAGGTTGACATTGACAGCAGCAAGTGCAAGGATGGTCCAAAACTTGGAAAACATGTTTGTGCGCGTTTGTGCGCTTCGTGTGACGATGTGATACAAAGGGCGATGTCGACTGGGAACAATGTGTTTCGTTGGAATAGCGCAAGCGCTTCGAAATGCCGATATGTGAAGAAAAGAGAGCAAAGGAATGGCACACTACTATCAAAGTAGTGTAACAGAGTGTCTAAGGAGTGACTGAATGAACGGAAAGGCGTGAACGCCAGAAGAGGGCTGTATTGAAGGCAAATCGACCAAGAGAATGAAGGTACAGAAGCAAAGGGAGGGATGTAGACCTACGTGGTCTATATACGATGCCTGTAGACAGTCCAAGGAGGCGACAGGCATCCCGGCTCCACACGTGAAAAATGCCATGCTCCCATGTTTAATTACGCCGCTGTTGCTTGCATACTGGTTGGCTCGAGAGGGAGGGAGGGATGGAGACCTCACAACTGGTGCAGCAGAGGACTAACGGGAGGACCCGAACCCTCTGTATCAGATATAGAAGGCTGCATGAGATGCAAAAGCGCTTCAGGAGCCGCGAGGCAGTCAATCGCTCTTGACGTGCTTTTAGACCCGTCAGGCATATATTGTCTCATCGTAGTCAAAAGAGCCTCCTATCACAGGTAGATAGATGCAACGTCTGCCGGGCCTAGTCCATGATAACAGTATGCTTCCCTCAGGACAAAAGCCCAGCGTGCATGCTGTATGGGTCAAGATGACTGCAGTCGCGGCGTCCTAGCAACATGCATCCGGTCGCACACTTCTTATCGGCCCCATACAACCATCTCCAGTGGATCCCCAAACTAATTTTCTTCTAGACGGATGTTCGGAATTCGAAGGTGCTGCCCTAGCAGTATGTTGGCATCAGGCGGGCAAGTGTCCTAAGCGCTGAGCACCTTTCGCAAGATTGTTGCCTGCCAAGCTGCCTGTGCAAACAACCATCACTCCAGTCCAAACCCGCAAAGTGCATCACATCTGCTGCAAACGCACGTCAACACACTCGATGTTTCAGATGCATCTCATTTCGACATTCCGCCCCGAGCCTAGCCCTAGACAGCAATTCTCCGACCCATACATGTGGGTTGGTCATACAAGGGCTGACTCGTGATTAAAACGACTGCCAGTGAATCCTCTTGAGAATTTGAGTCGCAATTAGCAACGACAGACAAATATCTTGTGACGCAGTCTGTGCCACGGCCGGACATGCGCGAGAGCCCTAAGGTCAGGGACTGTAACTTCGCGATTCATTCACAACACGATCAACCCACTACCATCGGTCAGCCCGTCGGCATGCGCTATACTCTGGTGACGGTCGAGAATTTCTTTGCTACGACTATAGTCAATCCCAATCTACCGACTACGTTATTTGTATCTGGGGAATAGCTGGGGGATCGAAGATCAAAGGAGCGCTGAAGGAAGCAGAATTGGCCCGACTCCTGCATGAGTACCCACAAGTGCCAGTAAAGCCTTGGTAATAGAAAGCGTCTGGTCTACAGACTGCAGGATCATTTGCCAATTGCTCATAGCCCCAGAAGCTCTAACAAACAGAATTGGTCGGGTGTCAGCGTTAAGGGAGAGTTTGGTGAATAACGCATGTGCTCAACCACATGATGCTCCACCTTGCCTCGACCAAAGTGCATACAACATACTAGTAAATTGATGCTTGAGGGTCGAGCGCACCAGGTGACTGGATGATCTTGCAGTAGATAACACAACGGAACAGCGGCCCAACGAGTATGCAGCACGTGAGTCAATCTCATGCTTGACGCCCGCCTTATTTTGCCCGTTTCATGTCCCTCTACCGCCAATTCCACCGAAGAGGGAACGATGGAGCCTTGACGGAGAAACGCGTGAGCTCCAGCAAGGTAATATTCTACTGACAGCATTAGAGACGCCCAGGGCAGATACTGCGTAGTACCAATAACGAGAGACCCCGAGTGTTGGCTACTCCCAGTAATTTCGTTGGAGACAATATCCAAGGGCATTCTGCATTGGGATGCTACGCCAATCCTGGAACTGGAGGAATCAAGAACCTCGTTAGTCCCAGTCTCGAGGTGCATTCTTCGAGTGGTTGTCCGAGTGCACAACCGGTGTCAGTGTCGTAGAAATGGTTGTACAGAACCGCATTGCTGCGGGCTCTGCTTCTGAGTAGCCCCTAAGTAGCACTACGCTGATATGCCGTGAGGACAAACGTATTTTGGTAAATCAGACCAGCGACTGCTCTGCAGAGTGAGCTTGAATCGCAAGCAAACACTCGCTGTCGTCTAATGCCCTAGCTCCTCTTTCCGCATTCTCAACCCTTTCAAATCCATGATACCTTCGTATCCTTCGGGCATATGCTCCGATCTCTTACAGTAACACCTGTGGCACTGATATCGCTCGGATTCCAGTTCTTTCCACCTAATGAGCAAAATTAGAAAATAGCGCAAGTCATGGATGTCGTAGGAACACTCTGCGCCCAAATGACTCACCAGAGTTTGAAGCCATTAAGTCTGGTGATCAGACATGTGCTGCAAGTATGTTTGACCTTTTCTTTATAGAGAACAGGTCTGTAGGGTTTCCATGGTAAACATTCGCGCACCCACTGGTTCTTTCTTACGAGAGCATCAAGTCTACATGCCGCCCGAAAGCCATTATCGGCATGATAGAAGTCAACCCAACGATCTCTAAGCATCTGTTGATGCTGCTGTCGATACTTCAGGTCGATCTGCCGTAGTCTTGTTGCATATTCGGGGTCGGTCTGGCGCCTTTGTCGACGGTACTCCTTGTACTTCTCAACCTCGAGCTTCTTCTTGACTGGGTCGGAGGACCAAGTGAGGATGGGATGTGACGAGAAGAAGAGCTTTGAGACAACCGGAGACGAAAGCAAAGATTTTCGGCAGGCACCGACTCTTGTCCAGATATTATTTGCCATACGCTGTTTGCAGATGAGATTGCCTCTGGAAGAGTGGTCGGTTCCCAGTGACGTTCGAGGAGCACAGACTTTGACTGAGTTGTGTAGACCTGCTGTGCTGAGAGGAATACGAGTCGCGTTGTGAGCCACAGCCAAAGTCGTGTCTCGGACCGAGATGCTGAAGCTGTTCCTCTTTCGCTGTATCGAGGCGCCATGTTTTCGGGAAGCACAGCAATAGGTACCCACGAACGTTTCCAGTAACTTGATGTACAGAGTCTTCCTACGTTACATGAGTCGATCATGTCTCATATTGCTTATGTGTCGCCCTACGACAATCTTTGAGGGATTACCATGTTGCATCAGTTGGCACATCACATTACTGTCCCAGCCCCTCTCTGATAGGCTTCCAAAATCTATCACTCTCCTTCACGACCTTCTCTCTCATCCCCATCACAGGACCAAAGACTTTGACGTCCTTTTGCCCGTGTTTAAACACTTCTCTACACCCCAAACTCATGGTGAAATTCTCCTCATTGCCTTCCCCAGTGATTTCCTTCAGCACCTTTTCCTCAGCCGCATAGACCACGCTTCCGATATTAGCCCAATAAATTGTACCAGTACACATGGCACAAGGCTCCCATGTAGTGTATAGTGTGCATGTCCAGAGGTAGGCTGAAGAGTAGTGCTTTGAAGCTAGGAGAGCTAGACTGGATTCGGCATGCTCGATGTGAGAGATACTGAGGTGGGTCAAAAGGATCTCATTCGTGGGGCTGACGAGAAGAGCGGCGAAGGGTCGTTTGGCATGTTGTTCGACTCCCGCGGTTTGTAGTGAGAGGCAGGCCTCGAGGTGGTTGATTTGCTGCGCTAGGGTTGGGGTGGCTGGACGTGGTGGGAAGACCGTCATGGTTGCCTGGGGCTGTGCTGATGTGGTTGGTACTGTTGGCTCGTATGTGGTATTCTTGGTTGCAGAAAGTGACGTCTATAGTTTTGAGTTAATCACTGGAGATGTTGGTGCCAAAATTGCTTGACAACAACGGCCGATAGCTCTGATATAGCCCTGCCCGCGCGGTCAGCTCCGATAGGTAGAATGCGGATCTACCTGCCCGATAAGAATGCTATCCTATCTTATACGAGTTACAGACAAATGAAAGAGAGAAGGGGATAGACAGGTTATTGAGAAGTTTCAATTGACAGCATGCAGCTGTGGTAGACAGGGCCTAACAGCCTCAATCATTCTGACGAATTGCCAGTGGTATACTACAAAAAGAGTTCTAGGGATTATAAAATCTTGGAAGCTTAGGCATTGCCTGGTTGAGAATCAGAAAAAGCAGTGCCCTGATGCAATACTTAAAGCGCTGCTAAGAGGAAGAATCGAAGAAAGAATTGGGGATGCCCAAATATCAAAACTCCTCAAGTCCCAGATCATTGGTCATGGCTGTTCCGCAAACACCTTGTTACGCCGGCAGGAATAAAGATTCAAAAAGAGAACCCAAAAGATAAGAAAAGGGCCCAGAATTGACCTAGTAATGTTCAAAAGATGCTTAGAACAGGGGTGCCTTGACGTCCTGGACACCACGCTTGATGATGTCTTCGAGCTTCCAGCGAGGGGGCTGGTAAGTGGGAGTCTTGCCCTTGGCGAGCTCTTCGCGATGCTCCATCTCCTCGACGTTCATCAAGCCATCTGGAATTGGATCTCTGCCACCCGCAATACCACTGCTGAACTTTAGTTGCAAGATATCACCAGCCTGGTCGCATGCTGCGAGGAGGCGATCCAGGTCATCCTTGGTGTGAGCGGCAGAGACACAGAATCTGGCGCGGGAAGAGATGAGAGGGGTGGCAGGGTAACCGACGACGACGACAGCGATCTTGCGCTTGAGCATCTCGTGGGAGAAGGCGGGAATCTTGGCAGGGTTGTAGAGAAGCAGGGGAATAATGGGAGAATCGTCGTGGCCGTAGATGATGAAACCGAGACGCTTGAGTCCAAGGCGGAGGTATCTTGAGTTGAAAGCCAGTCTCTCGAGACGCTCCTGACCTTGGCCGGGAGCGATCTCGCCGATGATCAAACGAAGAGCTGAGGAGATTTGAACCAGAACCGGGGGAGAGGGAGCCTCGCCGAAAAGGGTTCCAGCGTTTGTCACACGAAGTTTGTCAATGAGGGCCTTGTCACCAGCAACGTAGCCACCGTTTGCACCAAACGACTTTGTGAAGGTACCCATAAGGATGTCGACTTCAGCAGGATCGATGCCGAAGTAGTCGCAGATACCTCTACCTTGAATACCGAGGGCGCCGATGGAGTGAGCCTCGTCGACGAACAAGTTGAACTTGTACTTTCTCTTGAGAGCGACAATCTCAGGGAGGTTGCACATGGTGCCTTCCATCGAATAGAGACCCTCAACAGCAACGAGAATCTTCTTCCAGGGACGGTGAGTGCGGGGCTGGCCTTGAGAGATTCTCTCACGGAGAACGCGCTCGAGGTCATTGATGTTGTTGTGCTTGAACATTTCGATGACGGCGCCCGAAAGTCTGGCACCGAAGCGGATGGAAGAGTGGTTGAGCTCGTCGGAGATGATGAGGCAGCCCTTTCCAACAAGAGCAGGGAAGGTGGTGGCGTTCGTACCGAAGCCCATGGAGAAGATCATTGCTGACTCCTTTCCGACGAACTTGGCAACCAGGTTCTCGACCTCGACGTGAAGCTCGGAAGTGCCGGCATCGCCTCTGGGACTGGCAAAGCTGACGCCGTACTTCTTGGTAGCGACCTCGACAGCGTCGGCGCACTCACCCTCAGACTGGGCGAAACCGAGGTAGTTGTAGGAACTCATGTTGAGGGTTTCGGTGGTAGTGCCGGTCATCTTGAAACTCAGGTTGAAGTCGTCGGACTTGCGGTCGAGCAGAGTGATGAATCTACCGGGCACTCCAGTAATGGGGCGTCTGAAGCAGTCGTTGATGCGCAGCTGCAGTCTACGGATGTAGAAGTTATCGAAATCACTGTTCAAGGGTGCGTATCCGTCGCGTGCCGACAGATGCTTGTACTGCTCCTGCTTGAAGCGCTTGCCGAAGAAGTCGCGCACATGGCCGAAGATGATGAGGACGAGGTAGCTGAAGTAGGTGGTCAGGAGGAAGTAGTATGGTGGAGTGTCCTCGATGGGTTCGGGGAAGGCTTGTCCATCGTGACGACTCGAGTAGCGGTGCTCTTGGGAGCCGAGAGGGCCAAACGCGGCTTGTGCCTTTGCGATGCGGCGGGCCTCTTCGGGTGAAGGAGGCTGGAAAAGTGTCATTGGTCTCTCCTCAATCTTGCTCTTCTCGCCCGTAGCGGTAGTGAGGTTGATTGTGGGCAGCGACAGAGTGGCACGGTTGACCTGGGGAGAGGGAGGGCGACGAGTGGCTTGCTGAGGAGTCAGGTGCAGCGACGAGGACTTGGGCGATGAGAAGAAGCTGGCGATGCGGTTGTTTGACTTTGCGGTAGGCGATTTGAAAGATTGAAGTGACGCCTTTTCGTTCAGCGCATCGACCGAGGGAGTGGGAGAGTTCGCGACAAAGGGATTGATGGTGCGTGTCGGCATGGCTCAGGGCAAGCGTGCGTCTGCACGATTAGGTATTAGAATTATGAAGTCGGAAAATGCGATCCTGCAGCGAGCAAGAAGGGCGGACGGAGAGCAGACAAAAAACGAAAACAAGCGCAATTGAGAGGTTGGGCGGACGGTGAAATCGGGGCATTGCTCATGGCTGATTAAGGGGAACGGTGATGACGGAACGACCTCGAAACCGCGCCAAGTGCCCACGGAACGTGGCGGAGAAGCCATCCTGAAGCCTTTTTTTGCATTTTGTTTTGCTGCCGAGCAACAATCGCAAGATGCCCTTGAATCGATAACCCTGCCAATGCCCGCCCTCGTTGCCGAAATGCAGCGGTCATGCAGAATGGAAATCTAGGAAATCGCTACTCTGACGTACCTTTTCCGCGAAGAGCCTCGATACACGGACGTCTGCGGCTGTCTTCGCACACAGTTCAATGTATCGTCGACGTTTGATGTCGTGAAGCCAATCTGGCGCGTCGATCGCGTTTTGTACCTGGCGATCGCTATGTCGCGACGTGTCGTAGGGATGATGGTGAAAGCGAGTCGGATGGGCGTTGTAGAGAAGCTCAAAGGTTGCGAGGTGCGCCGAGTATCAATGATAAATGCTCGCCAAAAGTGATGGTCAGGGCGTAGCAACCAACAGCTCTTTAATTCAAAAACCCTCAGGGGTCAGATGTCAACCACCCGGGAGCCGGTACGCTTTCTGCCGGCGATCCTAGCGCTTCTCGTACTTCTCGCTCTCATTTGCCTCCCAAGACAATCAAAATGTTCCGATGCTGTTAAAGTGTGATCGAGATCTTGAATTGTCGTGACTCTTCTGTCTAAGTACATAATCGCTCGCTGTGAAACTACCTCGGATTGCTCGCCTTCAAACACTCAAAGTCACGATCATCTCAGCAAGAGAGGTTGTTGACATGCGCAATAAATTCTTGCGAGTCTAGCCCGCGTTTCACGGCGTCGGCCAAAATGTCAACAAACCATGCAGGCACCCGCCGCAATCATACCGACGGGACTCAGGGACGTTGGAGAAAATAATTTGATCACCTCTCTTCCACCCAGATTCTGACCTCGCAAAAAGTTCCACCCCCGGACGTCCACATCCAATGGTCTTCAAAACAGTGTTTGGTGTAAGCAAAGCTTTGCCTTTGACCTTGTAAAAGAGTGACGGATGCAAGCAGCGCTCTCGCAACGACCTCTTCGGAGCTTCCAATGTATGCTCGAGACCGTCAAAATGTCTCGTGCATTCGAATAGTCACAGGTAGTACAGGTGTTAATAGAAAATGTCAGAATCCGAGCCGTAAAACGTCAAAGTGCTTACAGGGAGACCACATAGACAAGTGTGACTGTATCGAACCGGACTCGTTCCTCCAGGTGGGTGCTTCTGCTTATTACAATGTACATGGCATTGCTCAAACGGGCTTCTTTCTAGTGTAGCGCGTCGAGATAGGACTTCCAACGAACAAGTTGACAGGTGGCAATCGATGCCTGAACTAATCTCAAGTACACAAGAAGAGTGAGAACGCTCACGGTACATGCAAGTTGTGGTTGTAAGATGGAACAGACGCTTCTCTTCGTCTTTTCGCTTTCACGTCACGACTGAAGGCAAGCACGCCTTGCTGTATCTGCTCGCCCGCAGCTTCCTCTTGGGCCATCATATCGACCACAACAAACTTCTCGTTTTCTTCGCGCTCTCACTTCATCACGCGTCTCATCGACACAGGCACTTCACCTTCTGCACGTCGCGCGCTCCTCAATTTCCTGTTTCCCGGTCACGCCAGGCTGCGCGAGAACACCCTCTTCGATCATGGGTGACACTGCTGCTGCTGTTGTCTGGTGAGCTATCACACAATCTTCAACTTAATCTCCATTCTGACAACCACGACAGGGGCGTCCCTGTGAAGCCAGTGGATCTCATCGTTAGTCTCGATGCATTGCGCAAGGCGAGCCCAGCGATCCAAACTCTGCGTCTGTGCCACCAGTTTGGCAAAGGCAAAGACGCTCATGTCGCCAAGCTTCCCAAAGAGATCATCGTCTTCATCGAGGAAGAGTTGTTGGCTATGCATCGCGTAGGCAAGGAGAAGGAGCCCTTCTCCCTGCCCGGAAGATACTGCTGCTTCGAAGGATCTTGTCGTCCAAGCGATCACATGCATCATGTAGACCATGTCTTCCCGAAGGAAGACTACGAGTTCGAATATGCCTCCGATGACTCCGAAGCCTACGAGGATGACTACGAGAGCCTAGCTGACACCGCCCGCGCCGAACTCTGTGAAGCTCATCCTGAGTGGCGTACAAAGCAAGGTCTCGTCTTACCCGCCAACTTTCCGTCGCTCCTGCATGCGAAGATCGCCGACATTTTTGATATCAACACTTCAGAAGAAGTCCATGAGCTTTGCTTCATGTCCAAGGTGGAGTGGGAGGATGATGTCCGTGACTATTTGAGCACCCAAGGCAACAGCGAGGTATGTGTAGCTCCGCAGCGATTGGATGAATGGAACTAACTCGCGCCTAGATCATTCGCAAGTACTTTAGCCTGAATGTTTTCATCATGTGCGAAAATTTGTCCGATTCGACCAAGAAGTACCTCTGCGACTGTGACGAGAGGTTTTCAAAAGTCCACTCTGATCCCGAGAAAGTAGCTATTTGCTACCTCGTCTTGCCCTCCCGGTCGACAAAGTGGGAAGTACGGCTCGATCCCATCTCAAGAGAATCTGGAAGCTACTACGGCGAATCAGCAACCTCAATGTTGGTCGACCGTAATTCTCTCGACTTGACTGAGGAACACCAACAACGCTTCGCTCGTGCGATGAGTCGTCTCGCATTGAAACCTTCAGTGCACCCATCTCAACTACAGACAACTCTTTTAGCATCGTGCTCTATGACTGCCTCTTCACCATCCTTGATGCAGTACCCGCGCCGTGCTAAGAAAGAGCAGCCATCTGCAGAAGACATCGAGAAGAAGCACACTGCCATCACGGGACGCATTCGCGACATGGAGAAGACTCACTGGCCAAAGTTGATGCTCCTTGTCAACCATAACTGCCACGAGTTTTGATCACAGTCAGCACAAGCACATCCCCATCTTCAGTTCCAGAGTAAGGGCTCTATTCTCATTTTTTCGTTGCTCTTCCGTCCAGGTTCGCTCATGCGAGCGTTCTGCTGTCAATGCATAGCTTTTACCGGTTGCTTTATGGTAATGGGCTTCTCCATACTGTTCTAGTTTACATATTCTGTCACCACCAGACATTGCTTAATGAAAAACCACCATGGCTCATGACCTTTTCTCATTGATGTCTTACAGATCTTTGCGTGCTGCGAGATGAATTTCTATCACATTGCGTTTGGCTGCCGCGGATATGGGCTGTCACTACAGAGACCGTCTGTTGTGCACAGTATGCACCTTACTGTCCGACAAGACACTTGCCATGAGTGGCACTCCTTGCATACTTCTCCGAATACGTCACCTCGTCCTCGTACTGATTAAAAGTTCGGACATTTGCGTACAGCGTCTACAGACTGTGTCACTCAATCCGTGAGAGTATGCTACAACAAGCGACCAGAGATTCAAAAATGCTATTCTTCTAAAATCCAGACCAACCGCTTCTCGACTTTCACACTGATGTACTAAGCTATAGACACACAGACATAGAAAGATCAACATATAAGCCGGTACGCTCTCCCCTTCTCGACGCCAATCTTGAGATCAAAAGCATGTATGTAGAGCCAAAGAAGCTGGAATCAAGGTAAAGTCAGCAGCCTCCTAGAACTCATGGACTGCTCAAATCATGGCAAGGAGACTCCGACTATCAACCATGTATAAATGCCAAGTACCCTTCGCAGGATCGACAAATCGTTGTCCCAGTGACATGATCTCTTTCGACTGTAGGATAGGATTCAGCATACAAATCCAGGACCTCTCTTTCTCTATGACTTGACAAGAGTTAGATGTTCGAGGACATAGGACTGAGGCTTTCCCTCTCCTTGATATCGATACGTAAGATAGTTTGTCGAATATATACATCAATCTCGTGAGACGGCTGGTGATTAATCGCCTGTGCATCCACACCCAGAACCATCGCTATGAGCAGACTTCAAGGACTTCTGGCCTTAAGGCAACGTCCTTGGACAAAGGTCACTTCGAAAGATCGAGGTAGGTGGTCATGGAAAGAAGTTGAATGATGTTCATATAATTCAGAGGCATTGTATCGTGACGAGTGCAGTCTGTAGGAAAGGCGTAATACTACAAGAATTGTGGTGAAAAGCATCTAATGGAGAAAGAGAAAGCATGAGAAAGTCAAGAATGCTCATTTAAAAAAGTGATGACAAGAAAGCGCTGCCTCCCAAGAAGAAAGAGGAAAAGAAAGAGGAAAAGAAAGAAGAAAAATTCATATGTCCGGAAGGACAGAACCTGAAAGATCCGGACATGGCATTCATGAGAAGAAAAGTGGAAGGGAACGAGCTCATCAAAACGTCTCACCAACATCGGACCAAGCAGTTTCGCTGCCATCTTCCGACACACCTATTGCTTTCACTTTGGCACCAAAGCCTTTGGCAGCGCCTCCGTACGCGCTGTCCTCTGGCGAGTCGCGCTTGGTTGTACGCACTTTGGCATAATACGCCATGCGAGAATCTGGTTCCTCGTCATCCGAGGCATTGGTATATGTTTCCCAATTCTCAGACCCAGACGCAGCAGAGTTTGACGTTTCGACAGACGAGGCATTTGACGTCTGACGGGACATTGCTGCTGGCGGCGGTGCGGAAGGGTATTCGAAGCGCGGCGATGGTCGTGGCGCAGCTGCTACATAGTGGTGTGTAGCTTGCGATGCAGGGCGCGATGAAGCGGTTGATTGGAATGTGCGTACTGAGCGCAACGAGCTGCGATCGTTGTAAGGGTCTTCGGGAGTCATGTGGCGAATAATGCTACCGCTGCGCTCGAAGGAGGTGTCGGCGTTGTTGATGGGGCAGGGGGTCTCTGGTGGCGAGAAGAAGTCGCGTGACATGGGCCGCGGTGGTGGAGGCATGCGACTACGAAGAGTGCTGCTGTCGGACTCTGTCCTGCAATGACCCAGGGGACCGGGAGGAGGCCGGCGTGCGGTGGAGTTGGCAGCTTGGAATACACTGGTCAGGGGTTGACGACCAGGGATCTTAGAAGGACTGCGGAGACTACCCGGACCGACCGAAGCTGCAAACGAGGAGTTAGATGACGAAGAAGATAAAGGAGGGCCCATGACAGACGAGGCCAAAGGATTGCGCGAGGCGGTGGGAGTCTTTGATCGAGGAGGACCACGTAGAGTCTGACCCTTGATAGCTGTTGTGGGTGCAGTCGCGGCTGCCGACTTGGGACGGACGGTCGAAGGTGGAATTGATGACGGAGTTTTTGAGCGGGGGGGTATCGAGGGAGTCTTTGCGCGCACCGAACCTTGTGCAGAAGCCCTCTGCGAAGTGGCCTCCAGCTCGTCCAGATAACGTTCGCCATGAACAAGGAAGGGGCGACCGTACTCTTCTTCCCACTCCTCAAGGATCTGACGCAGATCGCTCTCAACCTTTGGCAAGTCCTTGGCTATACGCTTGCGCATCTTTTCCTCGCGCAGAAGGCGTGTAGGGTCGCGCTTCTCGCCCTTCTGACCACGAAGCATCAGACGGGAGGCATCTTGCGATGAAGCAGCCAAGTCATCCCGGTCTTTTACAAGAGAGCGGTACTTGTCGACCATTGCTAGAGTGGGTGCACGTTGTTCCTTGAGAGCCTCGAGTCGAGCAATTTCTGCCTCGTGAGCCTCGAGCAGGGCATCCGAATAGACGTCTGCGGGACGGTTAGCCATTGGACCTTGCTCAGTCGCTGCTCAACTTACCTGAAAACGCCGGGGTGAACTCGAGCATCTCTTCCTCAGCGAAATAAAGGCCGTCCCAGAGTTCTTGCAGTTTGAATCTCGCATCTTCGACAAACAAATGCAGATTCTGCCGCTTCAGTTCGTTCAGACGAGCCAGCTCATCCTCGAATTCGTTGATGGCGCGCAGGCCACATCCTCTATTGCTGGCTAAGAATGGCTTTCGCTCGCTTTCGTCGACTCCAAGTTTGTCCCACAACGTAACAATATCCTCCTTCAGCTCTTCTACTCTGACTTCACGATTGCGCTTCTCAGCCAGTAGTTTCTCCTTCTTGCCTTTCAGCCTAGTGAGGTCATCCTGATGCAGGCCAAGTTGTTCGGGAGCATTGCGAGCGTGCTTAACAATCGTGCTGTCAACCTGTGCTTGTGGAGTGCCTAATTCTCCCCAAAGCATGATGATTTCTTCAGCTAGAGTCTGGACTGTGACCAGGCGCTTGTTGTACTCTTCATATACGCGCGTGAAGGCATTGTCCAGAGAATTGACATATGAGGGCGAGACATCGAACGAGGGTGGGATTTTGGAGTTGGGCGAAGTAGGAGGGAGCTTGATGGTGACGAACGAGGGTTCGAGGTGGGAAGCATAGGATTCGAGCGCTTCGGCAAGTTCTATCGATCGTGTCAGTGGAAAGAGCATGGAGATAGGAGCGTCCAATGCGCACTCTTGATCTGTTCGTAGCGCTCGCGATGGATCCTCGAGACGGTGGCATGTTTATCTTTGAGGGCGGTGATGCATTCGCGCAGAGGAAGAGTAATGTCGAGTTCCGAGTCCTGGTAGTCGCTGTCTCGCTGGGGCTTGTCGTCGACCAAAGCGGCCTCCATCTGGCGGATTGACTTGACCAACCGGCAGGCCTCTTCCGTCAAGTCATTCTTCTCTCTACCGGCGCGCGTCAGCACAGTCTCTTGTTTGAATGCGCGTGTTTTGACAAAATGGCCTACTTTGCGACTAGCTTGAGCTGGTTGTGTAATGTTTCGGAAAGAGCAGCGAAAAGCTCAGACTCTCGCGAGTCTCGCTCTTGGGCTGGCAGGCCAATGTCATCGAAGTAGGTATGCAGCTGGTTGATGATGGTCGTAACTTGGTGCGACAAATAGCCAGTGTCCATGTCGTCGTAGAAGGAAAGAGCTGCCGGCAGCGTGGGGGGAAAGAGCGAAGGACCAAGACGTCAAATGTCAGTGTTTAGGGCATGTAACAGCTCCTGCTGGGAGAACGAGTCTGGCGAGTCGGGGTTGCGCGCTGCGTTCACGCCAATGTCGGCAGTCTGGAGTAGCCGGGTAGCGTGCTTTGCGATGTAACGATTCGCTTCACCCAATTCTTCAATTGCGCCTGCTTGTCATGTAGAATTGCATCCAGTGTTCAGTCGTCTATCGCAAGGCAAGTTATCATCAATAGAGAGACGAAGAGAAAACAAGAGTTTGCAGTAGCCGTCGGCGCCAAACCACAAGCCAGTCCACTGTACTTAACAAGGAGAGTTCGTCTTTGTTGTCTGGTTCGCTGCCGTCGCGTTGCCCAGCAACCACCTTGCACAACCTCCACCAAACCACCCGGCCCTCCAACCATCAACCAACTTCTTGTCCCTCGCAGCATATATCCGGATCCTACATGGCTGTCTGCCGCCCCTTGCTAACTAATGCCTGAATCCGTATACCCTGCTCATTTGTCACCGCACTTTGACCTGCCCTCTGCATCTGTATCACCATGCCCGTGCAGCAAACCAGACGCCGCGGCAGAGGCGCAAATGACCCGTCCGTCATCAACACTCAGCTGTAGTCGGTCGCATCTACAGCTTGTGCGCACTGCAACTCTGTCGCTTGCCGACTTCAGGCCTTGAAAGAACACACCCATTCATCGCAACGAAGATGTCGGGAACAATCATGTTCCGTCGCTGGCTCAGACGGCTGTGTCTGACAGTTCTGCGACGGTATCTGCCGAGGGTACGACCCTCATGTCTGTGCCGATACTGAGGCACATAGCCCGACTAGACAGCTACTCCACTGGAGACACGTCCAGAAATCAACCTGCTATCCGTTTCCACCGTCACAGCGCTTGGATGTTGCTTTTCGACCATGCTCGCTCATGTTCACCTCATCGAGATTTACTTCTGTCTTCCTTACACCTGCTATCGGCCGTACGATGTGTTGAATCTCCAAGCGTACTCTACATACCGTTCTGGCTCAAGTACCATGGTGATGGCCAATCGCTTCCCGCGATCGACTGTGCTGAGTGTCGAGTCGTGGTCTCGCAATCATGCGCGTCGCATATGCAAACTCAACATTCCATACCAGCTGCAAGCCTTAGCCTTAGTCTTACTCCACAGTCGTACGCGTCTTTGCCTAGACACTAAATGATTTCGCTGATAGAGACCCGCGATCGTAGAAAGTAGGTTGGTATGATCATTTTCGAAAGCGCATTGAGACAGACTTCACGTCATGCAAAGCCCACTCTTGCGTGATCATCACCAAGTCTGCTGAGCCCAGTAAGTGTTCGTCGCCACATCTTCAGGCTACCCTGACATAGCGGACTGAAGATGCACAGCCCTTTTACCTATTGCAGGCCATGTACTGCTGGTCTGTGGCTCCACCGCACTCTTCACACTTTCTCGCTTTAGCAGTTGACGTTAGTGGGCCTGTGAAGGATCCGAGATTGTCCTTGCGAAATGGCAACCTGCGGTTTACCTTGCATGTCTAGTCGTTAAGCAACAACGATAGTGGATTCTTGCACCGTGGAAGATCTCAGTCGGTGTATAGAGCGAGTGGTTGAACTTTGCGGCGCCTGCTTGGACCCGAGGAAGAGAAGTTCCCTTGTCATCCGCGCTGGTCTGAGTCGATGTATGACAGATGTTGTACATTGGAGGACCTTCCAGCGCTGGTCGATGATCAGTTCCGGTCCATCTTTGACAGTCCGAGTCGAAAGCACCGGCAGAAACTCCTACCAGCACCGAGCCTATCATGCACATTGCGCGTCACTACGCAGTACTTCTAAAACTCGAGCTTGTCCGTAGCTCTGGCTTTGCAAGCCTTTCTTGGATATGACTCCACCAGTCTCCAGACTATCGCGCACTACGTTGGTCATGACCAGCGCAGTGCGGTGAACGCAGACCAGCTAACCAATCCTTACGCAGAAACGCCAATACTGGTCTCATGACGTTGGTTGCTCATCAACATCGCGGTTGAGGAGACTGACTACGCGTATTCTCTTTGTTGAGGTCGTTGGTATGCCGCTGGACGATCTCTCACGCCATTGTGTGTGTGTGTGTGTGGTAAGGTTTGAAATCGAGACGATAGATGCAGATGTTGAAGAGCAAAGATTTCTCGCACTTCGATGCGACTGACCGATGTTTCGTCTTATCAACGGTTCACCTCAACGATATACAGTTATCTTATAGGATCTACTCTGGATCTACCCATTGCAGCTCAAGATAACCGGTTCCAAGGTCCGTGCAAGATTGTTCGCTGGAAGTTGCCAGCCGTACGTACGAGTGCAATCAAAAGTCGTGGTTGCTGGGATTGTTCGCGGAGTCATGGACCTTGATGTTTCATATCCTGGTTGACACACAAGCCATGTGGTTATCCGTTGCTGCAATGCTGCTCCACTCTGCACTTCCGATCTGATTTCGGAGCAGCGGGATCTCTGTATCCCTGTCATCTGTCGAGACTCGACCCACCGACTCTCCAACACTGTCAGTTGTCAGTCGTCACAGACGTCACTCCGACCGAGTGGTCGATGGTCGCAAGTTCCAGGCCGGTCGCACAGCAAACAAGTCAAACTGCCATGATAGATTTAGCATAGTGCTTCCAAGACAATAGAATCCTGCAAGTGAAGATTGCATTCTGTATTCGATAAATCGTATATTGTTTGCTACCCTATTGTTTTCGTGCATACGATGCCCGTGTGCCAAAAGTTTGTCGCAAGCTCGCATATCGACGGGCTTGGCTTGGCAGCTCGCCTTGATTATGCAGGGGACGATCGCAACAAAGACATCAAGGTCGACTTCTCGCACGTATGAAATTACTGATCTTCACTCTGCTGTTTGGTTGACTGACAGTGAGAGCATCGACTTCTCACCATTAGCCAACCCCTTTTCAGCCTTGTGTCGATGCGCATGTGCCTATGACAGCATTCGCACGAGCAGCGTAGAACGCCTCGAAAGAGACTTTCAGACCTTGACTGCATGGACAAGATCAGAGTTATCTGCAAACCACGCCGATAGGTATGCCGTTCTACAGCGCGGCGCTGCAGGCTGAGACAGAGGAACTTTGGCAACGGGCTTCCCGACATGACGTTACATCGTTTTGTCTCTGCTATCCACACGATTTCATCAACGGCAATCACGACTTTCTGATGGATCGCGCAAATGGCTGCAAATTGGGTGCGACATGTAGAATGTGCCACTGAGATAGGAGCCGCCTAAGCTACTTCTGTTATACTCCACTATCGAATGCTGATTAGACTCACCTGTGTCTCTGCGGCACAAGCACTCAGGATGCAGGTGCATATTCGCTAGTGTGCGAACCTTAGGCAATCAAGAATCGCGAAAATTCTACGGCCGGTCGAAGCGAATCTGCCTTCTCGACTCGAATTCGCACCGTTATCTCTCAAAGATAGCCGACCAGCTTTGTTCAGGCTCAGCTCGTCGTGGCAGCTGAAGACTGTAATTGCTGCCTCCCTTGTCTCGTGATAATTTGATAGAAAGCTAGAAGCGCCAGCTGCGCCGGTCTCATCTGGCCCAGTGGTCTTCCAGCTTCAGCTCAGCTGCCTCTCTCGAAGACGAGCAAATGTTATGCACGGTACCTTGCAGGCTAGCTCGCGGGCAAGGCCGCACGGACAACGGACTAGCCGCCGAGCGAACGCAAAAAAGGGTGCTCGACCGCGGTTGATCTTAATTCGGCGAGTAGGACGTAAACACTCCGGCGCTTCCACGCTTTACGACCAGGTTTTTGCGACGCTCATCTTTCTGCCCTCGGGTTTCTGCAGGGATAAAAACCTCGAGTTGATCAGAATCTACACTGGTCGTGCTGCAGCTCACTTACTTCGGCTAAATTTGGAACTTCGCGACCCTAAATTTTGCCGTATTATTGACTCCAGGCCAGCGATATCAGCTCCTCTAGCCTCACGTGTAGAGAGAGCCACGGGGATGTCGTTAAGGTTAGCCTCAACTGTATGAGGCACGGACGTGCACTCCAGGTGCTCGAAACGGCTTCGGCGTGGCCATTTACTAGTCAAGCTCGGCAGTCTTCCGTTTATACATTTCAGCAGCTCAACCCAGCTGCAGGCTCTGCAGCTCGCACTAAAGGCTGGAAGATTTGGTTGATGCCCAGCTCTCTGATCAGTTGCCTGATTTGATATCACTTTGACCATTGGATCTGCACAGCACTTTAGTCTGCTCGGATTGGGACCCACGCTCCTCAAACGTTCTAGCACACGTTCTCCCTCATGCTTGTTTTCCACACGTTCCCCACTAAAGATAGCCATGTCTCAAGCGTCCTTACGGCCTCAGCTGCAGCCTGCGATCATGTCAAGCGAGTCAACGGCGTAAGGTTTGGGTTGACTGGCAAGGAACCGTTGAAGTGGGTGGTGTACCGAGCCAACGTGCGTGGCATCATCATGGAATTGTTCTATTCATCCCTTTATACATATAGGCTCTTCGTACGCCTCTCGTGGCTGGTCACTGTATCCCCTTTCCTGTTCATCCTCCCTCTATTTACCAGGCCCTGTGCTTGAAGTGTCTGTCGTTTCTCACGTTACATCACCCAACATGGACAGGACAGCAATCGCCAACTATGTTTTCGAACACACATCAATAATCACAAGTCATCAAGAGGCTGCTCTATCTAATTGTTTGGATGCTGCTTTGAACAACCCTCATATTAGCAAAGTCGACCTTCTTGCCTCGATACCGTTATCTAGCAACACTGCTCTCGCCTCATTACGACTACTCACATCCTTACTAGCCACACTCCCTGGATCGTGGCCGACGTTCGATCTTTCATGCTGTTTCTCAAGGTTATGGAACCTCCTGCCAGAGGATGTGAAATCTGGTAAAGACACACAACACAGTGCTCTATTAGACACATTATCACGACAGATGAAGAGCACGTATTCCGATGTCTGCTCTTTGCTACCCGAATCAGAAACACCGGCAATCTATGGCGCATTGTCTTCAAATCCATTAAGTCACAGAAGGTTGCACCGCTTCGTGAGGAACTTTAGTCTGCCCTCCAAGAAGACTTCTGGATCTAGAACAGTCGTTGCGTTGGCTCTACCTAACGGCCCGGTACTCGGACTGGCCCTTCTCGCCACTGCAACCTACTACACAGCAGCACCCGTAACAGTGGCCTCAGGACCGGAGCAGTTCCAGAGCGATGTTATGCAGGCAGGAGCTAGCATAGTACTAGTCACTAAACCGGATGTGCAGAGACTTGGATTGGATGGTGCCTGGATCCGCGAGGCTGGTATCGAAGTAATCCTGGTTGAGTCCAAGGAAGACTCAACTTTTGACATGACATATAGCAATGGATCTCCTGCTATTGCCAGTTCAAAGTCTACACCCAACGGATCTGACGACATCGCACTCGTACTATTCACATCGGGCACTTCTGGCAAGAAGAAGGTTGTCCCTTACACCGTACACACCATCATTTCTGGCGTAGGGTTCGTCATTGAGTCATGGGGACTAACCAAGGACGATATCTGCATCAACATGATGCCCCTATTCCACGTTGGTGGTATCGTCAGAAATCTGTTCGCTCCTATCATGGCCGGTGGCTCCACAATTTGCTGCCCAGCATTCGATGCCAACCTGTTTTGGGACGTGGTAGAAGACCTACAACCGACCTGGTACTACGCGTCACCTTCGATGCACTCCGTCATCCTAGAGGAGGGCCGCAATCGTCCTACGGCACTGCAGAACAGCAAGATGAGACTGATCTGCAACGCAGCCGGTGGTCTTCTGCCCTCACTTGCAATCACACTACGAGACACTTTCGACTGTATTGTCCTTCCCAGTTACGGTATGACAGAATGCATGCCGATCTCAAGTCCGCCTCTCAACTATCAGCTGGATAGATCTGGCACTTCTGGTATCAGCGTCGGCCCAGACATGGCCATTCTCGATGGCAACGACAACAGGCTCCCCATTAACACAGTCGGCCATATCGCCGTAAGAGGTGCACCTGTATTTGGTGGATATCTCAAAGATAACGATGTACTTGACACCTCATGCTTCACCGTCGATGGCTGGTTTGATACTGGTGACATGGGGTATCTGGATGCAGACGGATACCTTTACGTGACTGGTAGAAGCAAGGAAGTCATCAACAGAGGTGGCGAGCTGATCTCACCTTTCGAGATCGAGGAAGCTGTTGTCACTGCTGCTAAGCGTCCAGGAAACCCTCTTTTCGGCCGTGTCTCCACAGCTCTGGCCTTCTCCATGCCTCACGACGTTCTGCAGGAAGTCCCTGGCGTGGTTCTTGTTACTCCAATTGGTGCTCGTCGCGCCGACATCAAGACCGTTCAAGAGGCCCTGAAAGACTCCTTGAGCCAAGTCAAGTGGCCCAGCTATATTGTCTACATGGATGATCTCCCCAAGAACAATAACAAGGTCCTTCGCATCAAGCTTGCAGAGCGTCTTGGTTTGAGCGAAATCACGGACATGACGCCTCTGGCAGACCGCCACTTCGAAGCAGTCTGCCCTCCCGTAAACACCCCTCTCAGCACTCGTATTGGCGGTTCAGTGTGTTCATTCGATGCAGCTTTTGTGTCCCGAAAGCTGTCGTCCGTCTTCGGCATGGACATCGACATTGCTGTGAGAAAGGCATCTCACGATGGCTACCCGGAGGCTTTCCTCGCCCCTCGCAAGAACTCTACCATCACACCCGTCATGTCAAGCTACCCCAGCTTCGATTCTCTCCTTCGTGCCGAGCTCGATGGTTACAATATCCCTAGCAAGCTCCATTGCCTAGACGTGCCTCTACCTAGAGACAGAGAGGGCTCCCTTGACACTGCTCAATTAGAGACACTGATCGAAGCTGGACCTGATGAAATTGATGGCGACATGACCGCGACCGAAGCCAAGATTGCTGAAGTCTTTGTCCGTATCCTTTCGTGTGCCGCTTCCGAGCTTACTCCTGAGTCGGACTTCTTCGCTCTAGGTGGTGACAGTCTTCGTGCCGGTCGCCTGTTGTCTGAGCTTCGCAAAGAGTTCAAGGTCCGCCTGCCCATCGACCTGCTCTTTGTACACAGCAAGATCAGCGCCCTGGCAATGAATATCGACGACATGCGTGGTCCTACCGACGAGAAGCATAGCGCTGCTGAAGTCGAGCAGGCCCCTGTAAACCTTGGCTGCGAGAAGACATACAGCTCCACCAATCCCCTCGTCCTCTTGATCCAGCTTTTCCCTATCGGCTTGCTGTATCCTATGAAGCGTGCCTTGACTTGGACATGCTTCATGTACATGCTCAGCGCTACTCGTGACTGGGTCACTTCGACTAGACTGATTGGCCGTCTCTTCAACTTGATGCTCTCTCTTGGTATCGCAAAGGCAATCACTCTGATTGTCTGCCCTATCCTTGCCATCTGCCTAAAGTGGATCATCATGGGCACTTATAAGGAAGGCATGTATCCTATGTGGGGTCCGTACCATACACGCTGGTGGGTCACCGACAAGATCATCACTATCCTTGGAAAGGGTGTCTTCGGACAGTCCGAACTCAGCACTATTTGGTACTACCGTCTCATGGGTGCAAAGATCGGCAAGGGTGTCAAGATCGCGAAGCGTGCCATTATTCGCGAATTCGATCTCGTCACTCTCGAAGATGGAGCAAACTTGGACCCGTGTATCTGCAGAGGCTTTGGTGCTGAGCAGAACACCAGCATGTTCCTTGGCCATGTTCGTGTAGGCAAGGCAGCAAGTGTCGGTCTGGCATCCATCGTCGCGCCTGGAACCTCAGTGCCTGACAATGCATGCATTGGTCCCAACTCCTCCAGCTGGGAGACCGATGACGCAAGCGAAGAGTTCCGTGATCTGTCTTCCAGCAAGATTCCTGGCGCTCACCCTGTCCTGTCTTTCTTGTTGATCACTCCCATCTCGCTGCTTGTCACGCTTTGCAAGAGCGGTCCTTGGATTGGTGGTCTCGTCGGTCTGGTCCTCACGCGACCAAAGCCCAGTGCGGACAAGGTTCAGTCGATTATTTTGTGGTTTGCCGTTCCCCATCGTATCGGTTGGCACTTCGCCGCAAAGATCTTCGGTGCTGGCGCAGCTCCTCTGGCATGGTTCGTTGCCGTTTGGACAATCAAGAAAGTTTTGGACATGAGCATCGGTAAACTTACCCCAGGCCCGGCCCAGTCCAGATCCCAGGCTCAGCGTTTCCGAATGGCCGTGCTCAAAACCATCGCACCACCTGCCGCTTTCCACAAGCTTACTGAGCTATTTGGTGGTCACTACGAGGCTACGTCAGTATTCTATCGTGCAATGGGTGCCAAGGTTGGACAACGTGTCTATTGGCCAGGAACTGGACCTTCGTTCCAAGATTTCGACCTTCTCGACATTGGCAGTGACATTGTCTTCGGGTCTCGCTCTCATCTTGTCACCTCCGATGGTACTGGCAGTGATTACGTCCGTGTTCAGGATGGTGCTATGATCTCGGACCGTGTGGTGCTCCTGCCCGGTGTCACCGTTGGCAAGAAGAGTGTTCTGGGTAGCGGTGCCTTGACTCGCAGAAACAAGTACTACGAGCAGGAGACCGTATGGGTTGGAAGCAAGGCCGGCGAGGCCGTCTGCCTCAGTGGCAGCAAGCGCCCTACTACCTCGGATACTGACGACGTGCAGCACGGCATGCCCGGCTTGAACAGCACAACCAACTCCAGCAGTGTTACTCTGAACGTGAAGCAGAAGGCGGATTACGAGAAGGCAATCCAGGAAGGTGTGCTTAGTAGCAGCTCATCGATGACAATGGTGGAGAGGGAAAAAGCATCCGCGTCATCGTCGCCTTTCGGTCGTGCCTTCTACGATGGCCAAGCACCCTACCACGTTTTCGGCCCCTGGACCATCTTCCTCTACTCGACCTTCACAACCATCTTCGTCTCTTTCTACTGGAACATTTCTTCCATCGGCGCTCTGCAACTTGTCGCTAAGCTGATCAAGACATCGGACCCCGTCTCTCAACCCGACACCCCCTTCCGCCCCGTACTCATCTTCGCCCTCTTTGCCGCCTTCATCGCCGTCCTCCACACTTTCCAGGCCATTCTCGCTTTGGCCATGGTCGTCGCTGCCAAGTGGATCTTGCTTGGTAAACGCCAGGTTGGTAACTACGACTGGGACAAGAGCAGCTACTGTCAACGTTGGCAGTTGTTCCTCACAATCGAGAAGATCCGTCGCCAGTGCTACGGTGGCGCCGGTGTTGTTGGTCTCCTTACCGGCTCTCACTACGCCGTCATGTACTTCCGCGCCCTCGGTGCTACTATTGGAAAAGATTGTTCCCTCTTCTCAGGTGGTCTGCCTTCGCTCATGTTCACCGAGCCTGATCTCCTCACCCTTGGTGACCGTGTTGCCGTCGACGATGCATCCCTGGTCTCTCACATCAACTCTCGTGGTGTCTTCAATCTGAACCCTCTGATTGTTGGTGACCGCAGCGTCTTGAGAAGCGGCTCTAGATTGCTGTCCGGTGCCAACATGGGTCAAGACGCTACCCTGCTCGAGCACACTCTCGTCATGGCTGGTGATATCGTCGACGATGGAATCACTTACCAAGGCTGGCCCGCTGAGGGCTTCGAAGGCCTCCGTGCACCTCTTCGCAAGGGTCCTGTCACCTTTGTGGCCGAGGCCTAAGACACTCTCTCCCACTTTTTCGTTTTCATTTCCTATTTTGTTATATGCGTTTCTCGCCTTTCACAGGCTTATACCCTCACGCACACGTCGCTTTCCATTTTGTATCTTCTTTAGCGAACCACAGCCTGTTTTCTTTTTGTCAATACAACACATCATGTGTCATCTCATAGCCAGTTGTCTTGGGTCGCTTTTGAGCGTTGGGTGTTTACATATAGAGTGGCCATCATATAGATCAATATCACGAACTGTTCATACTTCAACAAGATCCAAGTATCTGTTCAATTGTCTTGTGCTTGTCAATTGGCACGCTTAACATAACTAAAGCGCTCATAAAGATCGTAAACATGTACTTTATTATCCTACAATTTGCTCTATGGTCATGCTCTTACTTTTCATCATCTGTATCCACAGAATGACCCAACTTTGCATCAATAAATGCCCGCATAGCTCCTCCATGCTTTGCGAGTGTCCACACCAGAACTCCACCAGTAATGCACAAAACAACGCCTATCGTAGCAGCAAGCCCAATGCCTATTGAGTCGATCAAAGGCACAATCGCTGCATTACCAGACGCGCCAAAGATGTATTGGATAAAGTATTTGGAGGCAATGACTGCAGTTCGTTGCTCTGGTATCGCTTCTGTGGAGGTATCGTCAGCGGTGTGTATGTAGCTCTGAGACGAGAGTACTTGCCAGCACAATACGTATTCAGCGAACTAAAAGCAGCCATAAGACCCGCGCCCGTGAAGAAGGCGGCCACAATGGCAAGACCCAGACCTCCAACGTTGTATTGTAGGCACCATCCGTAGATCAATTGAGAAGCAGGGACAATGAAAAAGAAGGCGATGAGACCACTGTTGAGTCTGTCTTGTGGTACTCGTTTTCCTCCACGCTCAATGGTCTTTTTGGCCAATGTCATGTCTGAGAAACGGCCTCCTGCCACAGAACCTAATAGGAAGCCAGCTCCAGGTGCAATGTAGAAGAGGCCAGAGACGAGGGGAGATGTGAGATCGAAGCGAGGGTTGATCAAGTGGCGAGGCGCGGCTAAGAGGGAGTATTGCGTCCATGCGAGGAGACCGCAGGCGAGATCCTAGTATAACTTGTCAGCAAAATGTAGCTAATAGACGTCAGGATAGTAAACATACCGCGAAAAAGACATTAGGATAGATGAGCAAGGTAAAAACTTTGAGCATCTCCACCTGCGACTTGGCCCAGAGTTTGAAGCTGGGCTTCTCGTTGGTCTGGTGTGGCTGGGCGATGGACGGAATGAAGAACAAAGACAGGGCAAGACCGAATCCTACCATCCCAGTCTGTACCCAGAAGATTATCCGCCATGAGGCGAACGACACGATGATACCGCCGACCAAAGGGCCAAGTGCGGGTCCAAGATTTGAACCAACCATGAAAAATCCATTAGCTGTGCCTCTTCTTCTCGGATCAAAGATATCGGCTATGATGGTTTGGCCTACAAAAGATGTTAGCTTGTCCGTCTGGTTAACATGTCTGAGGTGAGGTTATGCATACCGGCAACCATATTAAAAGTACCTTGAAATCCAGCAAGAACTCTCATAGCCGTAAACATAGCCATGTTGATCGACAACGCAGTGCCAATTGAGCACAAGAACAAAACAGCGATAGCACTATTGTATGCCGTCCGCCTTCCCAGCGTCCTCGCTATCGGTGCCCAGATAAAACTAGACGAGCCCATGGCAAGCAGTACTCCAGCATTGGTAACGTTGATATGTTCTGCCGTAGTCCCAAACTCTGCTGCTATCTCCGGTGTCGCTGGGTATAGACATGTACTCGAGAATGTTGCAGCCAGGCACATGAAACTGACAGTGAAGAGAATGACGAATTTGTGCCAACTTGGCAAATCTGTTCCGGTCTTGAAAGTCTCCTTGGCTATCGGCGGTGGTGTAGTGGATGACCCCATGATGTGTAAATTGTCCAGATATCAGACAGGAGTCGTTGTCTCATTGATTGGCAGTGGAACAGTCGACTTGAAACGATTTATGACAAGAAGAAGAGCGCATATGAAAGCAGGTATAGTTAGATGTATACCCAAGAGTCAGAGACATGATCTACGTCAATGTAGGAAAGAGATCCCATTATTTGCGGTAAAATGTTCAACACCCCGAAAGATCGGAGGGCAAAAGAGGTTTTACCAAGCAGCGACTTCGCCCATTTTCTCCGAGAGGAGCGCCGACTCGGCTACGTCTTGCCGGAACCCTTCGCGGCGTATAGCAACACACCTGCGTATGCATAACCGTAGCAGTTTTAATACAGCAGACTCGTTCATACTTCGAAGGAAATGTCGCAATGGTAGTAGTTGTGCTTTGCGCGGTGCGAGGATGGCGGGTCGGCAGAACAGTACTTTCCCATTCGTGACGACCGGCAACAGTCAGCTCGGCATCGGTGAAGATCTTGCCGAACAACCTGGGAGCTTCTGATCCTGACTCTTGCCTCTAGACTTGATTCTCACACGAGACAGAAAGCGATCCACGTTCCCTGCAGAGCCGAATCGTCACTGATAGCGTGTAGCGTGACCGTCTTCATTCTTCGGCAACCATACTGTCATTTTTTGGACACACAATGTACATGAGCTTGAATCATGGTGTCAGAGAAATATACGAGGCAAGCCTCCAGGTTGAATTATTTTACATAGAAAATCCCGAGTGGGCTAGAAGAGAAAAGAAATGGAAAGGGGTATCTAAGAGCAAACAAGTAAAGGCATTAAACGAATGACTGGATGCGTTTCGACCGAGGAGAAAGTGCTGTAGCTTAGGAATGGTAATAGGCAGCATTATCCTGTGCTGCCCTGATCCGTCGTCGAAGGCATGTGGATCTGTGTTCCCAAGAACTAAGACTAAACAGACTTCCATGCTTGGTAGTAAGTGGTGAGCACTGCGACCGATGTATTAGCTTTCAAGTGTCCACTCAAAACAAACCGCGCAGACGACTGGCTATGACTTACGAGACAGTAGTTGACGCTGCGACATGGCATCTTCGCTGGCACACTGTATTGAACCTTCTCCTTGAACAAGATCGCATATCACACTGTGTGGCATCTCCTGTCGGTCGAGGTCAGGTATAAAAGGAGCACTGATATCCTTCAGATGGAATTTCGAATTGAATGGTCTGTGAACGTTGCTGTGACGAGCAGCTGCAGTGAAGATGATGTGGCCGGTGCTATCAATCTCAATCCAGCGTCGCTTCCAAAGCATGGCGTCTGGGAATTGAACATTGAAATCTCCAATTGAGACAGGAGGAGGGACGTCGGCGATGGAATCCGGACGGGGTTTAGGGGTCGAGATTGCAGAAACAGCTGGATTGGGAGCGACAATTGGAGCAGGTGCAAGTTCAGACCCTGGTGCCGGGATAAGTTCCGGAATCGAGGTGATGGCTGCAGGACTGGTTGGGCCCGATTGGGAGATAGATGTAGGGGACATGGGCTCAGAGGGCGTAGTAGTGATCGTAGGCACCTGAGGCGGGCTCTTCTTCTTGTCCTTACCAAGATGAGAGATGCGCTTGAAGAACCGGCTAGTACGGCTCGACTTATCAGGGCTGGTCTCAATAGGCGGCATTGTCATGCTCTGCTTGAGTGCGTTCTTCTTTGGGCTCGTGGGACCGGTCAGACTCTTGAACGATTTGCGGTCGAATGACTTGCGTTTGCTGGTTGCGTTCGTCTCTACAGAGCCACGCGAAGCCATGCCGTCTCTGCTCGCAGGGGACATAACACTGTCATGTTCCCCTTGTGAGAGCTTAGATGAGAAGCCGTTTGTGATGATAGGGGCAGGGGTAACGCGGCTGGCCGTTGCAGGACGCTGGTGGTTGAAAAGCAAAGGAGAGGCCTGCAGTTTTGACGCGTTGGCGGGTTCTCCTGCACGGGGAACGCGAACAATGCGTGCAGTGACCGAAACCGAGTCGCGATTGCCCGGCTGAGCAGTGCGAGTCTTCAAGTTTGAAGGGTTAGATGGTGTCGCAGCAGGCCAAACAGACAACTTTCCAACATATCTCTTCTCGGCACCACCACTAGTCTGGTTGTCGGCTGACTGGTCGATGTAAGAGCTCTTGCGCTGTGCTATGGTAGAATTCGCAGACAGCTTGCGAGATCCAGGCACCACAGGTGGACTCCCCTCGCGTGTTGAGGATTCGGCGAGTGCTGCAATTCTAGCAGATATACCAGAAGACACGTTTGACTTGCGCATGAGTGGCCCGGAATCTGTGGTCCTGACCGATGAGACTGATGGTGTTCTGGTCGGCAGTACAGACTGAGGTTCCGAAGGAAGCAATAATTCAGGAGCGATTTGGCGCTTTTCCAAGGTGTCGCTAACAGAAGGTACGATGGGGACAGATTCTGTCGAGACTGCAGTAGTGGCCGAGTTGGACGACTTGGCTGAACGGGAACTGGGACGTCTTGGAGGGAAGAACGGGCTTGCGGGCGATTTAGACATGGCAATAGGCGTCGCCTGCTCGAACGTGGCGGTCTGTAGCTCGTCCATGAAATCGTCGTCCGAGAGGAACTTGTGCTCTGAAGTGTGGCGTTCTAGACGTACTTGAATCTGCAAGGGTTCCAGCAAACCGCGACGACGCTTCTTATTTGGGTCTTCAGCGCTAAATTCGGTTTCTGGCTGGAAACTGTCTCGCTCCCTAGGAGAGTCCTTGGAGGGGATGTGGATCGAGTCTTGAGAGGCCTCTGGCTGAGAATCACGATGGGAAATTGTAGGCTCTGCAGGTCGTTCGAGCTTTTGAACCGCCACTGTATCGTCCTGAGAGTCACGATCTTGTACTTCAGTGACGGTGGAACCGTCAACAAGTGAGTGTTGAATGCCACCAGCCTCTGCGCTTGGACCGTGCACGACAATGGTGTCCTCGTTCTGAGTGAGAGAGTCAATTGTAATAGTATTCGGTGATTCTTCTTCGTTCAGCGTTGGCTCTGGCTCGACGTGTGTTGATATCGCAGTAGTGTTTTCCATATTCGTATCAAGAGTCGTCGCCTCGCTGACACTAGGCATGATAGAGTTTGCGGGAGGAGTGTCTGCTTGTTCATTGTCAGAACCCAGTCCAGCGACAGGTTGTACTGATGGTATCTCCGTCACTGGATCCAGCTCCTCTGGCGAAAGAGGCGTCTGAACCTCCTTGGCGATGGAGCTATGCGCAATGTCAATACCGGAGTCTGCCTTATTTGCGCCCGAATTCTGCGGCATCTCCTGCGCCTGAACTCGCGCAGGATCCACGGATGCTGGACTAGTGACATTCGCAGCGGCCGACTGAGACATCGACTCTACAGGAGCCGAGGCTTTCGTTTGTTTCTTCCTCATCTCCAGCGCTTTCATAAGTCGCTGCTTGTCAGGAGTCAGAAATGTTTTGGATGCTCGGGGAGCTGGTAACGAGCGAGAGCTTCCTCTTGAATTAGGTCGTGGTGGTAAAAACTCGGGGATGTCGGGGATTTGGGGTGAGAAATGAAGTGAAGGTAGCCTCGGCGGCGCCGTGGTACCCGAAGGAGCGTGATCCGTAAGTCGACTGCGAGATACGGGATAATGTGGTTGCGGCTGTGCCAGAGGTTGCTTTGTCCTAAATTGAACTCCAGCAGGAAGGCTCGACACGGGGGCGGATGCTGTCGTGTGCCTACCCTTTTCAACAACGTTCACTGGACGCGGGCCAAGCTTGACCTTTGGCTTGAAGAACGAATCGAGATACCGCTCCAAATCGTAGTCAGCCGACTCATTGGCAGGCGTCCGTGTAGGAGAGGCTAATGGAAGGGCAGATTCTGTACGCGTGCTGAGTATCGACGCGGCGTCGTCCTTGATCGAGGCGTTGTCTTCGTTTGTCGGATATCCATTCAGCTGTGTGACTGATTTATGCCCTAGCTCTTCCCGGACCAGAAACTGCGATAGAGATGACTTGTGCTTTAACACAGGCGAATGCTCGCCGCTGAACTGGGCACTCGTGAAGGACGGAGCGCGGTAAGAACGCTGGGAAGGCGGCCGCTTTTCAAGCGTAGGTCTTCGACCCGACACCGACGAGATGGACGGAGTGTGGGTAAGCGGCCTAGGGGCGTCGCCATCCTCGTTGTCTTCGGTGATCTCATTCAATTGATTGCTGGACAGTGCGGGTGAGGCGGTGTGAAGAGGAAAGGCCGCTGCTAGAGCCGTGTCGTTCAGCCCTTCGGCCGTCCCAATCTCGAGCATCGTCTCGTACGGCGCCCATTTGTCCTGGACGTCCCGGAGGTGTACCGTCGTCCGCGCTGTATTTCTCCCGGTCAGCGATTGATCTGCGCCGGCTCTGGTGGCCAATTCGTACCTTGCAATAGTCGCGATGTTCCTTCGGGCACATATTTGACGAGCACCTTTCGGCGCCTGTAAACCACCAGCCCATACAGAGGCGACAGTTCCTCATACTGCAGGATGACCGTTCTTGCTTCGCTCAGGCCCGCTTGCCCACTGCCAAGCAGGGCTACCTCGTCGCGAGAGACGTATTTCAAGAGAAACCATCCCCCAGCTTCGCTCAATGTAGCCTGATAGGCTTGCTGCACTTCTGGTACATCCAGTCCGTTTAGAGACATGGTTGCCAGTCGTCGCCGGACCGTCTTCTGACTTTACGAGACCTTATGCCCTTGCTGCAGAGGAGATTCAGGGGCTTTAATTCCAGAAGCGCGTGTGACCGTGTCTCGCGCGAATTTCGAGTTGAGTGAGCCCCTTTCTGGCGACCAGCATTATTGTGCTCTGGTGATGTTTGTCGCCATCAGACTCGAAATACAGGACTGCTCTATTATACATACTTATCCACCCTTTGCTCACGCCTCAACCAAACTTTGCCAGCAACACGAATCGGATTGATCGTCGTATGCCTCATCTAGGGATTTCCCACATTTCCGTAGCCCCTCGGTAAGTTGCAGCATTGATTGGCTCACCCTGACTTTGTGTGGCAGCGCCTAGGCCAATCTTGCCTCCGGACAGAAAATCACCACACATCATCATTGAAGCTGAACCACGGAAACTTCTCAGAAACAAACCTACTCCATGGGCTTCTTACTGTATGCATGCAGCATGTTGTGCATCTTGTTGTTCGCTGGTACGCTCTGGAATCTACGTTTCAACAAAGCCTCCGTGAGACCCACGATCGGCACAACGGCTGCCGCTTCTGTATCCTCACCCTTTCGAAATTGGTATGGCTTCAGCCTCTAGAGTCCTAACTCATCAGTCTGCCGTGTGCCGAACACCTGAATATCATATCTTCCCAGCCGTTCGCCTATCTTGGCCGCACAAGACAAGATCTGAGTTGGTTTAACCTTTGTTTAGATCGTTCACTGCGCATGGCTCCAGGCGTCTAGTCCGAGCTCTATCTGACTGGAGGAAGCCTAGCATTGTTCGCAGAGATCTATCAGGAGAATCTAGCAGTGGTGGTACCCCAAAAGACCTGCAAAGAATTGTACACGATACGATCAAGGCACAAGACATGGAGACTGTGATACGGTCAGTGAAGACTCGCTTCTGTGGCACTCTCTGCTCATGTACGTCAGTAGCACTTTGAATATGTTGTGATAACGAATGGTGTCTTCGAACAGAGATGATATCCGTCTAAAATGTGCTACTACAATCATCCACCCGCGGCGGCTCAGAGCGACAGATGAGCTTACGAGATATCGTTCAGGTTAAGCTCAATGATGCCGGTCAAAGACGGCTCCCAACAGGCGTTCCTCCTTCTCTCGGGAGTATTGTGCATCTTTGCTATCACGCATAGCAAACTGACTGCAGCGAGCGAGGAGGAGGAAAACATACTGGAAGATCGTTGCGTAGTCCATAGCTGAGTTGTTAACAACCCCTTCTGATGAGTAAGAAAAGCGACTGAAAACGCAAGGGCATCTGTGTGGTAGTTGACAACTCGAAGCATGAAAGACCAAAGGAACACAGAGGCTCTGTTTCATCAAAACCTTCACGTATGGAAAATACATAGTGCATATGTAGAGCTCAGTAGATGCACCGTTTTTATCCGGTGGGAGTGCCGGGGTAAGTGTGGGTCTCTACACTACAACTCTAATCATTGATTCGACGCAAACGTTCCGTCTTTGTATATCTCAAGCTTCAACATGTCCGATCTGCCATCCATCTCGTCCCTGCCGTCACTGTCTGCTGAGCAGAGGGCAGATATTCTCGACCTACTGTTCGAACCCAGCACCCCCCTCCATACGCTGTCGGTGGAGCTGCTGCGTAACCGAACATTTGCATCGTACAATGACCTTATCGCGACTGTCGGCGTACAGCTGACCGAGCTCTCCGAGTCATCTTCGGCCAGTGACACCAAATGGCTGGAAAGCATACTGGGATCACACCCTAGACTTGGTGCAAAGAAAGTCGAGAGTGCTCAGAGCCAAGCAGAACAGGCACAACTCAACACTGGCGGTGAAGAGGAAGCTGCCAGACTGCGCGACCTCAACGAAGAGTACGAAAAGACGTACCCTGGACTGAGATATGTTGTTTTCGTCAACGGTCGTAGTAGACCCGTCATTATGGAGGACATGAAACGGAGAATTGCTGCTGGAGACATTGCCGCGGAGCGAGCAGCCGCGATTAAGGCATGAGTTAACATCACGTTATGTATCAAGCCATGCTGACCGAAAATCCAGGCCATGTGTGAGATTGCTGCGGATCGCGCGAGCAAGTTGCAGAAAGCATGATCGACCACGATATTGTTCTCCGGGTCTGGTGTATCGCTGAGAGTAGCACATTTGTGAGAAACACTGCATCGCTCTGCATCGCTCTGCATCGCTCTGATGGACATTGACACACTGCCCGACCCTTCCGACATGCGAGCTCTCTGCCTGTTTCCTTCATGGTTCCATCGGACCTAGCTAGAACTTGTGTTTAGAGCGGATGGGCAATATTATCGACGTGCTTGGCTCGAGGAGCAATCTAACCGCAGTTTGACTCTCTTGTTCATCGGTCTACTACAAATGTGAAGTGTTGTGGCTACATCTTCCTGATACCATTGATCTTCTGGTTGTTTCGAAGGGGCAGCCCAAGGCCCCGCGGTGTGCCCGAAGGCGGGATTGCCCGAGCTACGTCAAGCTATGATGCGATGCGGATGCCCCTCCAACAAAATAAACTCGTGCTTCCCCTCAACATCATTCTTTGCTTTGATACTTTTCATACACTCCAATACTATACAAACTCTCCCCAAAAACCACATCACAACACAAATCCGCAATCATGGGTCGTCAATTCTTCGTCGGTGGTAACTTCAAGATGAACGGTTCGGTTGACACTATTAAGAGCATTGTCAACAACCTGAACCAAGCCAAGGTTGACCCCAACGTCGGTATGTAAACACGGAGCAATGTGTTCAGTTGCTCAGTTCTAACAACTTCCAGAGGTCGTCATTGCCCCTCCTGCTCTCTACCTCCTTCTCACCCGTGAGCACCTCCGCCCCGGCCTCGAGGTTGCTGCCCAGAACGTCTTCGACAAGCCCAACGGTGCCTTCACTGGTGAGATCTCCGCCTCCCAGCTCAAGGAGTCCAACATCACCTGGACTCTGACCGGTCACTCCGAGCGTCGTGTCATCCTCAAGGAGTCCGACGACTTCATCGCTTCCAAGACCAAGACTGCTCTTGACCACGGTCTCGGTGTCATTTTCTGCATTGGCGAGACGCTCGAGCAGAGAGAGGCCAACCAGACCATCGAGGTCGTCACCAACCAGCTCCGCGCTGTCGCCAAGCAGATCCAGGACTGGAGCAAGGTTGTCATTGCCTACGAGCCCGTCTGGGCCATCGGCACCGGCAAGGTCGCTTCCACCGAGCAGGCTCAGGAGGTCCACGCCGCCATCCGCGCCTACCTCACCAAGGAGGTCAGCCAGACCGCATCGGACAACACCAGAATCATCTACGGTGGATCCGTCAGCGAGAAGAACTGCAACGAGCTCGCCAAGGAGAAGGACATTGACGGTTTCCTTGTTGGCGGTGCCAGCTTGAAGCCCGCCTTTGTTGACATTATCAACGCCCAGTCCTCGTAAATCTTGTATATAGAAAGGACTGGTAGGGCGGTGTCGTGCAGTAAACGCACGTCTGCCTTATGAGAAATGATTGATAATAAAAATAAAAAAAATATTACGAACCAAGCATTGCACTTTGAAGGTTGCGCCAAGAACACCGAGCGACTGTGCGAATGAGTATAGAATCTGTTTGACCGTGTCAACTGCGAACAGACGTATGGTGTTGGAGAGCTTGATGCCCAAAGGAGAGCGTGTCTAAATTGGACCTAGCTCCTCCTACGTAATGGCGATATGGCAGCATTCACTAGAGTCAAATCCAGGAGTAGATGAACCACACAGCTTGTTCTGCTTGTCAAGCTAGGTGTAGATGATGAATCACTTTGACTCAATAGGTTAGGCTATTCACCAAAGGTCGATTGAACTCATGACCACCGTAGCTGTTGAGATGGCCATATTGCGGGCTTTACCGATTGCGTGCAGGAAAAGTGTAATGATGGAGAGAAAGTATAGTATACAATTGAAGAGGCCATTTTCTCTTAAAACATGCTTGGTATCCCCAGAAACGCCATTTGAAATGCTTTGTACAAGATAAATCGTTGAAGAGTTGGAAAGGAAGCAGATGAAATGAGATCAAACAGACCACTTTGAGCCGTGGAAAGGATCCCAGATACCTCTAACACTCTCGTTGATACTCTTGACAGGCTTTGTGACCTTTTTCAACTTGTCGCCGCTCGCGTCGCGCAGCAATTCGGCCTTCTTCATGACTTGCTCTTTCTCGAGGTTGCGTACGCAGATGGCCTTTTCACGGCCATTGATGTATGTCCCTTTGATGACGGGGTGTTTGCGAGGGCGAGGCGAGACGGTGATTTCGACTTGGGGGTTTGCGCGGGCAAAGGCTGGGAGGTCGTACTTCAAGAAGGAGCTTGCGCGATTTGTTAGGATTGAGACGTTTAAGAAGGAGCAGGTTCGGCGTACTTCATGCCCTTTGAGCTACCAGCCCAGTCACAGTAGTGGAAATCGAGGCGTTTGCATTGTAGGATAAAGGCACCGACGCCATTCTGCGGGTTCAAATCAGTTCATGGTCAAATTTTGAGATTGAAGATGCGGCGACATACCTGGGCCTTTGAGATAGTGCGCAGAGCCTGCAGGGGCATGATGACGGCAGATCTGAATGGATATGTGAACTAATCGACCATCATTCGTGATTCTCGAGAATGTCCAATTGCAGGTCTTGGCGGTGGAAGAAGCCGCGGACGGTCGTGTCTCGACTCGCAGCTCCAGGCCAAGTCACACGTCAAGCGCTCCCTGTCTAGCATATTCATCCGACCTCATCATCATCACTCCCAGATGACGGACAAACTACCCCCGCAGCTGCTGCAGCTGTTCGCTCCAAGACCAGCATTACGATACCTTCCGCCATGCGACCACGCCCCCGAGGACCGTCGCACCCCTAAGATCTCTGGTGTTGCGCAATACGTCCAGGCCGCAAAGGAATACGAAGACAACTACGTCCCCACCGAGAGCTGGCTGCAAAGGAAGGACCGCGAAAAGTTGGAGAGAGACCAGGCTGCTCAATACCGCATCACCGAGGGCTACAAGAACGAATGTGCGCTCAATCGCCAATCGCCAATTCCTAATCATCCACCCCATCACTAACCTCTGCTTCTAGTCAAGCCCCATGAAGACCCTAACGTCGTCGGCGATCCGCTAAAGACCCTCTTCGTTTCTCGCCTCAGCTACAACACCGAAGTCAAGGACCTGGAGCGCGAGTTCGGTCGCTACGGTCCCATCGAGCGCGTGCGCCATCACCATTGATCGTGTCCTCAATTCAATGCTGACTCTTCCAGATCCGCCTCGTCGAGGACACAACCACAGCTACCCCTAAGAAGAAGCACCGCGGCTATGCTTTTATTGTCTTCGAGAGAGACTCTGATATGAAGGGTAATTCGTGATTCTTGCCATTTTGACACACTTGACTCTAACCCCCAAGCAGCTGCCTACAAAGACGCCGATGGTATTCGCATCAAAGACCGACGAATCCTGGTCGACGTTGAACGTGGTCGCACCGTCAAGGAATGGCGTCCACGCAGATATGGTGGTGGTCTCGGTGGCCGTCACTACACAAAAGCCGCCCCCCCTCGTCCCTCCGGATACGGCGCTCCCTCTGGACCCGGAGGCTTCGGTGGCGGTCGCGGCGGCGGCTTTGGAGGCGGCGGTTTCAGAGGAGGCTTCCGCGGTGGAAGAGGTGGAGGTGACAGAGGCGGCGGTGGCTTCAGAGGAGGCTATGGTGGAGGCGACAGAGGTGGGTATGGGGGCGGCGGCGGCGGCGGCGGCAGAGGTGGCATCGGCTTCGGCAATGGCTTCCCAGAAGGTGCCCCGTCCGGTCCTCGTGGCCCAAGAGGCGGCGGTGGAGGCTTTGGAGGCGGTCGTGATGGCGGCTACGGAGGTGGTCGCGATGGAGGCCGTGACGGAGGCCGTGACGGAGGCCGTGATGGGGGTCGCGACAGCTACTCGGGTGGAGGCTCAAGATACGGCGACAGACCGCCACGCGACAACTTCGGCGGCAGCGGCGGCAATCGAGAACCAATTGGAGGTGGTGATCGTGGTGGCGGCTACCGCGACCGTGACCGCGAACGCGACAACGATCGCAAGCGCCCTTACGACGGAAATGGCGGCTACGACGAATCACGCAAGCAAAGAAGGTACTGAGCTCAGCATGCGGATCTCTATCTGGGGTTTGTTGCCACTCATTGTCTCTGTCCTTCACGCATACACGACCCTGGAGAGGCTTGGAGAAGGACTCGACCCTACCATCAATTCATCAATTCTATTGTACTCAAACAAATCGACGGTAAGCTCATCACCTATATGCGCATTACGTCGGTAAGCGAACCATGTCTCACGCCTCAGTCAAGCACGCTCTTTCGGTAAGGCACCCGAAGATACGAAAAGAGAGCACTTCCAAAGGGTGGAGCCTTTCGACATTTGACGCCTCTCCGAAAAAAAAAACGCATCGCCTCAGAGTCGATCCCTAAAAGCTTTCAGCAAGGCATGACGGCGTTTATAGGCGAAGGTAGGGGAGGCATTGAATCGCATGCATGGTAATGAAGGCGCGCGATGGATTGTGTATGCGTTTTCTTTTTCTTTACTTCCGTCTTGCCGACTTTTGGGTAAGTATGTACTCTTAGTCGATTGAAACTCAGCGAAAAGCGAATGAATAGCATGACTGCCTTTCAGATCATGAGCCGATGGTGAGTTGCGAGGATTGTTATCAAAAATATAATTGAGGTGCGTGTCTTGAAAGACAGTTTGAGCAAGAACTCTTCACCTAGCGCATCATGTCTGGCTAGAAAGCGTAGAGCAACCATCGCCGTAGTCCATAGTGTCAATGAACATTACCCCCTTTCAACACTTCAGAGCTCGTCCTTGATCTTGCGCAAGAGGCCCTTGATGCCACCGTGCTTCTTTTCACCTCCTTCTGAATGCTGATGTCCGTTACCACCGACAAAGGCAGACATGGATGTGGTGAGATTGCCCACTCCCTCTCCCATATAAGGACCTTCTGGAGTAAAGACCACTCTTTGCATCCTAGCCTTTCTATTGTTCCAGCCATCGTCAGGACGATCTGTAGCATGGTAGCTGTGTTCATGTTAGTGGACGTTCTTGAGGGTTTGTAGCCAAGTTTGAATCGCAACTTACATGCCAACAATATCGTCTCCGATATTCATAAAAGAACCATGACCAGGTCCCCAAGGCCCTTTACCATGTGGACCATTCTGAATCAACGGCTTCATGCTCTTCTGCCAGGAGTCAGGTCTCAAAGGGTCGCCTCCAGTCCAGCGAAGACAATTCATCTTGTATTCATTGGTCCAACTGCCTGAGCAACTGTACACAATTCCAACCCACGAGTCATCAGGAGCAGCAAGATATTGGGGTCCCTCATTGATACCATGATCTCCCGTGCGTTCAAACCCCTCGTCAGGTCTACAGATCTCGACAGGATCTGAAGAAGCAGTGACCGGATCGGACAATCTGAGGATGAAGAGATGTTGTTGCAGATCCGACTCGTTGGGATTATCAAAAGGCCAGCCCGAGTACACAAAGTACAGCTGACCGTGTAATTCAATCACAGTACCATCGATAGCCCATTGATGCTGTCCCATACCCCTAATAGGACCCACAAACTCCCAGCTTCCTGTAGCAGGGTCTCGATCTGCGGGAGGTCCGGCAAGTACGACCATTCTGTGCGACTTGTTGCCATGCTTTGGATGACATGCAGCATAATAGACATACCATCTTCCTCTCAAACAATGCAGCTCTGGTGCCCATAGATCATTGGAGTACTCAGTATCTGGCGGTGGTCTGTAGATGACGTGCTTTTCAGGGTGATCGTGGAAGTTTGGTAGGCTGTTTGCTCTCCAGATCTCTATCCTATCACCGGCGGTGAATGTCTAAAAGTCATTAGAAATACTCAGGAGAAAATATTTAGACCCGATCACGACGTACGAGATAGAATTGGCGGGTTGCTCCAGAGTAAGTGACATAAGGATCTGGCGTTGCGTCTTTTGTCAACGACAAGACAGCATTGTTGTATTGGTGCGTCATTATCGTCCGTGGATAGTCGAGAAATTGTTCAGAAGTACAGGCGAGACAGAAGAGAACAAGAATTATCAGGAGCGACAGTCGTGACTGCTTGCATGGCATTGTTCCAGGTTTTGGAAGTCAGTACGCAAGCTTATGAAGTCATTGTTTGTGAACCTTGTTCGAGCCCCTCCCTCGACCTGAGCTTGATGTGTTTTCTTGCCTTCCTCCTTGAAGTTTTTCTGATCTAACACATTGGATTCATATATAGTTGGCAGGAACGTACTTATTAGCTCACTGGACGCTGTTCCATTGGTTTCTGTGAGCATGGTCACAGTATCAACCCGGTTATCATTTTATCTTGATTACAGCTATTGCAGCTATTGCCATCTTGGCCCACCATTCCTGTATTCTGTTGAGCAAAGAACAGATATTCCTGAAGTTATGGGGGACTGTCTTTAATGCCTCCTTCAAATCAACATCCTCCCGCTTCTGTAGGTCCGAGTTTCACAGTACTCCATCCGATGTTTATATAACAAAACGAATGCCCGTGTGACGGTCATGCCGCGTCCTCCTCTCCTTTGCAGTATATTCGAGAGGTTTGCATTGCCGACATATGTGTCTCGTTGAGCGAGTCGACTTCGAGGGGTACGGCGTGGCCACTTCTTACAAATGTGCCCATGGCAAGATGTGCAAATGCTGAGCTTGTAATCTCAGAGCTCATGTTTTTGCAGCTCTGATTCTGCCGCAAATATTTCATGTTGTGGCATCTGAAACCTGCGCTCTCCTCGGCTTCAGATGTACTGAGAACAGAGGCCTCGACGCGGCTGCCTCAATCGCCGTCGCGTCCTAGGTCATACATGTCAAAGACGTGTGACAGACCATTGCGCCTGATCAACTCCATATCGTTTGCATGATCCACGCTCTTTCGCGATTTCTGTTGGAAAACGTTGTCAGCAGGAGCTCATCCCAGTTTTCTGTTTGGATATTGGATGAACATACGACTCTGGGATTCTTGACCATCCAAGACCACGGTCGATGTGTGGTGGCTTGTTTCTCATTGAAGGCGCCATCTATGCGTACAGCATACTTTTCAAGCACTTGGTCGGCGACCACGTTTCTTTCAAAGTCATGGAAGCCTAGCTGTTCAAGCATGGGTAGTTGTCGTAGGATGATATCAATGATACGGTCCACCTTTGCGGGAAGTGAGGTGGTTGAAGCTCTGTAGACATGTCAGCATGCGCGTTTGCTTCATCTCAGTTGTAGTTACCTTGTACGGCCCCGCAAGTTTGGTGCATCGATCGCGAACCTTCTCAACTGGGGAAATATTGGTTCTGTGGGTATTGCCCAGTCATCGAGGTCAAAGACGCCATACAAATCACAGCAATAGATCTCAGGATGTGTCTTGCTCAATGAGGTGATGGCCTTGAGTGTGATGCTGCACTCGACCTGGAAAGCAAGGCTCTTGAGTTTTGGCAGACTCGACATCAAACTGTCGAACTGTTCATCGCCCAACCATGCAGCATTGATGTTGTTGAAGTAGGCACGCCCTCTTGTCCAAGTACGGATCAGTAAGATCTCGAGGTCTTGGAATGTTCCGAGTGACTTCATACTCTCTTCTGAGAAGTCCACGCCTCTGTGTAGGTTATGATACTCGATCTCGAGGTGACGCAGATGTGTCATGGGCTCGAGAGCTTGAAGCACATCATTCTCGGAGTCTCCAGCTTCGAGGAACAATGTATCGACAGAATCAGCAGCGGCTGCTAACAAAGCGACTGATACAGACGGCAGTCGGAGATGGAGGATGCGTAGGTTCTTAAACTTGTTCGACGGGTCAGAGAAGACTTCTTGTACCATTGCTGGTCTGAGGAAAGGCACGATATCGAGCCGTTCAAGGTGATCAATAGTCGAGACCTGAGCAAGCACTTCGTTCTGTAGCGAATACGTCCAACCTCTGCCAAACTCGATGTTCCGCAACGATGTTCGATTGCGCAAAAACTTGTTTAGCTTTTCCACGTCGAGTTCCAGCTCGAGAGGTTCTACAAGATGCAAATCGTGCAACCGAGGACATTCAGTCTCCAACCTTTCAAGAGCATCTTCACAAGGATGGCCACCCCAATATGAAAAGGACTCTAGACGAGGTTGTATGTAGTGTCCGAGGTGCAGCTTTTGATTCTTTCGTAAGCGTACGACGTCCAAACCGATGCACTTTAGTCTCGGAAACTTGAGGTTCTTGTACTGAGAGTGATATTTGCTCTCATCCACACTTCTGAAATACAGTTCGGTGATTTTTGTTGCGTAAAACTGTCGACGGCGAGCAGGAAGCGATGCCAATGCTGCCGGAGGAGGATCTCGCCAGAGCACATCAGTAGCCGGGTCGAACCATTCCTTGCTTACCAGAGCTGCAGACCGGAGACATGTATGGTGACCTTCTATGGTTTGGAATATGGATAGTAGGATTTCTGGAGGAAGGTGTGGCGTATGTACATTGTCATCCATCCTTGTCCGGGACCACTCGAACTGTGACACAAAGTGCAGGCTGACGAAATAAGATTATGTCACAAAGTTTTGATGATTACTGGTGAGGCTGCTGGGGTGCACGAGAACGCCGCTTCACATGACGATCGCTTGCGAAATCGCGGAGGTCAGTCGCGGCCCGCAATGTGTTTCTCCAAAGCACCTTCCTTTCACATCGCAAACAGTAGGAAATCCCGTAACTTTCACATCAGCTTGCTGCAACAATCATGAGCCCACTTCCGACGATGAGTCTGAGATAGGGCAGACTCATGGCAAGCGCGGCTGTTGCGGCGACCATACAGGACCCTCACAGATGCCCGTTACTCATTCTCAATTGCTTTAACCTTTGGAGGCAAGTCCATGCGCTAGAGACCCCGTCTCGAGCACAACTCTATACACGCCCTATCTGCGACATGTAGAGCGATGACTACTTGTGTATAACCTTTTTGTCGTGACTCACTGTTTCTACATTGACCCAGCAGGAAACAACATTACCTTCCCATAAGACCACACGCTCTTCACACCAACCGCCAGACCACGAGAACACGCTCAAGCAACTGCGCACAACTTTACAGACACACAATCCACACTTCTAGAAGATACACTACAATGTACCTCCGCGCCATCCACGCCGAACCCTCCATCCCAGCCCTCAAAGCCTTCATAGCTGCCCACCCCCTCGGTCTCCTCACAACGGCCCTCCCCTCTACAGACCCTTCCCACCACTTCATCCAAACCTCCCACATCCCCTGGGTCCTCGACAACCCTTCACCAGACACCGACGACCTACCCATCCTCCGCGGCCACATAGCCCGTCAAAACCCCCACGCCAAAGTCTTCATCGAACATGCCTCTGCCTCCCCAGGAAAACCATTCGCTCTGCAGCAAGAAGTGATGGTACTATTCAATGCCCCTCATCACAGTTACGTAACGCCGAAATTCTACACAAAGACGAAACCGGAGAGTGGAAAGGTTGTGCCGACTTGGAACTATGCTGCCGCACAAGCCTATGGTGTTGCGACTGTGTACACGGATTCAAAAGCAGACAGCACGATTGAGTTCTTGGACAAACAGATTAGGGATCTGAGCCAAAAGGCGGAAAAGGAGATTATGAAGCACGAGAAGCCTTGGGAGGTGGATGATGCGCCTGAGAAATACATTGAGCTGTTGAGGAAGAACATCATTGGTATCGAGATCAAGGTCACTCATCTGGGTGGAAAGTTCAAGATGAGCCAGGAGATGGGCGCAGAAGATAGAGAAGGTGTTGCGCGAGGTTTCGAGGACATGAAGACTGACACTGGTGATGCAATTGCAAAGACGGTCAGAGAGCGTGGTCAGCTCAAGTAGGCTTACATTCAGGCTCACGATCCACACATCACACCACATTAGAATAGATAGATGCGCTCAAGAGTAAAATAAAATTTGGTATCGTATTCTCCGTTTCATTCTATGTATCCATTACCCCGGTATCAAGGAGGGGGTGTACATTTTAAAGGTTAAAGAAATAAGTCATGTCAACACGCGGCCGTAACCATCGCAATCATCCGCTTAGATGAGCTGGAGGAAGGCACGGTTGATGGGCGAGCGAAGAGGCTTGACGTCCTTGTAGAAGTCGACAGTCTTCTTAGCACGCTTGGCGATACCCTCGGGGGTGAATTCGAACTTCTTGTAGACGTCCTTGTAGGCACCCGAAGCACCGAATCTGTTGAGACCGAACTGCTCGTGAGAGTACTTCTCCCAGCCCATGGTGGACATGACCTCAACCGACATGGTGGGGATGCCGTCAGGGATGACGGACATTCTGTAGTCCTTGTCTTGTGCGTCGAAGACCTCCATGCAGGGCATAGAGACAACACGGGTGGTGAGGTTGTACTCGTCCTTGAGGGTCTTGACGGCCTCGAGACAGATGCCGACCTCGGAACCGGTGGAAACGAGAGTGATATCGGCCTTCTCCTGCTCGAGAGCGACGTAACCACCCTTGGAAGCCTTCTCGATGGTGGAACCCTCGAGCTGGGGCAGGTTCTGACGGGTCAGGGCGAGGAGAGAGGGAGTCTCCTTGCTGGTCAGGGCAACGTAGTAGGCAGCAGAGCACTCGTTGCCGTCAGCAGGGCGCCAGACCATGATGTTGGGGAGAGCGCGGAAGTGAGCAAGGGTCTCAATAGGCTGGTGAGTGGGACCATCCTCACCAAGACCGATGGAGTCGTGAGTGGCGATGTAGAGAACGCGCTGGTGAGACAGAGCGGAAAGACGGACGGCACCGGCAGCGTATGAGACGAAGTTGAGGAAAGTACCACCGGCGGGGATGAGGGTACCGTAGGCGGCGAGACCGTTCATGATGGCGGCCATGGCGTGCTCACGGACACCGTAACGCATGTAGCGACCGTTCCACTGGCCAATACCGGTGTTGGGGGGCTGGAAGTCGACGGCCTTCTTCCAGCGGGTGTTGTTGGAGCCAGTCAGATCGGCGGAACCAGAGACCAGCTCGGGAACGGCTTCGTAGATGGCCTCAAGAACGGACTCGGAAAGCTTTCTGGAAGCAATGGCGTCGTCTGTGGGCTTGTAGGTGGGGAGGGACTTTTGCCAGCCCTCGGGGAGCTTGCCGGTAAGACGGCGGGCAAGGTCGGTGTGGGCCTCCTTGTGCTCGGAAGCGTACTTCTCGAAGAGCTTGTTCCACTCCTGCTCGGCGGCGGCACCGGCATCGGCAGTCTTGTGGTACATGTCGTAAACCTCCTGGGGAACGACGAAGGACTTCTCGGGGTCGAAGCCGAACTGCTTCTTGACGTGCTTGATGTCGTCGGCCTTGAGGGGGTTACCGTGGACACCACCGGTGCCCTGGAGCTGCGAACCGAAACCGATGGTGGTGGTAAGCTTGATGACTGAAGGCTTGTCCTTGACGTCCTGGCATCTCTTGATGGCATCCTCGATACCCTGGAGGTCAGTGTCACCCTTCTCGACGTACTCGCAGTGCCAGCCGTAGGCGTCGAAACGCTTCATGACATCCTCAGTGAAGGCACACTTGGTGTCACCGTCTGGTCGCTTGTTAGCTCAAGTGTGATTTGTTGGGATTTGGAAGATTTCTCACCAATGGAAATGTGGTTGTCATCGTAGATGGCAATAAGGTTACCGAGCTGCAAGTGACCGGCGGTGGAGGCAGCCTCGGAGGCAATACCCTCCATGGCGCAACCGTCACCGAAGAAGCAGTAGGTGTAGTTGTTGATCAGGTCAAAGCCGGGCTTGTTGAAGGTACCGGCGGTCTGGGCCTGAGCCATGGCAAGACCAACAGCGTTGGCGAAACCCTGGCCGAGGGGACCAGTGGTGACCTCAACACCGGGAGTGTCGTGAGCCTCGGGGTGACCGGGGGTGATGCTGTCAATGGTCTGGATTGTGTCAGAAAACATGTCTCGTATGCAAGATGTTCTGCAGGACTCACTCTGAAAGCCTTGATGTCGTCCATGCTCAAGGCGTAGCCGAACAAGTGGAGGAGAGCATACTGGAGCATGCAACCGTGGCCGTTACTGCAAGGCAATCGTTAGCTATATTCCAACAATGTCGATTTGGGCTTGCTGTCGGCTTTTGAAGTCGAGCTGCGGGTTGTGGAGAAGCTCCCCCGCCGGCTCCCTCGATAACAATGAGAGGAAAAGCATTGTATCAGGTACGACTCGACAGCCAGCCCAATCAATTGTCCAAGGTAGACTTACGAGAGAACGAATCTGTCTCTGTTGACCCAGTCGGGGTTCTTGGGGTTGAAACGCATGAACTTGTTAAAAAGAACGTGCGAGACAGGGGCCATACCCATAGGGGCACCGGGGTGACCGGAGTTGGCCTTTGCGGTCGCATCGACCTGAAGAGAATCTCATGTCAGTCTAGTCCATCAATGACTACCCTCTGGTAGCAGACTTGAGGTAGATGTGGCGACTCAACGAGCAGTCACATTTAGTCGAAGCGCCATGGAGGGGTAGCTCTGTCTGATAAGTGAAGACTTACTGCGAGCAGTCTGATGGTGTTAATAGCGGTCTGGTCTACTTCTCCGTAACCCATTTTGAATGATATGACAGAGGTATGTGATGTGTGAAAGGAAAGAGGGATGTTGATCTGGATGAATGAGAAAAGTGTTGTTCCCACGTTGAGCCCCCACCCATGACGTTTCGGAGCAGAGCCAGCAACACTCGCACTCGAGCCACTCAGCGGCCGACAGAGCACCGAGATCACCGGTTGAATCGGGATGTCTGTGCACCCTGCCTTTGAAGGACTGCCATCTTTCCTCTCGTTTCATCCGCAGGCTTCCATTGACACACCACTTATTAAGCTTCTCGGTGTTAACATGGACGAGGCCAGCATTACGGATGAATCGAGTCACTTCACATTGTTCCGAATCTATCTTCAGGACGCTTGGTGCTCAGGGTGCATCTTTTCCCAAACATCCCATTTTGCCAAAACTGCGGTGTCGGCGGTGAAGCTCTCCATGGCTTGGAGCTCCTGGAGATGCCGGTGGGATCGAGCATCTCCGCCCGGCTTATGATATTCTTCCGGCGCTTACCAAACACCCTTGATTGCCGCGCGACAGCTGATACGGCTATGTTGTCTTTCTGTCTCCATTCAGACCCTTTCGATATTTGGCGTAAAGAGCCTCTCAACGGATGTGCTCTAGAATTGAACTGCTTTTCGCATTCTGACAGCTCATTAGCCGACAAACTATACCCTATGGAGAGACAGCTCGGTATGTGAGAAGATAGAGGTTACCGACTCTGAAGCTTGAAGAGTCTCTCTGCGCAAGCCTTTCATCTCCCCAGCTCACAGCTGATCACGTCCACCTCGGAGATGAGCAAGTGAAAATAGAACTCTGGAGAAGGGACACAGCATCTTTGGATAAGAGTAGAGTGGTAATACATGTTTACTTCAAAGAGCGACTGTGTTGAATGGGGCATTGCAGGAAAGTAAATAGAAGCCCAAAAGACACCCTCGCTATGCAAACAAAAAGGGTATCTCGCTTTGCTATGTCCATCGCTCGACGAGAGACAATCGGAAGAACAAAAAAAGGAATGTGATTCTAAGAAAGCAACTTTCCCACGACTGTTCGTCAATGACCTCTCACCTCCACGGAGAGATAAAGATCATCTCCTCTTCTACTAGGTGTGAGCTTAGGCTCCCAAAGTGGACTCTTCAACTGCATCTGAGGAGTGTTGTTGGTGCCTCTTTTAGTTCTGTTGCCATAGTGTTGCAGCGGCGACTCTGGTACTCCTCTGATATTGGTGATCATCAATCCACCACCCAGATTCAACGATAGATCCTCACCGCGTCTCTTTGCCGCGAGTGTGACCTTGCGGCTCGATGTCGTGGATGGAGGAGAGCGAGGAATGGCTTGGTTGGATGGACGAGGAACTTTGGGATACGAGACTGGAGAAAGTTGTTTGTCGACCTCATTCTCCGGTGTGGTCTCATCAGGGTCGACGGACTCGAATGTCGTGGCAGAAGCCCATGAGCTGCGAACACCACGTGGCATTAAAGGTAATGGCGCAAAGCCAGGATGGCTGAATCGTTCGTGGTCGCTGGGACTCCATTTAGGGGCTACAGGGGTGCGGCTGTCGGAGCTGGTATAGTAGGCAGGGAGATAGCTTGCTGCACTGCTGGGTGGCATGGATAGATGATCCATCCTGGAGATGCCCGTGTTCAAGGAGATACCGTTTAGTACCGAAGCTTCGTTCGATTTCAAAGGCTTGCGTTGGATCTGGAGCATAAGGCCAGATCTGGTCATGTCTTCGGGTGAAGTTGTGTATTGATACGTGAAGCTTGGTCCTGGAGGCAGGCAATTTGACGACGGAAAACTGGCTTTGGGCATTGCAGGAGGCTCTGGCAGCACATCTTTGTTCATTGGAGATTTGCTGTCTTCTTCGAACATCGTCCATCTAGTGGCGGCGCTGTCGGGTCGAAGGTGTTTACTCGCTGTCTTCAGGTTGATTGTGATGTTTGCGATGGGAGTGAGAAGCCTAGGGGACCTCGTCTCACTACGATTTAGCGAGGAGATGCTGGCTCTATGAGACTTGAGACCATCGGGAACCTGTCGGATATCTGGCCGGGAAGTTTCTCGCCACCATTCCTGTTGAGGTCGGAATGATGGTCTGAAGCGACGCTGTGTGATGACTTCGGGTGACTTGGAGAAGCTGCTTAGAGATGAGCGAGGTGACCTGTTTGGACTTGCTGGAAAGGATCTCGGGGGTCGAACGGGACCCTTTGGAGAAGATGTAGCTGGCCTGGTTGTACTCTTGGAAGGAAATCTCGATCCTGTGGGAGATGCCTGATCCTGAAAATCGAGACGGTGGCTCGACTTGAACCACTTTCTTGTAGGACTACCGGCCTTCTTGTTCTTCTCTTCCTTCTTTCGGCGCCTTACGCAGCAACAGCAGAAGAAGCATAGTCCGAATAGGAGAGCAGCAATTGCTATCGAGGCGACAGAAATTCCGACAGTCTGACCGGTTGTCAAAGCTTTGGGAGATTCAGACGATGTTGCAGCAGCACTGTGCAACGACTCTGCAGCTGATATTGGCGCAGATGACGTAGACGCATTGGTCAAAGTTGTTGAGGTGGGTACTGTGGGAGTATCTGGTCTGATGGAGGCAACTGCTGTTTGTGTGATTTGTGAAGACGATGCTGATGTAATTGATCGAGATATCGTTGAAGCGCCACCAAGCTGCGTCAGAGTCAAGACCGGATGTGTGGGCGATACTGTACTGGCAGAACCTGAACAGATGTTGAAGACCTGCAATTTTACGGCTCCAGCAGTGGTCGAAGAGCAGTTCTCAATAACGCAACCGAGTGCCAACTCTCCAAGAGTGAAACCAGATGTGCTGTAATGCGAGCAAAGGCATGCCGATACATCGGACTTTCCACATTCAGAGGATGGGAACTCCAAGCCGACTCTTGATATGGCGCAGTCCTGAGCACACCGAGGTATCGCAGACAGAAGCTTTGCCGGCAAAGTAACTGTGTCACGAAGATAGACGGCATCAGATTGTCCATAACGAGGTGCCATGATGCGAGAGTGTAGGCCTGCTTCCAGGGAGAGGTTTGTACTTTGGTAGACGTCAAATTTCTCTTGTTTGGAGAGGAGAGTACGGGAACTGCGTAAGTCTTTGCACTGATAGTAGAGATTATACCGTCAATAGATGCTGTTCAAGAGAGTTGGGGACAATTACTATTGTGAAACCCCATAATAAGATGATTAGAATGAAAGAGTCCGACCAGCGGCACACGAATAGACGAAAAGAGGAGAAGAGATCAGGAGAATAGAAAACTTAAGAGAGACAATAACAAAAAGAGGTGTCGAGAAACTACGAGTACTTGCGGCTGAGAGGTCTTGTACTGTGGCTCTACCAATGTCTTCAGCAGCCGCCCAACCATCGTCATCGTGCACTCGCGGCGGCAGGCATAGTTACCCAAAGCGCCAGGAAGACACTAGGGGCCCGCGCCATAGGCTGCAGAGACATATTGCAGAAGAGTCGGCGCTTAGCACCAATTCGAAGACGGTCGAGAAGCACAGACCACCGGGTGCTGCGAGTGAAGGTACTCGATGGTTCACAACTTGAGAGACAAAGACATTGTTGGAGAAGTTGTGAAAAGATGATGGAACATTTCCTGTCCCGAAGACATCAGCATTTCATTGCGCCATTGCTGTACGTTAGGGTATCAGTGTGAAAACATATAACAAGCAAAAAAACAACCTTTAGTACTCCAGCCCAATGCTTCAAAATGCAGTAAATGCAGGACAGCCCAATTGTCGTGCGCCGTAACCGTACCCAACCCCCCGGGATCCGGATACCAAACATGAGGAAAATCGAATCAAAAGTCGGTCGCATCCAACACGTTAGATGCCGCTAGTAGGTGAGAAGATGAATTGGAGTTTAGAAGGCGAATGGGGCGTTTTCCTTCAGATCTTGAACGAGCTCATTGACGTTGCCCAGATATTGACCGAGCAGACGTTGCTTTTCGTCTGTGGATTTGGAGAAGGCGAGATTCTCAGTAGTGTTGAGGCGCTTGCTAGACTTTCTTTGCGGAGCGGCCGAGGAAGAGTTGGCGGAAGGGGTTTCAGGCATGAGGTAGAAATAGAGGAACTCGACTACCTTCAGCTTGACCTCTCTGGATGTGCTGCGAGACTTGAACAGGCTTGCGATTGCCAGGAGACCGTCCATCTTTTCAAAAGTTCGAGTGCTTTCGGGAGTAGCAAGGAGTGCAGTGACGAGGACCAGGAGTGCTTGCGACTGGACGACGGGTGGATTTGCGGCATCCAGAAGGTCGAGGATCAGGTCCATGTAACTCTCTCGGCGGAAGAGGGCGCGTGAAGGAGGATGTAGCAGGAGGACTCCTTGGAGGATGTCGAGGGCTGAGAGGATGATGGCGTTGGACTGGGTAGCTGTAGAGGTCAGAATGGCGCTCTTTGGCGTCGATGTCATGTTGAGACACGTACCATTGGGCATTCCCAGCAGCGTCTCGAGACAGGCCATGAGGCGCGAGGCCACTAAGCAACGCGTCAGCACTCATTCAGAGTCGCACGATAGAGGCAGACGTACCATTCCACTCGAAGCCTTCTTGGAGACGAAAGAACTCTCTATAGGCGGGATCCTGGCACACCTGAGTCAGCTGCCTGGGCGGCAGCAGCGTATCGCCAGACAGACGGGTTGAAGAAGGTCTACGCTTCTGTTGCGAGCATGATGGAGGAATGCAGATCTGAGCCAGCAGACCCTCGATCTGGCGCAGACCTTTGCGGATCTTTGTGATGTCCTTGGAAGACGTGTTGTCGAAGGAGAGGGACAATAGTGCTTCCATTGTGCTTAAGGGCGCAAGTCGGCACAAAGTATTGACAAGCACTACTCAGACACTTGTGCAAGTGCAAGAAGGTCTCGACGTGCAAAGACCTCGAGCGCACTGTGGCTGGGATCAGCAATTAATAGATGTCTGCGGTAGACGAGCGTTTCATCCAAGTCAACAGAGTTGCGTGACAAGCCCCTGGCAGGGCAACCAGCGACCAGCCCCCCCCTCAAAGTCAAATTGCGCCAAACGTCGACCAAGCCGTCATACTCAATCTGTTTGCATGTTAATCTGACGACTGCACAATCTAATGCGAGCTTGACGGTAGAAAGAACTGTTCGGGCGGTGCTCTTTTCCAGCCTCGTCAGGCATCAAAACGCCAGCTACGGCCACGCTCACTCGTTCCGCTTTGGCCAGCTGCCTCTGACCGACATCATCGATATATTCATTTCAAGACCCGACCCTGACGCCTACTCGTCGCAACGCCTATAGCGATTCGTTTTCTTCGATATTACCGCAGCATACCTCGATCTCATCCATGGCAAATCGACTCACGCCCGTCTTGGCCTCTCTCTAATAGTCAAACCGACTGAGCAATCGGCTTGTGATCCAGGATTGATCTCTATCTATCAGCAGCTCACAGAAGTAAACACTAGATAATTAGATAGAGCTCTGATCAATTTTTCGTATCCCTCTGCTAACATCCAAGACATTCTTACACATGCATGTTCCAACAAACTTTCATGCCAGCACTCACCCTGGCGTGAGTTGGTCGATCACGTGTGTCCATAGCGTGGAGTTGTGCATACATGTTCAATCATCCATCAACACAATGCAAAAGGCCATAATCACAACGCTCTCTACACGATGGCTAGCACTATGGCACCCTTCCCAAGGATCTACTTCCGCTACATAGAGCCCATCACGATCACCTTTGGGAGCCTAAATCTCATGCTCAGCGGTGCGACAAGCGCGTCGACCTACCTCTCAACACCAGCACACCCGGTATTGGCGACAGAACACTTCTTGGCCCTACAAGCAGGCAGTATGATGCTTCTAGTAGGCTTGCTACTCACCATCATCATGTGGACGACCGACGATATCAGAACCGTCAGGTTGACCGTCATGATTCTTGCGGCATCTGACATTCCCCACTGGATTTTCGGAGCGTGGTGTTTGGGGCCTCTCGCTTCTGGGCCCAGCAGTTGGAGCGCCGAGATGAAAGCGTACATGGGAGTTCCTGTTGTGACTTTTATGATTAAGATCGCATACTTGTTGGGATGGCTGGGAAGTGATCGGACGACAAGCAGGGTCAGGAAGGAGTTGTGAGGTTTTGCGGAATGGTTTTGGAAGGTGCGCTCTGGAGGTCTGCGGACATGCAAGCATCATGTTTTGAGACCTGTCGGATCCAGGCGAATTTTAGGCGCATTTTGCATGATGCAGACAAATATAGCATCTCACATTGGCCCTTCTCGTGAATGCACTCTCCAAATCCGGATGTACAGTAGAAGATTGCTAGCGAAGCGAATTTCTAGCATATGCAATTTCCGCCACATGTAATCATACCTCTCAGATGCCAATGCTACTGACAGCAACCTTGCAACCAATCTTGTTGACAGGTTTTACAATTGTAGAACCCAGATCAAATGCGTTCATGTGGCTCGCCTGTCGAGGCGATGCCGTCACGGAACGGCTGGTCGGTCGCTCCTGCCGGCACCGTTTCATGACGGGCGCCTTTGCCGAAGGTTTTTGATGTCAAGCGCCCGGCGCTTTTCCACCTCCATCACTTTCCGAAACCTGGAACCAAGATGCGACCGGGCCGTGAGATGGTCGAGGACATCACAAAGAATCCTGCGTTCGACTGCGGAAGTGTCTGTACGGCGGTCATACGCTTACGAAATATCATGGCAACAGGCCACGGATGAGTACGGTCAGCAATCCCTGTCTCTGCTGCCGCCATTTGCGATCGCTTCCGAGTAGGTTCCATTAAAGCAGCAAGATCAGAGCTACTTGCTTGTGCAACATGTTTCCGGTGGAGTCGCAGGATCCTCCACCCCCAGATGTACCTGCAGATCGTTAGTCTGCAGAGTCAGTCAAGGCTCCCTGACGATTATTCAATCCAGACCTGCGGGTGGATCTCGATTCACTCATATAAAATAATTTCTTTCAGGCACCCGACTCTTCCCATCGTATCCTGTTGTGTTTCGGAGATTCTGTAAGACCTTTCTCTGGTAACCGCTCTTCTTGTTGCCCACGCTCGTTTCGTGCTGCCTTTTCAATTCTTGCCCTCGTTCTCCAGCAACGAAATTCATACAAGACTATCTTTACTTTATATCAATCATGTCTCTCCAACGTCTCGGATTTGCTGCTTGCGCGTTGTTCCTCGGAGCCAGGGCGATCGACACCATTAGTGTCCCGGATGTCATCACTGCTGATTCTCCTTTCACCTTGACCATTACTCCCAAGGATGATGATGATGCCTCGGGCAACTATCGCATCTATCTCGATACCACCCCTCCTGGCTATGCCGGTGGCCAGTCGTGTAAGCTCCGAGACAGCTCATCTCTACATTTCCTCGGCTGACAGCAGCAGGCTACCTCAAAAACACAACCTCTATCGACATTACTGCTGTCAACCTGACCATTCCCGCTGACTTTGGACCCAACGGCGACTTCTATTCCATCTCCACCCGCGATCTTTCAGACTCGGATACTGATGCTAGCTATGTCTTCAGCAACGCCTTCAACCTCACTGGCGCAACCGGAAAGTACTCTGAATATGAAAACAAGCTGAACGGCGCACCTCTCTGGGACGCTAACAGCCTTCCCTGCGAATCTTACAACTGTGCACGTAACTGCGCTCAGAACTCTTACCCCAAGGATATGATTCCTGGCTCTGATGCTTTCAATGCCATGCGTGCTTGCATCATGGAGTGTCCTGGTGTTTCCAAGGAGACAAAGACTGCTTCTTCGACCTCGAGCACTGCTACGAGCACCAAGACTGGTTCTCACTCTAGCACTTCTGCTTCTGCCACTGGTACTTCTACTTCTGACGAGGCTTCATCGGCTTCCGACAGCGCTGCTGCCGCTTCTTCGTCAACTGGCGCTGCTTCTGCCAATATGGTTCCTGTCTCTTTGGTCGCTGCTGGTGGACTTCTCGCATTCTTTCTGTAGATCAATATCGTGCGCCTCTCTATTGCTAGATGGGATCACGATATTAGCTTCTGGCTATGCGTATAGGTTTGGCTGTTCTTATATAATAATACGAGCGAATGAGTGGCAACGGAAATACCACGTATAACACTAATCGATTTTACATACCTGTCATCTCATCCCTCTTAACCTTGCGTATCTTCATACATGATGCAGAGATCTTGGTGTAGGACGCAGAAAGTGGTGACATGATGTTGGTCGAGATGTAGATATTTCGGATGACGATTATAGTCAGGGTCACCCCTTTGTTACCATGACCCTGTCTTCAAATGACAATACTTTTCCCGACCTCGTGCGGCGGTATAAGGAGTCCAGTACTACTGGCTAATGGACTTAGAGAGTCTTAGACGCAGTCCAGAGAGGTTCTCATTGTCGTAGAGGCTGCCTTCGTCGTTGATGTCATGTTATATTCTTGATCTATAAATCGATCAGTGATTGCATTCCAAAACCAGCGACACAGAGGAGAACATTTGTGAATTGTCTTTGATTTTCAAAACTGTTTACTGTGTCTAGTGAGAGCCACAATTCAACTATCAATCCTTACGCCAGCCTTCAACACACCTCAATGTAATTCACCTCAAACATGCAGATAAACAACGTATCTCAAATCCTCATCACCTTCCTCTCCAATATCCATATACGTGCCCTGACTCTTCGATATCCTCATTCCAAAGTCGAGTACAAAGTCTGCTGTCCAAGCTGGATTCGTCCATAGCGATCCAGGTAAAAACATGGCAGCCTTCTTGACACGATTGAGGTATTCTGCTGCTTCTTCATCTGTTTCTTCGTCTGGTTCTCCGGCTTGGATATCGGGTTCGCCGTATTCATCGACGAGTGATTGTATCCATTTGCCGATGAGACTGGGACTAGATGTGGATGGTTGAGAGGATTGCGCGAGGTAGAGGTAGCAGAGGAGGATGGTCCAGAGATATTCTTCATGTTCTGAGCCGCGTAGTTTGCGGAGTTTTGTGGTGCCAGTGACGTATTTGACACCGGACATGAAGGACTTGTGGGCAGCTGGAATTTCGATCTCGAGAAGGTCGAGGGCGTCTTCTAGAGTCCAGATTGCTGAGCCGGCTGTTGAGACTACTTCTTCTGGTTGTAGGTCTTTGAGGTAGGCAGCCATACGCGCTTGTACTGTGTTGATGACTTCGTATTGCATGTCTCTGTAGATCTTGACGGATGCTTGACGAGGGTTTGTTGGTTCGGAGGGCAGACTCTCGTTGGCCTCTTCAAGCTTGCCAATTTTCGGGATGAGCGACATGATGATGTAGAGAGCGATGCGAGGTAGGTAACGTTTGCCGTCACCGTGATAGAGGTGCTCCTCCGCATCCTCGATGGGAGCTACATCTACGCCTCTTTCCAACTGCACCACATAGCAGAAGAGTTCGGCCAGAGGTGCCGGAACACAGCCCCAAGCTTGATCGAATGTACTTGCGTTGGACGTCTCTTGCAATTTTGCGTGCAACAGACGGAAAGTCGCAGCTTCAGAGTTCCACTCGCCATTGTCCTTGAAATACTCGGGGTGAGTGATACTCAGCATTTGTTGTAATGGCGGTGGAGGAGGTCTCATAGCGAGAAGAAGACCATCGTATGGATTGCCAGGTGCACAAAAGCCATAGCCCATCAGCAACTCCTCGCTCGACTTGGGACCGTAGTTATTGTAGACCTGCGAGCCAGGCTCGATTCTCTCAGAAACGTTCAAGCTGAAGCGATCGGGGTCGTAGGTCCAGTCCACACGAGCATTTGGATTGTGATTACCGATATCGATGGCTGGGAAGAGTACAGAGAACTTCTTCCAGTCTTCAATGTAGTCGCTGTGGTTCAGAAGTACCGTTGAACCACCATTAGAGTCATGTTTGTATGCCGTCCAGTGTTGGCTGCCTCGCGGAGTGACAGTCAGGCCATTGAAACTGCGTGATGAGTATACTGTAGCAGCCCATCTGAAAAGTTCCCTGTGTTGAAGTCAGGTACAGTGACGCGAGGAAATAATTGCCAGCTTCAAGATGTTGTTATCTCATAGCGTTATCACTTATAAGGGCGAATATGTTGCATGCCCCTATTTCTGGCACATGCGCACTTACCATGTGTATTCTGTTACATCCATACCGGCAGATTTCATAACCTGTACACCATCCTCCCAATACCTCTTCCAGGCAGCCTCTCTTCCAAGCAGTGTTGGATGCAAATCTGTGCCCTCCAGCCATTTGCGATCTTCCTCATCATAGAAGATAGGTGTCTCGAAGCCTTGTTCGGGGGTGGGTAGTATGTCCAGATATGGTTTCCAGAAAGACTTATCCTTGTTAAGCCATTGTGCCATGAGGTAAAAGAAACTGAGACCCTCAACAGTGAATTCTTTGGCATGAGTTCTGAAGACAGGGAAATCATCGTCAACTTGTGCGTTCAAGTTGGACATTGACAGACTGTGAGGGACTGTCAAAACATGTGTACCAGGCTCAATGACAGCAGTGGCTCTGAAATGGGAGCCCTGGTCTTCGTCATGCGCAAGGTGAACTGCGGGATGCAAGTAGCCGCCATTGTTTCTAAACCAATTCTCGAAAGCGTCCATTGCGACAATTATGATTTTGTTGTTTTTTTTTGAAAATGCTTGATCGGATCTCGACAACTTTTGGATCGCGAATGCACGTCATTGGGGAAAGCTTGGGCCTGGCGATCGTTCTCGTCAGCCTCCTCACCAGCTCACGCGTTGCTCTCTTCCTGTTGACGCGACATGTGCTTTTGGTTCAACACTGACAGCATTCACGAGGGCCGTACAAATATGCATCGTACAAAGCCGTCGTACCATGCACTGCAGTGACTGCACAAAGCGAGAGGCTCGATTAACCTCCCTATCGCCGGCCCGTGTAAAGCCGCTAAGTCCGGCACCGCGGTGATGTAAGAGCATATAAGACGTCGATTGCCTTCAGAGAGCATTGAGTCTTGTTTAGCAAACTTCCAGAGGCCAAGATGACTTCAGCACAGAAAACCAACATCAATGTCGTTTTCGGAGCCATGACGTTCGGCAAAGAGGGCTCCGAACAGGCCCGCGTCCACGACCTCGAGACTGCTGGAAAGATCCTCGACATCTTCCAGGCGCATGGTCATAACGAACTCGATACAGCCCGAGCTTACTGTGACGGTACTACGGAAACCATGCTCGGCGATCTCGAGTGGCAGAAGAGAGGAATCGTGATGGAGACCAAGTACTATCCTACCGCCGGAAAGTCCATCCCCTCGTCATGGAACAACAACCTAAGACACACTGCCGAGGATCTTCGCGAGAACCTCATGACCTCTTTGAAGGAGCTCAAGACGGACAAGATCGATATGTGGTACCTCCACGGCGTAAGCTCAGCATGTCATTCGCCCACAACCTCACAGCTAATGGACACCTTCAGCCCGACAGAACAACTCCGTACGAAGAGACCATGAAAGCCGTAAACGATCTGTACAAGGAGGGCCACTTCAAGAGACTTGGAATATCAAACTACATGGCATGGGAGGTGGCTCAAATCTGTGAGCTGTGCCGCAAGAACGATTGGATCCAGCCGAGCGTCTACCAGGGCGTATACAATGCTCTGCATCGCTCGGTCGAGCCCGAGCTCTTCCCTTGCCTTCGTAACTATGGCATCGCCTTCTACAACTACAACCCTTTGGCCGGTGGCTACCTCACAGGCAGATACAAGAGAGAGGATGCGGAGAACGACATCGAGAGCGGTTCGCGCTTCGATCCCAACAAGTGGCAGGGCAAGATGTACCGCGGTCGCTACTGGAGAGAGGAATACTTTAATGCTCTCGACCTGCTGCGCCCCGTTGCGAAGAAGCATGGTCTTACTGAGGCCGAGTGTGCATTGCGCTGGATGCAGAACCACAGTCAGCTGAAGCGTGAAAATGGTGACGCCATCATCATTGGTGCCTCATCTCCCCATCACATCGAATCAAACTTGAAGGATATGGAGAAGGGTCCTCTCCCAGAGGATGTCGTCGAGGCCTTGGACCAGGGCTGGGAAGGCTGCAAGGGAATTAGTATCAGATACTGGCACTAGATGCGTTTAGTATACATTTTGTGATAAGTAGCTTTCACCATTATGCTAGAAACTACGACGATATGCTTCATCTCATTGTGCCTTAGCTTATTCCAGTCGGCAAAGTTTATGAGTTTATCATCCTCGGTAGAAGGTTACACAGTGCCCCCATGCTGACATACCGTCGACAACTGAGGGGAAAAAGTTATTGCATGCTCGTCGACTTACGCCTTGACCAGTAAAGGAATGTCGAAGCGTTGCAGCTCAGGGATGGCTGTGACTGGCGGCGTCGGCAGTTCCCCTCAATCTCCTCAACCTCGAATGCTCCTTCACCGTCATCGCGAGAGGAGAAGCGACGATCTAACCCTTGGTATTGGACTGAGAGTAGGTAATGGGGAAGAGTGGCATGTATACAAGAGTTGCAGACGCCCCAGAGGGTGAAGAGCCTCTGTCATTGCCTCTCGCCTCACAGAAGCAGCGCATGACAAAACGCTCCCTATTTGGTCTTCAAATACTCCTATTCATCGGTGCTGTTACATTCTTCGTTATGCTATACAAATCCTTCGCTTTTGGCACTGTCATCGGATGTGCTGGTGGAGCTGGTGTCTCTTCTTCGAGGACTTCTTCGGGCATTCCGCAGTATTACCAGACGAAGCCAGAGCTGTTTGCAGGTGGGTAGCTGTCCATAAAGTACTTCTCAATCAATGCTGATGTATCAAAGGCCCAACTCCGACTGGCATCGCTCCTTTCTTAGCACAAACCAATCCTGCTCCCTTTGTGGGCACATCTTACGTCCCGAGTAGTCCTTTGGAGACACAGGTCCCTATCGCTGGCAGCAATGGCTCCAATATTTTCCAACGTATGGGTCAACTTTCGCCTTACTTCCCCAATCCTGTTGGGTTCGGCGTAGACGAATACTCGCTACCTCCTGGAGCCGAGATTGTCCAACTGAACATGCTGTCACGTCATGGGTCTAGATATCCTACGACAGGGTCCGGCGCTAACAAGTTCGGTCTAAAGCACGAGAACAAGACTGGAGATGCGAAGTACACTGGCGAGCTCTCTTTCCTCAGCGACTGGAGCTATCAGTTGGGTGCTGAGATCCTGGTTCCCATCGGCAAGCAGGAGCTCTTCAACTCGGGTACTCTTCACTACTACCAGTATGGCCATCTTTATCCCAACAACGGCTCCAAGATCATTGCCAGAAGTACGACTCAAGATCGCATGACCAAGTCTGCAGAGTACTTCCTAGCTGGTTTCTTTGGACTCGAGTGGCCTACTAATGCTACACTGGTGCTTGCCATCGAGGAGCCCAATGGCGTTTGGAACACCTCATTGGCCGGCTACTACAACTGCGATAATAGCAACAACTTCCGCAGCGCTGGTGGTAATAACGCTACAGTCGAGTGGTATACCAAGTATCTTGCCGATGCTACCGCACGTCTTCAGAAGTTTGCACCAGGCTTCAACTGGACAGTCGAGGACTCGTATAATGCACAATCTCTGTGTGCATACGAAACAGTGGCCTATGGATTCTCTCAATTCTGTGGTCTCTTCACATATGAGGAGTGGGAAGGATACGAGTACAGTATCGATATCCAATTCGCTGGAGGCAATGGCTTCCAATCGCCAACTGGTCGTGCTATCGGTATCGGATATGTGCAAGAGATCTTGGCTCGTCTCCAGCATCACACGATCAATTCTCCAATTGCACAGATCAACGTTACCTTGGATAGCAACACAGAGACGTTCCCTCTTGACCAAAGCCTCAACTTTGACTTCTCACATGATACTAACATCATGAGTATCTTGACTGCTTTTGGCTTTACTCAGTTTGCTCAGTTCTTGCCTTCTGATCGCATTATTCCTCACGAGTTGGTAGTTTCGCATTTGGTAAGCACGAATGCCAACTATCATTTGCAAGCCGATGCTAACAGAAGTAGGAACCATTTGCTGCCCGCCTCGATATCGAGATCGTTAATGCTCCTTCTCCAGTCAAGGCCTCGCGTAAGAACGAGGACCTCTACGAAGAGGGTAAGTCATGTCCATCAGCCCGTAAGTGACCATGCACTGACAACACCATAGGCAAAGCGACCAAATACATTCACTTCATCCTCAACCAGCGTACCATCCCTCTGCATCGCAGCTTCCCCGAATGTCCAGAGCGTGACGATGGTTGGTGCGAACTCGACACTTTCCTCGCCGTGCAAAGCAAGAGTTTCGAGATCTCACAGTATAATTGGAGTTGCAATGGCGATTATCCTGCTGTGCCGTACGGAGGTATCACGAATGGGGTGCCTACGCAGTCTGGTTTATAGATTCAAGGACAAAACGAGCGATAGTCTCACGCTTTAGCTAAATATCCCATCATGTACAAAATTTAGACCATCTCTTCATACACCATATATGCCATCCATCACTTTGGTCACCAAAAAGTAGCAAACAGAAACCCTCCTAGCTGCCGAGTGCTAAGAGGGGAAGAGAAATTACTGACATTCCTTTCTTCATAATTTGTGTCGGGTGAGGATTACTGGGACCTCAGGCGGGAATCGACCAGGAGAGCTGGCGCAGGGAGCAGGAGACACGAGCTCGACTTTCCCAGTGCGCCAGAGAACTCGCTCGATACTACTGGCTCAACTTTACATCTATATGATATCTAGAGTTAGAGTGCAGGGGTTCGATTCTGGGAGGAAGCGAATTTGGATTTGTTTGTTGTTTCTTGTCTTTCCTCTAGGAAATCGACTAGAGAGGAGGCTATGTCTCTGGTAGTACATCTCGACGATACAGTGGTCAGCACACACGCCTGAGAGTGTCTTCGATGGATACGTTTGGAATGGTAAAAGTAGTGATCTCATAATGTGTACCTAGAACTCTGCGATGTGAGTGCCAATGTCACGCTCGCGAGCGATTCTCACTACTTCATTGCCAACAACCACATCCATGAGACCCAGTCCAACAATCTTTGCAATGACATTACCCTTGCAAAGCCATTCCCTCAAGCCCGAATCGTCAGAAACTTGGATGCCATCGCCCTTGTTATCGACATCTCCCTTCCTTGCTGCATCGGCAGCGGCCTTTTCGGCCTCACGCCTCAGCATTACCAATTCACCAATCTCGACCACTTGGTCGGGCTGCACATTTGCTTGGATGAGCTCGCCGGCTTCCTGTAGACATGCCTCGACACTGTCGACAATGATTGCTCCACCCTCCTTCTGATGCTTGTGGAAGTGGCGATGTTCGTGGTGAGGTGCTACAGCGCTCTTGATGATATCTGGATGCAGCTCAATCATGTGTGGCTTGTATGAACCGATGAGAGCTATGTAGCGACCCTTCTTACGGCCCTCAGGGTTTAGTAGATAGTGAGGCGGGAACAGTGGCTGCGTGCTTGGAGTCGTGCAAAAGATGATATTGGCACTGCGAACATACTCCTTCAGCAAACGAGTATACTCGGCATGACCGGTGGTGAGGATGCTCGTCTTCGTCTTGCTACCGAACTTGTGGCCTAGTGGATTCTCGAAGTCTGGGTCATCAGGGAACGGGTTGTACAACTTCATCAACATCTCCCGTGCTCTGTCAAACGAGCGGTTGATGATGTTGACATGATGAATTTCCGAGCCACGGAGGAGTAGAGCTAGGCGAACGTGCCAGTACGCTTGCTTTCCTGCACCGAAGACAGTCAAGTCATGCACCTTGTGTCTTCTCTTGAGAAGCATACAGCTGGTCAAAGCAGTGCGGAAGGCTGTAAGCTCCTCAGCATTGATCAAGGCACTAGGATTACCTTGACGGTCGAAGAGAGTCAATGAGCCGCGGGGCGCTGTAGGTGGCTTGGACTCCTGAGATATGGATGGAGCAAGTGTCGATCCAGACATGGAAGTAGGCCGAGACTTGGAGCCGCTCGTGGAACTCGTTTGTGTCGACTTTGTTGATCCGATCGAAAGGCGTTTGAGATCTGGAGTAGTTTCGGGCTTCTTGACTGAATCTAGAGTGATGACTTTGACACCCATGCCGGAGCTGCTAGATGCCGGCATGAACAAGCTTGTCGCTCCATCAGTTCGGTCCATGTGTATTCTTTGAGGTTGATAGGCTGAACAGCAGCCATCTTCCTCGCCAGCTGTGGAATATTGATGCAAAGCATCGGCAAGAGATTGCTGGATGTCGTCGATATCCTCGCTGGTAAGAGAATGCAGTACTCTTTGCACATCGTGATCTGAGAGTACGGTGACAGGCATCTCGATGGTGTCGAGTAGTGATAGCAGTTTCCGACCAGATGGAAGCAGAGCTACAAAGAAGAGGTACGATGTCGATGATGCGATGACAACACCAAATATGAGCAGTTACGAGTGTTCGGCAAGAATGCTGTCAGTGGTGTTGATGCTTGCTTGTGGGCTGATAGTTTTTTGTTTATTCTTGAGTGTCCAGAGTGTCTTGCGCTATCTGGTTACACGATGTTAGATGAATGCACAGCAGGTACGGCATATCTAGATAGTAAGCAGCTCGGCAAATCACGGTTCAGGAGGGTTGGGCCAGCCTTTCCCGCCTGCCTTCCTGACATTTTGCCGTTGGTTTCCCGCCTCAAGCTGCCAAGAACAAAACCATTGCTAGAAGTCATGAGGCATGCTAAACGTCTTGTTATGGATGTCAGGAGGAGAGTCGCTTGCTTGTAGATGAGAGCACAGAATCTTGATGCTCCTGTATACTCGAAAGGTGTGATGTTAGCAGAAGAGTGATTGCTCTGCCCAGTAGCATTGCTTGGCGTTCGCTCTATCAAGTATAATCATGGTCTGGCTTCTTAGACTGGTAGAAAGTATTTGGTACTCCTGTAAGTTCAGAACCTGCGACTAGGATGAAAGAAGCAAAAAGTGGTGTGCAAAGTGACTGAGCAAAAGTGATGGTTACCCAAACAGGAAGGGATGATTGATTGGTCGGATTTGCCGAGAACTTTGTTGGTCCAAGCGCAACGCACACGAGCTTTTTCTTCTGCTTCGACATTGCGAACTTCTTTCCTTCTCCAGCCGCGACAGAACCAGTCAACCACCGTCCAGTTCGACAATCATTCAAAATGGTAAGCTCGCATCACATTCTCGGACCTTGAAGCGCTGTCGTCTCTGCAGTGCAATGCGCCGATGCGCCTTGCAAATCTCGCTTGCCTGCGAGCGCAGCAACTCAAGATGATGTTCGACATCAACATCTATTGTAGTCGATTCTTCCTGAAACATGGAAGACGGCAATGACCAATGGCTTGGGCTTGTGACTGGAGTAGAAATACTCGTCAGCGCAGCCCTTTAGAGTCTAAGCAATGAGCATTATGCTGATTTGCTTTCTCAATGATAGCCTCCTAAGTCTGGAAAGAAAGTTGCCGCCGCCCCCTTCCCCCAGGGCAAGGCCGGTGTCTCCAAGAAGAATGCCAAGGTGAGTTTGACAGTATCCTTTCTCTAACCACCCGACACCCTGTGTGCTGACATGGCCTCCAGAACCCTCTCATCGAGAGACGTCCCCGCAACTTCGGTATCGGTCAGGACATCCAGCCCCGTCGCAACCTCTCGCGCATGGTGCGCTGGCCCGAGTATGTCCGCCTTCAGCGTCAGCGCAAGATCCTCAACATGCGCCTGAAGGTTCCCCCAGCCATCGCCCAGTTCTCCCAGGTTCTGGACCGCAACACCGCCGCCCAGGCTTTCAAGCTCCTCAACAAGTACCGCCCTGAGACCAAGGCCGAGAAGAAGGAGCGCCTGACCAAGGAGGCCACCGCCGTCTCCGAGGGCAAGAAGAAGGAGGATGTTTCCAAGAAGCCCTACACCGTCAAGTACGGTCTCAACCACGTTGTTGGCCTCATTGAGAACAAGAAGGCTTCCCTCGTTCTCATCCCCAACGATGTTGACCCCATTGAGCTCGTTGTCTTCCTTCCCGCTCTCTGCAAGAAGATGGGTGTCCCATACGCCATCGTCAAGGGCAAGGCCCGCCTCGGAACGGTCGTCCACAAGAAGACCGCTGCCGTCCTCGCCTTCACCGAGGTCCGCTCTGAGGACAGCTCCGAGCTTTCCAAGCTCGTCTCTGCCGTCAAGGAGGGTTACATGGCCAAGACTGAGGAGTCCAAGCGCCACTGGGGTGGTGGTATCATGGGTGCCAAGGCTGTTGCCAAGCAGCAGAAGAAGCAGAAGGCCCTTGACAACGCCATCAAGATCTAAGTGCATTGATTGTCACTTTACATCTGGCGTTGGCTGCGGACTGGGATTCTGGTGGGAAACAAAAGCTTTTCGAGTTATCTTCCAGCACCAGAATGACAGTTTTGTCGTGCTGCAAAAAATTTCTTTAACGACCATTCGAATGATACCCTTTTCCATTTTGTTACAAGTGATCCATTGCTATCATTGTCATATGCGCCACCCTCTTCTCAAGTGATTCATTGGCGCTTTTGATGGCAGTAGTATATGATTATCGTTGTCGTCTTCTGACATCGCTCTCGTATCATGCCCCACCACTTAAGTTTGTCGTCGTTATAATCCCCTGGCTATGTACAGTGGTCATACCTATCTCATCTGATGCCCGTTTCCTCCATCTTTTTACGTTAGCCCTGTTGCTGCGTGGCGGCACGGTCCTCCTCGATGGGCCTTTGGACGTGCTGCAGGCCTGCCTGATGTGGCTGAATCGGACCTCACCACAACAATTTGTTTCAAGAGCTGAGAGCTGTGAGGGATTGCTGTTGCCATATTGATTCCAACGTGGTCTTTGATCCAAAATCAATGCTGGTAAAGCATTCTCAAGACTTCTGAGCTGTCTCGAACCACTTTTTTACAGCGTTGGTGCCATCATGGGCAGCGCGGAACACTGCAGGATATATGAGTTAGTCTCTCAAGAAGCATTCTGTTGGGAGCCAACACTTACATTGTCGTTCTGTCTCATCCAACCCCCTTGAAAAGTCGGCACCCTCACCCAATGCACTTCGTGAATTTAGCGCTTGATCTGATATTTCGGCTGCACGTTGTTTAAATGTCTGTTCAGATGGATGTGAGAAAGTGATCAGTCGAGAAAGCAGAGATAGATACTTACGTCAGTCAGAATGTCAACCATTTCTTCTTCCTCGAATAGTTCTAACATGCGAGCACCAATGTTATAGAAATGTTGCGCTTGAGCTCGTAAATCTACCGTCTTTGGATCTGCTTTTAGAGCGTTCATCACACGTTGAGACAATGCCTGAGGCAGATCTAGTGTTGCCAGTGAGGAGTTTCCAGAAGGATTACTGACAGCCAGCATCTCAGCGAGCCAGAGTGGTAGCTCGAGCTTAGAGCCTTGTTTTATCTGAAGGAGTTAGTGGGTTGAGCTCTTGGAAAGAGGCCGAATCAAACGCACGTCTTCTCCTGGGTTGCCCTGCAGATATCCCATATTCGGAACCGAGAGCTCGAATGTGCAAGGAACTTTCTTTTGATCAGTCAGTGTGAGTTAATCCATGGGAGTAATTATCTTCTCCTTACTTGAGCGTCTGTCAAGATTGCATCAATGTTGTAATATGAACCCATGATTGCTGTTTTGCCAGTGGGCCTGTAGGGAAAATAATCAATGAAGATGGTAAAGCACGACAGAAAGAAGACCAGATATCCAGAAACACGGAGCTGGGTCAACTTCCAGCACAAAGAGATCCCTAGCAAATGGTGATCGGAAAAATAGTATTGAGTATGCACGGAGGCTGCGTGCGTGTCGTGCTACTGCCTGGAGTGAAAAGTTATATTTCAGACGATATTCCCCAGCGGAACAAGTCGTTCTTTTAGTCAGAGATTTCGAAGAGTCCTAGGATCGTTTCTGAGAGGGCTTCCAACTTGCAGATCAGTCAAATATTGTCGTCTAGCTGAGTGGTAGATGGTAGACGCGTCGAACGCGAACTCGTAGGTAATGGACGGAGATTAGGGCGACAAAGGCCGTGGACTGACTCGGTGCAGCAGAGCTCCGCTTTCAGCATCGGGCAACGAGACAACCCAGAACGAGTGCACAACATCGCATCCATCAAGGGGGCGATTTTATTATCTTTTCTAGAGGCTCGTTGCACAAGCAGATCCCGTGCAAGAAACTGCACCACTTCCACTCCACTCCCCCGGCCTAAGACTTGGAGAAGGTCTTCGTGTCGTGTGAGCACACTATTGTCGACATCGACGTCAGCACCGCAGCGCTTCGCCCATCGATGAAGTGCTAGGCTGGCTTCTGGAACACAACACACTATGGGCACCAATACCGACCCAGGCAATCATGCCGCCCATGGCTCGTCTGGCAAAGATACGACCATGCTCGACGTCATCAACGACAGTACACATCCCTCCAGTACCGACATGTCAAGAAACACAACGCCCGATGGTCTCGACAATAGATCAAGTCGAACGCGCCCTCGTGTCTTTCCCTACACCAAATACCTACCCTACGATACAGAGACTCCAGACCAGAGGCAGCAAGATGTGGATGAGATGATCAAACACCTATACATTGCAGTTGCATCGGGCGACTTTGTGCCGGGAGCTGTACACTGGACAAAAGAGATTCGCGGTTGGCTGTCACTCAAGTTCGATCTAAACCGTGAGCAGCGCATCAACCTGACGAAGCTCTACTACGAACTCGCTCTGGCACCTGGTCTTGAGTACACGGTTGCAGAGCGCTTCGCTAGCATGTTCATGGTCTTGACCAAGCGCCGCCACTACCTCAAGCCGATAGATGACCTTGTGCTCGACTGGCGACCTCTATACCAGGAGATCAAGGTCTTCGTCCTCCCCGGCGAGTTCGCCACACCTAACACCTTCTCTAGCAAGCGTAGCATCCGTACCCTCACCAAGATTTGCACCTTTGCCCAGCTCTTCTTCGACCCGCAAGAAATCCCCGCCATACTCGATGAACTCCTCCCCTTCTTCTCCATGTCGCCTTCAGAAAGTGCCTTTGTCGTCATGGGTCTGGTCAACCTCTTCTTTCCCACACACGCCCCGCCGCCGAACCAACCAAAGCTCCAGCCTCAACATTACCTTCCAACCTTCTTCCACCTCTGGTCCATCATAAACCGTTCGACCTTTACCGATCAGCGCTTCCTCGATATGTTCTCAAGACTGTCGCGCGACTGCCTGACGGTTGAGCATGTACCTTTCGGCGAGCACGGCATATATACTGCAGAGCAGACATCAATGATCTTCACCTCCATTTTGAGATTGCTCGAGATCCCCGTCGGTCAAGCCTCATCGCCCTATCACATTAATATTGATCTCGGTGCTGGCTTGTCTGCTCTTCTTGAGCGCGATCCTCGCAAGCATCCTGCTTCCCGTAGCATTGCAAGATGGATCATCATGTCCCTGTCTCCAGCCTGTCTGAAAGTCAAGGATGGTAGATCCATCTTACACCAGCTCGAGGGCCTAATTCAGGGTATTGAGACATTCTTCCATCCCTCCAACACAGGCGCTTGGACCAAGACGCTCTCACAACTTGTCTACTACCTTGCAGACTTTTTTGTAATGCGTTGGAACAGGGAGGAGAGTGGCGAATACAATATGACTAGCGAGCGTAAGTTGACACCCGAACTGCGTAAGCGCTTCGTCATGTGCTTGAGAGAAGTCGTGTTCATGAACATCTACTCAAAGAGTGGCACGGCTGTCAACTACGCTCTGTCTACTCTACAGTGTTTGGCCTTCCTCGAACCCAATCTGATCCTTCCCGGTGCCCTGCAGCGTATTTACCCTGCCATGCAAGGGCTAGTTGAGGTGCACAGAACAACTTCATCCATTCGTGCTCTGCAAATGCTGTCTAGAATTATCGCTCGTACAAAGGGTTTCAGATGTCACTTGACTACTCTCCTTGGCCTTGCTCTTCCTGGTATCGATGCAAATGATCTTGACAAGACCATGAACTCACTGTCATTCGTGCAGGCTGTTTGTTACAACATTCCGCTTCATGATCTTACCAAGAGTGCGCAGACAGATTCGGATGGCGAGCCCATGTCTGGCAGCACTGCCACTGCAGTCGAATGGATCACACAACAAGTTGACCGTTTCGAGACCGAGGGCTCCCTAATCGAGCTGGACTACGAGAATGAGCTTACCGACGAGGACGAGGAATTAATTCTTCGATCATCCACTGCCGGATTTGCCGAGTTTTTGATTGCCTTCCTCGGTCGGGTGTTCACTTTGCTCCAGAATCTGCCCGACGCATCTCGTGTCAAGAGCGGCTCACCCGAAGAGAACGTCGTCAATACGTTGCCAGCGGCTTTTGCACCTTTGCTTGCAGCTTTGTCACCCGAGCTCTATGACATCGCCTTGCAACAGATCGCCAAGTTTGTTACAAACCATGTCGTGCATCAAGCTCGTGATGCCATGGCTTTCATCTGTAACACTCTGGTCAAGGTCTCGCCCAAGAAGGCTCTAAGCCGTCTTCTGCCCGACCTGATCTCAAGTATCAGAACTGAGATCGACGAGAACGGCGCCGGCTCGAGCAGAACATCCGGATCAGAGATACTTCCCCGCGATCGCGCTCTGGTTTGGAACATCAGTCTACTGAGCATGTGCGTTGTCCATGTAGGTTCCGACGTGCTTGACTTCAAGGACGAGCTGTTCGACATTGCTAGTTACATGCAGGATAAGTGCAAGGGCATTCCTCTCGTCCATGTCTCGAACTTTGTCCATCATTTACTGCTCAACTTGACTGTCACATACACCACGGACTACTCTCTGTACGATCAAGCTGATCTCGCCAAGGGACTACAGCCCAATGACTGGGCCAAGCTACCAGATCCGAAGAACTTGAATGTTCAATGGCATGTTCCCAAGGAAGCCGAGATTGAGTTCGCTGTCAGAATATTCGAGTATCAAGGCAAGCGCTCTATTGATGCACTCACTGCTTTGACCAGCGATAACTCGCCCGTCAAGCGTGATGGTACAGGCAAGGACTGGTCAGATGAGGTGTCTCGCAATCTTGTTCTCTTACGTCTGTTGGTCTCGGGTATCTCTTGTTTCTTCCGCTCAGACGATGAATCTGTCACTCCGGTCAGTGGCCATGACACTGAAGTAAACGGCAGCATATTACCCAAGCAAGAGATCCAGCAAAGTCCCACTGATCTAGCCGAACCGGACGATGACAAGATCCGCAAGACTTTCATCTACCCTACCGGCTACCCGCTGAAGACCAGCAGCCCACACTACGAGACAGTGCATAAGCTACGCCGCTTCACTGGTGAGACTTTGCATCGCGTTCATGAGTTCTTGACTCAGCACCAACAAGATGATGTTCTCTGCTTCAATGCGCTCTACACAGCCTATCGCTCTTGGTTCATTGATATCGGTATCGAGCGATCTGCCCATGTATTGGACAGACTGAGTCGTCTTCTGTCGGCGGATATCCACCCTTACAAGTTCAGTGGAACGCGCAAAGCTTACCCACGACCTCTCCTCGCCAGACGTGCAAACTTGTACCATTTCCAAAGATTGAGATACAACGAGTCCCCTCGCGCTGCGTCAGATCTTGACAAGATCCTGCTGCTCGATTTGGCCCAGTCGAGCGTATCAGTATACACAGACATTCGACGCACGGCTCAGACTGCTTCCGAGTCAGCTGTTCAATGTATCATTGGAGCCAAGCCCCTCGTCATTCCTCCTCTTTTGGATGCCCTAGAGGACGCTGTGAACAAGACTGACTTCCCACGTATCAAGGGTGCCGTGTTCTCTCTGCTCTTCGGTAGCTTGGCTCGTCCTATCGAGCGCAACTGGAGGTTCACTCCTAGGCTCATCAGGCTCTTCATCCGGGTGGGAGAGACAGACAAGCCGAGTATCCAGAAGCTTGTCAGCAACGCCAACTTCCAAGTACATTCGATGTGCAGGGCTCTAGATCGCATGGTCATCTTGGACGAGAAGACGGTTGATAGTATCTGGCCGGTCGAGAGCAGTCATCAGTCTCTGGACAAATCCAAAATGGTCGCGACTTCCCTCGAAGATGCAAAGGCGTTACTGTCCCCGAAGCAAGACCGTATTCGTCAACGCAGAATGCTCATAGAAGGAAAGAAGTCTGAACTGTCCTCGGAACTGGTTGTCATGATCAAGGACTCACATTGGCGCAAGGCTCAACGCGTTGCAGCTCTTGTCATTGGTCTTGACTACCGTTACGAGACTATTGCCTCGGATGGTATGCTTGATCTCGTTGTCAAGGGTGTCATCGACTCACATCCGTCACTGCGCGTGCTTTTCGCCAATGCTCTGCTCGCCATCTCTAGTCTGATACAGACAAGATCCATGACTGAGCACAAGTATGAGAACTACCTTCTCGACAAGCAGTTCCCGCCTGATCGCATGGTCGTCGAGACCAAGTCAGACGACCCAAACTGGACTAAGCAATACCTGGACGCCTTCTCGCAGCCTGAGGTAGAGTACTATGTCGATGCCGAATATCCTGGTTGGCTTGTCTGGGACAAGGTGATGCGTGTGTCGAAGAATCATGCTGTCGACTTGGATTACGATCAGGTCGAAATGGATACTCGTAAGCGTATTGGCATGCACATTGATCGTCAATGGATTTCCGTGTTCTTTGATTACATGAAGCAGGAGCCCCGTGACAATCAAGATCGATTCCGCACCACGAACTGCACGGTCATGTCTTGGATATTGGATCTGGTCATGGTCGGATTGACACCGGCAACATTTGACGACGTTGTCGATCTCACCAAGGCCACTTTTGGCGATGGTAGCGATAAGCATCAACACCGCGCCACTGCAGAGATCATGGGTGCTTTGATCAATGCTGCTGAAGACTGCCAACCCAAGGTGAAGGAAAAGGTCTGGGAGTTTGTCTTCCCTCTTCTCGAGCGTGTCTTCCAGGATGGTCTGACGCCCGAAAACCTTTCATACTGGAGCAGTTTCCTGACTCTCACTGGTTGCGCAAGAGATCCTCGACGATGCTGGCCTCTCGTTGACTACTTCTCAAGCTTCAGATTGGACATGTCTACCAATGCTGCTTTCAAGGAGAGCTCCAAGATCACTCTTCTGCAGCTCGTCATCGGCACCTTTGGCTGGCATTTCCAGAACGAGAAGCCTATCCTGGAAGATTTCTTGAAACATCTCGATCATCCTTACAAGGGTGTTCGTGAGAACATTGGTCACACATTGTCATCAATCTACCGTAGTCGTTACTACGAGGGATACTCGGATGTCACGACTCTGATGGAAACTCAGAAGGCCGCGTCTTCCATTGGTACGCGGCCTTTCCAAGCAACAGATGAGTTCCGCGCAACCATCAAAGATGTCTTTGATAGACTTGAGAAATGGCGTCAAGAACGACCTCCTGGTATCCAGACTCCGACACCGTACACACAGGCCAGTAAGACCGTGTTGTACTGGCTAGAATCGACGGTCAATAACTATGACTGTACCACCCTTGTCGAGTTCTTGCCCGATCCTTTCATGCAGCAGCTCTTGAACATGATGGACGTCAAGGAAGACCCTGAGCTGCAATCTCATGCATGGAGCGTGTTCAAGCAGTTCCCCAATATTCCTCACAGGAAGGGTGAAGACGAGGCTCTCGCAAAGAGTCTTGTCGAGATTGGCAGAACTAGCCCTGCCTGGCATCAGCGTCTTCGCACCTTGATCAACATCCAAGTGCTCTACTTCCGCTATCTATTCATCATGGAGTCGCCGCGTCGTGAGTATCTACTTAATAGCGTCAGAGACATGTTGCACGACACACAGCTTGAAGTCCGTCTTGGAGCTGCTCAAACCATTTCCGGCATGATTCGCTGCTCACCCGTCGAATTCCGCGACAAAGTTGTTACAGACTTGAAGAAACACTTTACACAGCTGCTTCTCAATAACCCTCTGCCTAAGCGCGGCAAGAACGCCGGGCCTCCCGGTACGCCTACACCTGAACAGAATCGCCTTGATATCACCCGCCACGCAGCTGTTCTTGGTCTTGGCTCGCTTGTGCAGGCCTTCCCCTACGCCAGTCCACCTCCACAATGGCTTCCTGAGATATTGGCTACGCTTGCCATGAAAGCCGCTAATGATCCTGGTGTCGTCGGCAAAGCTGTCAAGACGATCCTGAGTGAGTTCAGAAAGGTCCGCCAGGATACCTGGCATGTAGATCTCAAGGTAAGAACGATGTCTACTTATACAACTCATATGAGCATTTACTGACGTTATGATCAACAGGTTTTCCAACCCGAACAGCTAGAGGATTTGGAAGGTGTTTTGTGGAAGAGTTACTTTGCATAGAAGGGGGTACGATGGAACCCATTTTCACTTTTCAAGCGAGCTTATGCATTTCTCGTTTTCGGGCTTGCTGCATCATTATTGCAAGATTCTCCTTTTTCTTGTCTCACGTTGCATGAAAGAAAGGGTAGGCTATCCATGTAGACAATTCGGAATCAAGACTTTTTTTTGTTACATGGGTTCTCTCGAGGATGCCACGGATGCGAGGCGAGGAGTCACTGTGTTCGATTTGTGGGTTGATGGACTCGCGGCGTACATCGACTGTCTCGCCACTGGAGAGGCGATGTTGGCGGAGGTACTGTGTGCTGTGTCTCGGAACATCCATGCCACAAGCGTGTCTTGGGTAGCAGGGCCCCTCACGAGCAGGGCGTCCCAATTTGGCCACCGCTGTGAAGGAGCTGAACAAGCACAACGCGCCGCTCGAGGGACGACTTGCACATGTCAGCGCCAAAGGAGTAAAGCGTAAAGGTAAATTCGGTCGAACAAAGTCTATAGTACCATGTAATCGAGCAAGTCTAGTCTAGGATGGGATTACGGTGTCGCTACATCGCATGCTGGTACTTCAAAACCAAGTCAGCCATTTGCCGTGGATGAGTCCTCGCCACAGACTGAGTGGTACAGGCCACATGCGCCAGTATCCGAGATTACGACCTGCTTCGCCCAACGGTGGCAGAACAAAGCAACACCACGCCATGAACCATAAGATGTTCAACATCACGTATACCGATTTCGGCGTACCGAGACGACGTAAGATTATCGAGGCAGCCATCTCTATTGCGAACCCGACTGGCTGTAACCAGAAGAATGTCGCGATCCGCAGACGAATTTGATTAGCTGACTCAACTGCAAACATTGGATCTCTGGGTACGAGACCGATATGCACGATACCAGACAAGAAGAATGTAGTCGCGGCTAGCAAAACATAGCGAGCATAGCTACGACGAGACAAGTGCAGCAAGTCTGAAAGCCAAACTCCCGGGCTTGAGCAGTAGAATCTCAAGGTCTGATGCCAGTAACGACCCCAGAAGTTACGAACTGCACCCAAGCTTGAGGTTGTAAACATGGCTCTGAAGCTACCAAAGAAAGTTGGCCAGAGATGTGGACTCCAGGCATCAGGGAGGTAGCCTGCCCAGTGCAACGCTACTGGCACAGTGCAAGGCAACTGAAACTGCTGACCTACTGTCGCCCAGACCTGAAGTGCCATAATGGCAGAGCGAAGCAGTCTAGGCGGCAAGATCGTGACGAGTCCGGATTGCGGCAAAGGCGAATCAATGCTCACACCGAATGGAATCATGGGAAGGCGAGCCGATCTTCCAATCCACGAATCGCATCGTAATGATCAGTGTTCCGATCCAAGGTAGCCTCTCATTCCAGTTGCTAGGGTATGACTGCTCGACATACCGCGGTGTCGTAGATTCATCCTTGACGCTAATGTTGGCACTGTTGCCTAGTAGCGGTGTCTGGTTTCCCTTCGCGGTGGCTGGCTCGGACCTCTCTGTGGCGACTACTCTGCGGAAGTGCCGGCGCGGATCGTTGAACAGGAGCAGGTGATAGCTATGCAACAGCATATCGAATGAGATGACATCTATACCGCCCATAACGATCCAGGCATGTATGAGGGAAGCTGTGATGATGGGTAACGTGATCGCACATAGTGCCTGCTTTGAGATGACCCATGGCGGTATCGCGAAGGCAATTGGGAGTATTACCAGTGGAATGAAGTAGCTCAGGCTTTGCGGTCCAGGCACAATGCGATTGACCAGCTTATCGTATGTCAGCGCCGTCGCCATGCTATCTCTTCCGAAAGGTGGTCAGTCTGTTGGCCATCTTGGTTGGTCACTCAAGAAATGTGTCCATCAGCGATTGCAAAGCTAGGCTGTCATGTCGTCATGGAGTGTATCCAAGAATTATATGCACATTTTTCAAAAGACCTGATCTGATCGAAGACAGTATCCATTTTATCATGGTCGTACGAACAAGAAGACAGAGCATCTATGCTTGCACCAGAGTACAAGAAAATGGCGCAACATCATCTTCAGTACCGATTCTCGCCTACGAAGCCCTGGTGTCGGACCACCCACTGTACGACGACTCACACCAGTCTGACGAGAGCCTCAGCAAGTGAGCCTCAACGACTCAGCAAACAAGGAAGCAGAAATGGTGGGGAAATGGCATGAAATTCAAAGATCGATTTTACGATTCGGTAATGCATAGAAGCTTCGAGCCTTCTTCCACAAACGTCTCTGCGTTTTAACGTTGCGGCGATACGGACGTAGCATGGGGAATGGGCGGGAAAAAGCTGTGTACTTCCATACCGGGACGGTCTCATGATGCGCTCGAAATGGACAGGCGCTCCCACCTTTGTGACTCTCACGCGACCTTTGGCTTGGGCGTTTGCAGGCAACCACGATCATGATCAATGGCAAGGCTGCCTAAAAACTCGGCCCGCCTCAAGACCTGCCTAGTTGGTACGAGATTGCAAAAGACAGCAGACAACAGGTGGTGGGTGTCAAATTTATTCAACAAGCGAGAGGGAAGGGTAATCGGGAGGAAACAAGTGGACGATGAGCTGCAGCTAGGGAATGGCTGGACAGGGTCAGTGAGGGTCTCGACGATTCGGAGATGGTGGAATTCGTCATGCTTGGAAGTTGGAAGGAGGAGGAGGCGGTTACTCGAATTTCAGTCGGAAGGCGGCTTCGGACGCCCTGGTGACTCAGTAGTGGAGGCCCGGGGAAGCACTTTCGCTGCCTTCCCTGCCTCTTGAACACTTATCGACTCATCGCAACAATGACAGATCAAATCAAGAAGAACATCCACGGTGCTGCACGCGAGTAGAGAGAGCAAAAAACACGTCGGGTCATCGCGCGAAACAGAGAAATCTCGTAATCTATTCGCGGTCTCTCTCCACGCGGTGAAGAAGATCAGGTCGCCTTTGCTGCCTCCGCTTCTCGCCCTCGCCACTTTGCCTCTCCGCCGCGCCCAGTCACCTTGAGTCACCAAGTCCACCTGGTTGATCATCCGCCTATATCCTCTGTTGTTTCGACCCTTTCTCTACCTGCAATACCTTCTCTCATCTTTGTCCGAGAGGTCTTTGTCATTTGTGTTTCCGAATACCCTCTCTTTGACTCTTCTCCGCTCTACCTTAGCCTTCACCTGCCTTACTCCACCCAAGCTCCTAATCGCCGCTTAAACCCTCCACCTACACCACAACAACCGACTACACCTTGCTCCAACAAAATCACTGTCACTCTGGTCCTGAATCTGGCGCGTTAACCACCAACCTTTACTGTCGCCTCTTTCTTCGCCGCACCAGGCAGCTATGCTCATTGGGTCTTCGCTTGTTATCACTCCAGTCGCTTCTTACTCGAAATCTATCACCAAACCTCAAGAGATGGCCTTTTACATGTGGTAAGCCCTGACAGGGCCCAACCGCTGTCAACTCCTGCCGCACTTTCCTAGACGGAAACAAAGTGCCCTAGGAGTCATCATTTGAACGCTGGTGCCTTCGCGTACTAAAAGCTGACTGGAAGACTGCTCTTCTGTCATATCACAACGGTTTACTCTTCCCGGATACCTCTACTCTTTGTTCCAAACACAACCACACATACCACATACCCCACAATATGGATTTCGCTCCTACATATCTCTGTCGTCGCTCGATGGTCTCCCAAGAAAACATTAGAGTCCACGACAACCTCCACACACCTCCCTCTTCTCAGCCCTCGTCCCAGACTGACTGCAAAATTGTACCTCCCGAACAACGTCGCAATCCTCGCCGCAGTCAGGCAAATGTTCTCCTAAAGCCTCCCACTCTTGTACGACAAGAAGAGCGCAAGGCTACCTTTGTCGATGGCCTCGTTGGTACGTGTCGATCACCGTGATATACTGCTCGAGTCCCCGGCTAATCCCTCTCAGACTCTGCCGCCCAAATGGTAGAAGTCATTTGGCCTTTGTCGGTCGCCCCTTGCAAGCCTCAGGCTGGTGGCGTCTTGTCCTTGCGCAGGTATATTGAGGAAACCCTTCGCAGATCTAGAACAAGTTATTCTACCTTACAGGTGGCTTTGTACTATCTTGTCCTGATTATGCCTTCGGTTCCCAAATCTGATTTTACCATGCAGCAATCGGTTGACTCACCGTCGGTTCGATCCCTGCAATGCGGCCGTCGCATGTTTCTTGCATCCTTGATCTTAGCATCAAAGTACCTGCAGGACCGCAACTACTCTGCCAAGGCATGGAGCAAGATGTCGGGCCTTAAGGTCGCTGAGATCAACCTCAACGAACGTGCTTTCCTTGCGGCAGTCAACTGGAAGCTTCATATTCCTGACCATCTCTTCAAGCGTTGGACTGATGTTGTTCTGCGCTACACCCCTGGCCAGGCTCCTCCACCATGTGGACAGAGCTTCTCTTCCGAGCAAGAATGCTGGAAGACTATCATTCCGCAACTAACTCCAGACTTGGAGTTTGTCGCACCTACTGCAGCAGAAGCTGTTGTTAGCACACGAGCAGAATCGCCCGTTGCAACATACGCATCGTTGCCATCATTTCTCGAGCCCCAGACAGAAGTCAGACCTCGCACCCCTGTGCTCGGCCTCAGCTATCTTCCCACTCCTCGCTCTACTCCTCCACCTGCCGTCGCTCCTGCAGCGAGCGTTGGCAGTGCCGAGATGTGCAGCCTCGGTGGCAAGTTTAGTCGTCGCTCATCATTTGGCAGCCAGGTTTCTTCTGTGCTAAGCCCAGCAGCCTCGATGGTGTTTGAGGCATCTCGATCGTCACCTGCCTCGTCAGTGTCATCCACCAGCTCATACCAGCAGGACGGCATGGTCAAGATTTCATCAGTGAAATCAAAAACTTCTTTTACAGCATGGCAGTCGCAATTAACCGCGTATGACGCTCAGCCTCAGGCCAGCCGACCGGTCAAACGCAGTCAAGAGGAAATGTCTGACTCGGAAGAATATGAGGTTCGAGGACCTCTCCAATCGACAACATGCTCGCTGCTTCAGCAATACGAGGGAAGCAAGACATTGCCTATTGTTCTTGACGATGAGGACTACACCAGCACTAGCATGGCAGCAGAAGTCGCCAGTGCACAGGCAATGAGCCAGCCTACATGTATGAATGCTTTCGAAGAGGACAGAAAGCGTAGGCGCGTGGCATAAGATGGCTGTAAGCAGCCATGGGCTGACCGGGCTCTTGATTGCGGCGCAATAGTCGGCAATCAAGGAAAGACCACGGATCAGTACCAAATGAATTATTTGAACCCAAACCAAAAAGCATGTCCTTTGACAAAAGCTTTGATGAAGTCATTTTTTCTGCTTGATACCACATGGAATCGGGGAAGGATTATTGGGGAAGCTCTTTTTACTGAGCAGGCGAACGTAAGGCGCAGATAGCTGAATATTGAATGTACAGAGTCGGATTTTCTCTCTACTTGATGACTCATTGCTGTCCATGTCTCTCAAAAATGTGGTAACGTTATCGAATGAAGTTGGTGATCGAAGGCGGATGGCCATGCGGCGAAGCTTGACCTTCTCTCTGTGGCCTTGTTTAGGTCGCGGTATAGGTTAGACTCTCGATTTGACCATGATTGAGCTCGGCCTTTGTCGAATGGGATATATAAAATGTGTTTCTCTCCAGCGCAGAAGCACGCTATCATTCATCTCTAGCCTCTCTCTTGCCAAAAGTGTATGCCAGACCACCACTGACAATGTTTGCAGCGCAAAGACCCAGAGTAAGACCTCTGATGGCGCCTCTAGCACCAAACTTGCTGGTAAAAGCTTGCTTTCTCCTCCTCGCGACGACCAAGTATGCAGCACTCCACGCAGAAGTGACACCAGCAGAGTCGACGGGGAAACCGTTCAGGTTGAGGTACGAGGAGAAGAGCAGGACGGGGACGAAGAGCATGGGTAGCTTCTGGAAGGGACGGAAGTGTTGGGCGGTGATGAGGGTTGCGAGGGCGGTGGGAGGGACCGAGGACTCTGTGAGAAAAGTGTTAGTGAGGTGGATAGGAAGAGGAAGAGGAATTGGACGGACCGCCCCATGCGCGCATGTAGGTGAGGACACCCTCTTTGGCCTCTGTGGTTGCGTCTTGTCCTGGCATGGGCATGATGTGTGGTGTGTGAATTGGTATAGTGGATCAGATGGAGCAGAGATGCAATGCAATGCAGGTGGAAACGGCAGGTGGAAATGCCGTCATACTCGGGCCCCAAAGCCAATCGCTTGCAAGCCCAAGAGCCGCGAGTGACCCTGACCTTGTCCTGCCCCGTGTTGCGCCAACGAGAGCCGAGTCAAGTCTGGCCCGCGACGCTGATAGAGGCCAATTATCCACTTCAATCCGCGACCATCTGTTCACATATACCAACTACCCAAATCAGTCGACTAGACTCTCCGACACTCCCTCAGGGGCTCTCGCCTCTCTCTCTCTCTCTCTCTCCTTCCAAACACATCACCATGTCGGAAAAGCGCCAACACCATGACGGCAGCAGCGGCCGCGCCTTTACCGTCGACCAAAAGGCCGCCGTCGTCCGCGTTCGTAAATGCAGTCCGACAGCTTTCTACGACATCCTCGGCCTCGAGGCCACAAAAACATCAGCAACAGAATCAGACATCAAAAAAGCATATCGCAAACTCAGTCTCCTCACACATCCGGACAAGAATGGCTATGATGGCGCAGACGAGGCTTTCAAGATGGTCGCTCGTGCGTTTGCTGTGCTGAGTGATGCGGACAAGAAGGCCAAGTTCGATCGCTTTGGAGGTGATCCGGATAGCAGGTTCCAGGGTGCAAGTTCCAGCTCGGCGAGTCCCTTTTCTGGGGGTGGTGGTGCTACGAGGAGGGGACAGGCTGGTGGTATGTTTGATGATGAGATTAGCCCTGAAGATCTGTTCCGTCAGTTCTTTGGCGGCGGCGGTATGGGTGGTGGTGGTTTCGGCGGTATGGGAGGTGGTCCCTTTGGTATGCTCTTGTTCAACTTTCACAAAACTTCTGCCTGGTCACGTACTAACCAGCAACAACAGGCGGCGGACTTTTCGACGGCCCGGGCTTCGTCTTCAATATGGGAGGAGGTCCCGGTGTGCGTGTTCACCAGTTCGGCGGCGGCGCACCACGACGACGACCTCAACCACCCAGAGACCCAAACGCTCCACCACCCTCAATCCTCCAATCGCTACAATCTCTCCTCCCGCTACTCCTCCTCTTCATCTTCCCCCTTCTCTCTGGCCTCTTCTCCGGCGCTACGCCCTCGGGCCCCTCGGTCCGCTTCGAGTCCGTATCTCCCTTCACGCAACAAAAGATCTCCAACTACAACCACCAAATCCCCTACTACGTCGACCCACGCGAAGTCTCGGATCTCACGGCGCGGAAATGGAGAGACTTGGACAAGAGGGCGGAAACCATTTACGTGCAGCAATTATCGAATGAGTGCGAATTGCAACAACAAAGGAGGACGCAAATGTATCAGCAGGCTCAGGGTTTCTTCTTTACAGATCAGGACAAGATGCAAGAGGCCAGAAGGATGGAAATGCCTTCTTGCAAGAAGTTGAATAAATTGGGCTACAGGACTGGATGAGCAAATATGGTATCTTTGCTAGACATCCATCCCTGTTTGATTGTTCTTTCTCTCATCATCTGCCGTGAGGTATAGATATATCCACTTCTCCCTTCTCCTCTGCATTGCGTCTTGTTCAAGCGTCTGCGTTCCGCGTCTTGTTAGACATGCCGAGCTAAACACACTCTGCACGCTGCACTTCTCTCCAAAGAACACATCTCTCTATTCACGACTATCTTCTTATCCCTCGGCCGCTTGTTGTCAGCTCTATGCATCCAGACTTGATCATTCTCGACAATTCTCATGCCTTTTAGGCCAGACTGTTCTGCCAGTACATGGCCGCACCTTCCCATGTTGACTTTGCATCTTCCGCAATGCATCTTCACTACACTTTGGATCATTATCTCGCTGTCTCTTGACTTAGCTTCACTGTATTCGGATCTTGACTCATACTCGACCATTTGTACTCTCCACTCTATCGTCTTGTCTTTGTGCATTCTTAGCTTTACACTGCTGTTCTGCCTTGAGCATCTTGTTCCAGTGCTGTCGTCATAGGAGGATTTGCATCGTCCCATGTCAACTTACTGAGGGAATCACCCTGATCACAATCACAACTCTACTTTTCTCGCTCTCGAGCCCTCTTCCTACCATCACAAATTCACTAGATGTGACTCTCCAGCTCTCCAATATGCCAGGTGTCACTCTTGACCACTCGGCTCTTCATGACGGTGCCACACCACATTTACCATAATTCCAATCCCCAGATTCCTCTCCGTCATGCATCCCACCAACCACCTCTGACGACATATTCAAAACCACAAACCACAGGTTCCACAGACACGGTAACCCCAAACCTTGCTATACCTTGTGATGATGTTCTCTTATTTCCCTCCATGTCTATAAACTCATAAAACTTCCACCACAGGGTCCACATTCTTTATACCCGGGGAAACAATGTCACTACCGCAGTCTGGTCAATTTGCCACAGCCACGCGGTAGCTGGCGGAACAGAAGTGAGTAAGGAAAGTTCTATACCTTTTGTAAACACCCGCCTCCTCCTCGGACTAGCAATCCTCGGGGCTCTGCTACCACCGTGTTTCTTCCTATGACTTCATATGAGAAAAGAGAGAATCAAAACTGGTACAAAAGTAATCCACTGATGGAAACACCTAGGAGTTGCGAGGGAGTCTAGATGTTGGTTGGAGAAAGCTCGAAGGGGGAGGTAAGGGTAGGTAGAGTTTATCCCCCTCCCCCCCCCATACGGGAAGAGTTGTGGGCTCTGTATCTCTCTCCCAAATGTTAATTGCGTCATGCGTCATTGTCAAAATGTGAGAAACTGATTGAAGCTAGGAGTATCTCGACGTCAGATACGGGAGGTGCATGTAGAGTGAGAGTGAGAGTAGACGTAGGGAGAGGAGAGGCACATGCCAATTACAATATATGCAACAAAGAGGTTGACCAATAATACTATCTTCCCACCTCCTTAGGCATAGAGAATCTCATCGGAAGGAGCAACAAGAAGCACCACACTCCAAGAGAAGAAAAGTGTATGTAAAACATGTTCATCTGTAAGAAGAAAACAACAAAGACAAAGCGGAGCGAAAACCCATGCTCGACGCCCTCGAATAAAAACCCACCCCATCCCATAAGTAAAAATCAACCGTTTTCCAGTATTTTCTAAGAGGAAACTCCTGATGAACGCCGTCGCTGTGTTGGAAAAGGGAACAAGTACAAAAGAAACATGCATCCTTGATGCAGGACCGATCAGATTTAAGTGCCTTTTGTCGTAATCACCGTAAACGCCATGTAAAAGACCGCAACGGCCAGAACCATTACGTGGATGGGTGTAGAGGTTGGTCGTCACCTGACCGATATGCGAGCAGTCTGGTCAAGGTGCTGTTCATCCTTCGATTTGATGGCAGCGACATCCTCGTAGGTCGGGATTTTAGTCTGCTGCTTCAGGTGCCAGAAGCCGTCGTTGGGCTCTGGTGGCGGTGTGGGTAGCCAGCCTTGTGATTGTGCGATGGGTAGCACGATGCTAGGATCAAAAGATTTGATGAAGCGCATGTCGTCGTCGCGGCACTTGGGGTATGAATAATCGCGGTACTCGGCAACAGCTGGATCGTTCTGGATGTATTGTGTCTTGCGGAAGCAGGCCGTGACACAACCAGTGCGATGCTGTCCTTGAATTAGCATCACGTGAATACGAGTATTAGACGATGTGGTCAACGAACCTTGCCACGATTACAGTGGATGAGAAGAGGGTGATTGTTGCGATTCAGGACGACGGCAAGAGCAGTTGCCATTGTTTCTGGAGTAATGTTGACCTTTCCGTCTTTGTTGGCGGGTATGTGGATCTGATAATGGCGAATGTGGTTCTGCTCCATGAAGGTAATGTACTCTTCTGACAGAGGCTCGGGAACCAGGGTGCTGTGCGGCAAGTCAGAAAGCGTGAGGTTAGACCAGCAGAATCAAGACGTACAGAATGGTTCTGATGTTCAGGCTGTTTATGAAGTCGAAGTTCTTACTGGTTGGGTAACCACTTCTGTAGATGGAGTTTGTCTCGACGGCACCGAAGTTGACCGGCGGGACGTACATTCGCAAGCGTCCTGGGAGAGGGGCGATGCTGAGTTTCGGATTCATGTTCTCTTGAGCGGCCATGGTAGCCTTGTCTTGTTTGGACACTGGTGGATCGAGTCAGTGCCGGTACGGAACGACAGACGGAGCGGTAGTCACACCTTTCACGTCGCTAAGGCCGCCGACGACGGGCTTGAGGAGCGTCGAATCGCTGAGCGACTCGCGAGCCTCGATGTGGTTGAAGGCAGGGTCGATTCTGGCAGGCATGTTGAAATTGGGAGAAAGGATATGTCGCGTGACAGTCGTGTCTCAGGCGAGTCTTTGCGGGCGTGGTGAGTAGAGGATAGTATGGAATTGCGACGGTCGGTGTCTGCGGTCGGCAGCAGGCGCGTAGAAGTGCTGGATGGACAGCTGCTACAGCGTCAGAGGGCAGTCCAGCGTGAAGCTGTCGTCGCTGGTGCGCACATACCGTGATAGTCAGACCATCACGAGGAGCCGATGAGCGACATGGTGGGGTTGGTGTTGATGCGGAAGAGGCGCATGTTGACCGGGGTGTGGGTGTTTGGAGGTGTGCAGGTGAGAAGGGAGGATGTCGTTGTTCAGGAAGTGGAGTGAGTCCTCCTACGGAGACGAAAGGCTGAAAGGGCGCCGCTTGGAAATACGTGCGGTGGAGTCGGTCGGGAGATGGTCGAAATCGGGAATATTGCTCCTCGCTCGAGGCTAGAGCCCAGAAACTTAGTCTGAAGCGGCGTCCGGCCCAGCTAGGCCCGTTGACGACTTCCCATTCCCATTCACGTGCCCTTTCCTCAAGAATTTCCACAAACTCGTCATCGCTCGTTGCTGCCTTCGTCCTTTCATGCACGAAACCATCATTGTTCATCCCGACTTGTTCCTGCTCTGCCGTGCGCAGTCGACTCACTCGTGACCATGCATGACCCAAATGCTTTTACGACTCATGCGAAAGTGAAAGTGAAAGTGTGTGGTCCTGCGTCCGCCTACTTTCACCAATCTTCTCCATTGGCTCGCTTGCCCGCACTCTACTTTGTCCGCGACCCTTCGTATCCCGGTAGCCAGTCTTTGTCTCTGAATCCAACTCTTTGACTCCCGCAAAATGTTCCTCTCCCACAGCTACAGTAAACTAGCCAACCCCCTCTTTTGTGTAAATGTCTCGAGATCCTCACGCCTTTGCCATCCATCCCGCCTGTCATTATTGCCCAGATCCAAACATGGGGAAATGTTGAGCAGATCAACGTCTGATCGTCTGTCCTGTGCCAAACTCTCTCGTCACCCCCAGCCTTGTCATCTAAGCATACACCTGATCGCACCGTTGTAATTGCACGTCATCGTCTTGATATACCAAGCCCGCTCTCGTGCAAAGAAGAAAGTAGTTCATTGACGCCTATGACAAAATATTACACCGATCTGAATGCGCAGTGCAGGTGATTTGGAAAAAAAAAACAGTGACCGACGGGAAGCAAGGGGGGGATATGTGGGTAAAGACCTGAGCGACTTGTACTGAGAAAAGGAAAAAGACAAGACGTAGATGTGCGTGAGCCGAGCAAGACGAATGATCAAGACCATCGGTGCCATGTCCTCGACCAACTTTGACATTGCTCTGCGTGCATGCCTTCTCCATCCCGCTCGCTGAATAGTGGGCAACGTGTCTCTTGTGGTGCGGAAAATGACAACCAAGAAACTCCAATCCGAACGCCGCCATGTTGCAGAACCAAGGTATAAATCTGGGGGATGTGCAAGTCTCTCAGGCCTCGAACTGCTTGTTATCGTTCAGTTGGCAAAGCAGCAGCCGTTTGAAAGACGCGACATGGAAAAGAGCGCTTCGTCCATGGTCATGAAACCATGTTTTGTTCTCCATGCCTTGAGGGGGTTGATCGCGTAGTTGGGCCTGCCCGCTTACAGGATCAGGCACTTCTTGCGGCTGCTACTCCTCTCCTTTCTTGAGGTAAGGGCAGCACGAGTGGCATGCTCAAAGACCTCACGGACACCCTCGTTGGTCTTGGCCGAGCACTCAATGTACTCCTTGGCACCGATCTTGTCCTTGACTTGTCTAGCCTGTGGTATGTGTGAGTTTTGGTTCACGTCTTAGTCAAAGAGTTAAACGCACCTGCTCCTCGGTGACGGGAGTTTGCGAGGTCTTGTGAAGCTCCTCGATGGTCTTCTGGTCGTGTCTGAGATCCTTCTTACATCCAACGAGGATGATGGGAAGACCCTGGCAGAAATGCAGGACCTCGGAGATCCACTATCAAAAACAAATCATGTCAGCATGCAGCTAGGCACGTGAGGCGGCAGTTCAAGATATGCGGCGTACCTTCTCCTGGACGTTGTCGAGAGAGTCGGGGGAGTCGACAGCGAAACAGATCAGGATGACGTGCGAGTCAGGGTAGGAGAGAGGGCGAAGTCTGTCGTAATCTTCCTGGCCAGCGGTATCCCAGAGGGCGAGTTCGACGTGCTTGCCATCAACCTCGACGTCGGCGACGTAGTTCTCGAAGACGGTAGGGACGTAGACCTTTGAGTAGCTATGTCAGCACATCGGGTGCACAATACTAGGGAATGCTTATCGCGGCCGGGCGTGGGAGGTTGGCGGGGAGTGCGACGAAGAGGGGAAGCGGGTTGAGCGACGACAAAGAGCGAAAGGGGTTACGGAGAGACAAACCTCAGGGAAGGTACCCTTGGAGAAGACACTGTCGACAGCAAGTCAGCAAGGCATGATCAACAGACGACACACAGACGGCGCTCGTTCTTACATGAGAAGACAGGTCTTTCCGCATGCACCATCACCAACGATAACGAGCTTGCGACGGATTTCCGCCATTGTGGAGAATGATCAACAAAGAGACTGTAAGGTATTGAAAAGTGAGCAAGTTGACCAGGAGATCAGGCCAAGGCGCAGGTGGAATGTTATGGAGATAGGGTGTGAGTCGGCAACGGTGATGTGATGTTGGCTGGCAGGCAGGCGACGAAGAGGAAGGAAGCGCACCTGGCTGGAAGCTGGACTTGGCACAAGCGTTGACGCGGACACGGTTGTTGGGGTTTGTTTTGGCTGCAGAGAAACAACACACGTCCTTGTTTTCCGTCCTGACTTGCTTATGTCTCTCTATCTTGTCTTGAGATGTGAACACAATGTGGCAAGAGAGCAGACAGGCAGGCAATCACGTCAAATGGTCCGGTCGACGAGTATCAAACAGCGAACAGGGGAACGTGTCATTACACAGATTGCGCAGAGTAATTATTATAACGCTAGCACAACACCACGGCTCCCGCGGTATTCGAAGGGGGGCCTTCGAGAAATCCTCCATGCCATGTCTTGCGTGGCTTCGACATGCACGCCTTGTGTCGTTATCGCTGCACTGCCTATTTGTCCTTCTTCTTCCCCCGTGTAGCGCCTGAGTGTCTGAGTGTACGGCACCTATCCTGCCTGTGACGGTCACTTTCCTGCGCCTCGTTCAACACTGCATCCACGACGCTCGGATCACGTTGGATAAATTAGCTTTGTTTTGTCCAAAATGCGCCGAGAGGGCATGCACTGTCGATGTCTACCGTCATGAGCCACATGCTGTGCCACAGCAACCCGAATCATCATGCCTCATTTCCATACGTGTGTCTGTCACCGTATTGGGTGATGTTTCGGGAGTTCATCCGAGGAGTCATGTCGGCCAAGGGCATAGTCTCATCTAGGAACACTGAATGTTACCAATCTCCTTGCTGCAGATTGCGATTCGATGAAAAGAGTTATTCGACCTGAGGAAGGCACAAGGCGTGATGCGATCAACCAGATATTACCTCTTTGGGTGAATGGTCTCCAGCTCTGCTCGACAATAGAGCAAGTCGGACAAGCAATCAACGGGCTTTCCCGAGCGACATAATGCTGGATAAGACCGCAGCAAGTAGTCCTCACACTTTGATATTGAACATGATCACTTGGTAGAAGCGCAGACATGCAGGTCATTTTTAGCATGTTTGGACGCAAGGGATTGGAATCGTGGAGGACCCCACTCATGTGTTTGTGGAGAAGTTGACTTTCACAGAGATACAGAGCAGCCTGAGAACTAAGACGTATATTCTCGATATAAGATCAAGACGGAGGCCGTCGAGACTGAGCTCAAGAATCGCGTGCTCCAGGTTTCCAGACAGCTGCCACGGTGCAGTATTTCTTATGCTGATCAGTATGCCCGGCTCCGTGAGAGCGCCAAGGACATTTGTGCTATTGTTATAACACAATTTGTGTACTATGACTGTTCTACTAGCATGTGATTTTGGACTGACAATAATCACAAGACAGAAATACCGTACAATTGTCTCTGAAGGTGAAGTGCGAGACGTTAGTACCTCTGAGGCTCAGGGGCAAAGATCGAGCGAGCAAACAGAACCGTCCTCAGAGCTTAGTCTTATACTATCACACGCATTAGTCACGACTAGACAAGCTAGAAACAGCAAATGAACATCTTGTTTGGTGTATGTATCAAGAGTGTTTTCGCATTCGAGAAAATTCCAACGGGTATTTGAAGCTTAGGACGGCGATAAAGGCGGCGATAAGGCAGTCGCGAGCGTCACTCTGAGTGTAATTCACCTCTAGACAACTCACTCAACCCAGGTCACCCGTCCGACTTCTCACTACTCTCCGAACCAGGTCTGCTAGAGGCGCGCACGCTATATTTTCTTGTCGCCAAAATTCACTGCCGTTCTATCAATACACCCGCCACACAAAATGGCCGAATCCGAAGCAGACAAGGTATCTTGAGTTCGCGTCGCTGTCAGAGCGTTCACTTCTCTCAGCTCGGATCTAACATGGACAGATCCGCAACAAGCGCCTTGCTAAGCTAGGAGGTGGTTCAGGACCGTCTTCACCATCACCATCATCTTCCAGCGTTGCGCCTCCACCAGCCTCACCTTCGCCCGCCGAACAAGCTACGCCGGCACAGCCAGCAGGCAATCCCTTTCAACAGTTAGGCATCAAATCCGAGGCCAAACCACCTACAAAGATCAACATTACTCCCTCGTCTGCTCAGAAGCGCCCCAACGAAGACTCATCCGAGCCGAGATCACGTCCACAGGCCTCGGAATCTCTGGAAACATGGGAGGACCGCCAGCTCAGCCAGATATTCCGTCTGTCGTTGAAGCCCGAAGTCATACGGGACGGATCTTCACAGCCTCTGTATTATATAGAGAGCGTGAGAGAAGACTTGCTTGATCAAAACGAACCACTTCAGCTCAAGACCAGCCTGCTGGACCAGGCTTTGCCTGAAGCTGCCGGCCTGCTGAAGAACACCACACCACTGGACTATCTGCTAGCATGTTGGAAACGTATCTCCAAGGCTTGCCGAAACATGAGAAGCACGGACGTTGAGAATCCAAGATACAAGGTCTTGATGGAGGCAAGGCGACTCTGCATGAGCTATTGCATCTTTGCCATCACCATGCCCGAGATGTTCGGCTTTGAGTCACCACCGGAGAATACACTAGCCAAGCACCTTCTCGAAGAGCCCACAAGCGACTCTAGTATCGATCACGACTTCCTCAACGAGGCTGTCTCACGCTTCGAAGACGATGGGTCTATCAAAGACGCTTTGGTTGGTGCTATAGAGCAGCTCAGCAGGCAGTTGGCTGTAATGTCCATGAACGACATCAAATACAAGTCCTATTTGACCGCCCTGAGAAACCTCATCCGGTACCCAAAGATTGTAGAGGCCATCACTCAATCGCCTGCCTTCCTGCCTGCTGGGATTGCAGCGCAGGACATCGAGATGGTGACCACACTGGGTCCGTTCTTCCGCCTCTCGCCACTTCAAAATGGTGTTGCGCAGAGCTTCTTCATCACACCCAGGTCAAAAGAGAGAGGATACATTGTGAACGCTCAACGGTCCCTTCGCATGACTCTGAACACTCACCAGGAAGAGCTTTTCGACATCGCCAACATGATTGTCAAGTCAGGAAAGGAGCCTCGTGAGAAATTGCTGGACTGGTTCGCTCATTGTATGAACACCAACCACAAACGTCGTGCCATGAGAGTTGACGAGAAGACGACCTCGTCCGACGGTTTCATGATCAATATCACAAACTGTCTCGACCGACTCTGTGACCCCTTCATGGATGCCACTTTCAGCAAAATTGACCGCATCGATGTCAACTACCTGCGAAGAAATCCCAGAGTCGACATCTCGGATGAAACCAAGATGAATGCAGACCAGAAGACATCCGACGCTTTCTATGAGCAAAAGATTGATGGTACCAATAACTTTATCTCCGAAATATTCTTCCTCACCGTGGCGGCCCACCACTACGGAACAGAGGCAGCTAGCACCAGAATGGAGCAGCTCCAGAAGCAAGTCAAGCACATGGAAAAAGAGCTCGAAAGGTTCGAAGGTGAAAGGCAGAAATACGCACACGATCCCAGATACGCCGCTCGCTTCGAACAGCATCTGCAGAAGTTCAGAGATGACGTTGACAGAATACACAGCATCATCCACGCCACTACCGGTGTGTTGCTGGATGAAGTTTCTCAAGCAAGATCGATGCAATTCATGAGATATGTCATTGTCTGGCTACTCAGCCTGGCATCCGGACAGAACCTTCCGAAGGAGCAACTCCGTCTACCTCTCCCAGAAGAACAACCTGACGTCTTCAGGTGTCTTCCCGAGTACTTCCTTGAGGACGTCGTCGATAACTTCAAGTTCATCACGCGCAACATTCCTCATATCATCACTTCCACTCAATGCGAAGAGCTTGCTACTGTATGCATCACATTCTTGCGTAACACTAGTTATATCAAGAACCCATACATGAAGGCTGGGCTGGTTACGATTCTCTTCCACGGCGTGTGGCCTTTCGGAAACTTCACCAAGGGTGTTCTAGGCGACCTTCTAAACGGCTCAACTTTCTGCCACAAGCATTTGCTGCATGCACTCATGCAATTCTACATTGAGTGTGAGAGCACGGGAACACATACAGCTTTCTACGACAAGTTCAATATTCGATACGAGATCTTCCAAGTCTTCAAGAGCATCTGGTCAAACCCTGTATACCGAGAGAGTCTTGGGAAGGAAGCGGAAGTCAACACCGAGTTTTTTATCCGCTTTGTCAACCTCTTGCTGAACGATGTGACGTACGTTTTGGATGAGGTCTTTGGCTCGTTCACCAAGATCCATGACTTGCAAGTGGAGTTGAAGGCGCCAGGCGCCGAGAACATGGAGCAGGCCATACGACAAGAGAAAGAGGAAGCTTTGACTGAACAGCAAAGCCGAGCCAAGTCGTATATGGGCTTGACAAAGGAGACTGTTGCTATGCTCACGCTGTTCACCGACGCTCTTGCCGGTGCCTTCACCATGCCGGAGATTGTGCAGCGTCTGGCAGATATGTTGGACTACAATCTTGACTCGATGGTAGGTCCCCGAAGACGCAATCTCAAGGTTGATCAGCCTGAGCAATATGGGTTCAAGCCTCGCGAGTTGCTGTCGGATCTTGTCGATGTCTACCTGAACCTGGCAAACCGAGAAAGTTTCCGTCAAGCAATTGCTCGTGACGGTCGCTCGTACAAGCCTGCCAACTTCGTCCAGGCGATGAAGTTCATGGAGGACTTTGCTCTCAAGTCGCCGGAGCAGATCAAGCGATTCAACGAGTTGACCGATGCCGTTGCACTTGTGCACGCTCAGGAAGTCATGGCCGAAGAAGACCTTGGCGAGATCCCTGATGAGCTCCTTGACCCTATCATGGGCTCTTTGATGGAGGACCCTGTTCTGCTACCAAGCAGCAAACAAATCGTCGACCGCAGCACGATTCGCTCACATCTGCTTTCAGATGCCACCGATCCATTCAACCGCGTGCCTCTAGCTATCGAAGATGTCTTACCAGCCGAAGACAAGAAAAAGGAGATCAAGGCATTTATTGAGATGAAGAGGCAGGAGAAGGTCGCCAACAGCGCTGGCGAACCCATGGATACAACTACATGATCTTCACGGTAATAATGACAATAAGCAATGATGAGCGCAGATAGAGATTTGCTGCAACAGCACACTCAGTGTTGACATGAATTCAAGCCCCGGCTCTTGTATCACGATCGACTTCGTACCTTCTCAATTTCGCCGATACATAATTAGCTTCGTCCTCGCTCAAGACTTGTGCCAGCTCTGAACAGTGATTGCGGTGACCGAGTTCACTATATATATCCTCCATTCATGTGCATATTGATAAGACAAGGCCTAGCTGGCAAGCGCTCTGAGGGCGACGAATCTTCAGTACTTGTCCATTACTATCTCTCTTGCCGTTTGCAGGAGCTTTCCATACAAAATTCGCACAAATCATCGCTTGGACAAAAGGAAGTCACGACTCGAGTTGATGAGACGATGAGGTGATAAGATGAGGCTCTTCACAAACGCCGCAAAGTCCGACCAGAACCACAAAAGTCAAGATCAGGCAACAATCGCCTGCTTATTTCACGTATACAGCAAACTTATCAAAACCACCAAATAAGAGCAACATGCGCCCAGACGGTCCCCGTGATTTTGTTGTCGGCCCTGAGAGTGGCCCTGCGCCGCCGTTTCCCCTCAAGTTGAATGGCGAAGTGGTCAAGGGATTTGGCCGTGGCAGTAAAGAGGTATGTCATCATATCCATCAAGTGTATTATGATATATACAATCAAATCGCATGATGGAGAACTAAAACAAGCAATGTAAATTGATGTTCCTCTCAGCTCGGCATCCCCACCGCCAACATCCCCATCTCAGGCCTCACAGTAGGTGGCCACGACGACATCGAATCCGGCGTCTACTACGGCTACGCCTCTCTCTCCTCCACCAACAAAGTCTACCCTCAAGTCATGTCCATCGGTTGGAACCCCTTTTACAAAAACTCCGTCCGCTCAGTCGAAGTCCACGTATTGGAGAAATTCGAGCAGGACTTTTACGGCAGTCATATGAATTTGGTGATTTTGGGCTTCATCAGACCGGAATATGATTATGTTAGCAAGGAGAGTTTGATTGAGGATATCGAGTTTGATGTTCAGGTTGCGAGAAATAGTTTGGAGAGGGAGGGGTATGCTAAGTTCAAGGAGGATCCTTATTTGTTGGAGTTTGAGGGTAAGAGTGGTGTCGCTAGCTGAGCGACGAGGAGAGGGCGAGATGATGTAAATGTCTAGACGATGCTTCTGATGTTGATACGGCAATACACGATAGAGAGGTGGGACAGCTCAGAGAGAATGTCAAAGTCTTGATAACACAATTACAATAGCTATTGAGCATCGGTGGTCCCATGTCTTACAACCATACCGTCCTTACAATGCAGCCTATCATTTTTAATTCGACCCTTGTAAGCCATGCCCATCCTTTGATTGGTATCCAGCCAGCGCCACGCTAAGAAGCAAAATCGAGGTCCCCACACAAAGAAATCAAACCATGCTCAGGAGCGAGACTAGCTCATGTCCATCTCATCATCTGCTGTGTGTTGACGATCTTGCTGTTGCTGCCCAGATGTATCGGCCGATCCACCAGTCTCGTCTATCAGATTCATGAAGATACTGTCGTACTCTTCATCATCGCTGCCAAATGCCGAGGAGCGATCGTCGCTTGCTTCTTGACTATTGAAATGTTGGGTTCGACGATTCTCGTCCTCTTGCATCAGAGCCATCAAAGCCTCCATCTCCTCATCTTCTTGCCGCAAGATAGCGTCGGCCTCTATGTCAATGGGAAAGCCCGATTGCGATCGAGGGTCCATCGCCATCTGACTACTATATGTGGGTAGATCGTAGTCCGCTGTCTCTTCTGCTTCTGAGAAGTCAGGGTATAGGGGTGGTGCGGATCGTACTTGTTCGGCTTCCCATCGTCGCTTTTCTTTGAGGTAGTCAAGTCTGGCCATCTAGAGATTGTCAGTACAAGTGCTCACGGTATGAACTGTTCGGAGTGCATACATCATCTATTCTCGAGTCCCACTTATTGTCATCGCGAGATTGGCGGACCTTTCGAAGGAACATGTCCCTTCGACGTTCCCGTAAAGCATCAGAGCGTGGTATGGGAGCTGCTTTTACCGGACGAGAGGAGAAGGGAGTGTGCGATTGCTGGTTCGAGGCTTGTTGAGGTGATGAGGTCGGCATGGATGTATCGAAAGACCAGAAGGAAGTGGAGGAAGTTTTGACATGTGCGCGTCGCGGAGAGAGTGGCGACGGCACACTGGGCAGGAATTTGTGCGGTTGTGAAGTGGTGGATCCGAAGGTCGATGTCGCCAGCATGTTTGATGTGTTTAAAATCTAGTCTTCAGTTCAGGGAGAGGGTCCTCTTGCCAACAGGATAGTCACTTCCACGTCCCTGCCACCAAATCTATGGAAGACGCGGCGAGTTCGCGCAACGGGCGTGTCGAGCCGAGGGATGCCGACTCGCCGACGTCAATCTCTTGGCGTCGTCTCGCTTGCTTCGTGCTACACTTCTTTTTCCCTGCCCGCTTCCTTTCTGTGCCGTGGCATTCAATTTTGACTCCTCTTCGGCACGTCAATCTTTGCTGCAATTGAGACATGCTTCATCATGCATGCTACCGTAGCCTTTGGCTCGCTTCTCTGCTCCTCATCAACTGAGGGCGGGGTCAATGTCGTAGGACACATGATGTTGCTCTTGGACAGAGGGAGTCGTTCTTATTGAGTGGACGTCTCGCAGAATGTCGCGAGAAAATTTACACGACAAGATCGACTTCCCTCTGCTCATTCTGTCATGCTCGCTGATTGCTAAACCTCTCACAGCGTATCCTTTTGTCTAACATGTTTCGTTTTTGGTTACCCAGCGGTCTTCTTGCATCTTGCATTGATTTTGCTTTGGCTCAGAACAGCAACATACTTCCATACATTGATCCGCTCATAGGCACTGGCTTCGGAGGTCTGAAACAAGAGAAGCAGGGCAAAACTCGCTCTTATGTTGACAATCGTGCAGGTCATGTTTTTGCTGGTGCAACCTTGCCTTTTGGTACGTTTCCTGTCTTCTTTGGAAATGCAGCATGACTAACGTTTATTGCAGGCATGGCCAAAGCCGTAGCTGACGTCAATGGTGAGAACCAGGGAGGCTATGCGAGCGACTACTCCAACATTACAGGGTTCAGTCATATGCATGACAGCGGAACAGGAGGGTAAGCAATATCATCCCCTTCTTACGCGCCTTTACATGATGATCTCTCTTTTTTATTATATGTCATCAACCCATCGATACCCCTTGAGACCATTGAGCCTTGTCTGATTTTAACCTTTACACACCTCTCTGCACAAACACAAATTTTCAAGCATTTGTCTAACATGATTGTCAATATAGATCACCTTCGTTGGGCAACTTTCCTCTATTTGCGCACCCCGGCTGTCCAAATGATGAGCTAGATAAATGCCAATTCACGTCCACCGACAGGGCGACTCCTCAAATCAATGGCTCTGTTCTCGCTCAACCGGGGTACTTCACGATCACCCTCAAGAATTCAGTTCGTGCCGAAATGACCGTGACAAATCATACCGCACTATACCGCTTCTCGTTCCCGAAGGGCACTCCGGAGATGCCCCTTAGCCCGCTCATTCTGGCAGATCTCATCGATTTGCCCAAGTCCAGGAGTAATGGCTCGATCTCTGTCGATCCAAAGAATGGAAGAATAGTCGGCAATGGAACATTCAGCCCTAGCTTTGGTATCGGAACATATGATCTTCATTTCTGCACAGACTTTTCTGGTGCAAGCATTCGTGATACTGGCGTCTTCATGAACAACAGAGCTGGCAGTCAACCAAAGAATCTGACTGTGGTGACTGATGGAGTCAACAACTCACCTGAGATACTCCCCGCTGGAGCTTGGGTTCGTTTCAATGCACCTCAAAACAATGCTAGCTCGATATCTGCTCGCGTAGGCCTGAGTTTCATCAGCACAGCTCAAGCATGCGAGAATGCAGAGAAAGAGATTCCTGACTTCGACTTCGAGGCTACCCGCAACGCTGCTCAACAAGCTTGGACTGACAAGATGAGCGTCATTGCAGTAACTCCGGGTACCGTCAGTGCAGAGTTTCAGACCATCTTCTGGAGCGGACTCTACCGTGCTTCCATCAGTCCTCAAGATTACACCGGGGAGAATCCTTTGTGGAACAGCACAGAGCCGTACTACGACTCATTCTACTGTATCTGGGACTCTTACCGCAGTATTCACCCCTTGATCACACTTTTCGATCCCGAGTCTCAAGCCTTGATGAATCGAAGCCTACTTGACATTTATCGTCATGAAGGGAAACTACCAGACTGCCGCATGTCGTTATGTAAGGGGTTCACTCAAGGTGGCTCCAATGCTGATGTCGTACTGGCCGATTCATACGTTAGAAACTTGACTCAAGGCATAGACTGGGCTCTGGCATATGAGGCAGTCGTGTCGGACGCTGAGGACGAGCCTCTGAATTGGGCAGTCGAGGGACGCGGTGGGTTGACGAGCTGGAAGTCCCTTGGCTATATTCCTGCAGACGATTTCGATCCTTACGGCGTGGGACCTTTCACACGCAGCATCTCGCGCACAGTGGAATATGCGTACAACGACTACTGCATTGCAGAGATGGCGCGTGGTCTTGGACACACGTCTGACTACGAAAAGTATGTTGCTCGCTCCGAGAACTGGAAGAATCTCTACCGGGAAGATCAGAACTCCACTATCAACGGCACGGAGACTGGCTTCACGGGCTTCTTGCAGCCTAAATTTTTGAATGGCACTTGGGGCTACCAGGATCCAATCTTTTGCTCGCCTCTGCTGAATTTTACTTCTTGCTATCTCAACCCCGACGGCCTTGAGACCTACGAAGGCTCATCTTGGTTGTACACGACATATGTCCCTCAAGACATGGCTTCTCTGATCACTACGCTTGACGGTGCGGATGCTTTCGTTGCACGCCTTGACTACCTTCACGAAAGCGGTTTGCTGTATATTGGCGATGAGCAAGGTTTCCTACCAGTATACCAGTACCACTACGCCGGCCATCCAGGCAAGAGTGCTGCTAGAGCACACTCTTACATTCCTTCTCAATTCAACACAACCGTCAACGGCATACCTGGCAATGATGACAGCGGTGCCATGGGCTCTTTCATCGTTCTAGCCATGATGGGTCTTTTCCCGAATCCTGGGCAGAATGTCTATCTCATCACACCTCCGTTCTTCCCGGAGATCAGCATCACGAACAAGGTCTCCGGCAACAAGGCAACGATTCGAAATGTCAACTTCGATGCTGAATACAAGAACATTTATATCCAGCATGCTACGCTCAATGGAGTGCCGTATACCAAGAACTGGATAGGGCATGAATTTTTCGTTGATGGTGGTGTGCTTGAATTGACTCTTGGGCCGGCAGAGAGTGCTTGGGGAACGAGATATGAGGATCTGCCACCAAGTCTATCTACTGGCTGAGCCTTGATCCAATTGCTTATCAGGGACTGTATGAGTGGACCTCACCTCGGTGTAGGTCGACTTTTCGAAAGCTCATGGTGTTCGACTAGTCTGAATACATATCGCAATATAAAAGTCACTCAAGCACATACGGCCACAGTCAGCTGAAAACTGGGCATCCCGTCCGCTCTGCCATACATAAGCAGTTGAACGGCAGATTAGTACTACGGTGGGTGACCACGTGGGAATCCCTGCTGCTGTATGTTTTGTTTTGCTTATTTGCAATAACTAGCCAGCTAGTACTTCCCCGCTTCATGAAACCGTACCCATCTGCTACAGGCGAGACGTGTTGCTGCCCAACTATTTGCTCGCTGACAGATGTAACCTTGGATGCTTCTTCTTTTTCCACGCGACGGACGAGCAGCCTCCGAACATTTCGTGTCCCCGACGTCCAGTCCCGCTACCAGTCTTACTGTTCACCACTGCCAGTCAAACTGTTCAGGGAACTCATTCTCCTCGTCGTCGTCGAAATGGTTGCATCTACTCTCAAGTCTGCGGACACAAGTCCCATCCAAGATCTCCTGCTCAGTATGAACATGATAGTGACAGATACAAGCGAGACAACACTCAGTGAAGTCCTCGAAAGTCTCATCAGGTGTGAATTCCTTGTCTAGCAAGTCAACGAGAACATCCTTTGGCACATTGGCGTAGTCGAGGATGTCTCTTGTCAAGCTCTCGTTCCGGAGACAGATGACCATGTTGTCGAGGATCAGGTCATAGAGCTTGCTGTTGCGAGAGATGAGAGGGCAGACCCAGATGACTGTGCTGAGATCCATGACATTTTCAGCCCAGATTGTGATAAGCATGGTGATGATATCGTTGGCGAAACCGGTGATACCACGTTTATCGGCAAAAATGTAGAGATGGAGGAGGTACTGCTCAGCAGTGTTTTCGTCCAGAGGTTGTAGTCCGGAATGCTGGGTTTCGAGCTTGGAGTTGTACAGCCAGAGGGCGTATGTGCGGAAGACGGCTGGATCTTCGTCGTCGAGGATGACCTTTTGTTCTTTGGTTTCGGCAAAGCCGTTGTTCAGAGCGGCGTTGAAGTACGTGGACGAATTGCAAAGGAGCGCTCTAGGAAGGGTGAAGACAGTGGCAGAAACTCCTGGTCCGACGGTGATTCTGGCAAAAGGACCTGCAAGACTAGCCCTGTAAGCAGTAATGCGTCAGCGCTGTCATCGTAAGAAAGATCTCCGGTGTGACCTACCAGACTGACATGGTGATCGAATGGCTGCGCAGTCGTCCAGAGGGTTGAGAGAAAGAAGTAAACGCTCGGGAGACAGAAAGCACGGTGGTGTAGTTAAGAACTTGTGTGTGCGACAGTCGTAATGAGCCTCAAGAACGCACTAAATGGCCAGTCCGTCGTATCAGTGTGAGTGAGGTGGACAGACGATCGCTATCGTGGTTGCGGATAGTTCTAGGTGTTGCGAAGCTGGCGAAGTAAGTTCACTACTTAACGCATCCATGATGTACAAGTTTGTTCCTGCAACACGGTAGAAGATATTTCTAATGTACGAAGTCATTCAACAGTGACTTTACATCAATGCACGTTTTACATGGTCAAGACTCGGATGAGAGATATCGATGTTTCTTGAAGCTTTTGATAACAATAGCTGTACTGGCACAATCGTGCCCTGAGTCTTACCTGAATGCCCAGGCTCTTCCAAGTGCAATGAAACAGAATCTGTCAATAGGAAAGACTATAGCCTGTTGTCACCTCTGTTTTGGTGAACGGGGACGGGTGCGGAGGACGAAACTTGCGTGGATCATGGTCCTCTCAGTCATGCCATCACCTCCTGCAAAAGGCTAGCGACTTTGACATTTACATAGGTGCGCCCCTTGACAGCATCAAACGCTTTACATGATCAGATCTCGCTGTCGCTCAAGTGGCTGTGGGGATGGTAAAGCGATCTTGCTTCTCGCATCCTCCCCGTGCGCAGAATACTGTCACACCCTTTCTTCACGATGATTGAAGCGAGGCGACAACAGGCTTTAGAAAGGCATAGTGATATCTCGTATCGACAAGCCTAGTGCAGGGAGTCGATGGCACGGGATATCTCGACAACATCGCTTCAATCCAAGAAAGTTTCATGCCTTGACGCAGCTGTAAGTGTGACAGTATTTCGCACACGGGGAGGATGACCAGGATGGACAGAGGTCGATTTCGCTTGCCAATTCCCCACAAAGACTAGTCCCGAAAGGAACGACTCCTCCGTCCTTATCTGGGGCTCCGATTGGTGGTGGAGTCCAAGCGATATCTTCTGCCGCTGCTATTTAGGCAGAACAATCTCATGATGTTTGCTTCATCCCGCCGGCGCCGGCCATGTCTTCGATAGCGCCTCCTATCTCGCAGACCGACGCTTGTACCTTCCTTACGACCAAGGACGAAAGACTGCCGTTTCTGCCCCCTCAAAACATAAGGAAGGTCCAAGGTCAAAACGGCGATCCTTCACCTATACTTGATCTTGCTTTGGCGTAGTCTGGGGCAAATCGCGGGCCCTCGTGGCAGTTGAGTTCAGGTGTGACTGATAATATGTACAGGTCAAAGCGATGGGGCCTATCATCCTGAAGTAACCTCTTGCTTTCTTATACCTTATAAATGCCCATACAGTATCCCCTCGAGCTTCCACACTATTGCCTTTCCATCCTCTCTAATACTCGTGATTTTTATACCACACTGCTACTATGGCCTCATTCGCTGCGGCTCCTCCGAACACACATGCGGGTGGAGATGATGAAGCCCTTCGAACACACGGCACGATACCCATGAACCACACGACAGTCTACGCCGACGAAAGGGTGAACATGGAAGAATACAAAAACTCTGTTCCTTGGTGGAAGAGAGTATACCAGGACAGCTTCACGCAAATGATGCTCCTATCGATGCAGAGCTTCTGTGGCCCAGCCATGTCAGATGCAATCGCAGGTGAGTCTTTTTGTGCAGGAATTTGGACTGTTTTGACCACCGACAGGCCTTGGTGGTGGTGGTCTTGCTTCTGCACAAACGAACAATATTTCGAATGCCATCACATATGTCATGCTTGCCTTGGTCTGCTTCTTCGGCGGTCCTCTTGTGAATAAGCTAGGCGTCAAGTGGGCTCTGGTAATTGGTGCCATCTCATTCCCTATTCAAGGTTCATCATATTACTGCAACAGCAAGTTTGGCAACCAATGGGTAAGTATCGGTCTCATCAGGCTGGGAACGACTTCACTAACTTATTCCAGTATATTATCTTCGGCGGCTTTGTCTCTGGTGTTGGTACAGGCTGTTGGTACGTCGCAGAATCAGGAACTATCATGAGTCTTGCTCCATCAGGTGCTCGTGGCAAATACCTCGCTTTCTGGATCGTCGCTCGTAACCTTGGACAATTAGTGGGAGGTGCCATCAATCTCTCGAAGAACCATGTCAAAGGTGTCGAGGCTGGTGTCACACCTGACACATACATCGCCTTCTTGATCATCGAGTGTCTTGCACTGCCATTTGCTCTGCTCATTTCTCCTCTAGAACGTGTCGTTCGATCAGATGGTACCCGCATCTTGGTCTCCGAGAAAATCGGGACCAAGCAGGAGTTCAAGCTCATCAAGACCACCATGACTTCTAGTCTCATTATCCTGTCAGCAGTTTGGGCTATGTGGTCATTTTTCTGTAAGTATCTGGCAAGCAATGTGATATGACCCGTACTGATAGTCTACAGACTCCGGCACCTGGAGTACCTATCTTGGCATCTACTTCTCAGTTCGTGCTCGCGCGCTCTCGTCCTTGATCTCGCCATTCTTCTGCATGTATGTACACATGACTCATCTCCATCTCCGCGTATACTGACGTTCGCAGTGTCGGATGCTTCGGTCTCGGTTTCATCCTCGATATGAAGAGCCTCAGTCAACGCCAGAGGGCAAGAGTTGGCCTTTTCGTCGTAGTCATCCTTAACCTCGGAGTCTACATTTGGAGCATCATAATGCAAGCCAAATTTAATGCCAATGACCCTGGAAGGATCGATTGGGACGACGCTCTTTACCCGTCTGCTTTCCTCCCTTACTTCTTCGTTCAGACCACGGGACCGCTGTCGCAATCATACATGTATTGGCTACTTTCATCCTTCGCCACCGATGCTCAAGCCAACGTCCGCAATGGAGCAGCTTTCAGATGTCTCGAAGCAGTTGGACAAGCCATTTCTTATGGCATGAACACACAAACCGAGGCCAGCCCAATGATTGGCTTCTGTGTCAGTTTCGGTCTCATGGCATTGGCGACGGCTCCCATGATCATGTTGACCAATAAGACACCCGATCGCATCCCTGCTGACGTGATCCTTGAGGGTCAAGAGGCCTTCGATGCTAAGAATCCTGATGAGCACGAAGTTGTGATTGGCAAAATGGATCAGAAGTAGACTCGGATACGGTCTTTGCTTCATATAGATGAGAAGCGTATGACTGATGAGGTTTGACAAGATAGACAATCGGTGTCTAAATAGTTCTGCAATGTATGATCCACTTAATCCCCCACATTGGGAAGTCTATCTATCAAAGTCTAAGGTGATTAGAAATGTCAAGGATGAGCTTGAGTTCATCAACAAGCAGAAGACGATTTGGTGGTGTGCACAAGTTTTGTGCACACCACAGTGTGATATGCATAAGTCTGTACAACACTACTATGTGGAGCCGATCCCGTGCACATACACCTGGTGAGGGCGAATTATTCAAGCTTCGCGTCCAGATTGTCTCGGATATTGAACTCCATCCCCATGTCTCGATATACTGTGTGCACATGCCGCTCTAACGTTGAACTTGAGTCTAGCCAAGTGCCAATATACTGTCTGGATGGTTTGCCATGAGCCATAATCGTCGTCATCATACTGGAGCCGACAACCAGCTCAATGTATACAACTTCATCGCAGAAGTGCCGACGGTTTCATTCATACATTCGAGTCCAAGCCTTATCAACGGCTGTGATTCACCATAAACCTCTTCTAGGCCAGCCGCGTGAACGACTGGATCTTCACAGGTAGGGTTAGGGAGGTTGCAAGAGATCGAACAGCTCGCTACGTCACCGAGTCAGCTCGCCTAGCGTATTCATGACTTTGGTCACCACGGTAGCACTTTTGTATGGCATGACAAAGGCTCCTCGGCGCCTTTTCGCGATCATCACTCCATCTCCTGTCTTTCATAAATATGCGGTGTTCAAGTTTCTGCTCGATCTATGTTCTGCATGCTCTTGGGTCTGGGCCTGTTCGGCTTCTGGCTTCGTACCCGTTATATGCAATATTTCGATGAAACGGCTCATTGCGGGAGAACAACATAGAAAATGCAACGGCCCCCGCTCCTCAATAGGGAAGAATGGATAGCATCTGTTTCGCTTAGCTCTTCGATATACTAGGGTTAATGAACCATACGTTCGCTTTCAATTAGCGGGCTGCCAACGTCGGTATCAATATGGCAAGTACTTCTCTTCTTCACATCCTCAGTCCCCGCGTAGTCCTGTTTGCTCCTCTCTTGTCCCTCGCAAGTAGGGCTCAACGCCATGTCGAATGATTACACCTCTGGTGCCTTCTCACCGAGCCAATTCTCCTTCGATACTGGCCGCAAGAATACTGACGAACTTGGTCCCCACGACATAGTCACTTCAAGTACAAAACAAACTTCGCATGGAGGCTTCCGCTGGCAGTACGCAAAAGGCAGACGATCCACGGAACTGGAACCAGATGAACTTGCTCCGAGCAATCGCTCTTATCAGACTACGGCTTGTGACTTTCTCGAGCTGAGCCCAGATGAGATCAGCCCAGACCAACTTGCTCCTGACAAGCTCGGTTACCAGGAAACATTAGAGACTGATGGTGAGCACTCGACGCAGTCTAGAGGAACTGGTCTAGCTTCTTATGAGCAAAGTGTTGTCAAGCCTCTCCCAGTACATCAGGCATACACACCAGCCGACAGGAAGACAACAAACGCTAGCTTACAGGCCACTTCACTCTTCTCTACATTCTCCAAGCCAGCAAGTTATCGTACAAGTTGGAAGAATCGGATATCAATAGATACTGGACCACATGCCGTTGCTGCAAAGTCGTCGAGCCCAACAACACCAGCTACTCCAAATTCAACGGGTTCTGGAAACTGCGAGTCGCCTAGCATTAGCCCTGGTGGGGCAAGTGGTGTCGAGCGATCACAAACTTCTACAAGCATTCCTACTGCTGGCGGTCTAGTGGACGACACGAACCCCTTCTTCACGTCTGGCAATCCTTTCGCGAGGGAACCTCGAACCTCGAGGACGATCTCTATCACGAGCGAAGTACCAGCTCAGAGCACACGCGCAAGCTTCAGCAATCACTTGTCGAGAAACTTTTCGAAAAAGTTGTCTACGATCGCGATACCAGAAGATGGCGTAGTTTCACAAGATCAAAGCTTCGTGGACAGCACACCGATTCGCACGCCGACACCCCTCCGGACATCTTTCGCTTCGGGTTATGAGCGGAAGAAGTCTCGTGCTACTTCTGTAACGTTCGCTGGCGTTAGTCTTATATCGGAGAAGACAGCTCGACCTAGCTTAGTGATTACCACGGATATGACCCTTCCGGAGAGTAGAAAACCATCTACAGCTGTTAACAGTAGGCGCACCTCTGCTATGAGATCTCTTTCTGCTACAAGCAGCACACGACCATCGTTGGTTGGTCTTGGAGGCTCCCGCCGCTCCTCTGTCTCTATAACAAATGTTGTCATCCCGGCGCATCTTCTGACACATGTAGAAACGAACTGGAACGAAGATAAGGTCGTCGGTAGACGCAAGTCGGCATACAAGCGCGAAGATTCTCGTGGCTCTTTCAATGTTCAGTCCATGGCCCAGAAACAGCAAGAAGAAATCAAAAACATCATCGACACTACTCCACAAGCTCCTCGTCACATGAGTGAATCTATGGAAGATCTGGCCTATGCGGATCCTTTTGCTACGATGAGGGATCGCCAAGCCAGCTCCGGAGGATCTAAAGCAAGGTCTCTTGCGGCCGTCTCTGAGAGCGAGAAGGCGGACTTCGAAGAGGTGGAAGAGAAAGACGAGGCGAAAATGGAGCAACAGATCGCCCCAGACGACAAGTCGGGACGCTTGACTCCCTGGGGCAATTTCGTCTTCGACTATCATGAAAGGGACATCTCACCAGGTGCTACTGCAAGCCCAATTGATCCGCTGGAAGCTGCTGGTGCAGCTATGGGGGTAAGCAGAGTAAGAGATGCCGAAAAAACGAATGCAACGCCTCATAGACCAAGTATGTGGAGACTTGGAGCTACGACCAACGTCAATGCCCATGGAGGTAGAAGAGGCACCATCATCCAACGAGCGGGATCCGTATTCCAGGACAGCTATCAGCATGTTCGCAAAAAGGTCCGCAGAAGCAGCATGTGGGACGTCTACGAGAACGCCAAAAAGCGACAAATCGAGATTCGAAGAAAACGCTGGGTGCAGATCTTGTTTGAATACACTTTCTACGCGATGATTCTTGCGGTTTCGTATTTTCTGATAATAGGAGTACCCCTCTGGAAGGGCGCTTACTGGGAGCTTTACTTGGCTTTCAAGCACAAGCTCAACCTTACTGGATCATGGTCTATTGTTATTGCTGTTGCATTTGCGTAAGTCGTACATCGCTCCTTCTACATTGATCTTGAAGCTAATTTGTTGTCTCAAGCTACGCATATTCCCCGCTGTTAATATTGTTCGAGCCAGATCCGCCAATGCCTGAGGAGCCGATTGATCCTACCAAAACTCACAACGTCGCTGACACAGCCTTGATGATTCCTTGCTATAAGGCGGCTAGTCTGATCGGTGCAACTCTTGAAGCTGCTACGAAAGTCTTCCCGCCATCGCACATTTTCGTCGTTGCTAATGGTAAGTCAATATGGTCGTCTAATTGTACCTTCCGTTAATTGTCGCCACAGGCAATAGCCCGACCCCTCTAGATGAGACAGAAGAGATCTGCCGACCTTACGGCGTCAATCATGTCTGGAGCCCAGTCGGTTCGAAAATTGTCGCCCAATTCGTCGGCTGCTATGCTGCCAAAGAGTTCAAGAATATTTTACTCATCGACGATGACTGTGCTCTGCCTCCCAACTTCCCTATCGTCTCCGATCGTCTGAAAGGCAAGGTCATGTGCATGGGGTACACTATCAAGTCCGTTGGACCCAGTAGCTCTAAGGGCACCCTTTGTCAACAAGCACAAGATCTGGAATACAAGATTTCTGGTATACAACGTGCGCTTGCTGGTAAAATCGGTTCGGCGACATTTCCACACGGTGCCATCTCTCTCTGGGACAGAGAGTTTCTCATCAAGACCTTCACTAAGCATCCTGGGTTCAGCGTGTCCGAGGACTGGTTCTTCGGTCACGTTGCTCGTCAACTTGGATGCCGAACCCAAATGGCCACATCCGTGTTCATCGAGACTGAAACCCCTTCTTCGGTATTCTTCAGCTCTGGTGGCTCTAGAGGTGGCTTCGGCGAGATGACTGTCTTTAAGCAACGATTCCTCCGATGGAACTTCTTCTTTGTGAACGGAATGTACTACAATTTACACTATATTCTCTTCTCGTGGGAATTGGGCTGGTGGGAACTTGGTACTAAGCTGTTTGTCTTCCAGGAGATCTACGAAACGCTGCTTTACCTCGCCACACCTATCGTCGTCCCGATTTCTCTTGCTGTCCGCCCACAGTTCTTCTTCGAGCTCATGGCTCTTACCTTCGTTCTGTATATGACCAACGCCATCATCTTCAACGAGCTTCACCTGCGCCGCAAGAACGAGAAGGTGCCTCAGAAGTGTGTCTGGTTTTATTATATGCCCTACAAGCTCATCTTGACCTTCGTCAACGTCGCGAGTTGCTACTATGCTATCTACAAGTACGCTACCTACTTTGCCAACCGTCACCCTAAGATTATCGAAGACGAGAAAGCTGTGAACGTCGTACTACAGCTTGAGGAAGAGGATGTTGATGACGATCCGGTACTTCCTGCTGGTGGTCGTCGCATGAGTGTTACAGCTGTCGGCTCCCAGGTCGATGTTCCTGGTGGCGCACCTGGAGGTCGTAGAATGACTATCACAGCCATGGGTCAGTCCTTCAACAATCCCGACAGCACAATCACGGAGGAGGAAGAGGAGGAAGAAGTCTCCAAGAAGCCCGAACGCAAAGCTCCGGTCAACTTTGTCAAAGCTGGAGATGCGCATACCTCCTTGGAACCTCGTAGACCATCTATCATGGTTCAAGGTCGCCGCATCAGCATCAGCTCCAACAGCTTTGTCAAGGAAGCACCGGCTACAAAAACCCGTCGTACCTCGGACGCCTTCCGATCCAAAGGTATCTCCGCCGCAACTATCGTAGGTCATCGCACTCCAGACTCCGTTCGGTCTAGAGGCATTGACGACGGTCCTCTCCGTCCTGTGCGTCCAAAGTTTTACTCAGCAAGGGGCTCGATCATGGACGTGATCCCGGTACTTGAAGAAGCAGAAGAGGAAGAAAACGACTTTGACGAGAAGAAGCTCGATGTCATTTCCACCGTTGGATCCGAGCGTCACTCAAAACGTGGGTCTCAACTGATGCAGTCAGACATCGCGCCAGTGGTCGAGGTCACGGAGACGGAGATGCTACCTACACCTCCGGAGCCTTCCATCGACGACAGGTTGCTGAACTGCGTCAACGCTATTGAGGAGGCACTTGCTGCCCGTGGTATCGACGCTGTGGAGTTCACTGTTCATGACGATAATGTTGCTGAAGTTGTTTCTGCTGCAGTAGAGGCAAACGAGGATTTCATTTCTGTCAGCGAAACTATTGCTGAAGAAGAGAAGAAGCATCCTGATGCTAAGAGTATGGTCTGATTATGTTTTTTTTTTGTTTATTGCACCTTGCGATTTTTAATTCATAGCGTGGCGTAGCATATCGGGTGATGTATCGAGGTACCTGTAGAGACGACCTTTGCAATTTAGGATTATACATACCTATTGGCCTTCGTTTCTCGCGCATGCTTCCTCTGTGATGTCGAATTCTTCTAGTCGTTCTATGAGCAGAGGACAATGAAGGCTGTCCTTGAGCGAGCACGTCATAGATGTATCGTGTGGATTCGTCAGTCTTTGGACATTTTTTTGTGATTTTTTGGTATGCTATGGAAATATGGAAACACTGTCTCGATGGTGTGTGCTTGTGTTATGTCGTTATGCCCGTGCCGTTACTGTTTTGTTGTATTTTGGTGACCTTTGTTAATGATGTTTTGGGGGGGGTTTATTTTGCTTCATGGACGTTTCATCTCGTCTTTTCCTGGTGCTTGGTCGCTCCTCTTTATGAGGCGGAAACGTGTCCATGTCATCGATGTACTTTCTGATTTTTGCTGTGGTGTTGAGAAGCTCGACCTCAAGTCCCGTGGAAACATCAAGTGGACCTGTTGGCGAGGTTGTAGAGAGCAACCGCAGCCTCGGCTGACGTGTTCGCTTCGATAGTGGCTGAACCCTCATCATCGTCCTCTTCCCACTCGCTAGCATTGACGGCGTCGAATTTACATGACTTCAAGACTTCACGGGAGGCCATGGACGTGACTAGTGACGCAAGCTGGTTCAGTGTTTCCCGTCGTAGTTAGCGAATCTCGATGCGAAATTCACGCAACGAGATACACTCAAGACGGTCCCCGAATGCTGTGAATAGGGAAATGAGGTACTCTGCACGCACAGAACAGCCCTCGAGGTGGAGTTCGCGAAGGTCTGCGATGCTGACGCTCGGCAAATACCACAGGAACTCGGCAGAGCCTACGTGAGAGCCTCTGATGATCTTGTTCTTGACGTCGAGAGAGATGCGTCTTAGTCGGCTGTGATATTTTCTGCTCGTGCCTAAATTGAACTACAGGCCGCTGATCTGATTGTAGCATGAACCACCGTTGAGCAATGCTGAACTTGAGCGAAACGGCCATCTGGAGCATTCTGACGGCAGCAGACGGCCATGAGGCGAGTCCTGCAAGTCTGTCATGACGTACCCAAGAGACAGCTTGGTACGTTCTGCGGCAGGCAGCATCTTCTCTTCGAGGAATCTGATCATATGACACCAGCCCGCGTAGGATTTAGGCTGGTAATTGTGGAAAGTCTTCACACGACGAAGACCGATAGAAATGGTGTTGCCGAGAGCGGCGAGATTTCTGAACGCCCTCTGGATCAGGTCGTGATAATGTGCAGTAGAGTGCTTCCCGCCGTGACCAATTATTACAGTCCTGATATGATGAGCGAAGGTCGGGTGCATGGTGATTTCGAGGAGGTCAGTGAGCCCCTCTGGTGACAGCTCGTAGGCGCGCTCTTCGAAAAAGGTTGTTGCAAATCGAGTAGCCGCACCGTCGCGGAAGACTTTGGCCGACAGTCTGAGATTCATAAGGTCCTCATCGTCGACGTGTTCGGTAATCATGTACATGACCTCGTTCGGAAGGTAAGGAATATTCTTGGTCACCGCCATTGGAGCACCTTGCAGCACGGAGAGCTGAAGGTCTGTTGCTGTTGTGTCGTTCATGCTGGCAATTTGGGTTTGCGATGAGAGATGTAGATGTTGTTGTGGTGCTTTAGTCTTGCAGTGAGTTTGAGAGATGATGGAGGAAGTCGGTCGGTTGAAGTCAAGCAGTCAACAGTAGTGAACAGGGCATGGAAATTCGAGATAGTTGGAGAGGGTGGCTAGAGATCTTCGAAGGAAAGTGAACGACGACGGAATTCGTCCGAAAGATGTGAAGAATCTCGATCCACGACGGAACAGTGTAATGGAAGTCGTAGATGTCGTCGCTCCAGAGCAGAGCTGAACTTTAGATGACTGCCGTATAGCAGTGGAGAGTGAGGTAGAACAGGAGAGCAGGAGAAGAGATGGAGAGAGAGAGAATTGGGCGAGTGTTGTATCGGAGAGAGATGTGTAACGGGTTCGGAAGGAGCGACTATACGAAGGTAATAATTGAGTCCGTACGGACTTTGATTGAAGACACACATCTTGATGTCAATCCGGCTGTAGCGTTACCCGAAACATGAATACAGTCACGAAACAGATGGGAGCGAGAGCGCTAGATGATCGCAAGTGGAATACCTTGTGGTTCATTTGCTTGTTCCCAAAGGGGTGATGCACTCTATCAGAGCTTTGTTGTAGAGAGACGGGAATTATGCGCCATCATTACAGGATGGTTCCTCTTCCTATCTGAGAGACGAACAGAAGACTGGAGCAAGAGGAGGATGAACACTCGAGTAGATGGCGACTGGCGATACAGGCGGCTTGGCAAGCAAACCGAGCAAACTGATGTCGCGTTCGAAGAACGATTGGCGGAAGTCCAACTTTTGGACATCGCAATTGGCATCACATCTCGCCATTTCTAATCATCATGCTGTGTGCAAGTGAGTGGCAGCGCACCATGGTAAAGGAGCATATTCGCTGACGAGCTCGGTAGTCTCTGGAGAGGCCCCTCAGCAGCCGGTTGCGTCGCGCAAGAGCGGTATGATTCCACGCGATTTGCGACAAGTTTGCGCCAAATCTAATACGACCACTAGGCAATGTCTTCGAAAGACGCTTGATCGAATCGTACATTTCCGAAAATGGTACCGACCCGGTGACTGGAGAAGACCTCACTGTCGAAGACCTGGTCGAGCTCAAGCAAGCTCGTACCGTTCGCCCTAGACCCCCGACCTTGACTTCGATTCCCGCCCTCCTCTCTACCTTCCAGAACGAATGGGATGCCCTCATCCTCGAGACATACCAACTTAAGCAACAGCTGGCCGAGACTCGTCAGGAACTCAGTACTGCTCTCTACTACAGCGACTCGGCCGAGAAGGTTATTGCACGTCTGCAGAAGGAGAGAGACGAGGCCAGAGATGCTTTGGCCAAGATTTCTGTTACCTCGACCTCAAATGGCACACATGGAGACGCTATGCAGGTGGATGGACAAGGCTTGCCTGAGGCCATTGTCGCAAAGATTGAGCAAACACAAGCAGAGTGCGTTGATCCAGAGCGACTACTATCTATCGCAGCAACTAACACGGTGCTACCAGATTGTCATCTACACGACGAAAGCGCCCGACGCCCGAAGGCTGGGCAACTCCCGACTCCCTGCAGGCTATGCAGTCCACTCAAAACTCAGAACCTTTGTACCCCGGAGGCCGTTCGATCGCCGTTAACGAGACTGGCGAGTTGGCACTTGTTGGAGGCAGCGATGGCGTCGTTGGTGTCTACTCAGTATCACAGGGCCAGGTCGTTCAGACATTGAAGTGTGGTGGTGGATCCGTGACCGATGCCGTTTGGTGCGGCAACAAGCCTATTGTCGCTCTCTCTACTGGTGCCGTCAAGGTCTTCGACAACGGAGCCGAGACTGCCAGCTTTGATCGCCATGCCGGTGCTGCCAACGCACTTGCTCTCCATCCTTGCGGTGACATTCTTGCTTCGGTCGGCGTGGACAAGAGCTATGTTCTGTACGACCTTCAGTCGCTCCAACCCATCACTCAGGTCTCTACCGATTGTGGTATGTATTCTGCTTCAAAAGACGAAGAGACGAGCGCTGACAGTATCCAGAACTCACAACTGCTGCATTCCACCCTGACGGTCACCTCTTCGCAGCCGGCAGCAGCAAGGGAGCCATCAAACTCTTCGATGTCAAGACTTCGGAGAACGTGGCCAACTTTGACTCTGCCTTCGCACAATCACCTCTTCAGACAGTATCTTTCTCGGAGAACGGCACATGGCTTGCATCAGCAGTCCAAGGACAGACCAGTGTCAGCGTCTGGGACTTGCGCAAGATGGCAGAGATCAAGACGATCGATCTGGGCACGGCGGTCACGGGTGTCAGCTGGGACTACACTGGACAGTACCTCGCAGCATGCGGACAGGGCTTTGTGGCAGTTGAACATTACTCCAAGAGCTCAAAGAGCTGGTCGGAACCATTCAGAAAGGCGCTGAACGCGGTGGATATCAAGTGGGGATCCAAGGCGCAAAGCCTGGTTGCGTTGGCGACAGATGGAAGCGTCAGCGTATTATCATCATGAGCGCAAGATGAGAGCAGTGTCAATATGTTTCAAAAGCAATTAGGATCTGTATCAGGAAAAAGCAAAGATTCTTAGACAAGCCTGGCGTGTTGTGCCGAACGAAAGGCAAGATGTTGAAGGCCAAGCAGTCCAAGGATGCCTTCACCCCATACGCATTCGGGAGTCATCAGTACTGCTGCCACGATGGGAATATAAGATTACGAGGTTCCCTCGATGCGAGAGGCGCTTATGCGTAGACAACTCCAAAAGAGATAGCATTCATTCAGACCCATCATTCGTTCTGCAAGTACTCGTATACGACCGCTCCTTCCCTCGAAAGGCGGACATCCAATCGGGAGAAATGCTAGAACCTAGTGAGTAGATGCCAGGAATTGTTCACCAGCATCAACGCACGGACGCATGAAAGACGATTTACATGCAAGTGATGTGTTGTCGGGGGCTGGCATGCGACTTTGTCAGATGGCGGCAAATTCACCAAACAAAGAGCACGACAGTCGTCACTGGAACCACCGACTTCCCCACACAGGCACTGCTTGACCACCAACCTCAATGCCACACGGCTTTTCTTTCTCTCTGCTTCCAAGACAAAACGACTACTGCTACTGACCGCCCGGGAGTTCGGTGGAGCTGACATCCTCCATCGCCCGTTCTTTGTCCCCAAAGAGCTGCCAACCGCGCAGCATGGATGGTGACCAAAGAAGACCCCCAGTTGATTTCCATTTCCGCCGTCCCGATAGCAATAAGGTGACTTGGTCTTGCCGACAGCTTTGCAAGCATGCATACTGAACGCGCACGTAGCGATCTTACTCCCAAATGGACTCTCGCCGCCGCTCGTCTCCCTCGCCGCTCTTTGTCCGCCAAAACAGTGCCACTCCCGAGCGCCGTCCCACTCCGCCCTACTCTCGCCTCGCTTTGCCCATACCACTACCTTCGCTACGATCTCACTATCCCCATGATGGCTTCGACTTCCGACGTCCTGTTTCTTCGGCTCGATCAAGCACTTCGGCCAACAATGTGATCGACCTGACGTCAGACGATGATGCTGCCCCTACTGGAAACGCCCCAACTCCACAACCACGGCCTGCCGCTGCGCCAGTCGCCCTGCCTCGCTTTGGAAGAGAGATCATAGATCTATCTGCAGACGCTAGCCCCGTACGAGCCACACATCCCCCCAACTTGAGGACCTCACCCAGCCCCGAGGTGCAGTTTGTTTCCAGCAGACCGAGATCACGCACCGATCAACACCCTAACCATCCTCCTCCTCCATTTCTGGATCCGAATCTCGAACGTCGTCGTCCCGTGGCAGGCTTGGTCCTAGATGATCCAGAAGACGATGTCGTGATAGCAGGTGAACGCACTGGCGTCAATCTGCTGGGTCCATTGGCCGCACACAGGAGGACAAATTTCGGCACTCTAGCTCAAAGACTCTTCGAAAGAGGGAACAACACCCTTCCAGGCCTTCCAGGCCTTCGAGCTTTGTATGCCGATGTGATGCGAGAGGGTGTGATGCCGACTCTATTCGGAGGCGTACATGACGAAAACGATCACCGCTTCCCCAATCACATGGGCTTAGCGGACTTGCCGGGCGCCTTGAACTACGAAACCCAAGCCTTCAACTTGGGGACAGGCGGCGAGCATCAACAAGTACCGATACCGAAATTTGATCCGCCAAAACCGGCTGCCGAGGGTTTTACTAGAGATCCAACCGAGGAGGACACCATCGTTTGTCCCAACTGTGAAGATGAGTTGGCCGTCGGGGATAGCGATGAGAAGCGACAAGTCTGGGTCGTCAAGGGCTGCGGTCATGTAAGCCTTTTCGAAGCAGCATCTCCAGAAACACAACTAACATGATTAATAGGTCTACTGCGGTACATGCATGAACAATCGCAAGAGGAAAACGACGAAATCCACAAAAGGAAAAGGACGAGCAGACGATCCAATGCTGCCGAGCCCCTTCGCGGCCTGCCGTGCCGATGATTGTGACGTCCGCGTCTCTCACAAGAGTGATGTGATGCAGATCTTCCTCTGAGCTCTCGGTCTCCATCTTGACTCTCTCGTTTCTTCTTCTCTACTGTTGATACCCTCATCTTTCGTGCGTGGGTCGCTGCATTGGTTGTGGAGGATTGGGATTTTGTATTTTCGGGGTGTAAAAAAGGAGCATGGACATGTTCTCTTGAGACGGGCGGGCAAACCACGTCTTCAAGCATGCATAGCGATGGCGTTTATCAATGGTGACATCTTTTCGGAAGAGAGAGAGAGAGAGCAGAAAGTGCTCCTCGCGGCGTTAACTTCATGGGCTCTCGACATTCGCTTTATTAGAGCAGTGCTCATCAGAGGGAACAACATTTCAAAGCTCTAGCTTGATTCATTCATTCAATCAATATTGATATCAGCTTCTCGTCCTACACATATTTCTGGATGTCGTAAATAGTGATGCCGCTGAACCTATGGCGGAGCTTCCCGATGTAAACAGTGATCGACACAAGTCCAAAGCTCCTTCCTCAGGGTCCAATCTCGAAACACCAATCTGTCCAAACAGCACCAACTTCCTCGCCAATCGCACCTCGAGATCTTTCACACACAATGGCTGACCGACCTCAACAACCCGTTCGACCTGCTCGCGCACGCAAGGGCTCGCCCATCAAGACCGGATACCTGGTTCTCTACAATGCTGTGTCGACTATTCTTTGGGGCACCATTTTGGGCCGCGTCCTGTTGATTGCTTCCGTGCATGGCACGAAGTATGTTTACCCGGGTGTTGGAGAGTTTGCAAAGTGGACGCAGACATTGGCGTTGTTGGAAGTTGTGCATGCCGCTGTTGGTGAGTAGAGACTTTCTTTCCGGACTCATGGTTAGCAAGAGATGGAATGGCCAGGAGGAGCATCAGAACAAGGGAAAGAGAGCAATAGCAAGGGACAGACAGTCTGGCTCGAGGGAAGTAAAGAGAGATATCTGGCTAACACAACTCCTTTTTCACAGGCATCGTACGCGCCCCTCTCCTCACAACCCTTATGCAAGTCGCCAGCCGTATCCTCTTAATCTGGGGCATTGTCCACCCCTTCCCCAACACCGTCGCCTACTCTCCCATCTACAGCTCTATGCTGGTCGCCTGGTCTGTCACTGAAGTCATTCGCTACTCCTACTTCGCCATCAACCTCTCTACCGGAAGCGTCCCTGGTATCTGGCTCTGGCTCAGATACAACACTTTCTTTGTGCTTTATCCTCTGGGTATCAGCAGTGAGTGTGCACTGGTTTGGAAGGCTGCCACTGGCCCTGCTGGACAGTATACTGGTGTCAAGGAGGCTTTGTTTGCGATTTTGTTGATCTATGTGCCTGGTAAGTTGAGGGGGGGATGTTGCTGGCAGTAGGGAAAGACTAATGTTTTCTCAACAGGCTCGTATATTCTCTTTACGCATATGATGGCTCAACGTCGCAAGGTCATGCGTGGAAACCACGCAAAGACCATTTGAGTAAATTGTGCTTTGCTGCTCATACCGAAAAAGAATGCTCTCTTGCTTCTGAGATGAAATTCCAATTAGAATGTACATAATAGCTGGTCAGATATAGCCACGACTCCCTGAAAGGCTTGAAGCTGTCAATACTTTGCATTTACCAAAAGTACCATGATCAGAAGCTAGCAGGCTGATCTGTCATGACTGTTTACGTTAGAGGAGAGTTTGAAGGCATGCACGAATCTCAGGCTCATTGGAGTCTGCCACTCCCGGTGATGTCGAGCTGTAGACGGGCACAATCGTTTTCCAAAGCCGAGAGTCTACAAAGAGAGCCATCGAAACGATGTACCTTCGTAAGCATGACTGCAATTTTATACAGTACCATGCTTCGAGTCAGCTGCGAGCGTAACATACATCAGTCACGGGAGAAGGACGGTTTCAGAGAAGACGGCTTCCAAATCGATCTCTCATGTCAAAGACACTCACGATGAAGATCTAAGGAAGATCATGTTATCCATTCTTTCTGAAATGTGAAATTGGGATCGCTATTTAGGAAAGAAACTGTCATCACTGTCTTTGTCTCGAGTATTGCGATCCAGTTCTCTCGATTTCTTTTCTTCTCTGTTTTCTTCATCTCGCTCTCCCGTGTGCTTCACTGTTGTTCGTTTCGTGCTGGTTGTGTCCTTGGATGCTTCGTTTCGCTGTCTTGCTTCTTGTTGCTGTCGTTTCTTTGCGCGCAGCAGCCAGCATTTTCTTGTCAAAGAACTGCCATGTCTTACGCGAATAGGCTATCGAGACAAGTCCAGACTTGCTTGTGGCGTGAAGCAAGCGAAGGCCGATGGAGATGACGTTGCTATTGGCAGCAAGATTCGAGAAGGCTTGGTCAAGCAGGCTGCAGTACTTTGGAGTTCCACGTCTGTCTTTGAAACCGATAACGACAGAATTGAGGTGACGAGCGAAGACCGGATGCTCGGTTATCTTGACCAGCGCTCTCAGGCCAACGGAGGAGAGCTCGTAGACACGATCTTGGAAGTAGATCCTGGCAAAACGAGCAGCTGTTCCTTCCCGAAAGACCTTGGCCGACAGCCGGAGATTCGGAGAATCTGTGATATCGACGTGGCTGGCAACCATACACATGACCTCGTTCGGGAGGTAGGGAATGTGTATGCTTGTTGTCGTAACACTTGGCGGATTTAAGACTGAGGGTTGATGATTTGTTCCTGGAGCAGCACTCATGTCGACGAGTGTGATGTGCGGTAGGAGGTCGGACGATTGGCAGTCGATGGCTGATGGTTGATAGTCGATGGCTGATCGGTGATGGTTGGTAGTTGGTAGTTGGTAGGTGATGTGGGGGTAATGATTGAAGATGGTGATGCAAACTTCAGTGAGTTTGAATGTGGAGGTGGAGGAAGAGGATTGGTGCAGCAGATAGAATATAAGACCAAGATTGGCTTGACGGTGACAGTGAGAGTAGAACTGTTGTGAGCTGGGAGCTCACCGGAAAAGTTAGTATTGTCGAGTCTCTTTTTACGAAGATGCAGGCTATCACTGCTTAGAAAATGCATCTTGCCCAGGTTTGAAGCAAGAGCTGCAACAGTTGATTATTCAACTTCACTTCGGTGTTCACAAAGAGCTGTTTGTAATCGTCTAAGACCCCCAGTCATACCGACTCCCTGCTTGCTCGACTGTCGCCGCTCTCCTGGCAAGACAGAGCAACAGTGTGCCGTATAAAAGCAGCATTACGTCCTGGTCTGAGGAAGTATTTGTGGGTATTGATCCAAGTCGCTTCTTAGATCATCCGGCGCCGAGAGCAAGATTGGTAAAAAGCCGTAGATATGCAGATTGTCTGCAAATTCGAGAACTTGCCATCAAGAGTCGTGCTATACAGGCGGCTCTCGTATAGCAGGCCAATCGTCGAACGGTATTGTGCATATTGATGATCCACGACCACTAAGCATGTTGCATGGAGAATTGACCTACTCTTTGCGTGTAGACGTGAAGATTGTCATTACCATAGAGAAGCGCTTCCACTGGGTGGTCATCATGTAAATTTGTCACCTGTCATCATGGCCTTCTTGCAATTGAAACTGTCGCCGGCCTCGGTGAGACTTTGCAGGGCTTGTAGGTTTCATGGCATGAGATGGCAATTGAACTGTTGGGATCGGAGACCCGTGTTTCCAGGCTTGACTTGCTACGACGTCCAAGCTTTGGCTGGTTGCTGAGGAAGGAAAGCTGACCGCTTCTGGGCGTCGTCGAAGCTGGAAAGAGCTCTCGAGATTCGGACGGCGTGCAACATTTCTATGGTCAGAATCCATTTCTCCGGACTTATGGTAAGTGGCGAGAGCTCATTCGTGCGTTTTTTATGGCAGCACCGCAAGATGCGAGAAGTCAAGAGCTCGTCGACTCCGATTTCCTCCGTCGGCGGACCTCGGTGTTACTCCTCTGTGTTTCCAAACGTGTGTGTGATGCAACCAATTATTATGCCCCTCGGGTCCGTGCGGACAGTATGATGCAGTGCCCCGCTAATTGAGGCCTCTTAATCTTCAGCTCAACACTCCTCGCTCGACTTCCTTCTCATCTTCATCTTTCTTCAATTCCACAAGAAATAACAACCCATACACATCAATTCACTATGTCTGCTGCCGAAGTTCTCAAGAAGTCTGGTGTCATCTACGGCGAGGACGTCAAGACCGTACGTTGTTCGCGAGACACAACAAGCTGTAAAGAAACTTCGCTAACATTTGTGACTGCAGCTCTTCAAGTACGCCCAGGAGAAGAAGTTCGCCATCCCTGCCATTGTAAGTTGGGACCAACCATGAATCGGATTGGTCATTCACTAACATTGCCAAGAACTGCACTTCTTCCTCCACCGTCGTTGCCTCGCTCGAGGCTGCCCGCGACAACAAGGCCCCCATCATCCTCCAGGTAAGGACTTTTGTAATCAACAGATTGAGAACAAACAGCTCATAACATCAAACAGGTTTCTCAGGGTGGTGCTGCCTACTTCGCCGGTAAGGGTGTCGACAACAAGAACCAGGAGGCTTCCATCGCCGGTTCCATTGCTGCCGCTCACTACATCCGTGCCGTTGCTCCCGCCTACGGTATTCCCGTTGTCCTCCACACCGACCACTGCGCCAAGAAGCTCCTCCCATGGCTCGATGGCATGATGGAGGCCGATGAGGCCTTCTTCAAGAAGAACGGCACCCCTCTGTAAGTTGGTCATGCCTTGATCATCAAAATCCACTCCCTAATAAACTCCCAGCTTCTCTTCCCACATGATCGATCTCTCCGAGGAGGAGGTTGACTACAACATCCAGACCACCAAGAAGTACCTCGAGCGTGCTGCTCCCATGAAGCAGTGGCTCGAGATGGAGATCGGTATCACTGGTGGTGAGGAGGACGGTGTCAACAACGAGGATGTTGACAACAACTCCCTCTACACCCAGCCCGAGGACATCTACGAGATCTACAAGACCCTCTCTGAGGTCTCTCCCTTCTTCTCCATCGCCGCCGGTTTCGGTAACGTCCACGGTGTCTACAAGCCTGGCAACGTCAAGCTCCAGCCCGGTCTTCTGTCCAAGCACCAGAAGTACGTCCAGGAGAAGACTGGCTCCAAGGATGACAAGCCCGTCTTCCTCGTCTTCCACGGCGGTTCCGGCTCTTCCGTTGAGGAGTTCCAGGAGGCCATCTCCTACGGTGTCTGCAAGGTCAACCTCGACACTGACCTCCAGTACGCCTACACTGAGGGTATCCGCGACTACATGGTCGGCAAGAAGGACTACCTCAGCAGCCAGGTCGGCAACCCCGACGGTGCTGACAAGCCCAACAAGAAGGTACGTTCATACCCTATTTCACTCCATCGATCGTTCCTGTATACTAATGTTATCCCAACAGTACTACGACCCCCGCGTCTGGGTTCGTGAGGGTGAGAAGACCATGACCAAGCGTGTCACCGTCGCCCTTAAGGACTTCAACACTGCCAACCAGCTTTAAATCATTTCAAGATGATGATTTACGAAAAAAGATACACCCTGCTTATTGGAACGTGATGGAGGTTAATCGCCTTATCATTGCGTGAAACAGGATGATATCTAATCACTTACGGGTTTATGAATGCTACCTCAGGTACCTTTCTTCACAAGTAGTTGTAGAAAGACAAAATTTGTTGTACATATTGTTTGTTTATCTTTTTGTTCTCACATTGTCTGTTCGTCCATTCCTCTACGTGTCTGTCTCTGTTTACCATGTCGGATCGTGGCCCGAGTCAGCATGCTCAACGAATGGAAGCAATCGATGATTGCAAAGCTGCAAACTCGATTTCTTGCTGACCCGGATCGACACGCCAGGAAAAAAACCAATGGGGATGAAGTCATCTCTTTGGCGAGGGTCTTTTTGTTTGCGGAGTCGCGGTCCGAGAAGGCTCGGGTATCATGGCCGAATCATGCTGTTTCTCATCATGCTGCTTTAGCTGACATGATGCACAATCATGCTACTTTTTCTCGTAGATGATCATAACCACCTACCAATTCCCGGAAACATTATGGACCTCTGGCATCCAATAGCAATTCTTGATATATTCTTGAATCGCCAACTTGGGTAAAGTGGATGGAAATCCACAAGATCGCAAGCGTCAGTCATCTTTGGTGCAGGCTTTGCTGTCCCTGGTTTCAGAAACATGAAACATCACAAAGTTCATCATCGCGTCTATCCTTGCACATAACGCTCATTGTACCACCACCTGATCTAAGCAGAATCTAGCAAATAGTTATATTCTACCTAGTGTATTCCAAATTGCCTCTCGATCGGTGTGGAAACGAGATTGGATATCGAGCTGTAATCGTCGTCAGGGTGGCCTGCTCGACGAGCATCTCTGACAAATACAAATCCGCATCGTGTCTCGCATCAATGCACTCTGAATGGCTTCATTCTGCCTGACCATGTTCGGTCAGATCTCTCCGAGATTGAGGTGTCAATCGCTATCTCACGTGGTGGAGTAGGGATGAACAGAAGCGTTCTCAAACATGACAGTCTGTCGGCCAGGCTTGACCACGAAGCGCACAAAACTGACGATGATGAGTTGCTACACTTGGTCAAAAACATGTTATCGCTAGGGGCAAACATCTGATTAATTGCTTTCTCCTGAAAGTACTAGGATTGTGACTACGCTAGGCCAAGGCGACCTTCATAACCTGCATTAATTTGTGACTTCATGCCCTCGACATGAGACCTCACGGATACACATCTACTAGTAGCGAGGAGGCTGGGGAGGGGCACCATAGCCTTGCTGCTGGCCTCCATAACCGCCCTGCTGAGGTGGGTAGCCGCCTTGCTGCTGACCATAACCTCCTTGCTGTTGAGGAGGGTAGCCACCTTGCTGTTGGCCGTAGCCGCCTTGTTGCTGCTGGCCGTAGCCTGGGGGAGCACCGCCAGGCGGGGCAAATTGCTGCTGACCACCATAGCCACCCTGCTGAGGTGGGGGAGCACCATATCCGGGAGCGCCGCCAGGAGGATGGTTTGACTTCTCGTCCTTGGTGTCGTATGAGGGGTCGATTGCACCGAGGATCAATTTGAGGATCTGTATCACATAAGTTAGCAGAGTCCATGCGTAGCTGGGTTGATTGTTGCTTACCCAAAGATCGGGAGTGAGATCGACAGGGGGGTTAGCACGTGCCATCTCAGCAGACTCGTTCTCGAAGTCTAGGCATTGTCAGCATATGGCTCGGATAGAGCATGAGGTGCAGAGACATACTGGAAGTACAGTCGACCAACTGTCCAACAGTAGGGTCATCATCGAGCTTGCCGAGGAACTCGCGAGCCTTCTCATCGTTTCCGACTTGGGCAAATTGGAAGGCAATTGCTCCAGGACCGTATTGCGAGTTGCTGGCCTCCTGAATGGCGTAACGAACAGTGTCAAAGACGGCAGTGGTAGGCTCTCCTGCAGGCTGTCCGTCCGTGATGGTAATAACCAAAATGGGCTTGCGCATCTGTCTGCTGCGGATGGCAGGTACGACAATGCCCTCAACGACCTTCTTGCGAAGCTCAGTACCCATAGGTGTGAGACCGCTGAACTTGTGGCCAGCAACAAGCTGCTGGATCTGTTGCTCAGTCTTGATGTGCTCAACCATGTGCTGGGGAGGGTTGTCATTCATGAAACGGACGGAAATGCCGTCGTCGTCGAAGAGGGTAGCGGCGGTAGCGACACGCTCGAGGATAAGCTGGAGATCCTTGATGCGCTCGCCGTTCTCCTCGAACTTCATGGAACCACTGTCATCAATGTAGAGAACGACGTCGTACAGAGCCAACTTGACAATATCGTTGCCGATCTCCTTGTTGATGCGCCACTGCTGGCACAGACGGTCGACCTGGGCTGAGGCCTTCTGAGCGATCTGGTCGATTATGGGCGAGCCGGGAGGGTAGAAGGCCTGGAGGCGCTTCTCTTGGATGGTCTGCTGGAGCGACTGCTTGTATGCTTGGATCTCAGCAGGACCGGCAGGCTGCGAAGGAGGGGCACCGTAGCCACCCTGGCCACCCTGAGGGGCTCCGGGCTGCTGTCCAGGGTATCCGCCCTGCTGGGGTTGGGGTGGGTAACCACCTTGCTGCTGGGGAGGTGCGCCGTATCCGCCCTGTTGCTGCTGAGGAGGCTGGCCCTGTAAAGACGTCATGTCAGCGAGCAATTCTACAGAGGTTGCGAGAATCAATGAAAACACGGTGTCGCAAAGATGTCACGAACATATCCAGGAGGACCGCCACCATATTGCTGTTGCTGAGATCCGTATGCCGGCTGGCTCTGTCCGTATGGCTGCTGAGGTTGACCATAAGAAGGTTGTTGACTCAAGCCGTAAGGAGGCTGACTTTGGCCGTGTGATGGAGGCTGGCTCTGACCAAAGGGAGTCTGGCCCTGGCTCTGGCCGAAAGGCGCAGGAGATTGTGGTGGGTATCCTTGGCTCTGACCATACTGCGACTGCTGTCCTGGAGGTGGAGGCGGAGGAGGCCTATTATAGCCTTGAGAGGGAGCTGTACTGTAGGGCTGTTGGGCTGACTGAGGATATTGCTGAGAAGGATAAGGTGTCTGTTGCGATTGACCATAGGGAGCAGGAGAAGAATAGCCACCAGGGTTCTGCTGTCCTTGCTGGGGAGGTTGCGACTGGAAGGGCGAGTTGGCAAAAGGTCGTTGCGGTGGAGGCGGGGGCGCGCCGTAGCCGGAGGCGCCAGGATATGCTTGGTAGCCCGACATGGTTCCAGAGAAGAATATGGACGTGACGACGATGCGAGTGAAGAGATGGAAAGAGTCAAGGAAACAGGCAAACACTCACTTGAGGCTGGTAGGCTTGGTACTGAGCTTGGCCGGGCTGTTTTGCATGTCAACGTCAGCCGACTGATCCGTCGTCATCAAAGCTTGGTGGGGCAGCTCGGGTCCAACTCACGTAGCCACCTGGCTTCGGTGCTCCTTGCTGCTGTTGCTGCTGGTATGAAGCTGGAGGGGGTGCGCCGCCGTATGCTCCACCAGGAGGAGCGCCGCCCTGAGCTGCTGCGAGCTTGCTTGCCAGACTGTACACATTCATCAGCTTGCTGTTACTTTGTTCATGACGTGTGCTATGGCCGCGGGGTACGCGTCCTCTTCACGGCACCGTCAGGCATTGTACGCACCCCATGTTGATATCGCGATGTATGAACTTTGATGTGGTTTGCGAAGGGAAGAAAGAGGACGAAGTGATTGGAAGATGGAATGTCTGAGCCAAGAGAGGAGAGCAGTGACGAAGGTGCTTTGATTTAATGTCAGGAACCCGCCAAGCCTCAAGTGGCAGTGAGCCCTCAGCCACAACTGTCCATCGAATCGTTCGTGTCTATTCGCGCCTGTCTGACTTCATACTTCACGGCGCTTACTCGCAGCTTTAGAAAGGATTCATCATAATGTTGGTTGCGCCTCTCTGATGTTGCAACCCTAGGTGAAGGATCTGGGATGTCCTCTGGATGTGAGATTGGCGATTTGCTTCTGCTACTGCTAGCCTATGATCTGGTGTCGATTCCAGTGGTTGGTCTGCGTGAGCCCACTCCCAACATCTCTAGCGATGTCCCTACCTTATAGGCCTATAGCTCTTGTTCGGACCTTGTCCAAGCGAAGCGGACCTCCGTTGCGGAACTCATCACCGCAATATCCGGATTTCGGCTCCAAACCTTCCCCGCGTCGGGATGCTTTGGAGAGCAACCCGGTCATATACTTGTCCAATCGCAACATTTTCAGGAGACTTTGTGCCATCTACTATATTTCCAGTCAAACGACCAATAGTGACTCAAGCAATGCCTCACGCGAATGGTGACAACGACTCTAGTGTCGCCAATGGCCAGGACCTCGGATCCGAGCTTTGGAGGCACCCAGCGCCTGAGACCACGCAGATGTGGAAATTTCTACAGACAGTAAACAAAGAGAATGGTCTTGGTCTTGAAAGCTACGACGATCTCTACGACTGGAGCATTGATCAAACTGTGGGTTTCTGGGATGCTGTATGGCAATTCACTGGCATCAAGGCCTCAGCCCCCTACGATGAGGTACGCAGACGTGTGGATCATATTCGAGATAGAAGCGTATATTGATATAGAGAAGGTCTTGCCAAAAGATGCTCCCATGTTTCCAAGGCCATCCTTCTTCCGCGGAGCGAGACTGAACTTCGCCGAAAACCTACTCTTCCCACCTCAAGCACCAAGCCCGGATAGTCCAGCCATCATCGCAGCCACCGAGACTGACCGAGAGACGGTAACATGGGCTGGACTGCGCGAGAAGGTTCGTGTATGCCAATCTGGTATGCTTGCTACCAATGTCAAGCCAGGAGATAGAGTGGCAGGGTATGTTGCTAATCATACCAATGCTCTGGTTGCCATGTTGGCCGCGACATCACTTGGAGCCATCTGGACAGCAATCAGCCCGGATACTGGTGTGACTGCAGTGCTGGATCGTCTTACTCAGATCGAGCCTGTCATCTTGTTTGCCGACAATGCCAGTATGTACAATGGCAAGACTCATCCTACCATGCCGAAGGTTCAGGAGATAGGCTCTTCTCTACCTAGTCTAAAGGCACTCGTCATATTCCCCACGGTTACATCAGTATCAACGGAGATTGACGTGGAATCACTGGCGGGGATTGCAGTCTCGTATGACAGCTTCGCAAAGAACGAGGCCACGCCCAAGGAAATCATATTTACACAGCTGCCCCCAGATCACCCAGTCTATATCCTCTACAGCTCGGGAACCACAGGAGCACCGAAATGTATCGTCCACGGTGCGATCGGTACACTCATCCAACATAAGAAGGAGCACATCCTACATTGCGACATTCTACCAGGAGACAAGCTGTTCTACTTCACAACCTGCACATGGATGATGTGGCATTGGCTGGTCTCAGGCCTAGCGAGCGGTGCAACTTTGGTGCTGTATGACGGCTCGCCTTTCAGATATGTTTCAGATGGCAAGTCTGTTCCAGATGATCTGGCTATGGCAAAGTTGATCGACGAATTGAGCATCACACATTTCGGAACCTCGGCCAAGTATCTCTCGGTCCTAGAGCAGAAGTCTGTCATGCCCAAAGAGCAGGATGTCACTCTGAAGACGCTCAAAGCGATCTACAGCACTGGCTCTCCTCTCGCACCATCAACATTCCAATATGTCTACCAAGCATTTGGCTCAATAAACCTGGGAAGCATCACAGGCGGCACAGACATCATTTCTCTCTTCGGCGCTCCTTGCCAACTGACCCCTGTATACACCGGCGAGATCCAAGTCCTCGGCCTCGGTATGGCCGTTCGCGCCTGGGACTACCTCGGTGCCGATGTAACAACTACAGGTGCAGCCGGCGACCTTGTCTGCACAAAACCCTTCCCCTGTCAACCAGTCCAATTCTGGGGTCCCACAGGCGAGTCCAAGTACCAGAGCTCATACTTCGAGACCTTCCCCGGAGTCTGGCATCATGGAGATTTCATCCGCTTCAACCCAAAGACTGGAGGCTTGTATATGCTTGGTCGTAGCGATGGTATTCTCAAGCCGTCAGGTGTGAGATTCGGCAGTGCGGAGATCTACAACATCTTGCTTAAGCATTTCCCTGAGCAAGTCGAGGATGCCTTGTGCATTGGTCGTCGTCGCGAGACGGATGACGACGAGACCGTTGTGCTGTTCTTGAAGATGAAGGAGGGAGAGCAGTTCGATACTGATTTGGTCAAGGGAATTCAAAAGGTCATCAGGATGGAGCTCAGCGCTCGCCATGTTCCTGGCATTGTGGACGAGACCCCCGAGATTCCAGTGACGACGAACGGAAAGAAGATTGAGGCCGCGGTCAAGCAGATCCTATGCGGTATGAACGTTAAGACGTCGGCATCGGTTGCTAATGCTGGATGTCTCGACTGGTACAGAGAGTGGTCAAGCACACATAATTGAGAGATCACGGTAAGTCCTACAACCTGGAGTTAGCTATAGAAGGACATTTTACTCGAGTTTGGGACACAGAAGCAATCCTCAATCAGAGTCTTCAAGTGGTATGTGATAATAGATCGAGGAATGACTTTGAGCTCTCGTGGAGACAACGAAATAGATGCATACCATGAACTCCTGCTAAAATGGGGTATTTTGCGACGAAATGCGCATAGCAAAGCAAACCAGACCCTCCCTCTTTCTTCCTTGTCTTTGTCAGGCGATCAACCGAAGACACCAGCTCTTCTCATCACGCCCTCAAAGTCCTCTCTTCCAACAACAGGACCACCTCCACTCGTGGCCTCCTTGATCATGTCTCTTAGCATCTTGTCAGGAACGTCTTCTCTGAGCTCGCGAGCGACACGTCTGAGATGGGCTAACGTGATGAAGTCGCCTTCTCCGCGTGTAAATAGCGTAAAAGCCGCGTCGACTTCCTCGTTTTGTTGCTCGGGATCGTTGTGTCTTGCATGAAGCTTGAGTGCAGCGACGGCGACAAAATGTGCATATGTGACAAACCCACTCTCTTCCGGGTCCACTGCTTCGAGTATCTCAGACAGCTCTGCTGCCGAGGTGGGTGGTGTGTTCAAGGCGATGAGGCAGCGTCGTACATCTTCTGTTCGTAGAACTCCTTCTTTCTCGTCCGAGTAGTCCGAGTCATCCGTCACGGCGAATAGAGCGAAGGCTTCAAGTATTTCATTTTCTTGGTCGGCGGTGATGTCGTTCTCTTTGGCTAATTTCGAGGCGCGTTTCTTTGGTGCCGCTGCTGCTGCCGCTGCTGCTTTGCCGGCTGCTGCCTTGCCACGTTTGGGAGGCTAGTTGAAGTGTTAGACAGGTTTGACACGCAATGCTTCAATTTCAAAACTCACCATGTCTACAAGGGCCACCTTTTGCAGCACAAAAGTCGAGAAATCTAAAGTGGTCGAGGGCAGACGCGATTGATCGATGATGTCGACTTTGCTTTGTTTGTCGAGCACATGGACTGTGCGCAGATTCATCAAAACTTCAGGTTCTGATGAGACTTTCCTGCTTCCTTCCCAAACAAACACATTTCTTGTAGACGAAGAGCAACACCTAGTCCAAGCGATTCTGAAAGACAAATCCTATCTTCCCAGCTGCTTGTGTTAAGAGTGTGCCTTTAGGCCAAGTAGACCCTTTTCCTTCTTTACCCCTCCCCCAACACAAACAAGCTGTTTCATATGCTAGAGCCCGCCATCTCCAACAATCCAGGATGAAGCGAGTGTGGACAAAGCAGCAATATTGAACAACCCTCGGGGAGTCCCTTCAGACAGAACCGGGGTCTTTGTCATTCTTCATACGCGGTCGTGGCTAGCCTGCGACTGGGTCGAGTGATGGAGTGGACATTTCCATATCTACAAATCAATCTTTTGACCTTCAAGCTCTACTGTTCCACTGTTGCTTTCTGCTTTTGCATAGTGTACATCCAGAGGCATTATCTATGTGTTGTGCTGATCGCTATAGACCGTGCCCTGAGGCCTTGGCTGCCTTCTGCAAGCATAGACATCACTGGTCATCTTCCAACTCAAACCTCCTCGACCGTCATAATGCACGGCGCTTCCGCAATATGGACAGCCTCTTAGAGGCGTGCTCTTGGCTCTTGTCAAGACATAGTTGTGCAATTCTTCTACTAGCCCTGGAAAAACGGTTTAGCAAAAGAGAAACTGACAAGGAAGTCGCACGCATGTCGGTCTCCAACGAGTGAGACGGCATACGATCAGCTCCGAGATCCTGTTCGATGCTTTGTTGCCGTGGTGGTCGTCACGAACAAACGCAACGCAAACAAGCGATTCCGTAAACTCCTGGAAATCAAGAAGCACCTTGACTTGTGGCTCGATCTCTCTTCACTTCGTATTTGAGCTTCTTTCCTCCACTCAAGTACTCGTTCCGACCTAATATACCAACCATGGACAAGCGTAGCTTTTTCGACTTGAAGTGGACGGGAGGCAAGGACGATGACCAGATCGCAAAGGACATTGTCGACAGAGAGACATGGCTCAGATCCTTCGGCATGATCTCGTATACTGCGTCTGGCAAGTTCGATACATCAAAGGTCGACAAGAAAAGGGCCGAGGCTGAGAAGAAGGCTGCTGTTATGCTCTCTGCATAATGAATGTGCCATTTCATACCATACTCACACAAGGTCTAGTTGAAACACTTCCTCCTTGCGAAGAGAAACCGGGAGCCTTATCTGCTGGCTTCGAAGAGCATCTCGACAGCCTCAAAAAGTACAGTCGCTATAATGTATCTTGTTTGAGTCCTTTCTCTAATACGAAACAACCACAGAGACTGCTTGACCTCAGCCAATTGGAGCGGCGCACGCAACCAGCTCCACTATGCCATCAAGCAGCACGGTATCGACAAAGTCGTCGTTCTAGGCTCGGGCAGCATCTTTCACCAGCTAAGTGATCACGTACGCTGGGGTTATGAGATGGGATTCATCCTTGCTGTCTTTGAGCTTGGTAAGTTGCTTCACTTTGCCCTGTGTGTCTGTCGAGAAACAAGAAGAAAGATCTCGATGAGCCATCAGCTTGTCTAGTCTCTCCAGCCAGATCTTCAGCCTGACTACAAACTACTGGTGTCAAGCTTGACAGACCAGCACTGATAAGCGATATGTAGTGAAGCAACAAGCCGAAGATACCAAAGCTCCCACACCCAAGCTGCTCTTCCAGGAGCCCAGCTTCTGCGCCGCCGATCATCTTCTCATGACCGACCTCGGCGGCCAAGTGATCAAACACCCAGAAGCCTTTGCCGACTACATTGACGAAAACACACTTGTGTTTGCCAAGTGTATACCTCTCCTCGTATACTTCAACTGTCTCCTATTCATATCTCCTGCTATTTGCATCACCACAGTAAGCTGTGCAACTTCTGATAAAACGTCTCGCTATGAGATCTAACAGCATTGTACAGGACCTCACACAAGCGACAGACGGAGCACTAGACCTTCAGAAAAGATACAACGACTTCAACCCCGATCTTGACATCCGTGGCATATCCAAAGTCTTTATCGCACCCAGGAAGAAGGTGGAACTGCATGAAGTCATGCTTAATCTGTGCCATGAGGATCCCGATGAAGGCTTGGACAACTTTCTCGAGAGCATGGGGGTCATGTGATTGGCTACCGAGAAGGAAGATGCCAATATTGCCCATGAAGAGCGTGAAAAGAAGATGGTCGGCTCATTGGGCAAGAAAGCAAAGAAGTGATTTGAGTCACTGTGATGAGTGGACTTGAATCGTCAAGCTTTGATACATTATCTATGGTACTAGCATGGAAGGACTTGGTATCGCAGCAAAACAGTCACTGGACAGGGCACCATCAAAGTGCACCAGAGTTCAATCGTAAGGTTCGTTAGTAGGAATTTCAGAGCTACCCTTCCCTAAGCATTGCTGTGAGAGCTTTGAGTGACTGATGGATGAGCAGTTGAGCCATTGCCTTTGCCGTCCTTGTGCCATGCTGCATCGGCATCTGGGTGGATGGTGGGCTCCTTGATGTACTCTCTGACCTCACGCTTATGACGGTGATCCTCACCAAATCTTCCGTCTCTGTCCCCAACATGCTTGTCGAAGTCGAATTGATCGTAGTCGGTGAAGCTGGTCATGAGCTGAGGTTGGCCCAGAGGAAGCTTGTGACCCTTGTCTGTCTGCCACAGGTGGAAGACCTTGCCGTACAGTGTGACGACCTCTTCCATCTCCTTGTTCTCGGCAACTTCCCACACAGCCTCAGGGATACCAGTAGGACGAGGCATGAGCAGCATGCCTGACTTGACTTCGAAGACGTGCGAGTGCCAGAGCTTGCGTTCTTCTTGATCCAGAGTTTCGTAGAGACGAGCGCTGATCATGTACTCGATACCGATGAGACGGGCATTCTTTTCAGGCGAGTCGTAGAGTAGGCATTGTCGCACCTCTGCTTCGGGTTAGTGAGGTGTCGATGAGTGAGACGAACAGGCCATACCGTCGTTCACGTGTGCGCAGTAGTGATTGGTCTCGACATGACGAGTAGGATCGTTGGCATAGGCGTGGAAGGCATTGAGATGTGCGCAAATACGCTGGGGTGGGGCGAAGTTCTGTGTAAGGCCGGCTCCAGTCTCGAGGATCTTGTTTTGCAGCGACTCAGGCTGGCCCTTGGTGTCGTTGGTGGCTGGGATCTTGTCCATGTTTGGGTGCTACTGGTGAAGGGTTCCTGTGAGGCTGCTGGAAGGGGAGTGTAATTGAGAGAAGAGAGAGATCAAACAGAAATACTTATTCGAGAAGGAGCTATACAGGTCACCGCACGATGACGTTTGTCAAGTCTCACGAATCGCCGACTTTGATTGCACCAAGCAAGATCACTATGCAGGTGTTCGACGTGCCGGCGACATGCCGAGACGAATCTACGAGACACGATTTGGCGACCCCAGGTCGAGATCGAGGCATCTCGCAGCAACGGTCTGTGCTATGCAGGACAAAGTGGACAATGTCCAAGGAAGACCGAGGAAGATTGGAAACATGACGCTCGGGCCAGCTGTAAGCACTTTATCCTCTTCGGTGCAGCAGCACGCGACAATTGCAGGGAAGGGACGCCGCGTCTGGGGCAAAGGATTATTCTTTGTTTGTCGCGCACTTCAATCTCTACACCGCAGCCTAGCTCTCGCTCACCCCTCTGCTGCTGTCGACGACTCTATTCTTCCGCACCTGCGCTCGCTGCATATCTTCCCTCGCTTCCGACCGACCGGCCCAACATGAACTTCTTCGGCACAAAGAACAAGCCGGTCATCAAGACCAAAACCGTTTCCGTCACTGTGCCAGCCAAGAGGATCGTGAGGCCAGCTGCTGCTCCGTCACGACCTTCACCGCTTCCGAAACGCCCTTCGCAGTTGTCCACACCGAGAGATCGCCTGTCAGTCCCCTCAGAGCCGAAAGAGAGGGTCAGAAGAGTGGTCAAGCGCAAGGCCTCGACCCCGACGCAAGTCTTCAGCGACGACGACGACGACGACAGCGGCATTGAGAGCAGTACCTCTTCGCTCGACACAAGGAAGCGCATCAAGTCTCGCGCCACTTCAGAAGACCCCAACCGCAAGCTCGAGGACACAAGATTGCGCAAAGACGAAGGCCGTTTCGAATACCTTTCTGGCGCCTCCCTGGTCGCTGGCGAGTTCGGAAAGTCGTACAAGTCTGTCTTTCCTGGAGACTCCCCCACTGTAGTCAAGTTGCAATACCCTGGTCAGTCGATACCTGAAAAGTTCACCCTGGTCAAGAACGGCGTTCAGCAAGACTACCAACCCCTGGATGACATCAGAGAAACCGTCAAATTCATCTGCCAGAACTACTTCCCCGAAGACCTGGCCAAGGAATATCTCGATGATGAGCACGGCTTCGAGCGCCGTCTACTTCGCGCAGCCAGCAAGGGCTCAAAGGAAGACTACGTCGGCACGATTCAGGATTTCAACACCATGATCCTCAAGGCTAAAAGAGACGGAACGATCAGCAAGGAGCTGTCCACAAAGCATAGTCTGACTTTGGAATGGATCCAGCGCATCCTAGATCAGATCTATACCCGTACTGTCTCGCCTCAGGTCGACAGTCTGAAGGCTTATCAGAACGGCACCGACAATGTCTATGGCGAATTGCTGCCACCACTCGTCTCTGAGATGCTCAACGGTGCTGAACTCAAGTCTGACCAGGTCTTTGTCGATCTGGGCTCTGGTGTCGGCAACGTCTGTCTACAAGCCTCTCTCGAGACCGGTTGCGAGAGTTGGGGCTGCGAAGTCATGGAGAACCCTTGCAAGCTCGCCGACTTGCAGGCCAATGAGTTCCCTGCTCGCGCTCGCATGTGGGGGCTATCGGTAGGCAAGGTGCATCTGCTCAAAGGCGACTTCCTTGCGAACCAAAAGATCGGCGAAGTGCTCAAGCGAGCCGATGTCGTCCTCGTCAACAACCAAGCCTTCAGCCCCGACCTCAACAGCAAGATCATGGATCGCTTCTTGGACCTCAAGGACGGATGTCGCATCATCAGTCTCAAACCCTTTAAGCAGGAAGGCTATGAGATTAGCGATCGCAACCAGCATGACCCTCGTCACCTTCTCGTCGACGAGCGCAAGCTGCCCTTCTACTCCAAGTGCGTAAGCTGGACCGATGCTCCCGGCGAGTACCACATTGTCCGCAAATCACACGAGCGTCTTAAGCAGTTCTCGGATGATAACAACAGAAGAACTCGCAGGAGCTAGAGACTCTGGAACAAGGTAAAAGTAAAAGTTTCATCAAAATCAAGGCGTTTCAAAGCAGCATAAAGATACCCCCTTGGAATTTCTTGGTTTTAGTTTTTCTGGTTTTTGTCGTCGTCGTAAGAGAGGTGGTCGTTTGGTCTTATGGATAGACTTATTTTTTGCTGCATTCCATTGCAGCTAGCATAGTTCTGTTGTCGCATCTGTCGTTACCGCATCTTCATTGCATAGCGTCTGCGGTTTACATAGCCATGCACTCATTCCTTCCACCTACTGTCTAAGCCTTCGTGCCATACGTTGCTGCTAAACGCTCAAGCAAGTGATCTTTCGCAGTCAATGTCTTGCCACCCTTGTTCACCCCCTCAACACCCCCCTTGTACTCCTCCACCCTCTTACTAGGGACGGCAACCAATTCCGCTTCGTCCAACGGATGGCAGAAATATGCCATGCTATGTCTATCCTCTCCTCCCCTTCTCCCCTCTTTCGGGAAGATGACTCTATGCACTGTACTCTTCAACAAACCATTCGTCCAATACGCCAGTAAATCGCCAATGTTTACCAGAATGGGCAATGGCTTTGAAGCATCGGTTTGAGGATTTGTGGGCACACTTTCCCATGTTTTGGATGGTGTCAAAATCTCCAGACCTGGTTGGCCTGGGAGTTGGAAAAGGAGGGTTAGAGTGCCGTAGTCACTGTGGGCCTGTTTTTCTTGACATCAGTATACTACTCCAACCATGCAAAAGGGAGTGAAAGCAGGGGAAAAAAACATACACCAGCACGAATATCATCTTCATCAGGCGCCAGAGTATCAGGTACAGAGGGATAGTATAACAGCCGCATTATACTACCCGAAGGCCCCTTTGTCTGATCATGACGGGAACTGAACCAATCAGAGGGAAGATCTAGAGCTTGAGCGAAGAGTTGAAGCAGTTTGTTGCAGAGGGCGTGGCAGGAGTTTGTGAAGTCTGCTAGGGTTGAGGCTTCTTGGGAGAAGGGAGTTGGGAGTGGTTGGTTTGGTTTGTTGTTGGTGAATTCGCCGAGATTGAATGCTCTGGTTGGGGTTAGTGTGATGGTGGGATGAGAGTTGGGGGTATTGTACTCTTTGAAGTCACCTCTCTGGTCAGAGGTTAGTTATAAGTCTGTGACAAGAATGAAGCGGTTATAGTCTCACCTTCTGGTTACCAGGATCAAGCGTCTCTTGCTGCATAGAGACCCATCCACGATTATTCTGGGTCGGACATTCTTGCTTATTTTCCACCGGACCTTGGAAGAACTCTTTACTCTACTCTCTTCTTAGCGTTTTGCTATTCCCAAGAACTCAGATCATATCGCTCTTACTAAATTGAACATGTTGGCAATCTTGGCTGGTGGCATTCCCGCGGCGTCATTGTTCTCGACAAACACAAAGCCATTATTTGCTGCTGCATCGAGAAGCTGTGTTGCGGCATGTGGATTTGACGATGATATGTCAATGACTGGAATTTGAGCTGATGCTTTAGACATACCGAAGACGCTTTGGTAAGGTGATGTAGATGGATGAGTTGTGGTGGTGGTCATGCAGGTCGTATCTCGTTCCTTCGGCGAGCCCCGTTATCTCTGCCGGCCAACCTCACAGTAATTCCTACATCGCAACAACGTCGTCAAGTCTACCGAACAGTGACATATAATCGCCGTGTGAGGCTCCCAACGATAGCAACATCGTCATACTATGGTAACGATCGTGATTCTAGGATAGGAAACGCTGTGAGGTAAGACGAACACATCAAACGACCTTGTCGAATCTCATGAGGACGCTCAGCATGGTTCATCTCCATCTACCTCCAGAACTTCTGCTCCTCGTCTTGAAGCAAGTTCGCTACGGCGAAGAGCCTGCCGCTTCGAAAAAGTCACTTCGCAATGCCATATTAGTCAACCGTGGATGGGCAGAGGCTGGCATTCGCGTACTATGGCAAGATGCAGATGTCGCCGCACTTACTCGGCTACCGGCAGAACGGAGACAATACTATACGAATCAAATTTGTGAGCTCTCGTTCGAACACGAAGACCAGAGCAAGCACCACGCGACCTTCGGGGACTTGAGCTTCCCGCGCTTGGAGACCATCTATGTCGGTAGAATCGATCTCAAATCAGACAAGAAGCTACACCTCTCTCAGTATATGCAATCCCAATTGAGAAGCTTTAGTTTCCTGGGAGGCGGACTCTGCGAAGATGCTCTTGACGCTTTGACTTCAACCTGTCATAATCTCAGAGAGATGAACCTTGAAAGCCCAATCGATGCCAGCAACGCAAAATCTTTGATCGGTTGCCTCACGCATCTCAAATTATTAGAAGTCCTTCGACTTGGGGATGGCTGGGACAGTTTGGTCACTCGCGAGTTGTTCGGAGTGGTGGCTGGTCACGAAAGACTTATTAGGTTAGAAATCGAATGCCTGACAGGGGACTCAGCAATTCAAGAAGGTCTCGCCGTGGCCTCTGCTCCATTTCGCAACCTTCGGAGTCTTCGAATGACAGTAGGATCGAGGTGCATCGAATTTTTGGCCTCTGCCACCAGATGCTTACGCGTGTTGGTCTTGGAGGTTGAAGACTCCGTTCATGATGTCCTTGTGTCTCTCAGGCCACTCATGAACCTGGTTTGTCTGGAGTTGACATTTCTCGGCAATACGGATCTGTCCCCACAAGGATTTAAAACTCTAGAAGGAATGGTAGACCTCAGTGTTCTCGCATTGAAGAAAGGTCACGAGCCGCTCTCGACGATGTGGATGGATGACACGTTCTTCATCGACTTTAGTTCGAAATTGCCTAAATTGACCAGTCTTGACTTCAGAGTGATCTGTGATATCACTGCTTCATCTTTCGCCTCGTTGTGCAAGACTCACCCGAACATGGAGGATTTGGACCTCTGGGTCGATGCCGACTTTAGCGATTGGTCAACAATGTCGACTCCTCTGTTTCCGAAGCTAAAGAAACTTGGTGTCTATGGCCCCTTGAACGAACGTGCAAGAAGGTATAAGCTTCCATCCGCCATAACAGCTGCATTAGGTCCTTTGCTGACATATCAAAGAGCTACAGAACCTTTGATGTCTGACGAAGCTACACAGATCGCGGACTCGATACTTCGACATTGCCCAATGCTCGGACTGCTGTGCTTCCACTCCTACCATACGGACAGACTTGCCCAATTCACACTCAGAGCCTGGGAGTCCAAGACCGACGGCTATTTTTTAGTGAGCTCTCTGACATCATTCCGGTCCAATGACTGGATGATCAACAACTTTCTCACCATGAAGTTTCAGCCCAGCGAGACAAGGATCTATCACGAGTGGCCACAGCGTCATTCACTAAGTTCTAGAGGTGTAATATCCTGAGCACGATACTTCCCAGTGACAAAACGAGCTCCTATGAAAGTGCGATGGTTAGCTATCCTCCACAGACAATGTTGCCTAGTACAAAACCATCGTGCATCTGAGCAGCACTCATGTGACGTGAACAAAGCTGCAGAAGTATTGTACAACTCGAGTGCCCTCGATGGTCTGGAAACGGTAGAGTGGATAGAACTGTCCAGTTCTATGCCGAAGGCGTGACAAACTTCAGCAGATGGAGAGTAGCCGGCTCGTAAGGTGAGGCTCAAAGAAGATGGCTTCCGCCGGTACCGCATCGAATGACAAAGGGCCGATTCGCCGACTTGACAGCAAGCCACACGTTGAAACCGAAGATCTGCTTCATCGATCTTTTGAGCAACCCGTTTCATGGAATTGTTGTGCCATGCAGTAATGATACAAACTCTGACATACTGAAAAGAGATTCTATAGCTTCAGTACCTCGATGAAATGATGGTCTTATGCCTTAAGCGTGCTGCTCCAGATGTCTTCAGCATGTGTACATGGCCACACAAGGATAATCAGTTACGACTGTGGCATTGGCAAGGTTTGGCACATGAGAAGGGCGCCCGTCGGGCACGCAATTGCAACGAAGTCGGATGTGAAGTTCAACAAGTTCAGAAATGGTTGACAAGACACGGCTAAAACGTGTTCAATGGAATCACCCGCTTATGAGTGTTTTATCGAGCTCGGCGTTAAGAGAAGCACAGGGCTCGCAATCAGCAAAAAGCAGACAGGCCTCGGTCGAGCAAATTAGACTTGGGAAGCTACAAGATACCGAGACGTAAGGAAGGGACAAGAGACAGCGAAACATGCAAGCAGCTGAACAACCAAGCAAAAGGCGACATGGATGTTGGTATACATCAACGATGGTCATAGCGATTTAGATCTGAGTTGAATGGTCGGGAGAGGTCCAAGCGTTTTTCTTGCAAAGGCCGAAGTTGCAGTTAGCTCATCGCGCAGGGCAAAAAGTTGAAAGTTGCTTATCGGGGGGCTCGATTTTGTTATTACTGAGAGACGCTGAGCACAACCTTCTCTCCGCCCGACCTCTCCAACTCTCCTCTCACCCCCATACCTCGCTCTAATGGCTGCCGCATCAGCTATGAGGCCCGCAGTTGCCTCGATGCGCGCTGCAATTGGTGCATCCAAGCGCACCTTTGCGACCGCCAACAAGCAGAGCTTCGCATCGCGTGCCCAGCCCTCGCCTCGCGCAACCCTGTCGCAGCAGTCGCTCCGCCAGTCCTTCAGACGCTCATACGCCGACGTTGTGAAGCCCAAGAAGAGCGGTTTCCGTGTCTTCCGCTGGGCCTGGAGAGCAACCTACCTGTCGGCCATTGCTGGTCTCATCTACACCGGCTTCGCCATCTACGAGAACAGAACTCCTGGTGACCAGCCACCGCCAGACCCGTCCAAGAAGACTCTGGTCATCCTCGGTATGTCTCTCGCAAGCATGCGACCCCAACACCTTTGAGCTCTGAGCTGACAATAGCAATCAGGTTCCGGCTGGGGTGCCGTCTCCCTTCTCAAGAAGCTCGACACGGAAAACTACAACGTCATCGTCATCTCTCCTCGCAACTACTTCCTGTTCACCCCTCTCCTGCCCTCATGCACAACCGGTACCATCGAGCACCGCTCCATCATGGAGCCTGTTCGCAACTTCCTCCGTCACAAGAAAGCCGCCGTCAAGTTCTACGAAGCCGAAGCCACAAAGATCGACTACGAAAAGAAGATCGTCTACATCAACGACGAGTCTGAGGTCAAGGGTGCTACTTCTCTGTCCGAGGTTCCTTTCGATATGCTCGTCGTCGGTGTCGGCGCCGAGAACGCTACTTTCGGTACGTCGAGAAGAATACAAGAGACTCTGAGGGTAATGCTGACAGTTCCCCACAGGTATCCCTGGTGTCAAGGAGCACTCTTGCTTCCTGAAGGAGGTCGCTGATGCTCAACGTATTCGCAAGCGCATCATGGACTGCTGTGAAACCGCCACCTTCAAGGACCAGAGCCCTGAGGAGCGCAAGCGTCTTTTGCACATGGTTGTTGTCGGTGGTGGCCCCACTGGTGTCGAGTTCGCTGGGGAGCTCCAGGATTTCTTCGAGAACGACCTCAAGACCTGGATGCCCGAAATCGCCGACCAGTTCCGTGTTACTCTCGTTGAAGCCCTCCCCAGTGTATGTCTGATCAGAATCCAAGTGCTGTCCAGTATGCTGATAGACCATCACAGGTTCTTCCCATGTTCTCCAAGCAGTTGATCGACTACACCGAGCAAACCTTCAAGGAGGAGACCATTGACATCCGCACAAAGACCATGGTCAAGAACGTTACCAAGGAATACATCGAGGCCGAGTTTGTTGGTCCCGACGGCAAGAAGGTCCTCGAGAGGATCCCTTACGGTCTTCTTGTCTGGGCTACCGGCAACGCCGTCCGCCCTGTTGTCAAGGATTTGATGAACCAGATTCCCGCCCAGAAGGAGGCCCGTCGTGGCCTGAACGTCAACGAATACCTTGTCGTCAAGGGTACCGAGAACATCTGGGCTGTTGGTGACTGCGCTGTCGCCAACTACGCTCCCACTGCCCAGGTCGCCGCACAGGAAGGTGCTTTCCTCGCCCGCCTCTTCAACCAGATGGCCAAGACTGAGGAGATTGAGGCCGAGCTCCAGAGCTTGTCCAGCGCTCAGGAGACCGCTCCCAAGGATGCCCGTGACCAGATCTTTGCCAACATCAAGGACCTCCAGAAGCGTCTTCGTCGTGTCAACCAGATGGGTCCTTTCGAGTACTCTCACCAGGGTTCGCTCGCATACATTGGAAGCGAGAAGGCTGTTGCCGATATCTCCTGGTTGACTGGTAACTTTGCCACCGGTGGTACTCTCACATACTTCTTCTGGCGTAGTGCCTACCTCAGCATGTGCTTCAGCAGTAAGTTTTTCCCCCGACAGCCTTTTCCTGTTCCGATGTTAGCATCATTAGAAGAGAGGAGAGAGAAGCAAGACAGAAAAGAACCCGGCTAACGTGTTTTCCAACAGCTCGCAACCGTGTCCTTGTCATCATGGACTGGATCAAGGCAAAGACCTTTGGCCGTGACGTTTCCCGCGAATAAGCGCCCAATTGCTCGTTGTCCACTTCTCAGCATGCAGACATATCATATCTGCACCTCTCATATGACCCTCACCTGATGCCCCCCACACCTTACGAAACGCACCCACCGACGATCGACAGATTGAGTGAATGAACAGGGTTGACGAGGGAGGAGATCTTGAGCAACAAAAGAGACAACCCACTTTTCCTTTTTCCGTCATCAAAACAACATAGACTTGGGAGGGACATGGGCGGAAAGGCGTCCTCTTTTTCTTTTATCTCTTTGTAGAAATATTTCTTGCTCTCTTTTTTTTTGAAATTTGAATATTTTGAAATCTCACTTACCTGCTTGGTACTTTGGACGAGATCTTCCGTGTAGTCTTGTACACTATTGAGTGTGCAGAGGTGGAGAAGATTGGGTTGTTGTACTTGAGCAGTGATTGGGAGATGTTGGTCTGATTGCGCCTTTCTCGTAAAGTTTCGGAAGCGAGGAGAGGCAGTTGGGATGTGGAGCCGAGAAGTCCGAGTCTCTCCGTCCATGGGCCATAGACGACATGGCATACACTATTAAAACAGTGAAGCTGCAAATATATAAATGGGCTGAGGTATCCTCTTGTTGATGATCAGTATTTCTTCGTGATTTGACAGTTGAGAGATGTGCTCTGATGCACTGTAGCCGTCACACTCGTGAGTGGTGCGTACAAGGAAATAGAATGCACACGTTTGGAGACAGCGGCCTCTGATGGTCGGTAACCCAATCTGTGATGAGTGACTGGCCTCCTTTCATCCGGCATCTGCTGCTCTCAAACAATGTCAAGCATACAATTCACGAAGCAGCAGATCACCAGAACCGAAAGAGTCAATCTGCCCATGTCACAAAATCAAAGAGGAACGAGTCAAGTAAAAAGCGATAAAAGTGGTCATTGTGTTTGATCTGCAATAATCAACCTAACCCGGTCTTCCCCCATTCTCTCTCTGTCAAAAAGAGCCGCAGAGAAACAAGAAGAAAAGGACAATAAAATACGAAATGGTCTCGGGGGGACCAAGTCCTCGGTCCTCTGTGGACCTCCTTTCCCCCAAGAAAGTTGTGTGATGTTGGAAATAGAAAACACCATTGAAACAAGCCATTGTACGCCGGGAAGATGTTGGATGGGGAAGTGTATGGGAAGGATGGGGAATATGATGGGGGTTGGGGGGTTGTTACATGACGGGGCATCTTTGATGATGTTGTTTTTCTCCTCTTCGTGATCCATTTCATGACAGATCGTGAGAAGTTCGGGGTATGGGGAAATGTTGTGTTGGAAAGGTGCTTAGTGTATGGGAATCTCCATGGCCATGCGAGCGGTGGTGGCGAACGCTCGCAGAAAGCGGTGGAGGCAGTGACCTTGTAGATTTGTGTAAAGCGACAAGTGGTAGCTCTAGCTGAGAGTTGCAACGCACAGTATTGATGCAGTGCGAATCGCAGCAGTCCCATGCTGGTCAGGTGAAGTCATCACTGGCAGGAGCTGCACCGAGAGTAGCGGTCTCGTGTCGTACTGAAAACTTCCAGCCAGCAATAAGAACGCACTCAAGATATGAGGTCATCTTACATGTCCATCGAGTCACCACCGTTGGCAAAGTTGAAGTTCTGTTGTTGCTGCTGAGCACCAAAGCCGAACTGACCATCTTGACCGGCCTGGGGAGCGAGCTCGTTCATGTCACCCTCAGCCTCCTCGTCAGAGAAGTACTTCTCGATGATGTTGTAAGCCTTCATGTAAATCTCCTCGTTGGCGTTGTTCTGGCAGTCGTGGATCTTCTCCATACCACCGCACTCCTCGATAAAGAGAGCGTAACGGTTGACGGGGGGCTCGTTGGTACCCTCAGCAGCCTCCTTATCCATGTCGCCGACCTTGAGGATGTTCTCCAGACCATCAAGAGCGACCTGGATGATCTTGTTGTCAGGGCAAGACAGCAAGTCGCACAGGGGGCGGATAGCACCCTCGTGGACGAGGTAGCGGATCTGGTCAGGCTTCTGGAGACCACCCGAAGTGGCGTTAGAGATGGCCCAGCAAGCCTCCTTACGGGTCTTGAAGTCGCCGTTGGAAAGAAGGTGAATGAGGGGGCTCATCAGGGCGGCGTCAATAACGGCCTGGATCTGAGTAGAGTTCCCAGCGGTGATGTTGCTGATGGTCCAGCAAGCCTCCTTGCGAATGCCATCCTTAGTGGAGCTCAAAAGAGAGAGCAAGGCGGGCAGAGCACCGCAGTTGATGATGACCTGGGTCTGAACGTCGTCTCCAGTAACGATGTTGCCGACTGAGCGGAGAGCGGGGGTCTGGACAGAGGTAGAGGCGTGCATGAGCAGCTCGACCAGGCGACGAGGAATATTAGCCTCAATGACGGCTTGGATCTTGTCGTTGGAGCCATCTGAGAGGTATGAGATAGCCCAGCAGGCGTCGATCAGGACCTCGTCGTCGAGAGAGTAGACAAGCTTGGCAAGAACGGGAAGAGCAGGGGCAATCTGTGCAAGCACGTGGTCAGCAGGGAGCACAAAATCAGAGACGAATGCGAAAACACTTACAGTGGCCCAGTCAGGCTGGGGAGTCTTGCCACGGCAGAAGTTGCTCAGTGTCCATGTGGCGTTACGGAGCATGCTCAGCTTGCGGCTGTCACCAAGGAGGGCGACCAGGGGCTGGAGAGCACCGCATTGAAGGACAAAGTCTCTGCATTGAGGGCTGTCACCGGCGATGTTACCAAGGGCCCAGACGGCCTGCTCGCGGACATCGGGTTCGGGGCTCTTGAGTAGCTCGACGAAGATGGGTACAGCGCCGGCGTTGATAACGACTTGTGTTTGCTGGGCAGAACCAGAGGCAATGTTGGTCAGGGCCCAGGCAGCCTCGAACTGCACCAGGGTGTGGGGAGAGCGGAGGAATTCGACGAAACGGCTAACGACGCCAGTATCGATGACCTTTTCAATCGGAGGGTTGCGCTCTTTTGACAGGAGCTTGCGGAACTTTGTTGTGGCGGCGATCTGATCCTCGATCTTGTCTGAGAAGACACCTTGAACCATCTGAGGGAGCTCTTCGTTCAACTGCGCGCAGTGTGTCAGCGGATTGTGTGTGTACAGGTGGGGGTGCGGCATGCTTACCTGGCTCTCGATGGTTGTCGACTCATCGTCGCTGTCGGGAGCGGCGCCCAGCGAGGCACCGAGATGCTCGCCGCCACCGATTCCTCTTCTCTTTGCGAGGTTCTCCTCGCGCTTCTGCTTTCTGATCTCGACCTGCTGTTCCTCGCGACGGCGGCGGAGCTCATCGGGCTTCAACAGGTTCTTTGCCTTGAATCCGGTGCGGCGATGCTCGGGGATGTAGCGGTCCGCCATAGTGACTGGACTGAGGCGTTGAGGAGCGGGGTGGGAAGAGGTGGTGGAGTAGAGAGGAGATAGTGTTAGGGAGGAAAGCGAAGATTTGTAGAGGCAGTGATTTATTTGATTATTGTGAGGGGCCCTCTTTTGCTTGAGTACGCACGGCAACAAATCACAAAACTGCCCAAAGCTCTGCGCAAACCCACATCAAACTCCCTCCAGCCCGCCAAAACTCTTGGCCACAATCAGGAAGCTGCGTCACTCGCGTGCTCCTTCCAAGAACCCAGCCTTTGTGGCCACTTTCACTCACACTCTGCCCTGCTTCTTTCATCCATCTAATCGACCCCGTGACTTGGCGACGCTGCGACGCCAGTCCAACGCGTCTCCCGAGAGGAACTTGCGCAAAGGCACCTCGACCAGGCGCCTCGACCGGGCACGCGGCGGACAATGCTGGAGCAAATGCCCGACATCTGACAACCTGCCGAATGGGTCTTGTACTGTTCTACCCATTGCTTATCCCATAATCACAATGGCTCTATCTCGTCCCAATACTATCAGGAGCTTGGCCGACGCCTTCAATGCCTGTAAGGATGGCCAGCCTCTTTGGTCAGTCAATCTCATGGGCACCGTCGTTGACAAGCTGGACCCAACCAAGAACGAGAAGACTGGGGGTATGTCCAGAAATGTCTCCGTCACTTGATTCAATGCTGATTACACTGCAGACCTACAAATGACCTTTACCATCAACGACTCAACAAGATTGCTCAAGGCTAGGTTCTTCGGCGAGCTCCCTCCCATCCAGTCGCTTGGAGACATCATCTTGATACGCAACTGCAAGGTACTCTTAACCGCTATTCCTATTTTGAGTGGTTCTGACTATAGCGGACAGGTCATGTTCATCCGGAACACTTCCGAAATATTGATTGGCAATGAGAAGAAAACGACGAGTACATTCGTCTTTCAACCGGACAATCTACCACGAGAGGAAGCATACATGCAAAGCTTCTACGGTGGTCAGAATCTTCCATACTTACGCCAAGTCCCCCAAGGTTCACACACGACGCCTTCTAAAGACGAGCAGATGTATGCAATAGGTCTCATGCGGCTGTCTCTACCCGCTCTAGTCACTGCCGCTGCTTCTAAAGCCACCTCTCTTCCAGACAGACCGGCCGCTTCCAGAACCGGCGGCCCTCCAAAGGTCAAAGCCAATAAACTCCGTTTGATCCAGAGCGTAGGCTATGACCAGTATTGCGATCTCGTCGTTGAAGTCGTCAAGAAGTTCCCCGATTCTTATGGTAATATGGAATTGTATGTGACTGACTACACATCCAATAACCTGCTTTACGACTATCCTGCTCCGAACGACGCAGATGCGGAAGACGATTACAACAGGTATGTCGGAAGGAGCGAAGCCAGGTCTTGACTTATGGACTGACAGTCCCTCAACAGGGATGGCGACATCTACGAATATGTCTCGAACGTGACTGGCAAGCGTAAGAATTGGTCAGGACCTTCTGGCCGCCACACTCTCAAAATCGACCTTCGCCCGCCACATGCAGGATTTGCTCGCGACAAAGTAAAGGAAGGTGACTTTGTCATGCTCTCAAACGTTCGGATCAAGAAAAGCAATGCGGGTAAAATGGAAGGAAATCTCTGGGAGGACGGGAGATATCCGGACAAGGTTTGTGTGCATCAACTAAGGAACGGCAGTGAGGAGTTGAAGACTCTCCGGAACCGTCGTGAAAACTACTGGGCGCATCTCAACAAGGCCACGCTTAAAAGGCAGCTAGAAGAGCAAGCTAAGGAGAAGTCACGAAACAAGGCCAAGAAGCCGAAGAAGAAGGGGAAAAAGGCCAAAACATTGGACAGAGATGCAGACAGAACGGCTTCAGGTTCGTCGGCCATTGCCAACAACAAACACGGTACGCTTGCTCACCCTGGGTCGGCATGTCACTTGCTAACTTCGACCAGTTACTTGCGTTGGGCCTGAGCATGACATCAGCACGATTGGAGACATACAATCCATGATCCACTCTTACAAGAGTAGATCTGGACGAGAATTCACAACACCTCTTAACGTCTGTTACAAAGTCAGGACTAGAGTCGTCGACTTTTGGCCACCTTTACTGGAGGACTTCGCACGACTCGTACGAATCGACCAGGGCTCTGGAGATGCTTCAGACGATGGAACAGGCACGATAAGTCCTTCGAGTCAAAAGTGGCAATGGGACTTCTATCTTCTCCTAGAAGATTTCAAATCTCATCAGTCAGGCCAAACGCCAGCCCAGCAGTGGGTACACGTGGATCACATGGGTGCGCAGTACCTTCTGGGAATCGAGGAAGATGCTACAGAGTGAGTCGTCGAAACAATTCACTTGTGGAAAGCTTGTACTGACTACAATAGCTTGCGGCACGAGACACAGACACTGGCACAGCTACGGGAACAGATGGCAGTTCTTTGGGGAAATCTGGAAGAGCTCAAGACTGATGCTACGGCGAAACACCAGCCATATCCACCAGACCCGTTAGTGGTAGCGGAAGGCATGGAGCTATCGAATCTGCCTTTCCACTGTTGCATTGAGGAATACGGTCAAGAGCTGGATGAGGCGGACATCGGGTCTGATGAAGCTTTCGGTTACATGACAGTGTATGCGATCTTCGGCACACGCATATTCTCAGGCAGACGTAATGAATGAGTCTGGATCGATTACATTTTTTAATGACAGTCATGATTTCACGTACACCTGCCTCTTGCTCCCTATTTGATTTGAATGTGCACGTGCTTCCGGATTGGACAATCATGACATCTACAAAGCACAAGACAGCATGTACCTCGAACTAATACAGCATGTTATGTGACACTGGCTATATAAGCAGCGCTTTCCCATCCTCTCTTCCTCTCAACAACGAAATGTATGGCTATCGCTGTGAGACACGGAGGGTGCTCCATCAGTTAATTGGCCTTGTACTGGTGATTGAAGGGACTCTGACCAGCTAAGAGTTGTTCTTCATCTCTCTCAAAGCGGCCATGACATCAACGGGGTTAGTCTTGCCAGTGGCCTTCTGAACAACAGGGTCCTGTGAACTGTCAGTACTGACTTAAAGCATCTTAGACTCGCGATGACTTACATCAAGTCTCATGAAAACGTTGTGAAGCTGTGTGGTACATGAATCAGCCTCTGAGTGCACCTATGTAGATATGCAAAACAGACCTTTTCATCACCAATGGTGAATTTTCCTTGGGTCTGCTTATTGGCGTTGGCGAAAGCCTCGAGCTTCTTGACGGGCTCGCTTTGTAGGACTTTGATGCCGAACTTGACATTGGCCTTTGTGTACTCGTGACCAGGCTACAATGACATTGTGAGCATGTCTGCATGATTGATGTCTAGCTATTATTCCATGTACTCACGTAGACCTTGGTGTCATCGGGAAGAGCAGCAAGGGTCTTGTTCAAAGCCTTGTGCATCTCCTCGGCATTGCCCTCGAAGAAGCGGCCGCAACCTGCTCAAGAATTAGATGCTTGTTCGGGTCAGTCAGAGAGATGGACACTCACCGCCGATGAAAAGAGTGTCGCCGGTGAAGACAGCCTTGTCGTCGCCATCCTCAAACAAGAAACAGACACTGTCCTGGGTGTGGCAAGGAGTATGGAATGCCTTGACCTTGATGTCACCGATGTTGAAGGTCTCGCCGTGTGCAGGTACCTTGTTTACTCTGCTGCAATCTCTTCCTCCGATGATGGGGAGGGGATATGTCTTGAGCTGTGTAACGGTCAGATTAGCGACTCTTCTTGTCGTCTTTGTTGAGGTCGAAAGATGTTCGGCTTACCATTTCGACGTTACCGCCGGCGTGGTCGTGATGGCTTTTACTTGTCAGACAAGGTCTCCGTGGTATAACACTGGGGTGTGCTTACTGGTGAGTGTTGATGATGTGCTTGAGGTTGATAGCACCGCTGTCTACTTGCTTCTTGAGCACAGGCAGTACTCTATTGGTATAGATCTCAGTACAACATCAACAGCTTCTGTTGCAAGACAAGCTTACTCCGATGGGTTTGCGGGGTCGATGATCACAGCATCCTTGGACTTGTCGTCGACAACAAGGTAGGCGTAGTTGTTACCGCTACCCTCCCCTGATATACGGATAAGCTTCCTGCAATAAAGACGTTGCAAAACATGTACTCACACATAGGAATCGACTGAATATGCATAGCTCGAGATGTGATAGGCTGAGGCGGGGTCAATCGAAGGTAGAACCAAACACAGGAAACAAAAACACAAACAAGTGCAGGTTTGAAAAGAGACTTGCTGATTGTTTGTCTGGCTAACGTGAACAGACTCATGTGGTTGGATGCCGTCGACGGTTGATGATGATGAATGATGATGCCTGTCTTTAAAGGTGGCTGTCGCTGGAGTTGTCCATGCTTTCCATAGCTAGCCGGTTGATTGATAATGAACGCACGGGCGTCTATACAGCGCATTCATATCTTCAACTCAGAAGAACTTGATAGACATCGACTTTGCCTTCTTCACATTTGACTTGAGCTTGCCGTGGCAGAGCGTACGGTATATTCGAAAGTCATGCGATGAGTGATTTGTACAAGAACGAAGAGGTTTCAACGTGTCGCTCAGCCCACAGCGAAGTCTGTGACGTGCTTCCACTTCCACTTCCAGCCGCGTTTCGTCTAGCTTGTGTATCTCGGATGCCAGACACAGCATTCACAGACTCACGAGATGACTTGGAAGTAAGAGACATTCAGGTCAGACCAAGCTCTCAAAGTATTCCTTGTATCGATAATATGCGATCACGACAACACGTTATTGTAGGCTGACCAAGTAAATGTGCTCTATGCTCAAGATCTACGTTCTTTAAGCATCCACGCTCTCATTGAGCCGCCAAACATGATGTCATGCACGATTGTTGGAAACGTGAAATTTAGTGAAGTAAGGGCAAACATCCGTACAAACGCGCTTTGGGTTTATTTGTTCTTTCCTCAGGTCTCGTACAGCTTTCCATGCTCAATCACAAGTGACAAGCGTCGACATTTTCTGGACGCAGGGGACCAAACAGTGTTCGATTTATCGATCCTCCGAAGATGAATTCTTCATTTACCCCACGCGATCTGCCAGAGAGACAGAAGAAACTCCAGCCGATCTTGGGTATCCCTGTACCATATCTCTTTGCGGCGACATCGGTTCTGTCCATCGCCCTCTTCACCTGGCCACTACCATGGATTCTTTCTGGTTCCGCAGTCTTGACCTACACCATCCTAGACGGCGCTGCTAGAGGCCATCGCATTCTGCCATTCTTCAACATCTGGTCTTTGCTTCTGTTGATCAACCTTACTTACGGTGTCGCGTCTACTTCCTGGCTGTTGCACGGCGTATTCACCGCAGCATGTTGGCCGGCGGTGTTCTTAACTTGCCTCTTCCAGTTCGATCCTGTTGGCAGATTCGTCAGAAGAAAGATAAGAAATGTTCTGAAGCAGCTTCAATTCATTGATGATCAGGTTGCTTTCTTCGACCTCCCCGCTCTCGAAATCGATGTCGACGTAAACGGCCTGATGAACATCCGCGGCATGACCTTCTCACTGTCTTCCCTTATGATCATTGCGCATGGAGTGGAGGTGGGAATCAAATTCTCTGACGACATGGAGGTTGCTATTGCTGTTGATGAAGTCCGAGTGTCTCTTTTCAGAAGAATCGACATTTCTGACGTCTACGCCAACGTCAAGGGCGGCGAGCTAGAGATGTCTCTTAGACAGCTATCAGAGAATGGTCGGACACCAACCGGCGATTCGTTCATGTCTGCTGACACCCCTCTACTTGCCACCGCAGCAAAGACTGGTGACACACGTTCTCCGATGGCCGCCATGACTGAGAGGATGACCAATGGTTCTGCTCCTCAGCCTATTGCGCCCAGCGTTGGTCTCAAGGGTGTCAAACAGCTTTTGCCTGACGACGATCACGCCAGAGAAACCTACAAATCCATCCTCAACTACATTCACGAAAGCAGTGTCATCACCGTCAGCCAGGAAGAAGTTCAGCAGATGTTGAAGGAGAAACACGTCAATGGCGAGGTTCTCGACGACAAGAAGGACTATCGCTCTGCCATCTGCTCTCAGCTTCACGGAAAGCCTACAGTTCCTCACTGCAGCAAGCGATCGATTCGTGTTTCTACCCTCCAGCAAGACATGCCCATGCGAAAGTTCCTTCACAGACTTCCATTGCTTTTGAGATGCTCCCTCAACCCTATCGCATACTTCCATCCGATCTACATCAAGTCGATCACTGCTGGAGGCTCAGGAGCTCTGATCGAGAGCATGCTACACAAACATATCTTCCAGGACCATCCCGAGCAAGCTTCGGATGTTAGAAACCTTAAGAAGCGCATCTCGGCCTGGCTCAAGGATGCCAACTTTGTGTTCGAAGCCGAGAAAATCACTGGCATGGCTTCTGTCCCAATCAATCCTGCCTTCAACATTCTCTCCGATCTATTGTTTGACGACATCATGGTCTACAGAACTGTTAAAGAACAGGTTGATTACAACCAAATCGTTCGTCTTGGAGGAGCAGATGCACGAATTAGCGTTCCGTCCTTCCTCTTGCCTCATCACGAACACATCCTGCCACCTCTACCGACCCGCGAAGACAAGATTGCTGGGCAGGAAAAGATCGATAACGCCGACAGTCAGCCCAAGGCCATCCAAGCTGAGCAGGAACTGGCCCAACTACGCAAAGATGAAACTAACGTCAACATCTCCGCTCACGTGCGTCTTCCTGCTTGTTTCGATCAGAACCTCCTCGACTTCATTGCCGCACTCGTGAAGGCGACCAAGATTGTCGAGATGGACAAAGGTGAAAAGTCCTTGGACAAGGAGATCCACGGCTTCAGAGAGTTCACAAAAGCAGTCAAGACCGATCTCAATGACAAGATGAGAAGAGTTGCCGTGGACGCTGCTGCCAACGACAAGTGGATTGCAAAGTTGGTCGGCAAGGTTACCAAGAAGCTCGAGACGATGCAGGGAGATATTGGTTACAGTGGTGACTTGCCGGTGGCTCTTGACATTTACCGTAAGAAGGCAGAGCCTGGTAGTAAGCTCATGCCTTGATGAACATATTAAACGACAGAAATCAGTGTATCAGAACAATCAAGTAGCTCATTGACAGCAAAGTATAGAACAAGTTCAGTAATCAAATCCACTCCCATCTCTACGAATACGTAAATAGAAGTTGTGAAAAGGCAGGCGGATAGGGGGGTGATCGACTTGTCACACACTTAATCACCATAATAGATCGGGGCAGCTTCCACCAAGCAATGCTTCGGGATATTCGATTGACATTTGACAATATAACATTTACACAGATAAGGGTATAAACAAAAAAAGCTCTGGTGACCCGCCCATCCTCAAGGGTCTTGCCCGAGGTAATCACAACTCCAATGAATAGAAGAGCATCAGACAAAAGAAAAATCGCGGCTTTCAGCGCAAAATCAAGGTGCCTCGAATCTGTTACTCTTCTCCGGAGCATTTCCAGGAAGCTCGAAGACAGGAGCACCAAACTCTCTCTCGTGGTCATAGAATTTCTCGTGCGAGTCGTACTTGTGCAGGAAGGCACTGGGAGGCTGCTGGGGCTGTTGAAGGGTATAGGTGGAAGTAGAAGCGGAATCGAAGGTAGTCATTGTGCCGGACTTTGACAAGTTGGAGAAGGAGCGTCTGCGGTAGGTGTCTGATGTACCCATGGGTTCCAGGCGCTGTTCGAAGATGCTTTGGAGGAGGTACTGTTGTCTTTCCTTGCGAAGGACCATGACGACCATTACTAGTGCGAAGGCAAGAGGAAGGCCAACTCCGAGGGCGACTCCGATCATAGATCCCGGGCCGTAGTGGTGGGTAGAGCTGCTTGATGGGTTGGTGTAGTTGGCTGTAAGAGCTGCAATTTGTGCCGGACGAAGTACCAAGGCAGTTCCATCGGTCATGGTAAAGGTCGAGTGTGCAGTCTGGCACTGTGTGGTGTTAAGTCCACAAGCAAAAGTTTTGGAGTTAGTGTCGCAGGCTGTCAGGCCAATTGCACTTGATTCGTTGACTAACAGGTTATGTTAGAGGAAGCTGGAATCTTGCATCAATGGGTCACAGCATACCATCAGTGCAGTACTTTGGGCACTCGGCCGAGGACCATGCCTGATCAGTACAGGACGCTCTAGACACAACACTGCCTCCAAAGCACAATCCGTTGTCCATGCAGAAAGATCCGGTAGGGCAGCATGGTGAGACCTGTGCATTGCTGTTGCAAGGAATATCATCAGATGGAGTCAGACCATCCGGATAGTAACAGGTCTGAGCAGATACAGCTCTCAACAACAGAGAAGCAACAGCGAAAACACTAAGTTTGTTAAGGAACGGCATTCTGGTTATCTGGACCAGAGAAATGAGTGTGATAAGGAAAGGAATGGCAGCCAAACGGCTATCGATATTGGACCGACGGGACAACGAAGACAATCAAAGCAAGAGAAGAAAGAAAGAGATACCTCCGTCAAAGGTGGAGAGAAGAGTGCTTCATATGGTAAATTGTAGACGTTATAGTCCTTGCTCTCCTGTATCCGTAATCATTCCGGGACAGTTGTACTGGCTAACGGTGTGTCCATCCGGGTGCAAGGGCGGGCTGAATTCGAGGTGCTGTACAAGACTGCCGCCATTGTTCAGCGATGGAGGCCTTGGCTGAGAAAAGGATGCAGAAAGGTAAGATCGAAGGTCTTAAACCCAACCACCCCTGTCGACCCCCGCAAACAGTGATGCCAGCTGATCGACGTGATTCGCTGATCTGATATTTCTTTAGCCCGATCGAGCACTAGCGTAGATCTTGCTTGGACAGCTTTCCCTATGTCATCTCTCCTCTGTCTGTTTACGTCGTTCAAATTACCATATCAATATACAGACTCGTATATACTATGTCGTTGGTTTGCGATCGCGACTCTCGTGTACCTGTGCATGACTTCTCTGCATGCAAGAAGCCTGGGCGCGTCGACCAAATCTCCAGGATTTCGCACACGCGGTACGGGTACACGCCGCCGTTTCTCAGGGGGCAACCAAAACACCTGTCATCCTGCATTAGACTGTATCTTTTTTCCACGCTCTAGCCTCGAAAGGTCGCTGAGAGATGGCTTGCGCAACCAGCGGTTCTGCCGAGCGGCTGTATCGCTTACATTGAGCAGAAAGAGGTCAGGGAGTGGACTTTTGCGATGAGGGGTTTGCACGTTTCAGGAAAGGAGCAATATTCCAAAGCTTTTGATACCGAATGTCTGACCCAGCAACCTGGATGTGCTGAGCACTGTTGGTATAGGTGCACGACCGTGGTGTTCATTGGCCTGGCTCAGACTGAGAGCTTTGCTGTAGATTCGGCAAAGCGGTGCACATTTGGGAAATCAACTATTCCTCACAAACACATGGGTGTTGCGCGAGGGCAATGGCAGTTCAGTAGGTAGAAAAATAACCCGGCGAACTTTCTGAAAACAGCCGCACTTGAGTCATGGCCGTCTTGTGGTGTTGCAATAAGGGAGTTTCCGCTTCGTGATCTCAAGCTGTTAAGCTGCGGCGAAAGAAACCTGTCAAGGCCAAGAGAGCAGATTCTTATGTATGGACCAGCATCAGTCAGTGTGATCGACTACATCAACGTACGAATGAGTTCTGTTCGATAGTAGAGAAAGGTAGTTGGCAAAGCGTGTCGTCTTGACCTTGGTGTTTGATGCTGATGTCGGCAGCTTTTCCAAGACTTTGCTCGATAGTTCTTGGGCAGCACCTGGAAGCCCGCACACCATACGAAGTGTTCACAAAAACGAGCCATAGCTTACATTGTGAGGTAAAGACAGTCAGACTTGCCGAATTTCGAAGATCGGTCAGGGGAGGTGAGTTAGAATGTCATGGAGTTCATGAGCAGGGTGTCCCCCTAGTCCACGTTTCTTCATAACACTAACATACTTTGGTATCCCGAACCAAGTCCCATACTTTTACATTCGGTCCTCGACAGTCGGGTTCGATATCTGCTTCGCCAATGACCACAAGCATACGAACTTGGAGTACGTCTTCGCCTCTTAGGAATACAAATCTCCATGAAGCGGAGCATCTTGCGGTAAGCGTACTCCGTACGCGCATGGCGAATCGATCAAGTCTTTCGTCATCTTGGACACCAGCCTCACTCGGACACGTTCTCGAGCAATAGAGATGTCAGCTGCACGCTCATGAGCTTGCACACTGTCCTGTGGCGTAACGGCGAGAGACAGATAGCCAGTGGCTGAGCAGATACGATGAGCTGCGGCGAGAGATGGTCAAAGGCCAGTACGAATGTCTGGACAGCACGCGAGCGGCCTTCCTAAACACCGAACCTGCTCTGACCAAGCACTTATCGCGTGGCGTCACGCTGTGCCCATGTTACAGAATGAGCGTGTGTTTCCCGTTGATGATGATCTTCTGTAATCTTGGCGCGCACTTTCATCCGGATCCGCGAGCTGCGGGCGTTGCTTGAGCTCTTTCACCGTATCATTTTGAGCGCGCTGGTCGATATGCTCACGGCACATTCACACAGCCTCGTGCCGTATCAACTATCAGCATAGTGAAAGTCGAGATAGTTGGGCAGGTGGCTGAGTTCTTGATGTCATGAAGCTTGATTTTGCGGACGGGCGGTAGAAAGAAGAAAGCCCAGCCAAAAGCCAATAAGTTGCCAAGACAGGTGCTGGCGGCTTGAGATGCAAGATGTGAGAGTCCGCCGTCGAGCAAGGAAATGAGATGCAACACAGCTCGTTTGCGCTACCACCTACGTAGGGCGATTTCTCACCGTACTTGCTTTTCAACCTCTTTACCCTTCGTCTTTCCCTAAAATATTGTCATACTTGCTTGACAAGCTGCACCTCATCGAACAGTGTGTGGACCGAACGACAAACACGCATCATCACTTTTCGGTATGTATCTATGTTTCAAGCGACCCACTTCTTCCCCGGCTTCTCGTGGGCACAGCCACGCTCATCACATCAGTGAGCGTCTGTCGGCCCTGAGGCCCAGGCAAAATCAGTTGGGCAAGGACTGCCCTCTCGTAGTGTTGTTTCTCGCCTCGAGTGTTCGAATGACCTCCAATTTGCCAGGTGGATGCAATTCGCCGCTGGCGGCACCTCTCGTACTGCTTTCAAGCTTTTGATGCTAACATCATTCCGCGTTCAAGATACAAGGCCTTCCTTCATTATCCACTTGTCAACTCTCGGCTGCTTTTCTTTTTCTTTTCACTCAAGTTAACTTACCTTATCTGCGCCTCGGTGACCTTCATCACGAGACTTGAAACCTTGGCGGCGGCCTCTCCATTCAAGCACTGAGATGCGTAAGCCGAGAGTCTTGTCTTGTTCTTGTCAAGTTTGGCACCACTGACAAGCCTTGTGAAGATTCAATCAAGCACCAAGCCCGAAACATTGCCTGGAGATACAACGACGGCGAGTCCAACTACAACCCTTTCGCCAGGCGTTCCCGGTCTTATGTTGGCCGACCCGAGGACGAGGAGAACAACCTTCAGCGTCGCCATACCGCCGACCAAGTCATGTCGGACAGCAGCATCAGGCGCAACGACGCGCGCGATGTAGACGACGCCGACTTTGCTTACCCACACCATGCCAACACTGCACCACCAGACTCGAGTGCTTCTTCGGACACACCCACATCCAATGGAACCCTTGTTGGCCAACCCGATATCAAACCACAAAGGGAGAAGGAGGCCCTCCCACTGGACAGAGACAACTCCCGCTCCATGTCGGAGAAGAATGTCTCCGAGCCTGCACACAAACCACGCAAGCGCCTAATGCTCATGAACTTGCTCGGTCAACCTGATCGCACCAAGACGGACAACTCTGACCTGGAACGATCCGATACTGGCGATACCAAGAAGAAGCGTAGACCGAAGATCAGTGTTGTCAGCCAGTTCAAAGCCACTATCCTTGGCTCCTGGGTCAACGTCCTTCTCGTCTGTGTGCCCATCGGTTTCGCTCTGAGATATTCCCACGCCAACGGATATGCCGTCTTCGTTGTCAACTTTGTTGCCATCATCCCTCTTGCCGCCATGCTGTCTTTCGCTACCGAAGAGCTTGCCTTGTACACTGGTGAGACTCTTGGAGGTCTTCTCAACGCCAGTTTCGGTAACGCGACCGAGTTGATTGTCAGTGTCATCGCCTTGCAACAGAACAAGATTCTCATTGTCCAAACCTCCTTGATCGGAAGTATGCTCTCAAACTTGTTACTGGTGCTCGGCATGTGTTTCTTCTTCGGTGGCCTGAACCGTGTCGTTCAGCACTTTAACGTTACTGTTGCTCAAACCGCATCCAGTATGCTTGCTGTCTCCATCGGCTCATTGATCATTCCTACCGCTTTCCAGAAATTCGGCAACAACCCTGCTGGTGGTGTCGCTCCCATTTCCCGAGGAACTGCTATCATCCTGCTTCTCGTCTACTTCGCCTACCTCATCTTCCAGCTCAAGACCCATGTTGAGATCTACAACACTCCCAGTCAAAAATCAGAAAAGAAGAAGGGTTCAACCAGACAGAAGGGTGAGACTCTCATGGGTATCGCTCGCATTGGTGCGGGTACTGCTGCGTCCGCTGGTGGCCAAGTCAACCAGTCCAACCTCGTCTACGAAGAAGAGGAAGAAGAGACACCCGCCCTGTCTATCATCGGTGCTCTCGTTACTCTTACCATCGCCACAGTCTTCATTGCATTCACTTCTGAGTTCATGGTCAGTGGCATCGACTACATCGTTGAACATGGAAACATCTCAGAAGAATTCGTTGGTCTCATCTTGGTCCCCATCGTCGGCAACGCCGCAGGTCAGTCATCATGTTTTCGTATGTAATGACAAGGATGCTAACTTTACATGTAGAACACGCAACCGCCGTTACTGTCGCCATCAAGGACAAGATGGATCTTGCCATCGGTGTCGCTGTCGGTTCAAGTATGCAAATCGCTTTGCTCGTTCTTCCTCTTATGGTCGTCATCTCCTGGTGCGGTCTGGGCAACGAAGCCATGACTCTTGACTTTGATGGGTTCCAGGTTGCCGTGCTCTTCATCGCAGTCTTGTTGGTGAACTACCTCATCCAAGATGGCGAAAGTCATTGGCTCGAAGGTATATTGTTAATGGCTGTATACATCATCATCGCTGTCAGCGCTTGGTTCTATCCAACACCCGATGGTCAAAGCCTGGTTGGGTAAAAAGTCTCCTTTGTCAATCGTTTTTACTTCTTGGACTTCTCATATGGCGTTTTAGCGTCGGACATTCCTCCTTGACATCTCAATGTACCACTACTTTTTCGTCGATACCCAAAGAATATTACTTCTGCTTAGTTAATCAAGTAACATGTTCGTTACCACTCCTAGCCATCTCAAGACTTCTTTAGTACCCTTGGGTCAGCGACATAACATCCCGGCCGACACCATGTTCAAGCCGCCAACCAAAGACGTCTATTTATTGGCCGTCTGTCTTCAACGCTTATTCATCGGCCAACAAGGCCGCTCCTTCCCAACAAGCACCCTCTGTTGCTTATCCACGTGGGTTCCATTCCTGTCATGTAAGTTATAGCATGGCGTCCCTCAGATCCGTGCCGACTATCCAAAGTCTCGAGCTACACATCATCGCCATTAATCGACATCATCAACGTCAATCCTATCAGTCCTGCCTGTCACGTGCAGGATCATTGAGATGCTCTCTGGAGCTCATATCTATGCAAGTAAGCCTGCCTCCTATATGCTCAAGTGTACCGCCTGCTCTAACCGGCGACGCCCAGCCTTCGTCCTTGCGCATCGTGACGTCGACATCGTCTTGCAACTTCGAGGCTCGAGTAATTCTTCTCACCATCTTCTTCCTTCTACATCGAGATGCCATCTTCAACCTAGTGGTCTGTTACTTCTACTGAGCATTAGGCACTGAAGCCTTGCTAGCTCGTAAGAACCAGATCCTACCTGCTCTCTACAAACTTCAACATCATTACCGTCTTTCTGCCTCGACTTCCGCCGTTCCTTCGTTCGGCTACACCTACAACGGCGCCTCTCTGCAACCACCACTCATCCATCCCGTTACCACAGGTCTCATATCTGGCTGCTGCTCTTGATTGTCTTCAAGGTCGACCCGATCATTGTGAGTAGGCCTGTATTCATCCAAGCAGCGTCATTTCATCTGTAGTGCGCACATGCCACTTGGTTGTATACCTCAAAACCGACATACATATCATCATCAACTTCTGTTCCTCCTTCCCTTACTTATGACATTCAACCTCTAGATTCACTGCCTGTTGACAAATGTCACAGGCGCCGCCAGAGCTCCGGCAACACATAAGGTAATGTCTCGATCAAGATTCGTGCCCAGCTGTCATATGTCGCTATCCAACAAACTCCCCTTCGTTCTCTTCGCCTCCATATTCTTCACCTTGACTTTCTTCACCACAACACCGACCACTTTGTCTACTCTTCCTTCTGATACGGGCGCTACTTAGTTTTTCCAAAACTTCGTCAAACAGCACAGGTCAGCGCAAAACCGTATATTCATCATCTGATCTATGTAGCCTCCCCGTCTGCATCCACTCCTTCCACACCTTGACTTCGACATCCTTCCTTACCTTTCCTTTCTTCCACCGAGACAGCATTTACTTCTGTTTCGCGGCCTTCTGACATAAACAGCTCCAATCTCATTCAATAAACCCAACCATCACTTCAGGTAAGCCATTGATCAGACCTCACCCTATATAAACTTCCCAGCCGCACCACACCCTCTTACACCGCTACATCAACATTGCCTTATACTTTCAACACATTTGCAATACATCTGCAACTTTTTCAACCTTAGCCTCTTTCGACCTCTCCCTCCTTCCACACTTCCACCTTCATCTTCTCCTACCCTCAGTTCATCCTACCTCCAACTTGTTAGACCACTCCTCTCCCTCTCTTACGCTACCATAGTTCACTTGCTCTCAGAGCGCAACCGATAAGTCAGGTAAGCTTCACTCTCACCCGATCGTAGGCGGATGCTCTACATGAACACTTCTCCCCCTCCACTTCCTCTTCTCCAACATCAACCTTCCCTACCTCTCTTCAACTCAATCATCTACACCATCACACTTCACATCCATCCTTCACATAGCTCTTCTTTTACTTGAACCCACCTCACTACCGGTGGTTCAAAGGTCGGCGGGCTATATAAACCTCTTCCGGTTCGCACCCTCCTCTACCACAACAACAATCTCTTCTACCTTCCTCGACGATCTATATCATCACACTTTGCACCTATCCTTCACATAGCTCTTTATCACCTGAGTTTCACCTCACTATTAGAGGCTCGGGAGCTGGCGGGTTACATAGACCTTCTTTTCACGAACCACTTTCTCCACCACAACATCAACATCCTCATACACCTTCCACCACCCTACATCAACCAACTCAATCTCACTACTCTGCAGCAGATTTTCTCACAATCGCTCAGATTACAGAAGCTCGTCGTTAGTTATCGAGCTCTGTCAGAGACACCACTCTCTGACACCACTCTCTACACCAAAAATCTGGCAAGGCAATCTCAAAATCCACGTAAGTCTTCCACTTCTCTATCCAGGTCATTGCAACTCCTTCCGCCATCACCTTCAGCCCCTCCCAAAATAGGGCTGTAAAAAGGCACGATCACATTCAGATTCCGAGCAGCGACTGGGAGAGCCTCAAAAGAGGGGCTCAAATCTAGGGCTCTCCGATAACTCGACTTCCCATCTCAATTTCATTGTGCCTTTCTCCGGCTTCCTCAAAGAGCCATGTATTACGCCAGAGATCGTGCTAATGGAAAACAGTACCATGGATTCCAGCACTCGCAAGCACGCCGCTTTCATACGGCCTGATGGCGTCGAAGTCATCGACGTCGAAGATGAACCTGAAAGAGACACTCCCGCGACCGATTATGAACATGAGAAACCCATCAAGCAGGAATCCGGAGAGTCTGAACCGAAGCAACCTGGAGCGCAGCCCACAGAGGATATCAATGACTTCCTGGATGGCTCGATCGCCCCCTATGCCGATGGACCCTCCGAGCCCGATTCCCAGACAGGAGCCAAACGAGACCCATCCAGAATGACAGGTTCCAGCACTTTGGGAACTTCAATCACGACCGCTGGACTCGGTACCAGCATGTTGCAGCCGCCCAAGTCATTTGTTCCCCAGAAGAAGCAGTCCGAAGCAGAACTAGCGGCTCTCCATGCTCTCCAGACCGCTTTCTTCGAGCAATACGCAGCCTCCAGCGGATATGATCTAGAAATCGAAGACAACAACGAGCCTGAAGAAGAGTTCGTGAGCCCAATTGCTTTCGAGGCTAAGTTCTTGAACGAGAGAAAGGCCTTCGTGCAAAAGAAAGTGCTTGGAAAGGCTACCCAGCATGAAGAATTGGCTTTCATGAAGCTAGAGTCGCGTTACAACAAAGAGAAGCGAGCACTCGAGGATGCCATTGAGGCTGCAGAGGACCCACTTTTTGTGCCAGAAGAGCCTCAGAGTTCAAAGAGAAAGCGAGCCTCTGCTGAATCCACTTCTGACTCCGAGAGTAAAGATATGGCGTCTAGAAAGAAGCGTAGCAAGAAGGCAAAGTCGACTCGCAAGTCACGAAAGGCCAGTCGAGGTGATATATCTCTCCTGGATCTGGAGGGTACGACCAACAACTTCTGGGAGAACGCTGAAGCCGCTCAGCAAATGAATGATGAGGCGACCGTGCAAGGAGGAGCCGATCGCACCAAAGCCTTGGCTGCTATGAAGAGAAATCTGCCTGCAGAGTCAAGAGCCGCAGCCGTACGAGACGCAGAGCGACTCACCGCAGCGATGAAGTCTTTCACTGCTAAGAAGAGCGCAGGCCCCAACAGAACCCACAGAAGCATTGTTACAACCGACGCGGGATGGCTGGTCAAGGGAATGAAGACACCACTCAAACACTATCAACTGATCAGTGCTGGCTGGATGCGCTCTCGTGAGGGCTCTGAGTCGAGCGTCACAGGCGGTATCGTCGCCGATCAAATGGGATTGGGCAAGACCGTGACATGCATCGCCAACATAGTCAACGGAAGACCTCTCAAGGCTCAAGCAGCATCTACTGTATCATCGTCACACACCACACTAATTGTGGTACCTTCGAGTTTGCTTGGACAGTGGCAGTCAGAGCTTGAGCTTCACACCGTCGAAGAGAAAAAGAGAAGGGACTGGGGACTTGGTCCCGTTACAGTTTTTAAGGACAGCTCGTCAGCAGACAGCGTACCCGCAAACTTTGATCTCTTTGACATCGTGCTTACTACATACTACGATGTTAGAAAGAGCTGGCCGATCTGTGTATTTCCTGAGGGCCTCCCCGAAGCAGAGCACGAAGCCTTCTGGATGGAGAACTATTGGGAGAAGAGAGGTCCGCTTCACAAGTTTCCTTTCCTCAGAGTTGTTCTTGATGAAGGACATGTGATCTCCAACCCCGAGACACAGATCTCGCAAGCATGCTTCAATCTTGTTGCACCATACCGCTGGATTCTGACTGGTACACCGTAAGTGGCCTCCTGACTTGACTCGAGAATCTCGTACACGGCTGACTTCTGTTTAGTATGATCAACGGAGCCAAGGACTTCTACAGCCTGCTTGCTTTCATCGACCATCCTACAGCGGTAGCAGCTACATTTGAGTCCTTCAAGTCACGATTCTGTAACCCAAAGAATCCAATGAGTCTGTCTGGCCTGACTCGACTAATCACGCCCTACATCATCTGCTGGACACACAAGCACTCCTTTATGAACGCCAAACTGACTACTCTTCCTCCACCTCGCGATCTCTCTCTCAGGCTTAAGCCTGACATTCTCGAGTTCGAGATCTACGAAGTTGTTCGCAATCGCTTCAAGATGAGAGCAGAGACCCTAGATGAGAATGGCGACCCCAGATCTTCATCCTTCCATATCTTCGCCATGTTCGCCCTACTACGACAATTGACCGCCCATCCTCTCATGATTCCCAACAAGATTTGCGACTACCTCGAGATGGAAGATTTCGACATACTGGAAAAAGCAGTAGAAAGACAGATCGATTCGGGCAATACCGGTAACAGCCTGATCCATGCCTTCAAGAACTTGATGCAAAAACAGCGTGCTGTTGCTCAACAGCGCAAGGCTGACGGCTTAGAGCCCGTTCGCGAAGGCTCTGAGACTACTCTGGATGAATTCGACGAGGGTCCGGATGAAATCGAGCAATTGAACCAGCCCGAACAGATCAAGAAGAACAACAAAAAGCGCGGTACTGGAGCTGGCCACGGAAAGGATGTGGACTACAACGGTGTCATGGAGACCCTCAAGCGTAGCACAAACTATCACATCTCGCACAAGAGATCTACATGCTGCAAGTGCAACCGTCCTGCTCACGAAGCCGTCATGACTTCGTGCTTCCACTTCTACTGTCATCTTCATCTCGAAGACATCATGCACGCTGCGGCAGAAGCTGGCGAAGATCAAGCTACTTGTATCAGGGAAGGATGCGGAAAGAAGATCGTCAAGAGCCTGGTCATCGATCCTACCGCACCCGTAAAGCCCAAGTGGTTGGCTGCTGACGGCAATGTCATTCCCTCCACGAAGACTCTTGCAGTCAAATCACTCATTCTGAGTTGGCTAGAACGCGACCCTGAGTGCAAGATCATTGTCTTCATGCAATGGAGAGCATTTTTAGGCCTGCTATCGCGCATTTGCGAGGTCGAAGGCTGGGGATACACTACCCTACATGGTGGTCTGAACAAGAAGCAGAAGGACGCAAACATTGCAAAGTTCAAGGATCTGGCTGACACCAAGATATTGCTTGCCACATTGAAGACTGGCGGTGTGGGCTTGAATCTGACTTGTGCAAACTTCGTGGTCAACGTTGATCCCTATTGGAACACCGCTGCAGAAGTTCAGGCTTTCAGCAGAGTTTACCGCATCGGTCAGGAGAAGCAGACTGAATTCGTCAATCTCACTCTCGAAGGCACCATTGACGAACATCTCAACGGCATCAAGCACAGAAAGAAGCTCGAGATCGATCGTGTCAACGTAGGCTGCAGAAAGCTGAGCAACAAGGAGATGCTCAAGGTATTTGAGCCCGTTCGTCAGAGCACCGAGGACTCTGATTCTGAATAAGCAGACATGATTTGTACTATATAGCAGGACAAAAGGGCAACTTCTGAGGCCATATCGGGCAAGCATTTATTAGCCACCATCACATACATAGCCAGGAAAACACCAAACAAAATACTGTACCCCCCAAAAACAACCATGTCCTTTCCTTTATCTCATGAATTTGGCTATGTCAGTCTGTGATCGACGAAATTTTGGCTATGTCAAATCCTCCCTAGACATATTCCCACAATTTCAAATTTACTGTGCATTTTTACAGCTGATTTTCTGAGGGTGTGATGGGTGCTGGAGAACGAGTTTGGTCGACTCGTGGCCCCTGGCGCAAAACCGCGGGTTTCGTCTCCCAAGGAAGGGGTTGGAAAATCTCAAATACATTGCGCATTTCGACAGCCAGAACTTGAGCTTGTGATGGAGGTCGGGAGGAGTAGAGTGTCGTCTCTGGCGTAGAATCGCGGGTTTTGGTCTCTCAGTATGATGGGATTTCATTTGTAATGTGCATCTTGACAGCCTGCTCTTGAGGATGACATCGTCAAGGAGATGAATACAGTGTCTCATTTCTTATACATGGTTGCAGTTGAGTACAGTATCACGCCGCCAATTGCTACCACGACACCAAGAATACTGTAGCCGCTGATGACACTACCACTCCAAATCCAGCCCAAGGTGACGATCGTTACAGTTTTCGAGTGGCCTACGACAGTACTGGCTACTGGTCCGGCTCCAGCGATGATGGCGAACTGAGACAGATTGAGGAGACACGCGCAGAGGCCGCTCTGTTTAAGTCAGCTCATGTCATCTTGAGTCGGGAGGAGGAAGGACTTACCAGCATAATCATGATCCACCGATGAAGTGAGACTTCGCTGAACACTGGCAGTGTATCGACGAAAGGAATTAGGTAGATGAGTAGAACTCCTCCAAGTAGTGATTGGTTGTGCAATAGTTGCAAACTTGACATCTGAAGCTTCTGGTGGTAGTGACCAATCCAACAGGTGTAGATACCGCTCATGAGTACGCCGCTCAAAGCGAACACGACGCCATAAAAGCTGGTTTCTTTGGTTGTTGCACCAGGTCTGACATCAAAGTACGTGACCATGGCAACACCAGCGCAGACAGGGAGCAGAGCACATACAGCCTGTCTTGGAATGGTTTTCCGATATAGGACGTAGTTCAAGAATGCAGTGATAGGTGTCAGGAGCACTCGAGCGGTCTGATAGAAGGTGATAGACGAGTAAGCCAGGGAGAGGTTTGGCAAAATGACGTTCAGGCACATTGCGGCGGCCAGGGGCAGGATGTCGCGAAGCGCCGCTCGCTTTCTCTCGAAGAAGGCGAATTTAGAAGAAGACACGGTGTGGAGAGTCGCAAATGTGACTAGGAAGTGGAACGTCGCGAAAGAGACTTGAGCACTGCGGAAGGCCGGGTCGTCAAAGATGGACTTGTTGATGAAGACGATAGATGTCGTGGCGATGATATTGACCCCGATCCAGAACAGCAACTTCGAAGGCCTCTTCGCTGGAGTGGGAGCCTCTGCGCCTTCCTCGTCCAGCTGCTCCTTCTCTTCTAGTAACTCGTCGGTTTCTTGCTCCTCCATCTCAATGTCGTGCTCCTGTTCGAAAAATGTTGGGTCTTCGATCTCAGCGACCGTAGCTGTCGCCTCATGTTTGGTGGCCATGGTGTGAATATCAGATTCTCAGGGAATGAGTGAACTAGAGGAATAGGCTGACTCTTATGGACAGAGGCTGAACGCCATGGGATTCACAGTGGTACGCGCGGAACACGAGGACGTTGACAATTGAGTCGTTTTGCGACATATTCTGGACCTACAAAGGGAGAAGATACGAGATACACACACATGCGGCTAGCTGAGAAATTCAGCTCTGAAGATACCTCGTACATTTCAGAGACAGTCTTGTGCAAAGGGGTGCAGACGATAAGGCAGGGGGCTTCTCTGGAGGTTTTGTGGAAGTGAGCGTGCACGGACCCCAGCGGTGATCGGCAAAATGGTTCTCCAAAATGTGTCCCAATGTCAGAGTGCGCGGTCTTACCGTTCCCTGTTTCCGTCCTTTGTCTCAATTTAAGCTGCGAGAACGATGGTCAGAAAAAACGGTTTCGTATAGCGTCGATTCGCCAATATGGAAGCCATCTCCCTTCGTGCAAGAGAAGCCATCCACCTTCGTCGCCGTCATGCGAATCTGTCTCCGTCGGTGCTCATGCCTCGCAGGCATAGCTGTGTTCACCGACAAGATTCCTTACACTCTGATCTATGTACGATGAATTCCTTTGATCTTTTGCTATGCAAGGAGGACTATGTCTTCTTATTCAAATCATGATGCCTTGTCCATACTTTCTGGTTCTAAGCATCTTTGCTCTGACTCAAAATGCCCAGTTCAATTCCATCAGAGAGTGGGTTGAATAGTGTATTTGATAAAATTCGTGACTGACCATGCTGCAGCAGTGAAAGAGCACGCTTCCATCTGGGAGGATGCTCCCTTTCTCCATGGCACGACTCGATTTGAGCCCCAGTCTGGGATCAGTAATATCATGATTACAGGTGGTGCTGGTTTCATGTAGGCAAAACCGCAGAGTAACATCACCGAATGAATAGCTGATCTGTGCAGCGCCTCGTGGGTGGTGCGACACCTTACCAAAACCTATCAAGGTCACTACAACATCATTTCATTCGACAAGCTGGACTACTGTGCGACACTCAACAACACGGCACAGTTGGGTGAAGACATGAATTTCACCTTCCACAAGGGCGACATAACGAAGCATGAGGATGTGATGGACTGTCTGCGAAAGCACGACGTTGACACAGTCATGCACTTTGCCGCACAGACTCACGTTGACTTGTCTTTTGGTAACTCAAACGACTTCACAAGTACCAATGTTGTCGGCACGCATGTTCTACTTGAGTGTGTCAAACTGTACGGAGTCAACAAATTCATTCATGTCTCTACCGATGAAGTATATGGAGAGGTCAAGGATGACGGTAAGGATCTTTTGGAAGATGCACTTCTTCTGCCAACCAATCCATATGCAGCATCCAAGGCAGCTGCAGAAATGTATGTCGAAGCATACCGCAAAAGCTTTAATGTACCAGCGATCGTCGTACGCAGCAACAATGTCTACGGCCCGCATCAGTTCCCGGAAAAAGTCATTCCGAAGTTCTCCATGCTTCTGCAACGGCACGAGAAGCTATCCCTACATGGCGACGGGACACACACGAGACGATATCTCTATGCTGGAGACGCAGCCGATGCTTTCGATACCATACTTCACAGAGGTCAAGTCGGCCAAGTCTATAACGTCGGCTCTTCGGATGAGATATCCAATTTCACGCTTTGCTCTATGTTACTGAGACAGTTTGGACATCCCAATGGAACAAAAGAAGAAGTCTACAAGCACGTGGTGCACTGTGAAGATCGTCCATTCAACGACCACAGATACGCAGTCGATGGATCGAAACTCAAACAGCTTGGCTGGAAGCAAAAAACAACCTTCGAGGAAGGCCTTAGTATCACAGTCGGATGGTATAGGAGGTATGGTGACACATGGTGGGGCGATATCTCGGACCGATTGACACCCTTCCCGACTGTACCGACTGAGGGGCAGATCGATATAGCAAGGGACACTGAGATGACCGGCTCTCCTGTCAGAACCAAGAAGAGTGGCAAGCGAGGCTTTGACGAGATTGCCGGATCACCAGATATCAAGAAGCGGAGAGAGACTGACCATCATATGGATTCTGTGCTGGGTGCAGTCAAGGTCTAAACGTGAAGTAGTCGCTCCTTCGAATAATGACAACATGATTAAGACTCAACGTTTTTGTGCTTGAGAGCAGTAGTATGATGGTACCATGAATTTTGCACTCTTCCAAGAGCTATCCCCATTCTTGCCTTCGATGGACCGTGGCTATGCTTATTCCCGGGTGCTTACCGCATTCCAGCGGCATGTGGTTGTCGCTCTACGTGTTTCTGCGCTTTGTTGTGTGTTTATGTGCCCTTCTGTAGCGAGGCAGCAAGTCATACTAGCCGGCAAACTGGCAGAGCTTCCCACTTTCAGTTACTTGCTAGAAGTACTATGGTAACAGCATTATCTCTTGCAGTCTTGCAAAAATGACATTGAATAATACGTCAGCTGGAGCGTATACCGCGCGGAAAGACGATGTGGTGGTCGAGTCGGCGGATTGTTATCTGGATCTTATCGATTTGTATGGGCCCATAGGCAGATGTTTACGGTATCGAAACTAGGAGCGCTTCCATGTTGATGAAAGTTCACTGCCTACCAAGAAGATCGGGGGTGTGGCCCAATGGGCTCACCTCATCAACTTCACCAAAACCTCTCCAAATCTGAGTATAAATAGAATCCAGGGGTGTGAGTTCGACTCACGCCTTGGCTGGTCGCGTTGAAAGATTCGGTTTCAAAGATGTTTCCCCATTAAGTTCTGGTTTTTTGCTGTTTTGCGCCTCTATGCTCAGACCGCTGCGCTCCTGGGCAGAATGCATGTTTTGTAGCAAATAGGACGTCGCCCGATCGTTGCGAGCGGCTGGCACTCTGTGCGAAGTCTGTTGAGTTTACGGCGCGGGCGCGCCGAGAACGTCGTTCTCTTCCTCGGTCTTGAGCTTCTTTCTAGGCGGAGGTCCGCCTGTCGCTTTACGGACCTGTGGAGGAGGTGTCATTTCGTCCTCAGAACGTGGCCTTGGATCATCGCCTTCCATTTCACGGAACATTCTCTTGTGTTCTTTCCTGAGCAGCCGGAGCACCTTTCTTCTGCAACTGTCTTTGTCGAAATTTGAAGGCCAGCCATGATCCAAGTAAGTCTTGTAAATCTCCTGTGGTTACTTTTAGCGATTGTATGAATAGCATTGAGATGACATACGGCTGTGACCAGCGAGCCAGCGTGTAGATGCACAGGCTGGTCACTGAGATCTGGATGCCATTCTGTCAATCCGTGAGCCTCAAGCTCTTCTTCATCTTTCGGTCTGATGACCCGACTGTGAAAAGCTCCAGAAGTGGGGCCGTTAATTGGGTCAGATGTTAGCATGAATACAAGGTTCTCGTATCTCCTGATCCAGTTGTCGAAGAAATCCTTGACTGGAAGGGTGAGATGACATTTCCATCGTTCAGTCTTCGGTATGGCCTCCGACTCGTCCCAAGGTAAATTTGAATTGAGACTGTATTGCATGATACTGAATGCGGTCACGGTACCTAGAGAGCATCAGTTGAATGTCAAGTACTTACCTGAACATAGCTCACCCTGCTCGGTGTCCAAGATAAGCGAATATCCTTCTCTGTCTACGCCTTCGGTCAAGTACAAACAGTGGCTAGGAACGGGATACACTTCGTCCATCCAGGTATTGCTCCATGGTGTGCCTCCTGCGTAACATATGGCACAGGTCTCATAATGCAGCAGAATTCGGTCGCCATGGTTCACAGAGCGAAGGTAAGGTAGATGACGTGCGAGTTCGACGACAACATCGCTCTTGCCGCTGTCTTTGAGCACGTCGATTTCCTCAGATTCCCACCCACTGGCGGGCGGAACAATGAGGGCTTGGTCGTTTAGATATGGATGCCTGATTATCTGCTGGTAGAAAGCGAGTACGGCATGTACAGTCTCATCTTGCGAGTACATATTTTTGTGTCGCAAAAACTGTCTGGAAGTGAACGATGAAGTGACGTCGAGCTCGAGCGCGTTGAATAGACAGTTATGCTGCATGCTCTTCATAACTATGTCCACTTTGTGTAAAGATGGCTAGTTATGTAATGACGTACATGACCCTGGCTATAAATTGTGTCTCTGCTCAACGCGATATCTGCGATCCTGCTGGACGCCTTTAGAACGCACAACAATTGCTCAATCTACACAAGGCTACACTTGAGATCACAACCATACAAAATGATAACAGAGATCAAGCCACGCAGCTTGATTTCTTTGCATCTTCGAGTTATGGCATGTACGATCGGGCGGCCGAAGCTTTATCTTTCACTCTGGCCTAGGTAGTAGATGCGAGCACTATTCCAACCCCGGCTCGACATTTGCGCTGCCTACACCCGCTGCTGTACGTATCTTCTTGAACAAGCACCTGTCCTAATTACTTCACTTCTTCTTATCCTCGAAAGATACGACTTGCTGTCACTTCTGTTTTGATGGTTGTCTAGCGCAGACGAGGCATGAAACAACTCACATTTCACGGCGTAGATTGTGCCCTCTTCTGCTGTATTAGCAATCTCAGCCATAGACCCTCGACCATGTCACAATTGTCTGAACGCAGAGTCCTGATTTTCTTGCAACGCGCCAACATGGGATGCGTGAATGCGGCGAGGATTGTTTGTCTCTCAACTTACGGTCTCCCTCGCAGTCCAGGTCTGTGCATTCAGGCCACCAGTAAGCAATCGATGATCAAGCCTCGAGACACAGAGAGCAACTTGAGCTCGCAGACGAAAGAATCAAGCAGCTTAAATCGTCCCTTGAAGACGTCACCACCAGACACGATGAAGAGGTCAACAGCCCGACTTCCCATGAAGCACTATGGAAGTCCGAAAGTGAAACCTTTGCCTTGAGATTCTGTTCGAGAGAAAGTGAGCATCAGAGGCAACTCGACTCTTTCTCGTACTCCGGCGGACAAGGTGTTGTTCTCAGAAGTTACTCTGCATCGAGTCAACTACACATCATCAACTCCATCCATGTCACTCTTTTCGACAGGCTGGGCCCATCTTACATCTATCAGACTTCCGCTGAGAGTCAAGTTGTCCTCCACTCTCAGCGGACATAGTCCACTGTCTATAGTCCACTCTGCATCGGGTCAACAAGAGTCACGACAAGACACGACTCAATGGCGGGATCGAGAGCCTCAGAATGGAAGGGATGATCACATGCTTGTCCAGAAACAAGCGAGACCAGATTACACGCGCTTTGTGTATCATCTGCGAGCGGGTCCATAACCATCACCCGATGGGATCGATACCTGCAGTTGCTCGTCAATGCAACATGCTGTCATATATGTAATGCGACGGATAATTTGAAGAAAGGCACAGTCATTTCTCGGTTTGAGGAGGCGCTCCGAGAGAGTGTATTACACAACCATATTCGGTGGACAAGGCTCAATTTCCGGAAGTTAATGTGCATGGATACAAATGTTTACACAAGCCTTTTATAACTCGAGGACAGCACCTCGACAAACGATCCCTCAACGTCCAAAGCATAGTCTTGGTACTCAATGACAAAGTACTGCTTCGGCTCCTGATCACGTTCGAACAGCAACGGGATCGTGACCGTCGATGTGGCCATCTTGGAAAGGAGTTTCTTCGGTCGATATAGGTTCATCGACGTCATGAATATCAATGATGGCTTCTTCTTCGTCGTCGAACTGGCTCTTCATTCTGAAATGCATACCCTGTCGAGTCGATTCTGGAGTTCTGGCGGTACCGCTCATTCTCTTCATGGCTGATTCGAAGGTCTTCCTTACTGAGTCGAAGATCTTCCTTCAATTTCAGGCTTTCATCTTTCCAAACTTGTCTCTCAAGCTCCAAATCTTCTTGAATCTTGAGGACACTGGCTTCAGCTACTTTGGCCTTCTCGATGAAGTCGTTGTGCTCTTGGGATTTCGATTTGAGCCTTTCGTCAAGAGCGACGTTTTGTTGGGTGACTGTGGAGACCAGGAATGTCAAAGTGGGTATGTCGAAGAAATCAGCCATGTTGTAGGTATTGGATCGATCGAAAACTGTTGATGGAACGACAAAGGTCGAGATGTGAGAAAGGTCTTGTCAAGATTCGCTGTTATGTTCTACATCGGATCGAAATCAGCAGGAAAGCACCATTCCGCGCACATGACTACCTAATCTCGAGACAACAACCAAGACACGTCATCAACAGTCGTCGTTTCCGTTTTTGTGATGGAAAAGACCACCCTACCAGTCAGATGTTTCGTGACTCATTCCGATGGACGTGTTGTACTCTGCCATATCTCGAAAACGGATGTCGGTTCAGGGGTATCGTGCTTTGGTGTGCTGTGTACATGCTGACGTTTGTCGGCATGTGTCAAGCTCACGGCGCTGTTCGCATGAACACTCACATCTGACAAGGGCAGCACAACAGACAACAGATAGATAGCGGGGAAGATCGTGGGTATCATTGTACAAAGCAGGATCCAAGGTAGGCCGACAATCTAATCAAAGGGCAATCGTCTCAAAGATTCACCACCTTGTCGTTTCTTCATCTCTTGCATGGCGCCAATGGCAGAGGGTACCTTGATACCACAGCAGTCGTCCCAAGTCTTGCCGCTGTGATCGTGAACATGCTTCATGCCACCTTCTGGAGCGACTTGACCTTGACCGCCTTCCGGTTCCTCCATCTCACCGGCAACATCAGTCTCTTCTTCTGTGCTCATGCCATCGACGGCAGGCACCAGACCGCCAAAGAGAAAGTGTTGCATAACAGGAAGCTTGCCCAAGACCTCGGCGACAAACATCTTCTTCATACCGGCCTCTACCTTTTCCCAGTTCTTCGCACTGCTGATGTCGTCGAGCATAGGAGAGTGCCAACGCAAACCATCAACATTCTTGACACTGTTGACATATGCGACTTGGTCGAGATACAGATAGTCCTTCGAGCACTCTTCGAGGATAAGAGGCTTGTGTATTGACATTGGTCGGATGTGAGGGTGGTGAACGAGCTGGGCGCTGCCGAAGAGGAAAGGAGCGAATTGGTAGTCATCGAGACCCCAGACACCATGTGAGCCAGCAGGTTCGAGGTAGTATGTGGACTGAACGACACGCATGACGCGGAGGTAGCGAGGAAAGACGACCAGGGCGAGTTGTGGGAAGGTAGACTGTGGGAGGAGGTCCAGGCGGTTTAGACACAGTAGCCAGATGAGGAAATTGAGCTCGTGACCAGAGCCGTAGTCGATGCGAGTCTTGTTGCCAAAGGAGTGGAAGATGTATGTTGAGACATCGTCTTGAGCAGCAGTCTCTGTCACACCGAGCTTGTCGTGCCATTGTCTAAGCAGTGATTCGACCTTGTCGAGGTATGTGACGAAAGCCTTGTTGCCGAAGCGGGAGCCGCCAGCGTCTTCAGCAGGACAGTCAGCAACCAGTCTCTCAGCTTCGTCCAAGATTTTGACTATCGTGTTGACTATCGGGTCTCTTTCTGCTTTCTGAACAGTGGTTACAGTTGTCTCGCGGACTGAGTCTGAAAGTCCAAAGACGAAGGCCGTGAGCAAGTTGTAGGTAGGAGAGGCGAGGAAGAGATGATGATCTTTCTTGGAGAGAATGCGACGGGTAGGGTGTTGGTATGTGATGTCTTCCTTCTTCGGCGGGGCAGGTAGAGCAGGAGTCTGGGGCGGTGGATTTAACGGAGGTTCGTTTGCTTTGTCTTGCTTGCGTCGAGGGATGAGCTTAGGAAGCTTGTGGGAGAGATCTGGCGGCGGGCTAGGGATTTGACTGTCCGGTATGGGTTCGGCGGACGGCATTGTGTGGTGTGAGGTGGTGGTTGGCTTTCTAGGTAGTCACGATGGAGGGGCATCGACTTTCAAGGACCTGAATGGTCCGTAGATTGTTGGAGGACGGACGGCCTTGGCAACGGTCTGCCACGAGGCTGCCGTGTTTGCGGAGCTGTTGATCATTTCACTGATCCTGATCATCTCGACGACGCGACTCGACTCGCCTCTGCACGACGACCAATCTGCGCCTGTCCATCTTGTAGCGCCTGCCCTGTCGCCATTCTTCTTGGGGCTTGGCATACCTTTCCACCGCGATCCTAATCGGCTATTCCAACTGTCGACATTCCTGTCTCGAACGCCAAGCTAGGCTTCTAACGAGACGTCATCAGGCCCGCCTAGTTCGCCGAATGTGATGATTGACAGAAAGATTGTTATATCTTCCTGCATGCCATAGCCCAACACGGCCCTCGGGCATGTCCTGTTTCCGATGGTCAAGCGCCCGCGACTCCCCTTTCGCATCCCCTTCTTCCGCATCTTCTACAGCACCACTTATACCACCCTCTTCCTCCTCATTCTCATCTTACTGGCCATTACTCCGGCAACCCTCATCTATACCGCCCTTCGCGCCAGCGCCTTTCAATATGTCTTCGAGGTCGGCGGTATCTATGTTCTTGTCGCCATCTTTACCCTCTTCATCTACTCGAGTAGACTTTACACCAACCGCTCGGTTCTCGCCGCCGTCGGCAAGTCCTGGATCCCCGTACAGCCCGGCGAGGTCAGCAAAAAGGTCCGCAAAGAAGTCGTCAAGGCCGCTAACAGGAGTGCCTTGATCGCCTACGAAACAAAGCCGAGGAATCTGCACCCAGATCTTGCTCGTCTCAAGAAAGACGACAATGACTTTCATCATGCCGAACCCACCACTGTCGGCAAGATAGTTCACGTCGACCCACAACATCCTCCTTGGGGACGAGTCTCTCACGCTGGCTGGTCTTCACCCTCGCAATTAGATGCCCATCTTGCCCCTCATGTCCACTTTCGCACTGTCGTCATGGAGCTGCCCAACCTTGTCGAAGCCCGTGCCGTCTCACTAGCTCCTCCCGATTCCTCCTTCGACCCCCAAACACGAGACGGGACCGCCACTCCCGACCGACAGGTCGTACACTTGCTCTCCAGGAAGCCGACAGCAGACATGCGATCATACCTGGCTCAACTGTCTGGCCTCGGTCTCATACCGCCAGAGGCCGGTCAAGATTTCGTCCAGCGCTACGAGCACGCCCGCTTCTCGCCCATCCCAATCAACGAAGACGACTTCGAGGACCTCATGTCCGCCTTTGCAATCTTGCTCGCCAACTTGAATCAGCTTCCGCCACGACTCATCGACTTGGCTCACTCCTCTAGCTCCGATTTTACTTCCGACTCATCCAGTCTATCTTCCATTTCTTCCCGCAGTGACAGCATCTCTTCTTCTATTGCCGGCTCTGTCTTCCGCGCTCGCACACCCGGGTCGCGTCTACCATCCTTCTATACCCCTCGCGCTTCATTATCTGTAGCACGTACACCCTCGCCGACTGCCCGTCGTATCGTACCTCTATCAACACCTCGGCCGCTCACCACTCAGACTGGAAATACCATCTATCGCACGCCTTCTCAACAAACCATGTCAACCATGCATTCGGTACGCAGAACATTACCGAGAGGTCCACACGGCATGGTTGACGATAATGGCTCTCCTGCGGCTAGTCTCCATAGACTGGAGAGCTACGAAAGCCAGCAGAGTGTCATCCGCACACCATTCCGCTCGAGCTCTGGAGGCTCGTACTATGGTTGAGATCCTGTTCATTTGTCTTCTACCTTCTATACTATACCCCTTCTTTCTACATTAATGAGAATAAAAATGTTTAATGCCTTCACCATCTATTCCTTCTACTGAGATGCGTGTCGTGAGTCGTGACTTCCAGCATACATATGCCGCTTCCTCCGATCACATGCACAAGCACATGACCATCACAAGACAAGGCTCCGTGACCACGATATGCACAAGCCAGTAAAGTCCATCTGAATCCACGATCCAAGTTTGTATAAGCACACGATGGCGTAGGATAAAATCAATGATCTTGTTGTATTCTACTTTCTTCTTGTGACTGTGGGAGGCTAATTGAGTAGAATGAGGATTCTTTCATATGAGAGCTGCTGTAGCTCCACACCCACGACAGGCTAATCTCAATGTTCGCAAAAGTAAAATGTTGCTTCACACTCAATCATGCCCTGGCCAATCGGTCCTCTCTCCTCCATCAACGTTTCCCTGATCTGCTTTGCGTCAGCCATACCAATGGGGAAATCTTCAACATTGTCAAACACTTTATCCATCAGCTCGTTCGGCAAAGTCTTGAGCTTCTCGATCTCCCCTCGCTGCTCTCGAATCTCTTTCTCCCACCAATCTTTCCGTTGCGGTGGCACTTTTGCGGTCGACAAGACTCTGACATGAGGATTCACGAGGAAAAGAGCCAAGATTTTCCGCTCGCCTGGCTTCGTCTCATCTTCGAGTTTGAACGAACCGACGTTATGTTGCAGGACATTTGGAAAAGCGAGTAGACGACCTTGGTCACACATGACACTTCCCAGGTTCTGGATGAGCGGATCAAACTCGTTTTGAAAGCCAGTGATCGTTTCGAGGTGGGCGTAGTCGAACTGTTCGTACTCCATGTCGAACCACGACTCGTCGCTACCGTTGTGACGGAACTTTAGTTGGGATGGTGTGATGTTGGTGTTCGAGTAGTAGTAGATTGCTGTCGCGACAATTTGCTCATTGTGCAGACCTGTACGATTCGTTAGTCCCAGGGGATGCCTGACGCCAAGTCTGATAGACTTACCTTCGACGTGCCAGCTACCTCCGTCCCATTCTGGGTCATCAGGAGTCAAATAGGTATTGGCCAGTTTGACGATAACCTGTAGTCCACTACCGGCGTACTCCTTGCGAAGATCTAGAGGAGGCTCTTCTGGTATCTCGCGGGGTTTGTACGGTTTTGGTTCAGGCAATACCAGGACACGCATGTTTTCCCTCCACCACTCATCAAGCTCCCATCCGTCTACGCCATCTTCTGCCTCTTCGTCTATACCAAGCCTCTCCGCAGTCTCCGCAAGGTGGTCATTAGCGCGTTCGACGAGATCCTGGAGCTCTGCCTTCTCTCCGTCGGTTTCTGGTCGCCGCCTGAGTGTCCAGTGTATTGGCCGGTGCTCGCCATAGGGCCATGTGAACTCGAAGTCGTTGATTTCAACGCGAGGCTTGTATGGTCTGACAAACTCACGATGTCTCTGGATGCCGTTGTGCTCATACGGCCCACCACCAGTATGACTGAGGACCTGATCCCATAGAGGTACCGCTTTCGCGATGACCTTCTCGACCAGGCCGTAGATATCAGGATGTTCTTGAGGATGCAGGTTGTTAATGTAGCTAGTGATCTTAACATCTTCCTCGCCTTCGAACTTGATGTCACATGGAAGCCACTGAAATTGGTCTGACCAGCCACCGCTGATGGGAAGCTCAGGCTTTTGGATGATCTCACCTTGACCGCAGTAAGAAGTACAGTCTTCAAGGCCAACATCACCATTCTTCAAAACTCTCGAGCGACCATAGATCAAAGGAAACATGGACGGGTGAACAAGATCGAGGACTCTTTCGCGTGTTCCGGGATGCCAATCTTTGTCCTTGTCGGGTACGTTTTCCAATGCCGCAACCGCCTTGTTAAGATCACGCCTGATTTTCTTCGAGATCGCAACATCCGAGTAAACAACCTGAGTATCAACATCGATTGGTGTGACAAGTCCAGTCTCTTCCAATGTTTTGGCCTTGTCGCGAAGCTCAGCAACACAGTACTTCCACATCGGCTCACTGAAGTCAACCTGACTCATAATCTCAGACATCCATTTGTCGCAGATTTTATCGTCGAAAATCTTGCGAAACCATTTCGGCTTTTTCATGATCTTTTGCATTGCCAGAATCATGTTGGTTTCGCGACGTGCGAGGATGACGCCCTTCCAGTCCGTCGGATCCACTTCTACCAAGTGATGATGTGGACAATTGTTTCGCCGTATCTCGGAAGGATTGAGGTCCATACCCCAGCCGGGGAACACTTGCTCGCCGGCATCGTTAAAGAAGTGATGGCATTTGATGCTGTCTTTGGTCGGTGGTAGGGTCTCCGGAGCTGACATGTTGAGTGATTGCACAGATTCGAAGGCGGCTGTTCAGCAACGAAACCACAGCTTGTGACTTGAACGTCTACTTATAGCCTAATGCATCCTGGGAATCGTTCGAGTCGTGGAAATTACATGTTGGAACCAGACGTGTTTCGGAGTCGCTTGCTTGGCTTCTCCAGGCAGCGGCAGGCAGCTGCAGGCAGACGCGACCGACGATCACGACAAATGGTCACAGACTTGTGAGCAGCCAGAAGCATGGCAATAATCAATATCGATATCCTCTGTTTATGCTTTGTGCCAGGAGTGAGGGCGAATTGTTACAAGACTCAGGGAGAATGTTGGACAAACTCCTCAAGGAAGGCGTGGGGAAAAAGTCAGGGAGCTGGTCAGAGTCGCAGATTGTCTTTGTTCTCTATGGTCGTCATTTTCTCTCCTCCCTCTTCAAAAGTACACTTCACGTGAACATCAAGTTCCTCTCCTTCGCCAGGTCTTTGAGCTCGACCCTAATTCTAGCCTTCCGCCCATCCAAAAACGTGCCAAGTGGTCTTGTGCCGGGTACAAGCTCCTCTTCTCTTTCCTTCCACTCTTCTCCTACATTCTCTGCATCGTCCTCATCGGAGTCCCATTCTTCAACGCCGTTCCACGTAGCCATATCAACGCGGTCTTTCTCGCCAGTCTCTAGTATGAGGCGAAGTTTGTAGGGCTCAACTCCCAGGCGTCTGCCAATCACTCCGTGAACCTTGTAGATGCTGCATGATTTGGGTATCTCGACGAGCAATGGGTCTTGCTCATTTGGCAGATTGACGACATTTGCTGCTGCTGGAGAATACACTGTGCACTCCAACAGTCTTGCCGCGAGAGAGTTGGGGTCGACTTCGTTTTCCGTTTTGCGTTCGACTTTTGGTTCGCCGTACTCCTCACACAGTCCCTTCCACCTCGGATGAGCTGAAAGAGTCTCCTTCTCCTTTTCTTCTGGAGCTAGAGAAAGCTCTCGCCCAATTTGAGAGAGGTAGTAGGACTCTGAATTTATTCGCTCCTTGTCTGTAATCTTTGAGTAGTTGAGTGTTTCGAGTTGGGGGAGTCGGGCGATGGTGAGCATGTAGCCGTCGGCTGAAGTTAGTGGTTTGCCGTCGGCCGAGCGTAGTGAGGAGAAGAGAGGGTTATGGGCGATGCGCAAATGCTCCAAGCCTGGCACGATTGCTGCGAGGTGGTTGATGAGATCCCATGAGGTCATGTTGTTGTATGCGAGATCCACGTCGACTATTGTTTCTGGTAGCTTGAAAGTGGCAGCCGTGTGCTTGCTCCTTGTGGCATCTGCGATCTGGTTGTTCTTAAGCCCTAGCGTTTGTAGATGGGGACAACATTCTTTGAGATGCTTGATGTCTTCCAGACTCGAGAAAGCGTTGTCCTCCAAAATGACAGAGGTCAAAGTGCTGGGTAGGCCGCAGTTGTCCAAGGAGCCCAGCTGGTTGCTCGATGCCGAGAGCTCCTTGATTCTAGGCATAGAGCGCAAGAGGTTTTCTAGCTGTGAATCAATCAGTATTATGCGTTGCATCTGCTGCAAAGCTTAGACTTACCTCTCCTCCCGTGCACAGCATGTGATCGAGACTCGCCGAAGTAATCTGGGCGAGCCCGGACCCAGTGCTGTTGGGGACTGTTCGATGTGAAACATCTCGCAGACGGTTTGCACTGTCATGATTTAGCATGGTCTAAGATGCTGATCGGACTCGTCTTACTCCAGTCGCAGAAACTTTAGCTTCGGTAGCCGGTCGCAGATCTCAGAGATGTCGTCAAGAGTCTCAAACAGATTTCTTCCCAGATCCAAGTCGGTGATGTTTGGACACGTTTCGAGGATTTGATCTAGACTATCTTCTTGTGTCGTATTTGTACCATCGTATGCTGCGACCAGCAAGTCGTCCAAGACCACGATACGGAGATTCTGAAGTTGAGCTTGCTGTCGAGCGATCTTCTCGAAGCCGACTTCTTCAGCTTCTTTACCGCTGATTCTGATGGTGTTCTGACTTGATGCATCTCCGCCCGTCTCGGCAGCCGCATATTTTGTCCTCAGAGCCTCCAGAAAAGTCCTCGGTTTGTCCCATACTGCCGATGGACGCAAGAATGATCCAGGAGTGGGATGTGAACTCCTACCTTGATACAGAATCAGACTAGTTCTGAGTATTCAGAGAGCGTATCTTTCGACCTACACTTGAAATATTCTATGCCATCATGACTTCCAGAGTGCTTTCCGCGAGTAGGATCGTCCCATTCCACACCAAGCCATTGGCCTGATTTACCCTTGACTTCGCCGATGTAGCGCACTGTACAGCGCTCGCCTTTTGTAGAAAGGCGTTTGCCAGGGTAAAAAGATGACATCAAGACAGTTTGTGAGTCGTGTCGAAGTAGCGAGCTGGAAGAGGGTCTATTTCACGATGGTCTGTGCCCAGGCTCAGACTGATCAAGAGCGAGGGAGATTGATTCGGTTTCTCTTGAAAATAGAATAACAGATGCGATCTGGAGAACCTTTCTTGAAAAGAACTTTTCGAGACGCGAATAGCACACTGCCATTTGAATTGCAAAATACATTCGTCAGGCGTCCGTATCAAGACACCTCGAAACTCGCACACCACTCAACGCGTCCTTCCGCGAAACTTTCGCGCTCATCTCTCTTCCGCCGACGACAAACGGACCAACAATATCCGTATCAAAAGGCACCTTTATTCCAGAAAGACGGCAAATTTATTTCCCTCCACCATTTGCGGATCATCAGGAACCTGAGAATATTGCATCTTTCTTTGCTCATCTGACGACACAACCCGAACCGCAACCATGCCTGGCAGAAAATCAAATCTTTCGACCGTCACGAATGGCGAGGATGAATCACCTGCACCCACTGGCCGTGCAGCCCGTGAAGGATCGAGTGTTGAAGTGTGTATCGATACGGGTCCAGATGAGATGAGACGGGGTACTGACAATGAAGCAGGACCTAGCCCTACCACGCACCATGATTTCGCGGTTAGCAAAGGGAGTTCTTCCTCCCAACACATCAATTCACAAGGACGCACTATTGGCACTGAGCAAGAGCTGTACTGTGTTCGTGAATTTCTTGGCTGCGAAGTAAGTCATGCTGATGTTTTTTCGATGCTCCCTAACGATTAGTCTCATAAAATGATTCCTGTGACTATGTGCTGACTTTATCCACTCAGCTCGAACGAATATGCACAAATTGCCGGCAAAAAGACAATTCAGCCCGCAGACGTAATGGCAGCACTCAAGGAGAATGAGTTTGAACATTTCATCCCCAGACTGGAAGCAGAACTCAAGAGTAAGCCCCTCCTTCCTCTAACATTATCGTAATTCTTCCTAACCACTAATACGCCTACAGAATACAACACAGTGCAATGTGACAAACGCAACTCCTACCGCCGTAAGATACGCGAGGAAAAGGCATCAAAAACAGGCGATGAAAAGCACGCAGACAGCGGTGCTGAGAACGGAGATGCAGATGCTTCGATGCTTGATGCCACCGAGGTGTCTGCTGTAAACGGTCACTCCAGAAGCGATGACCAGCCGCCATCGAAGAAGATGAGACGGGAAGCCGGCGAAGAGGACGTCTCAGAAGGCGACGAAGAGGAGTTCCACGATGCCCTGGAGGGTGAAGATGACGAGGCCGTAGAAGGTGATGGTGATGACGAGGTTGAAGAGGACGAGGATGAAGATGAGGATGGTGATGAGGAGCAGGTGGAAGATGGAGGTGATGAGGAAGATGAGAGGATTGGGGATGGTATGAGGGACGAAGCACTGGATTCTGCTGAAGACAGCGATTAGGCATTACGCCGGTACGAGAGCAGAGGGACATGGACACCCAGACGAGCAAAGACTGGTGGCTATTAGAATTCACAGAACCTGGCACGAGCTCCATAGGCCAAATTGAGCTTGCTCTACGCATTGCTACACATCATTATTGCAATTTGCAGGAGCTCGGAAGACATTGCAGACGATTCAACCTTTTGTGTGTATGAGGCGACTTGCTCTATCGCATCACTGTATGTAGTGTTGTGTAACTCCGTGAAGCCTTTCCTTGGCCGGCCATGGCATGCTGTTCAAATTTCCGAAAGTGTATAACCCTCAACGCCGTGCGCCATGCTTGAAGAAGAAGAGGACGTGAGATCGTCAGTGTAGACTTGAGATGGCCATCACTGTTGGCGCGAGTTCATCATGGAGAGCTCGCGATCGGCCATGGCAAAAGGATCGCCGTACCTGTCTGGATTATGTTAGCCACTTGACAAGATGCCTTAAGGATGGACTCAGGACGCACTGCCGATGATACGGTTCTTGTCTACAAGCGATTCCCAGGCGCGGTTGAAGTCGTCTTGAGCCTTCTTGTTCTTCCAGGCGTAGCCAGGTGCGTCCTCGGGCTTGGTGTACTGGTAGGTGGTGGCAGCGTTGGCGCTGACTTGGGCATCGGTGGGAATGTGTGCACTCAGCGAGACACCGCCATTGAGGTCTTGAGAGGGGTCGATGGACGAGATGGGACGTTTGCCGTTCATGTTTGCGCCTGAAGCCGAAGGAGCGACCGTGGGCATGTCGAGAGGAAGAGGACCGCCTTGGGAATTTGGAGGCGACAGGTCCGAGATTGCAATAGAGCGGATCTGAGCGTGGGGAGTGCTCGGCTTCGGAGACGAGTTGCCAGACTGCATCAGACTGTCACCGTCGTGGTCGAAGGGAGAGTGGGCGTCTGTTGTGCACAGTCAAGATGATTAGTCATGGCTAGGCAAGCAGCCGTGGGCAAGAGCACTAGGTAGGTGGTACCTGTCATGATGGGACTGGCGCGATTTGCTGCTTGAACCGGATGGATAGATTGAAAAAACGAACGAACAGATTCACTCTCTCAACTCTCAACTCTCGGCGTCCACCTTGATCCAGTGCAGATGAAACGGTGCAGTGCAGCAAGGTGGAATTGGCAGAAGGTGCGCTCGGACATGACGCAGGGCGGGGTGCCATACACGCGCCGACCCGCAACCACCGAGAATCCGGCCCACCCTGTCCTGATGCAAGAGGTAATTCGTCCACCGTCACCTGTCACTTTTATGCGAACTCATCTCACCACTACATCTCCCATCTTACCGCACGCCGTCTACCAAACCAAACATCAGCTTCTCTTCCCGATCATCCTAACGGGTCGACGTCCACCCGCCGTTCTTGAACTGACACCATAATCACAATGCCTGATGCGTGGGATGACGATTGGGACAAGGTCGCCGATGTACGAGCTGTAACCATGTATCCATGAGACCCGAAACTGACTGCGAACAAGACATCGGCCAAATCTGCACCACCAGTCCAGACCCTTCCCAAACTCTCTCGCGCCGAACGTAAAGCACAGCACCAAGAGTTGAACAAACAATTATGGGATGCCGCAGAACAGCCCGAACGTGCCTACTTTCTCGAAGCCAAGGGTGCTGCTCCCCTGAACTCCGACTTCAAGCCTCAAGTCAAGCTCTTGAGCCGCAGACCGACTCCCCAAATCGCAAATCGCATGGCTGGTCTCAACCTGGAAGACGAAGATGACAGCGAGGAGGAAGAGAGAAAGAGACAAGAATCCTCTCTGGCCGAGAGACAACGCAAGGCTGCCGAAGAGCGCAAAGAAAAAGAACGTAAATACGCAGAAGTTCGTGAGCGCTTGTTCGGCTCGCCAGACTCTTCCCGGGACCCATCTGCCTCTCGCACTTCTTCCGCCAGAGGAGACAGAAATTCACGGAGAGGCAACCGAGGCAGAGGTAACAGAACTGCTACCCCCAGAGACAGTCAGTCGAATTCTCCCGCCGATCAATCTCCTGCAAGAACAATCTACCAGCCAAATCAACTCTTCGATCCCACATACGAACAGAAGCCGAGGAGCGTAGCTAGCCCGCGACTTGTTGTCGCTAGAGACGAACAACCTGTCCGCCAGCCCAGAGGTCCCGAAGGACGTGGTGGCTTTGGTTTCGCTCCCCGAGGCGGCAAGTCGAGTCCATGACTTCGCCATGCTTGACTTGTGACAAGTCAACATATCACAGCGCAGTAGTGGCCGCAAGACTAGACATGTTTCGCCATTATTTGCCCTATTTCCATCTCAATGAAGGGCACTACCATCCCAGCGAGCGATGTCGCATGCATAATGGTATTCCCATGTTCGTCGCTACAAATCCCGGCGACGCGTGGCAGACACCTTCCAGCAACACACTCGGTTATGAGATGGTCGCCTCTCGTACAGCTTTACACACGTGCGCCACAGCTCCAGCCAAGGCTATTGCCAACAAAGCTTGCACATGCCACATCATCTCTTGATGACGTGAAGGCTCTGCCAGTTCTATCACCCAATGGAAGGAATTTGGATGTCATTGTTGACAGCCACCCGGACTGGGACCTCAAAGGATTCTCAGAGCCTCTGCCTGTTGAGGGGGCAGTTGCTAGATTCAATATCTATACAGACATGATCCTGCTCTACTGTGCGATTAGCGGGAGTGGACGTTTCAGCTTGACGAGGACTTTCTGACTTCTAAAGTTTCATGATGGAGATCAGCCCTAACACACTTCCAAGCCCTACAACGTCTTATACCACAAGACTATCTCAGCACTATATCCTGAAGCCGATTTTTTTTTTCAGCCCTCTCTCTTTCTCTCTTTTCCATACCGATTCTTGTTCTTTTTTCCAGTCACTCCTTTGATCGAAGATGTCTTCTTTCCTCGCAAAGGCACTGACTTTCAGCGCTCTGGCAGCGCCTGCCTTCGCCGCTCCTAGTTCTATGGTCAAGAAGTCTCAAATCATCAACACTTCTGCCAAGCAGGCTGCCATTAACCTTTGCGGCACTGCCGATAATGTCGTCCTTTATGATACTCCCTGGATTGTCTACAACATGTTTTATGGCGCTGCCGGATCAGTTGGCACACAGTGCACTCGCTACGATCACGTCGAGACTCCATCCACTGGCAACAAGAAGATCGTCTGGAGTAGCGAGACCAATATTGAATATGTCAAGGCGACGTAAATTTGACCTGTTTTTCATGCCATTCAGGAGCTTCGACTAATCTGTGCGCAGTGACAATATCCCCAAAGGCTATGCTTTCGTCGGACTGACCCAGAGCCTTGAGACCACTATCTCTGACATCGACTCTATTCCCACGACATATGACTGGACCCGCTCCAACAGCACTGCTTTCAAAGGCAACGTCTGCTACGACTTCATGACCAGTGACACCAAGGGTGACTCTACCTCTTCCAACGCACAAGAGCTCATGCTTTGGCTTCAGTATGAGGGTGGTCAGCTTCCCATCGGCTGGACTGATGGAGCAAAAGCCACCATCGAAAATCTCTTCGGTACTAGCTGGAAGCTGTACGAGGGCAAGAATGACGATACCGGCATCACTGTCCACACCATGATGCCCGAGAAGCAGTTCGAAGGTAGCTTTACAGGTGATCTCAAGGAGTGGCTTAAAGCGCTTGTGCAGCACGGCACCTTCAAGGACTCGACCTATGTCAATGTCGGTAACGCTGGTACCGAGTACTTCTACGGCAACAGTAATCTCAACGCTACTCTTGGGCTTCAGATCAACCTCAGCTAAGCGGACAGCTTGAAGCAGGCAGAGCGAATTGTGGCGAATCTTCTCTTCTGTGCATATAGTATATTTCCAATACATGCCAGTCCACCTGCACTCAGAGAAGAATAATAGTTACGGATCTTACCAGCACGAAGTCCGAGCCGTGAGAATTCTCCACGTGGATGCATGCCATGACCATATACAGGCTTTTAACTCCAATATTGTTATGCTAGAGGCCACAGATTTGTGTCTTCGTTCTCATCATTTCACTGAACCCGTATTTTAGTCGGCTGTGTAGCATTAAGCACACCAAGCTTTCTGCCCTTGCCGGGCCGTGAGGGGCAGATGAATTCGTGGAGACGTTTCAGATTGAACTTGCCCTTTTCCAATCCAGCCCTCATGCACAAAACATCTGACTCCAATATCTGGCATTGGCATACATTATCGTGGTACTTCTTCTTTTCGTATCTCTGCAAGTTCGGGATAAACTGCACATCGCAGTCTTGAACCATTTCCACCAATGGGGTTTTAATCCTGATCAAATCAACAACAGTAATGGTCAGATGAGCAGACTTCTGCCGTGCTTGACCATCATTTACTCCTGATCTACGGCTACAAAAAAGTACGTTTCAAGGCTATTCGATCCCGGCAACAGATTGCTTCCCCTTATGAACAAACAACCGGAAGCATTCAATGTGGGGTGCAGCGGGCGCACTGTCTTCGTCCAGCATTCGTGGAAATACTTGCTGCAATCAAGAGTCGTTTCATGTAGCTGCCGACATCTAGACCACTGTCGGGAGGCCGTAAGAGAAATAAAGTCGTCGTATGCATGCTGGGTAAATCGGCTGCGCGATCATGGTAAGTCAAGGAGATGTATAAATAAGGATGTCTCGCCTTCTGGCATCATCGTCAACGACCACCTATTCTACCTTCAAGGTCTCGTCCATCAACAATGATTTCTTACATCCTTACCTTGTGTCTCAATCTCTGCCTGGTACTGGCCGCCAGCAGGACTTCTGCCCCTAGTGGTGCACTCGTAGTCAGCAAGGCTCCAGCCAAAGGGCAATACTCCAAGATCCAGGATGCCGTCAATGCTCTCTCGACTTCTTCCACCACAGCTCAATCCATCTTCATTGAAGCTGGTACCTATAACGAGCAAGTCTACATCACCCCTCGCAAAGCTGCCCTCACCATCTACGGTTACTCGGAGAACACAGCAGACTACAACCACAATGTTGTCACCATCACCCAAAAACTGTCTCAGAATGAAGTAGCCACCAATGACTTGACTGCTACACTCAGAGCTTGGTCCACAAACTTCAAACTCTACAACGTCAACCTTGTGAACTCCTACGGTTCGGGTAAACAAGCTCTCGCACTCAATGCTGCTGCTACCGTATGTATCTCTCCAACATCCTGCTCTCCCTTATCTTCCCACTGAAATATGCATCTGCAGAACCAAGGCTACTACGCCTGCAAATTCAGCGGATTCCAAGACACAATCCTCGCCCAAACTGGAACCCAGCTCTACGCAAAATCCTACATCGAAGGTGCTACAGACTTCATCTTTGGTCAACACGCGTCTGCCTGGTTTTCTTCCTGCGACATCCGCGTTCTTTCCGCTAGTCTGGGTTACATCACTGCCTCTGGTCGTGCGTCCAATGAAGCAGGTTACTACGTCCTGGACCACTGCAGTATCGCCGCTAAATCAGGGCAAAGTGTTGCTAAAGGAGCATACTATCTGGGAAGGCCTTGGGGCGCTTATGCCAGAGTTGCGGTGCAGAGTACGACGATTAGTAATGTTGTCAATGCGGCGGGGTGGCATATCTGGAACACTGGGGATGAGAGAACTGATCATGTCAGTTTTGGAGAATATGGAAATAGTGGGGATGGTGCTGCGGGGACCAGAGTTATTGGCACCAAGTTGAGTAAGGCGGTCGCTATTACTGATGTCTTGGGCAGTGGGTATGTTAGTGCGGCATATGTTGACAAGGCATATCTTTGAGGTGGATGTTGGCTTGAAGGGTCATCGGACGGCGGTCGTTGCGATTAGCGATCAATTATGCTGGACATATAGAGTCGACTACATTGTCATCACGACTTGTCATATAACACACGGATGTTCTCCGCTCGAATTGTTTACAGTGTGAGAGAATGCGATCATACATGTCGCGTTAGGGTGATTGCAGCGGTGTGAGAACTCTAGCAAAGAACACCGCTTTGTAAGCCTCACGAACAAAGAACCAGCATCATTTGGACACTCTGCATTCCGAACAGAAGAGTCAAAAAGAGCGTACGAACAACAGCTTGTCAAAGGACTTATTTCGCTTTCTATGGACTCAAGTGATTAGAAGAGTGAACCCGCAAGATTGACGGAGTGCCTCAGCAAGAGCTCGAAGAGTCAAGCGAAAGGAGGTTTCTGGTGAAGTGAGCAAAGCCAAAATGATTTCTAAGTAACGAGCGTCTTCCATCTGGAACCTCGGAAAGGGAAGAGCAAAAAGTAGCAAAATCATGTGCTTGTGTCGCATCCCGCATGCAAATGCCATATCGCCGCCCAATGCTGTCATTCTCACTTTTCGTCGTGTATATGTCGTTCAAATCATGGATGCTGTGCATCAAGTCGAAAGAGGCGACCTGATAATGGGATTGTCTCTTGTGTCGAGGTCGCTGGAAGACGTCTAGTCAAAGCGGTCGTCACGGCGGCGGTAGTACACGACATCGCCCTCACTACGGGCGTCGTTGAATCTAGTACCTGGATCAGCTTGTTTCTTCGAAATCAAAAGACCTGAGACTGTAGATCCTCACCTTGCGCCACTGGGGTCTGCGGGATAGTCTCTACGCTCGTAGCGATCCATTGAACCACGAGGAGAGCCGCGGACTTCGTGGCCATGGGGGGCGTTCTGCGACTGGACTGGAGCGTTGTAGACGTGAGCGTAGGGAACGTAGCCAGGGATTGGTCCAGAAGTGGAGACAGGACGAGAGCCGTTGGCAAAGGCAGTCGTCAAGGGGGGCGTGCCATGTCCCGAGCCATTCTATGCACAACAATCAGCATCACATCTTGGTGAGCATAGTTTCAAGCTTACCATGGCGGAGGGAGCATTAGCAGGCGACTGAACAGCGTAGCCGTGTCTGTCGATAGGAGCGTAGTCGGCAGGGTTGTAAGATCTACGATGGGCGGCTTTGTCTTCGGCCTGTTGGCGACGTCCGTCCAAACTGCGGTGTCTTCTGCGGTCCTGGCGATCGTACTCTCCTTCATCAGAGACGTCGGACTGCTCCTCATCTTCGAAATGGCGACTTCTGCGGCGGCTACTGGAGCGCTTGTGGGAGTGGGAGTGTCTACGCTTGTGCTTGCGGGCGCGTTGGTACTCTCGCTCCTCTTTCTCTAGCTCTTCTTCTCTGGCGCGATAGTAAGGGATCTTCTCCATCCACTTGTCAGGGAACTTTTCCGCCATGTAGGCTATGCTTTGAAGCAAAACGTTAGCCAAGGATGGCATCTTTGCGAATCCGAGCGGTGATATCCAATTGACAAGGCTCGAGCAAAGAAAGTGTAGATGAACGTAGTGAGCGCGCGAACAGAGGAGAGATTATGTACGTGCGTGAGTGAGTGAGTGAGCGATTGCGAAAGTGAAGTGGCAGACCCTCCGTGAGACTCGCTGTTTGCGCCGAGCTCGACAAACGGCTTGCGGGATTTAGACTGCTTCAGATTCCGAAAGTACATGACTCTGCAATATTTCAGGTACAGGGATCCCTGCACATTGATTGGAGTCACTTTGCACTCTCGTGATCCTGTATCGTCTGCGCCGAGTCGGACTTACACCACATATCCTGCCTCCCATAGAGCGCCTGTCATAAACTTCTCCGCCATGATGAGTCCCCAGCTCTTTCTCTGCTCTAGACAAGAACAAGTTTGTGCTACTCAAAACAAGATACGAGGTATGGTCGTGGGTAGAGACGTGTATTGGCGAATGGGGGAATGAAAGACAATTGGGCACTTCCCTGGATAGAGTATCCGCCAGAAGGCAAGAAAGAGGAGAGATGCAGGCGAAGAGGTAGAGAAGGAAGAAGAGAGATGGAACGTACGATTTGAGACCTAAGCCTGCCATGATAGAACAGCAATTTTGGTAAGAGCGGACAAATTGGGAAGTCGCGACCAGATAAAATTGCAAGACCGACTTCGTGAAGCCTCTTCAACTACAACTGCACTGCGGGTAACGAAAATACTACTTGCACTTGGATGAACAAAGGTCCAAGACTGCTACGAAATTTGGCCTGTCCTTCTGTTAGTTATCAGGAATACAATGGTGACGGTCTTGGGAGTTTGTACCAGAGTTAGAGGCCTTGATCAGCGAGATATGAATCTATGTCGGTGCAATAAAATGATAGAGCAAACAAACTTATGGTTATGATCTACCAACGGTAAAGTATATAAGAAAGTTCAGATGTGGTACAAAAGATCGGTGAGCAAAGGTAGTGATACGCGAAACAATGACGTCGGCACGCGCATTTCCAGCCAGCTGTACATTTTTCCCAGCCACCTTTTGTTTCTTTGCGAGCTAGAGAATACGACTACGGAAAATCCCAGGGATGTCGGCAGATGCGTGGTATTTGCAGCTAGCAGCGACAAAAGACATCTTCCAGCACATAGCAGACGCATTCAAGCCCAATCTTCAGGCTCACGTCACTCGAAGTCGTAGCGTGACCAACGAGAGCCTGCAGAAGACTGAAAACATGTATTTGCCTCAATGATCAATGCATGGTTTGACGACACGTCCTTGAATATCCTCATATCCTCATATCGAAGGTGATATGGAAAAGACAAGTAAAATCAGCAAAAATTGGTAGTCTTGTCCAACATTGCGTTCTGGGTCAATCTGTTGGCCCGATCCCAGCCGTCTGCCAGTCATCAGTGCTCGTTAATCTCTGAGGACGACTATATTGGTTCACGGCTCTCAGCAACGACCAGTCAGCTTCCGTCCATGTCTTTCTTGTTTAATGAATTCGTGTCTCTCGCGATTCTCGCTGCCGCACCAGACAGTCGCTCTCTCCATAGACTATCACGATTGGCAGTCTACCAGGGCTAGAGTCCACTGACAACTTTCGAGTGCCCGATTGCATCTGGTCACAACTGCGATGTGACCCTCTCAAAGCGACACCCCTGACAACTGGCCGTGTTATCGAGTAACAGTTTCGGTGAGGAAGGGTTTCGAGAGCGACTTCCAGCCTCTTAATGAGCTTCGCCCTTCTTGCCCACCAGTTTCCGAGCACATCTGACAAATTCTTTGCAAATGTCCTCTATAGGAGCGCTGAGCTCCCTGGCCACGATGTGGCGGACATGGTCTTCCTTGGATGCTTCTCCATCGATTCCAAGGGGCTGTAGCTTCCTGCCCATGATACACGTGTTCCTAGTGGATGGAATACGCAATACCTCAGTTTCTACAACAAAGCCCACATCATCCGCCAAACCTGAGACATAATCACAGAGTGACGCATACGCGGATTGTACATTCTTCGTCCCCGCTGACCTTTTCAGGGTTCCAGTTTCTGCGGCTTGATGCTTGCGCACCTGGTCGGTGTCGTCTTGATCTGTGCTTAGAGGCACTTGACGTCGCTGCGCTGCGGCTTTCTCCTTTGCAGCTTTCGATACAGGCGCTCGCCAGCGAGCACCTGCGAGATTATGACTGCAGCATGGTATAGCAATGAATGGAGAACTGTTCAGATATGCAAGAAGAGGCGTCCATGGCGTGAGCTCATCCGCATGGTTTGACACGATAAACGTTCCCTTCTTGAAGAGGCCATTATGGAATTCCCGATCTTGCAGCAGATCGACTGCCTCCATTCTGTCTGCTATGTCTGCCACGTCGTCGTCGTCGTTGTCGTCGTCATTGTCGTCGTCGTCGGGTGACCCGTTCGAATGGAGAACATCTGGAACTAAGATGCCTTCTGCGAGCTTGTTCTGGACGTTCGGTGCGAATGTGTCCCATGATTTCCGGTGACGTGCGTCGAATCCCCAGCCCGGAAACCCTTCTTTGATCAAGATGTTCACAAGCAGGCCATTGCCGCAGCCAATATCGACGAAACCCGGGAAAGGTGGTTTGTTGTTGCCTTCAAAAGTATGCGCGGGTTCGTCTCCTTGAGACTCAAGCGCGCTACAGTCATACATGTCCTTCCAGAGCTCGATGAGGAAAGAAGCGATACCGAGATCCTCGAAAACATGCTTTGCAGGGTCAGTGACTTCTGCCCAGCCTTCGATCAAGGACCTAGCATATGTGCTCTTGAGTCTTGCATATGTCTCTTGAAAGATCCTTTGTGTGACAACTTGATCATGGTGGACTCTCTTCTGATAGCCTGCTTGGTGGCCTCGACCATGCTTGTGAATCTTAGTCAGCAATTGCAAAGCTGTTCTCTCGAGTCTTGAATCAAGAGGTACGTCTGGAAACAGCGAGTAATGGACTGCGACGACACCGGTCTTCAATACAACCGACCAGTCGTGTGAGAATGCAACCGCTCGGACTCTAGGATGATACCATGGCATGGCTTCCGCATCTTCAACGTGAGGGACGTAAAGAATGACGTTCTTCTCCAAAGTGCCGTCCTGATGTTTGTAAAAGTGACATGTTTGTGGCAAATCTTTGTCGAGATGTCGATTTCGGGGGATGAGTTGTCGGACAAAAGTTCTATCCCAGGTGAGATCAGGGAGCTCTGTATACCATGGCCGATACTCTGGCTTCAGATGTTTCGTGAAGTCGCTGAATTGCGTGGTCGATGGTCCGTCGATGATGGTGTGATCAGCGTCGCTGTCATAAAGTATATCCGCTCGAAAGAGATGAGTGGACATGATGTTGGGGTTTTTTATCAAGTTGTGCATGACCTTGAGAAACATATCAGGTTCAAAAGTGCAATCACTCTCTAACATCGGCTGCCATTGTCCTCCTACCACATCTGGGTTGAACAGTTGCTGCGAAGGAGTGCGTGGACTGAAACCGCCCGATGGCACAGTTGCTTCTTTGGCCATGCCTCGTCGTAATGGAGTGCCACAATCGAAGATTCTATCTAGCGACTATCGTGTTGTGTGAGAAGACTCCTGGACGGACCAAGATGCAGAGTGCTAGGAAAAACGACACGGTGTGGCTTGGCGTTCACTAACCCTGGCGCAGACTTGCCCTTTTTTCTATCAATGTTCACTGCCTCCATCATACCCCACTTCGACCACCCTATGTTATATCAAGAACTTCACTTGAACCGATGTATGGCCTTGTCCGGACGAAATCATGTGATAGTTACGACAACCGGCATGCTTACGTTGTTGTGCCTCACCGGCTTCTGGACAATCGTTCCTCGCCTCACATCCTCCCACTTACATTTTTGCTCCAGCCTTCAAATTTTCTGACATATCAACTTTGTGCTTGAATTTAGTCTAGTGACGTGCGAGTACGGGTCGGACTGCTCTGCCAGACATGCGACACGCAAAGACTGGCCGCACACCAGTGGGACTATTCAACACCCAATGTGAATTTACATTCAAGGCGCTTCTTGGACTTCGCTTTGTCAAAGCCGTTCGAGTCAAAAGCACAATGACTGAAAAGCACTGCAAGCAGACACAACGGACGACACAGTGCCCAAGACGGAGCTAATCACCATTTGCGACAAAGAACTGGTCGACAAAATGACCTTCTTACAAGGCGCTATTTCCGATGCTCAAGGTTCCGCACAAAGAAATAATATGAACATTTTGTTCCGGTCACCTTGGTGAACATGTCAAAAGAAAGCTCAAGGATGAAGGTAGGTTATTCATCTTATCGGCTGTCGATACCACAAATGCATAAGACTGTATACCGCTTTCGCACCGCAATATTTCCCCAATCCACAGAAAAATGATTTATCAATACTCGGGTTTCATGTTCGTCTTGACACTCATCCTATCGCTTTTATCTCACGCAGTGGCCTCTGATGACTTCGGTACGGCTAGTAATACCACGATCGAGAAGCGAGGCGTCACTTTGACCCCGGTCATGAATGGCATGAACTTCCCGGATCCCTCGGTCATACGAATTGGCAATGAGTGGTGGGCTTTTGCCACCAATGGGTGGGTCAACGGGAAGCGTGTTCATGTTCAGATGGCCCACACGTTCGACTTCAACACTTGGACCAGCTTTGGCGAGCGAGACGCACTTCCCAACCTACCTAGCTGGGTCCATCCAGATAATCCTAAGGTTTGGGCCCCTGATGTTGTACAACTCGGTCCCGGACGATTCATCATGTACTATACAGCGGCGCTCAAGTCAAACCCAAGGTTTCATTGTCTCGGCGTTGCTTCTGCTCCTACGGTCACCGGGCCTTATACAACCATAGGTCCCGATCCATGGGCTTGTCCCACAGCTCAAGGAGGAGCGATCGATCCTGCTGGCTACTATGATCCCAAAGACAACACGCGCTGGGTCGTATACAAGATTGATGGAAATGCAATCGGACGAGGCGGGAGTTGTAACAACATGGTCAAGCCGATCGTTAGCACGCCGATCATGCTTCAGAAGGTGTCAGTGGACAACGGCTTCACTAAGATCGGATTTCCAACACCTCTTATAGTCAACGAGCCTGCCGATGGTCCTTACGTCGAGGCTCCAGCACTCACGAAAATGGCGGACGGAACATACGTCTTGTTCTATAGCCCGAACTGCTTCGTAACTCCGCTGTACGACGTTTCCTATGCAACATCGAAGAACATCCGAGGACCCTATAAAAAGTTCGGTGGCTTGATCAAAACCGGTACACATGGACTTAGAGCGCCAGGTGGTCTTGATATGGCCATCAACGGTGATCATGCGGTATTCCATGCCGACTGGAAAGATGGTCGAGCTATGTTTGTAGCCCTCATACGCGGCAAGGGTAGTCGATTACAGGTCTATGTCAAAGATTCATGATGTTATCAATTTCATTGACCGGACAGCAATAGTGTTAGATACATACATATTGTTTAGCTCTATTCACAATGGAAAAGCCTCTATGTTCAAAGTACGCAGCGTGATCCGCAATCTCCCTCAAGCCAACCATGACGGGGAGACGGCCAGCGCTCCGTGGCTCCGACCTCTCCGCATAGAACTTGACGGCCTCCTTCCCCAACAGCGTGTTTAGTGCCATCGAAACGACCGAGGGCATCAGCGGTCACGTCCAGAGGTCAGGCAGGTGGCCGAAGGTCGGCGGAGTCCTATGGAACGACACACGGAAGCCTTTTGCTCCTCTAGCCTTCGCATTCTTCGGAACTATCTCCGCCCTTTCCTCAGGTTTGACCGTCGTGGGTTGGACCTTTCTTTCAGAGACCTGTGGCACGTCATCGAAGCTCGTCGCATCTTGTTATCCTGGACACAGACATGAACATGGGCGACGGCAATACGCCTGCCGACTCGACTGGCTCAAGTGAAGCAGCCCGGGCAGCAAAGTCAGCTTCAGGAGTGACAGCGCAGCGACCAACCGAGGCGAGGGTCACTAAACCGAAACGAAGTGTTGTCCATGTGGCATGTGCTTGTTGCAGACGGCTTCGCATCAAGGTAACCGCACCGTATACCCCTCAAGGATGCTCGTTGACTCTTGATACCAGTGCGACGGAAACAGGCCGACTTGCCAACCATGCGCGAAGAGATATGAGGATTGCGTTTACGATGTCGAAGCGAACACCACCCGGTCGAATGCTTTGAAACGCAAGAATGAGGAGCTGACGAAGGAGAATGCGAAACTCCGCGAGCTGTATGCCTTTGTGCGCGACCGCCCACCACGAGAAGCGGAGGAGATCTTTCGTCGCATACGGACGACTCAGGATCCACTGGATGTCTTGAAGCACGTCTCTACAGCAGAGTTGCTCGTCGCCCAGGCGGCTACGTCCAGCTCGCAGACCCAGAATCTCGATACTCACACCACCACACTTAACGGCAAGCGTACTTCCAGACTTGGCTCCAAAAAGTACGATCCTGTCTACGACGATTAGTGACCGGCATGGTCCGTATGCAGGGAGACGAGCCCCTTCTCATTCAACGAACACATCCTCTCAGGTTACCTGGCGCTGCTCGTTTTCCATACACACTCCCAGTCGAGCCTGTACTTGACACGTCTTACGGACAATTTCATTGGACTCATCGAACCGCCAACTCCTCGCAAGACTTCGAGAAGGTGTGAGCTGTACCCAGAGGCGTATCTCAGCGGATGGTCGATCAGATGTTGATTGAGCAGCGGGAGGAGTTGAAAAAAGAGGAGGGTTATACACCAACAACGCGCATCGGTAGCTTCTAGGACTATTGCTCGAGCCAGCCGCTGCGTAGCTTTATCATGGGAAGGAAAAGCCACATAGAACGTCAGGGAATCGACACGCACACCTACCTGGGTTTATCATATACACACATTGGCTATGCTAAGCGGCAACAAGGGCCCAGGTGTGACGTGAACAGATACGCCACCGATCTCCTTTGACGCACGGATTGTCATCAGGCAGTTTATCATACCTTCTCTTAGGGACGCACATTACTGTGGGCTTCCGTGAAGCATTCTCATGCATTAGAAGTACTATTGTCATTCCTATCTGTTCGCAATAAGTAGCCTCAAGACTCGGTCCAGACAAAACAGAAATTACAAACCAGATCTATACGCTACCAAGGACCATGTACAGCCAGCCGATTACCAGTCTAACCTCCTGCAGGTGCAACCATGACCTCCTGCACCTTCTGAGGGGAGATTTCCTTCCCCAGTAGCCAACCGAAGCCCAAGAAGGTGTCCAGAACTGCCTTTTTACTGCCGTTCAGGAATGGCAGGAAGCCGAAATGTGCGTGAGGTAGTCCGGGCCAGATGTCGATTTTCGTCTTCACACCATTCTCCTTCAAGACTTCCTCATAGATCAACCCGTCGTCGCGCAGAGGATCCATACCATCCACCTGCACATAAGTGGGCGGTAAGCCCTTGTGAGGGTTCTTGCTGTTGAAAGGCGAGTAGAGGGCCGACGACTCGTCTGGCTCGAGATGAACTTGAATGGCATCGATAGCATTTTTGTCGAGGATAGGCGCCTCGGCATTCTGCTCATGCGAGAACCAAAGTTCCTTATACTTGTCAGGTACGAGCTCCTGATTAGGGAAAACGAGAGGAACACAAAGCCAGAGACCAGTAAGAGGATGTGCTAGACTTTTGTCCTCCAGGGTCTTCTGTGCAATGCACGCTGTCAGGTTACCTATGACATGTCAGAACACTCTTCATTACAGGGTCGGGCATGTTGTGCTGACCGCCTGCACTGATACCACCCAAGATGAAGCCTTTCGAAGGATCTGACCCAATGGCTTCTGCGTTCTTCGATAACCACAGCAGAGTGTCTTCAACATCGTTTGCAGCAGTTGGGAATTTGTGCTCCGGCGCCAACCTATAAGCGATGGTCACAGCGACCGCATCAAAGGCTTTAGCGAACCCACGGCCGTAAGGCGTGAGCTGCTGGTTGTTGCCAACCACAAACCCACCGCCATATACCAAGACAAGCAAAGGTCCTCCCGTCTTGCCCGCCGGTTTGTGGATCTTGATCTGGCTCTCGAAGCCATCCCTCATGGTGATATTCTTGAACTCTTCCTCGAGGTCGGGACCCGGTGGTCCCAGGGCGTCAAGCTTCTGCTTCTCCATCATCTCGCGCATGGCACGGAACTGCTTAATATTGGACCAGTCGCCCTTAGGGATGGTGTTCGTCTTGAGCCACTGCTTGGGTCAGCGATGTACCTGCCCTGCTCGAAACGATAAGACCTACTTCAGCGAGCTCTGGGTCCAGCTCTGCGAGCTTCGCAACTTCTTCCTTGGTCCTCATCGTGGCGGGATATGTATGCAGCTGTATACAACAACCAAGTGGTGATCGTGGTCTCAAAGTGCAGGGTATGCGTCTTTTCTACTCTGACCAGGGGTGACATTCTCTAGTCGAGACCGAGGAAGGCCTCGGCAGATCATTGACCGTTCTACTAAGCTTTTCGACCCCTCATCCATGTCAACGTGGGATTTAGCCTCGACATCATGGTGGTGACGATTGGCGGTATGATCGGCTTGACTGCCCCACATCCATCGTCGGAAGTCGGGGAAGTTGTACCACCGGGTATCGTGTCGCGCTCGTATCTCAACCACCTTTGAAACTGCCGACCCTGTCCGCAACTATCACTACGTTCGGCCAGTATACACACGAATGGCTTCTATGGGGAGTTTGCTGGGGCATCATTAACAGTGACTGACTACAGGTCGTCTGGCAAAGTATGAGACCTCGGCACCCGTCAAATATCCAATTCGATATCTGGCTGCCGCTTTATCAATTTCTACCCTTGTACTCTTCCACCAAGTCCTTGAAATGTTCGTCACCAGCGTCGGCTCTTTCAACAAACTTATCCCAATTCTCCATGATCCAAGCAGCATCTTGTCCGGCAGGAGGAATGTTCAAGCCTGCCTCCATACCAGCAACGATGGCTCCGTAAAACATGACCAGTCGCAGCTCTGTTCCTGGCACAATCGTGTTCCATGCTTCTTCCAAAGCATTACTCACAGCATCGTAGTCTGACTGTGTTCTTGAAGGACCATGGCGTACATAGGCAAATATACGATTGCTTTTATACTGTTCACCAAGCACTGACATTAGTATCCGACACCAAAGATTCTGCATACATCTGCTGCTAGGAAAGTTGGTGAGAATCGCGTACCTGTTTTCCGGCTACATATGTCCTGTGATTTGACACATCTGTTATGCGTACATTAACAAACAGCTTAGGGGTCGAGAATTGTTGGCTGTGAATCTTGGTGATTGCCTCGGCTAGCTGATCTTTCTGGTCGTCAGTCAACCTGGTGATGTGTTCAACTTCGTAGGCGGGCATGTTGGTGATTATTCTGAGGCTATGATGAGGTAGCTAGCAGTGAGTTGACTGTATGTGACGATCTCAATCGACTTGTGGGTTACCCGTTTATATGCTCCAAGGTCTCCAGTCGAGCGGAGCGGGGTAGCAGAAAAGGCAGTTTGTTGAATAATCACACTTGTGATTTGTGAGCATTCCGTCTATCGACCGAGTCTGTGGAACTCCGTCTTCTCGTTGTATGGTCGCTGCTCTTTGCTCATTGCTAAGCAGCCTGAGCTGCCAACAGACAGGTACAAACTGCTGCTCTGCTGACATGGTGCCGTACTTGCCACCCTTGACGAACGGCTTTTTTCCGTATGTGTGTCCTGCCTTCACGCGTCTTGTTCAGCTCTTCAACAGTTCTATGGTTGAAGAGGTCTGCCAGTACAAGCTTTGGGTATTGCAGTGTCGAAATCCAAGACGTTTTGTAGGGACGGACTTAAGTCGAACACCTTCGTGCAGAGCGTGTCCATCTGTGTCACTGTACAAATCCAGAACAATAGCTACATCTTGCATTCGATTGTTAAAAGAGTTCTGTATAGACGCGAGATGCTGCCTCCCCGTGTGCGAGATACTGTCACGCCGTCTCTCCTCGATGATTGACGCATGGCAACGACGATCTGTAGGAAGGCACAGTCACATCTCGTATCGATAAAGGTAGCGCAGAGTGTCAATGGCATGAAGTATCCCGATGATTTTGCTACAAATCTAGAAAGCATTGTGCCTCGGGACAGCTTCAAGTGTGACAGTATCTTGCATACGAGGAGGTGCAGCCATGCAGAAAGAAAAGTGCCCCTCTGCGGTGAAGTGCGCGTCTGCAACATCAGTTCCCAACGGTGAAGCATAATGTTCTAGAGGTTCAATCCAACCTTTATTCCAACCCATACCCTCATACCTACAACCATGTTTCCTACACTTGCGCTCAGAAATTTTGCTTGCCGTATCACGTTGTTCACACGCTCGAATTGCAAACTCTGCTCTGATGCAAAGGAGGTCCTGTCAAACGTCTGGGACAAGCGACCCTTTGAGTATGACGAGATCAATGTGATGGAGCATTTTGATCAGAAGTGGAAGAACATGTATGAATTTGACACGCCGGTGGTAAATTATGATGTCTCAAATGCGCTACCTTAGGATACTGACATCATCTCAGATCCATGTGGACAAAGCGAAGGAAGGCAATCAATTCAGCACGACAGGCGAGGCCAGAAAACTCATGCACAGATTCAAGGAGCATGAAGTCGAGAAATTGATGGATGAAACTATGCTGGATGCACCTTCTTCCTCCGCTTGACCTATTTTTTCTGGTTCCTGAGCTGTGTACCTGCCGGACTTGCAGCTAAAGGATGGCCGACGACGTGCGGGGCATCTGACTCACTTGTGTACGACGGCTTCGCTCCTTCTTTCCACCAGCTGCCAACTTTCTCAATTCAATTGAAGCATCAACAGAGTCCACTCTACGCTCTGGAAAGTATTGCATCAAACAACACCATCATCATCACAAAACACACGGAGAAAGACATTAGAGACGTCGTTCATCAGCAGTTCCTCAGACCCACTACTTCATACACCACTACAATTGATCATCACAATCATCATATCCATCACATTACTCAGAGCCAATCATGCAAGCAGCAAATCGCCTCCACAAAACTCTTCATGGCAATGCTCTCGCCCTCGGAGCCTGGCAAATGCTCCCCGGCTCAAACCTGTCACGTATCCTCGCCCGCACAAGCCCCAACTGGATCTGCGTAGACACCGAACACGGCAATATCAGCGACAGTGCTATGCATGAATCCGTCGCCGCCATTGCTTCCTGTGGTGTCTCCCCCATCGTTCGCACCGTGGCTAGTGAAGGCTGGATGATCAAGCGCGCTCTAGACGCAGGTGCCCATGGCATCGTGATACCGCAGGTAAACACCGTCGAGGAAGCCAAGAAAGTGGTCAGCGCGGCGAAGTTCCCTCCTCAAGGTGTCAGGGGATTTGGAAGTCCTTTTGCAATGGAGAGATTTGTGCCTAAAGGCGGCGAACCGGTTTCTGCGGCCGAATATCTGCAACAAGCCAATGAGGCCTTGATCACTATCCTTCAGATCGAGACGCTACAAGGTTTGGAGAATGTGGATGCTATCGCTGCTGTTCCTGGTGTGGATGTCTTGTTCATCGGTCCTTACGATTTGGGCAACAGTATTGGTTACCCTATCTTGGCCGATGGCATGCATGATGAACTCAAGGCTGCAATTGAGAAGATCCACATTGCGGCCAAGAAAGCTGGCAAGCATTCTGGTATCTACTGTACAGATGGCGATCAGGCAAGGCACTACGCAGACAGAGGATTCACTATGATCAGCGCCATGACTGATTCGCTGGCTTTGAGTCAAGGTGTGGCTACGGCTTTGGGCAGGGCAAGAGGTTCATGGGGTCATGCGGCTCTGCAGGGAGTTAAGCAAGGTGCAAGCAAGATTGTCTCAGCATCGCCCTACTGAAATCGCATGACAGGAGTTCTCGAGGCAGGAGCTGGACCTTGGTATTCGTTCGGACAGAAACAGAGCTAGTTCCCCTGCCATCACAATTGCAATCGAGACCACAAACACTCATTGCAATGCCCCTGCATGAAGGGGCTCCACCCGGATAGACAGTATAACCACAGGCGAATTTCAACAGTGCACAAGATCGGGTAACAAGGGCGTCGGGGAAAAAGGAAAAAAATTATTACAAAAGTTTCTATGCCCATGGCTGGCGCTCAAGAAGAAGACGTCGAACTTTTTGTGATCTGAAATAAAGCTCAGCGCTGTTTCGCCTCTTCTGGCTCGTATCTTCGAGCCTGTGTCCTGACATTGTAATGACGATATCCAAGCGGTACGCAACAGACCGTTTCGGTATGGTCTGTCGCGGCCAATTACTCTTCAGCCCATCTCCTTTCTCGCAACGCAGGCTCGCGGCCTTCTCTTTCCCTTGAACCGTCTCTTTCTGATTTCCAAGCCCAGTACTCGCCCAGACGGATATCAGCGTATGAAGCATAGTCAAAGTCAATTTGCGAGATGGTTGCTTGAATGAGGGACCATATACCCCAGTAGAAGCCTGGCAGACCGCGGAAAGTGTCGACTTGATCTATGAGTTGTTGCTTTTCGCGCTCGATGGTTTCTGAGTCGGATACAGGGGCGAAATTGCGGTATGAAGCGAGGTATTGAGCAATGAAGTCGGCACGCTGGCCACGGGTTGGCAGAACAGAGTAATCGCAGTCGAAGCCGCCCCACTCGGCAAAGTGGTTTGCAATGTCGAAAGCGGCGGGTGCTGGTGTTGCATATTCGTAGTCGATAAAGCTTACAGTCAGGCCCTTCCCGCCTTCCCGTTGGCCAGGGTGTACAATGACATTGCCGGATAGAAGATCGCAGTGAGCAAAGATATAGTCGTAGCCATCCAAGCCTGGTGTTTGTCCAAGCTCGTTTGAGAGGTGTGTATATTCTGCTTGTAGCATGTCCCTGCGCTCCTTCTCCTTCTGTGAGGTTACTGGCAGCGCGTGGATCCACTCTTGCATGACGGTCCAGAGACTCGGTTTCGGCCTCACATTTCCGGCCTTGTCAACCTGATGATCGATGTGTGATTTGTCTGCTACGTCACTTTGCTCTTGCAGTGTTTGGAGCGAACTGATGGCAGCGATTGGTAGTGTGCTGTGCCATTGACCGAGTCGTCGTGCAACGGCGCGGTATACGTCAGGTCTGCGGAGGTCTTCGGGACTGCATACGTCGCCCGCGATGTATTTGTACAGTAGACCGTTCTCGAAGCGTGCAAATAGCGGTGGCGCTAGTCCGCGGCCCGCGAGCAAAGAATGCGATCGAGTTTCTCCTGTTGTCAAAGTCAATTGCGTGTCGCACAAGTCGCAATTGGTAGAGACGTACTCTCGCGGTCTATCAGGACATCTGTTCCCTTGCCGTATGCCCTCAGGAGGATTGCGTCCGCATCAATGTCTTGTTGTGTGTATCCTGGTCGCTTCTTGATCGCTTTCATAAGCTGTGAAGGACATCATTTAGCTGGGCTCGCAGGATAGCAGTCAGGTGCTCAAGGCTTGCCTCTCACGTACAGTATTCGTGATGCCCTCAGTGAAGGGGATCAATTCAACCGGGCCTTCCGAGTGCTCCCAGTCGGGACATAATGTGTATATCAGGCGCAAGGCCGAGCGCTCGGAGTCGGTGTGATCGTAGCAGAGGTTGATGTGTCGGACGGCCATGGGAGAGTCTGCTCTGAGCAGGTGCAAGTCCATGTTAGAGAGTGTAAATTAAGGTGGGTAGGTAGGCAGGCGGGCAGGCAGTACAGGAGGCAGTGACCAAACAATTCTGGAAGAAGTTGAAAGTCTCTAGAAAATTCACAAGTAGGTCGCGAAAGATCCAGTCAAGCCATGCAGAAGCAGAAGCAGAAATGAAACAAAAGTCAAGGCGGGCTGCAGCAGTCGAGTTGTGGTCGTGTGAGTTGAGAGGGGCTCGGGAATTGGGATTTGGAGACGAGGGGCCAGTGCAGGATTCACAAGAGGCCACTTTGGTAGGCCCTGGACTGAAAGACGCGGCCTCGAACTTGCCTCGCTGCAAATCCCGCCAAGCCGGACCCTCTCCCCTTGTGACTTTGAAGCCTTAAGTCGACCTTCACCGTCTTTGGAAGGAGCAGAAAGGGGGCCTCGATAACCCCTTGACCCAACTCTCGTCGCAGACTCTGCTTGCTACAGAAACATTCAACCAGATGCTGTAGCTCTCTCGTAGGGTGCCTGTTCGATCCCTTCTCTCAAGTCGAAATTGCTCACTTCCTTTCCCTTGAAATTACCCGTCCAATAGCATTCTCCGAGGTTTCAAGCTCGGCCTTAGAATGACGCACTTCGGTCGAAACACCTCTATTTCCACGTGATTGGTCGATAAAGCATATTATTTGCATGTGAAAGTCCACCCGACCCGTCGCATCCTTCTGGAATATCACAACCGCTCCAATTATGATGTCCTTGCCATGGCCGTCGACCTCGTAGAACGCCACTGACTACCCTTACGAACGCCCTCTACGTCCCTGAGGTCATACCTCGCACTCTAGCTGGCTAAAAGCATCACCCGAGGGTCTTTTTGACCTTCTCCCGCACCTTGTGACCTGAATACCAGCCATTCCTCCATCCAGCAAACAGGCGCGTGTCACTGAGGAAGAAAACAACGACTATCGGAAGGACAATCACGATCTTCGCCAGCACCGGCAACATGAGCTCCTCTCCGTGCAGGAAAAATGATAATGAGGACATGATCAACATCACAATAATGACTAGAGCTATGCGTCGAATGGCTCATGCAATGTCCAACTGCTGTAGCTATAGCCCAATAAGAAACAGTCTCCGAAGCCGTGATCGTTTCTCCAGTCGCTATGATTCTTCTACATTTGAACGCTCAGTACTCTTCCACGCTACACATCTGCGGCTCAATCATAGGGGCTTGGGAGTGCTCCAGTATGACGCCAAGACATGTCCAGGGTGCTGACCTTGACAAGCATTTTCAGAACGTATCGATGCCTACCACCACCAATCAAGCATCTAGCTATCTGATAACCACTCTTGAGCTTTGGAAGTATATTATCATGAGTACACCCGAGTTTAGAGTGTACAGATCAAGTATTGATGGAATAATGGTAAGTATAGAGTTTTTGAACTTCGACTTTCGAGAACACTGGTCTGTACCACCGCAATTCTACCAACACATTCAGTCGTCAAGCAATCAGCGACAAAACAAGTGCGTCATTGACTGTCGTCCATGAAATATCTCATTCTTCTTCCTCATCATCAGATAAATCTCACAGACATTCGTTATGGGACAGCCACCGAAAACACCCACGACGTCGTCGCTCCGCGAGAGCTTATCTAAACACCATTGATGTAATTTGACGCAATTTGATGCACATTTGATACACCTTCGATATACCCTTGATACACCTTTGATATACTAATTGCTCATATATGTATCAAAGTCAGAATCGCTGGTATCCTGCATCGCTTCAGCTCGCTCGACCGAAGGACAGTACCTACTCGCATCAAGAGTTTCTCCCGCGAGACCTCTCATGCATATATGGTTGCAGCTGTTCGAATGCACAGTGATTTTTGATTCTGGTACCTTGGCGTGAGAGAGCAAATATTGAAAGAAAAAAAGTCATTGACTAAGGGTATCTAAAAAAACAAGAAATACATAAGGTCGTCATAATCATAGAATTCACTGCTTGTTTCCTTCCGTGGTAGCAGCAGCGGCGGCGGTAGGATCTGCCGACCAGTTCGCACCGATACTTCCAGCGACGATACCAGCCATGGCAGCGCCGGCCAATGCGGAGTTTGCTCTGCCACGCGAGCGACGACGTGAATCAGGGGTAGGAGGTGCGAGCGAATGAGCATCGCCCTCACCGTGCTCGCCACCAGGTGTCTGCGGTAAAGATATGCTACTACGCGATCTGGATACCGAGCGGGCTTGGAGAATAGCCTCACGCGGGTGCTTGATCGAGAACTTGATCTGGTTCAATCTTCCTCCCTTGAATCTCTTGATGAAGGCAAGTTCATCGCGAATGTCGAGAAGAGCCTGTGTGTACTCGAATGGACGTGCCTCATCCTCAACAGTGAGCTTTGGCGCAGCTCTGCGTTTGATCCATGCTGGGACCAGTGAAGCCACGAACGCGTCAGGAATCAGGCGGATGATGATACCGACTGGGATCGAGAGGGCACCCAAGCCTATCGAAATACCCCATTGCTCACCAGTAAGTCTGACAACATTGAAAGCTCTGCCACCAACAAAGATAATCATAACTTGCCCGCCGATCATAATTAGCGTAATGAAGCAGAAGAATTTGTTGCGTTGAACACCTTCGAAGATGTTGAACTTGTTGTCGAGACGTCTGTTGTTGAACATGTTGAAAATCTGCATCCAGACGAAGGTGTTGAACACCGTGGCGTTGAGTTGTTCACGTTCATCATCATCCCTGTAGCCGAGGATACCACTGCCGTTTCGCTTCTGACCGAAGTAGAGAATGTAGGTAACAACAAGTTGGTAGATGGCTTGGCCGAAGATCATCTTCCACATGTTCACGGTGATCAGTGGACTAGACTTCGGGGCGGGCTTGCGATTGATGATGTTGCGAGTTGGAGGGTCGGTTGCGAGGGCCAGAGCAGCAAACGTATCCATGATGAGGTTGACCCAGAGCAGTTGAACGGCAGTAAGAACAGAAGCCTCCTCAGAACTGGCCACAGCTGAGACGAAGGCCAACAAGACGGCGGTAATGTTGACTGTCAACTGGAACTGGAGGAACTTCTGCACAGCATCGTTGACGGCGCGGCCCCACATGAGTGCTTTGATGATGGAGGCGAAGTTGTCATCCATGAGAATGATATCGGATGCCTCCTTTGCAACCTCAGTACCGGCAATACCCATCGAGAAACCAACGTCGGCAGCCTTGAGAGCAGGAGCATCGTTGGTACCATCGCCAGTGACGGCGACGGTTTCACCCATCTCCTTCAGGCGCTTAACCAGGACGCGCTTGTCATCAGGCGAAGATCTTGCCAACACCTGTAGCCTGGGGATGACATCCAGTTGCTCTCGCTTCGACATCTTTCTGAAGACAGGTCCTTCAAGTGCGACACCGCCTTCAGTGTAAATACCGCACTCGGTAGCAATGGCCTTCGCGGTCATGATGTTGTCACCAGTGACCATGCGAGGGAAGACACCCGCAGTGAGACAATCGATGACAGCCTCTGTGACACCGTCGCGTAGAGGGTCCTGAATACCAATAACACCGAGGAAGGTCATGTCCTTCAAGACGTCCTCGAACACGGCTTGAGTCTTGTCGTCCTCTGATCGGCGGGCATTCTTAGGAGGCCACTGTTCAAAGTCTCTGTACAGCATTCCGATCGTTCGGAGCGAGTTTGAGGCATAGTTATCGATGAGGTGATTGAGCATAGTGACGTTGTCGTTCGACAAAGCCACGCTCTCCACGCCCTTGCTCGGATCCCTGATTATGTTTGTGCATTGCTTCAGCATGATTTCGGAGGCGCCTTTGACGAGGAGACGATACTTGTCGCCAACCTTCTGAACAACACCCATGCATTTTCGGCCTGAATCGAATGGCATGAATTGAACCAGCTCCGAATTCGAGCGTTCTATGCTGATTGAGTCCATTGCAAGGAAATCGCGAGCGAAGGCCAATAACGCTGTCTCGGTTTTTGAGCCGATGAATGCGGCCTTACCACCTTCCTCGCCCTCAAAAGCAGTCGAATTTAACGCAATCGACGCTTTCAATAGATTCGCGACGTCTTTGTTGAGCGTGCCAGCGAATTCGAGGGTGTCAAGGCTATCGACGTCAACTCCGTGCTGAGTTGAATCTTTGCTAGCCTTTGCGCTGAATCGAGACGAGGTACCTACGGCACCGGCAACGACGGTCATGACGTTTTGGGTGAGCGTTCCGGTCTTGTCAGAGCATACAGTTGTAGCGTTACCCATGGTTTCGCAAGATCTGAGCACACGAACAAGGTTGTTGTCCTTGGTCATACGCTTGGTAGCGAAAGCCAAGGCAAGAGTGACAGCTAAAGGAAGACCCTCGGGGACTGCCACAACAACGATGGTAACAGCAACAATCAGGATGTTGAGGAAGTTCTGAGCCTTGTCGGAAGGGCTTCTATCGTCTCCGGGAAGCTTCGCACAGAACTTGATCAGAAGAACGATGAACAGCAGCAAGGCAGCAGCTCCACCAAGCTTCGCAATTTGCTCCGCGAGCACGTTCAACTTGGATTGCAGCGGTGTGACCTCGCTGTCTTCGCGAAGAGACATCATGGTCTTTCCGTAGCTCGAGTTGACACCAGTTGCAACAACAAGGAACTTGCCAACGCCCTCGGTGACCTTGGCGCCAGAGAGAATGAAAGGATCCATCTTTCTGAGTGGTTCCTGAGCTTCCATTGCACGCCAGACCTCCTCAGAAGCACTCTTCTTGATGATGTCAGATTCACCGGTGGCAGAAGACTCATCGCATTTGATACCGTGACCCTCAATAAGAATACCGTCGACAGGGACCATGTCACCAGGCTCAAGGAGCAAAACATCACCAGCGAAGATGTCGTGAACGGAAATTTCCAGAGTCTTGCCAGAGCGAATGACTTTGACGACACGGTTGTCCTTCTTTTTGTTGAGCTTGACGAATTGACGCTCCTTCTGCCAGTCATTGAGAGCTCCGACCGAAACGACGATGACGATCGCAACAATAATAGCCACGCCTTCAACCCATTCGACGGGCGGGTTACCGGGCTCATGCTTCTGGCCAAAGGTCTGGTACAGTCCAAGGGCGAGAGAGATGACAGCGGCTCCAGTAAGCAAGAGCAGAATCTTGTCCTTGTAAGCCTCCCAAGCTAAAAGCCACAGCGGCTTAGCCTTCTTCTCGGGCAGGCGGTTGTCGCCAAAGATGCGAACGCGGTCTGAGAAAGGGCCACTAGCAGATGAGGCAGCACCGTCACTCTTGTTGACGAATTGGGCGTTGGGATTCTCGTGGTCAGTGGCCTCTTCAAATGAGACGTGGCCATCAAGGTGTTGCTCTTCCAGACTCAGACCAGTCTTACGGTCAGACCTGAGACCCTTCTCAATGCCCGAGATTCCTCCAAGGGCGTGGAATGCACCAAGACTTTTTGGGTTGAACATTCTACCCATCTGACCAGGGGTAAATGCAAAGGGGTTGTTCTCTCTGGTGAAGTCGGCCTCGGTACCAGGGTCGGGATGTAGAGCCTCGCTAGCACTGAGGACCTCGGGGCCGCCATGGCTGTCATGTGGGCCGAATGCTTTGGGAACTCCATGCTCAGGTGTGTTGACGAATGTTGTTGTCGAAGTTGTGCCTAGGGTATCGAAAGATCCGGCACGCGAGCGTGCAGGAGGGACAGACAGGAAGTTTTGGTGGCTTTGGGTCGGTGACGAGACATTGTGAGGAGAAGTCGGTCGGCTCTCGCGGTCGTTGTCAAAGGAGCTCGAAGGACGTAGTTCAGTGGGTGGAGTCTGATATGAAGTATCGATGGTAATAGTCGGTGCCCTACGGCGGCCCTGGACAGGGTCGTCCTGTGCGGACATGACTTCGATTGACTGTTTGTGTTATGTACGATGATAAAAAGGTGTGTGATAATGTGGATTTGAAGTAGCAAAGTGTTGATGGTGCTTTGTCAAATAGTCGATTGGAAGGCGACAATTGTTGATGATGACGAGCCGAATAGCAAGCCAACAGTGAAGCCCAGCAGCAACTGGCAGGGACGCAGCTTCCTAACTAACTACTTTCCCGACTTTACATGTCGCATGGTGGTGTAGTGATGGCGGAGTACGCCAAGAGCACTGCCCCAAAAGATGAAAGCGCTAATTAGCGTGAGGCTTCTCGATCGTCCCTTCCCGCCTTGGCCCCCTGTCAAAGAGCCTCATCGCCGCTTGCAACCTTTGAGCAAGCGAACAGTTATTTAGATGCGATAGTGTGCTCTCAGATGCCTCCAAGGGTGATATTGTGACTGTGGCAATGCAGAGAAATTCCGCGGAACAGAGCAACAACTGCTAAGAGTCGACGCTTGGCTCTCTCTCAGCGCACAAAACACTGTAGCCGAAAAGCACCGTGCATTTTCATAGACCGTACATCGTTCTATACAGCCGGTGAGAGACGTTGCAGTAGCAGAGGCAAGGTTTGACCTGGGGGCTGTGAGTCCACCGCGGACAGGAAACTCGCTTGGCGGGTACCATCTCGCTCCAGGAGATTCTCGTAAATTGCTGCAGGCAAGTCAAAGCGCTCTGGGCGACGTTTGATTGTTTCTGCTGCGATGCCTTGGCTGTAAACACACAGCCACTTGACAGTAGTGGCGCTTTGGTGCGACTTCATCGACCGACCCCGAGGACCTGTCTTTCACCAATCGAGCTTGGTCTTATGATGCATAGTGACTTTTACTTTCGGTGTTTGCCTCGTACATGCTGTGCTTGCGCCATACATTGTGAACTCAACACCTGCCCCATGCTCTACGTGATGGCGTGAGGATAATATCTCTCTCAAAGACGACCTGCTTGATGCGTCCGAAGCTTCGATAGGCGGGGCCATGGCATCGGAAACACAGCCCCCAGCCAAGGACAATAGGCATACCACAATGTACTCCGTATCAGACAATGAAGTCAGCAATCTCTTCGGCTTGTGCTTACCCACACGCCGTACTCGTTCATAGTCTCTTTCGTAAGAGTTGGTACTTCTGTCATAATGAGAGCCGTCATGATCCATGTTTCGCCATCTCAAGGAGCAGTCGATAGGGTTTCTATAAGCTTAATTCTAGCGACTGCGGTCGGCTAAGCACCCGTCGCGCTCATCATCATGCGCCAAATACTCTTCGCATCAGGTACGGCGCGAAAAGGTCAACACCAGGCGATTGTACACATCTTCCAACACGGTTACCCGCATTGGGGCTTAGCCAGTTGCCCGCATCACCAGGGATCTCACCCTCGCCGTCGTCCGGAGCTCGCTTTTTACGGCCGCGTGTGTCGACCACCGTCATTCCCCGTGTCCACTGACCTGTCGTCTCGATTCTGATGTCTTCGTTCTTCTTGATCTTCCATCCCGCATCATCGTGAGTCATTGCATACCAGATACACAGAGGGTCATGCAATTCAAGGCCAACGGCGTCGCCACTGATTCCTTCCATCAACGACTCTATCTTTCCAAACGTCGAGTTCAAGAATGCTGCGGCCCATTCCGCCAAGGGTGATCCAGCCTCAATCAAGGGCTGAATCGTCTGTTTGACCTGGCCTCTCGTAATCTTGTGAGGCGTAGTGATATCCAGAGGAAACACGGTAAGCTTGAGTTGCCTCGACAGCTTGTCCGGATAGGGTGCCAAGTGAGGCAGTGACTGCGAGCCAGGCAGTGTAGGAGGCGATGGTGGAATCGTGGAGTTTGGGGTGGGCGAAGTAAGAGCATAGACACGAGCTGTGGCAATGCTGTCGGCGTATGTATTGAATTCGGCCACAGGGGTCACCTGGTTACGGACATTTAGATCTGTGCGCAAAAAGGGTTGTGGAGCCCTTGTCAGGTGAAGGGGAGGCTCTGAGATCGGAGCGGAGAGCAAAGACAAGGGGAAGGAGACTACTTACATTTCCTGCTTCACTGATGGTATTTCCCATCACAATCACTTCTTTGACGCGCAAGAACGTCTCGGGATCTTGAGCTGCTGCGATGGCCAGGTTGGTCAGGGGTCCGATTGCAACAATGGTAATGGTGTCAGCTTCATTTTCCTTCAGCAGACGGAGAATTTCTTCGTGCGAACGTCGCTGAGAAGGCTTGAACATCGAAGCCTCACGGACTTGCTGAGAAGTGGTAGTCGCCTCCGGTGAGAGAGGTGCCGCCCCAGCCGCATCAAACAGCATCTTCCATGTCTCTTGAGGAGTCAGATGAGGATGCTTCGGTCGTGTCAGCCATACCAGTTATCCCTCATGCTCAGGCTTCCAATACTTACACTGGCATGAATACCCCCAAGACCATCTGTACCGTCTGATCGGAGGTTAGTCACCTGTCCATGGGAGCTTTCTGAAAATACTCACGGAAGAAATCTGCCATCATGAGCTGCTCAGCCAGCGGTTCTTCTGCGCCAACAGCGACAAGAGGTTTAGATGCTCTCAATGTCTCGAAGCCCAGCTCCTTTCCATTCTTGCTTCTCCATTCGATCTCTCTTTCCATATGGTGGAAGAGTGAAACTGCATTGCGGAGGCAATTTTGAACATCGATATTGCCAAACGTCAACGAGATAAGAAGAACGTCGATCTCATCGGGGGTAGCGGAGAATGCGAGAAGCATAGCCAGAATATCGTCGACACCCTAGAGTATGTATTGGCTTAAAATGTCCATGAATGTAGGCGTTATGCGGACGGCAAACGTACAGGGTCGGTGTCGATGATGATCCTCTGTTTTGGCGCCATGGTTGTTTCTATGCGTGTATGTTCAGTGATTTGTACGGCGTGATGATCTGGAACAGATTGTTTGTGAGGTTCAACACAGTATGTGCAATCACGATAGGTGTTATCTAATTATATGTTCTCGCGAGAATGATAGATGCTCGGTGACAGAAAGCTTGACGTTGGCACCCGCTCTTTTGGCCTTCCTACAGTAAATCGTCCTAGCATTCGATTTTCTCATTGGAAGGCTAACGAGAACGCGAGGGAGGCGATTCAGAGGATGATTCGGAGTGTATTATAGTGTCCTGTCTACAAGTCTTCCAGTCCTGCAAACGAATGAAGACATGGACCTCAATAAATTTGACTGCGTTCAACGACAGAGTAGTTCCAGCTGCCCCGGACGACACTGTCAGCACAGACCACGTTGAGACGAACAAAACTTTGCGTCTCCCTTGATATCCTTCTTCTTTCTTCAACAATGTCTAGTTGGTCGTCTTTAGAGTCTCGGTACGACTTTTCAATGTTTGTACAGGTCCATGAGGCCTCATTCAGCGTGCTCCGACGGCCACAGAATCAAATACGCCTTCTGTCCAATTGTATCTATCTTTCTTCGGGAAGAGATGGGAATGCAGCATGGACATGGGTGTGAAATCTCTATCTTGTATATACAAAATCTTCGTGAGTTCAAACGATAAGTGCAGCACGCGTTCACTTGACACCCTGTGCGCGCTGTCTCATCTTCAGTCTGAAAGCAACGGACAGTCAACAGAGGGAACCTTGTGAGAAAAGAAGTCGTCGAGAGTTCTTACCTTAAAAGACCAGCCTTCGGACAACTTACGGTCGATGCGTTATCACCATTCTTCTCGTAGAAGGCATTGCAGCACTCGTACAAAGCATCGATCTTTGCCTAATCAGCAGACTTAAGGTGTGCATGGATTGAGATCGACGTACCTGCTTCTGGCATTTGCTTTCGTCGAAACCGTTTTTCTGTATGCAAACTGCTGCCGTGTGAGTAGGCTCTCTTGAGGCACCAGATACTCCAACACACCTTGTATTGCACACGCGCGAGGGTGACACGGGGGGTCAATCTTGAGATCCTGCTCTATACCCTGCATAACATCTTCAGTTTCGGTGATTCTAAGATTTTGCGTGAAAGTGTCTTTGTCTTATCCACAGCTGGTGATGACTTCATACCATGATCGAGCTTGCGGTGGCAGTCGTGAGAGCCTTGGAGAATTGAGTGGTGAAAGGAGAGAGGAAAGTGAAGATTCAACGAAGTCACAAGACAGTTCTAGCAATTTCTGTGAAACGTCGAGTCCTTGTATGAGTGATGGAGTATGCGACTTCCAGGTGCTTCAGAGGTGGGCTTTTGACCAAATGGCCCTTGAGACAAAAGACCCCGCGCGCGTCTTCAGTTGAGCGCGAACTGGCGTCACTGCCTTTTCCTTTTCACCTTCAACTCCCCAACACCTTCCGCTTTCACACCCGTCACTTTCATCAAGGTACTTCGCTTGTCCACCAACTCTTCTCGCTTCCCGACTACCAACCTCACACACCGCAGCTCTCTATCAGCTTCCTCAAACTCAGCACTCTCAAGCCCGCGCCACCACAGGAGTCGACGGCGATCACATCAGTAAAGCCGCACCCTCGCGATCGCTCACGGTACATTCTCCCACCCACAACTTCACCACCGCTTCTGCACGACAGATCCATCTAACAAGAGATCGTGGGACTAGAAACAAACATGTCCGACACTGGATCACCCCCACAGAAGCCCGAGGGCGGCGAGCACCTCAACATTAAGGTGACCGACAACAACAACGAGGTCTACTTCAAGATCAAGCGTACCACTCAGCTCAAGAAGCTCATGGACGCCTTCTGCGAGCGTCAGGGCAAGGCTCCTACCAGCGTGCGATTCCTCTTCGACGGCCAAAGAGTCAACCCAACAGACAACCCGGAGACTGTACGTTTGCTCGACACGCGTCGCTTCTCCCAAGCGTCCTCTTCATCGCACTTTTACTAATACGATACCTTTAGCTCGACATGCAAGACGGCGACACCCTCGAGGTCCACCAGGAGCAGATTGGCGGCTGCTGATCACCTTCACGCGCCATGAACCACCATACTCAGCCATACTCGACGGAGGTGCCTATACAAGCATCAACAATCGGAGGAAGGAAAGGGCGCACTATCCAAATGCAACTTGGCGTTTTCCCACCAAGCCGGAGTTTTATTCAATGAAGGCGGCCCGTCTATACCAGCTCGAATCGGGGCCTGCGCCTTGTGCCAGTGTCGACAGAGCGACACCATATTTTCTTTCCCTCGACCCGTATTATACTCTTCTTTTCATACAAGGCTTGCAAGAGCGGTCAACGCGTCATGGAGAAATCTAGAATGATGTTGAAATTTCGATTCCTGTGCCCTCTTTCGGTGTTTCTTTGCTAAATTGCCTGACAACTTCTGTGATAAACCCTGTGATGTGCTTTCTTTGCTCAGACCTTCGCTGTGAACTCCCCGGCTAGCTGTTCTTTGCCCGCCTGGTATGCTGACCGCTGGCGTTCTGCTTCCCGGCTAGAGTGGCTTGCATACATCCTGATGATTCAACTTCCTGATACCGGTCTCGCTTGAAATCAGTCTTTGCGTATCGTTGGCAATCAGGTGCAACTCAGGGCAGGTCCTCGCTTCCAGCGAGCCACACTGTAGCTCAGAAGCGCCACAAGACCTAGCGGTCCTGAATCTACCATGGCTTTAACCTCTCGAAACTGCCATCTGGTCTCAAATATGTGATTTCCATCGTCTCTTGTCTCGTGGCCTTTCAATCGTCCCAGATAGCAGCCTTTGCCTTTACAGCATCTTCCTCAGCCTTCTTCTTGGCTTCCCTCTCCAGATCTCGCTTCTTTTTCTCTTGCTCTCTCATTGCTTTGTCGTAAGCTCTTTGCTCCTCTGTCCTACGAGGGACTTTGACTCCTAGGGCACCAGCGATCAGACGGTGGGCCACAGCATTGGTCTTCTCAGGGCGACGTTCGGAGGACGTGGTGGATGAGGATGTGGTGCTTCGAGACGGTGGAGTTGTGCTGCGAGTGGGAGGCGAGGGAGCGGCCGAGCGGTACTTGAGGTGAGGTGGGAGATAGGTAGACTTTGGCACTGCGGCTGGTTCTTCGGTAGACTTGACTGTGACCTTTGGCGATGAAGGAGTCGAGATATTGTCAAGATCTTTCTCGGACGCGACTTCTTCTTCCCACGAATCCGCTACCTCTGTTTCTTTCTTTGCTGGTTTGCTGAACTTGGTGTGAGGAGCAGTGCCTCGAGTTGCCGCATTGGGAGTGTACTCCGCTTGATTACTCTTCTCCTGGAGGGCTGTGGGCTCAGGCTTCTCAATCGTGCGGTCCGAACCAGTAGGAGTCACAGGTCCACCAGCAGTGGTCTTGGTGAATGTGGCAGAGGGCTCGTCGTCCACAGCCTTTCTAGTTATGGGTGTGCTGGTCTCCTGTGACTTGTTTGCTTGGGCGTACTTTCGGTGAGGAGGCGTATAGCGAGGCGCGTCGGCGTGACGTTTGCCGTTCACAGACATCTTCTCCATCTTCTGAGAGAGTTTGTTGGTCGACTGAGAGCTCGCCATGACGAACTTGTTGATCTGACGAAGAGATTAGGAATGCAAGATCGAAAGGAAGACCAGTAAATATAATTGAGCAACGATCCAGCAAACAATAGAAACCAAAGGGAAACCAGCAGCTCAAATTTATTGACAAAAAGTCTTTGGTATGCGACCCCAAGCCAGAAAGTGAAATCGCAAACTCTAAACCGGACCCCACGTTTGGGACCGAACTGTGGGGATCTCAAGACCTTGGCATCACCGTCACTGACATCATGCTCCAATGATGCTTGCAAGAACTCGATGCGGTGAACGATAGTTAACTATAAAGACTCTCGAGGGTTTCGATCTTAGGCGCAGACACTGCCCCTAGTCATGACAGCGTACACACTGCGCGTATCCGACTGGCCGGACGGATAAATTGCCCTATGAACTCACCAGCTCCGGCCTCGGCCGGGAAGATCTGCTGGTTGCCGAAACTCCACTCGTTCATGCCGACAGTTTATATACTGACGTGCTTCTCCGCAACGACAACTATTCAACTCACAGAAGTCCAAGTGAACGAGGAGAGACCACCATGCCTGTTCCCCGGTTGACTTCCAATCTCATTCGATCATCGAGGACACGGCTCTTCTCGTCCTCGGCTGTGAAGCATTCTTATGAGGATACGGTACAGAACTTGAAGATCGGAAAGCATACCAGAGTCCTATACCAGGGTTTCACTGGAAAAGTCGCGACTCAAAACGCAAAGGAATCCATTGAGTATGGCACCAACATTGTTGGCGGTGTGAAGCCTGGAGGAAGTGCAGATCACTTGGGCTTGCCAGTTTTGTCCACTGTGAGAGAAGCGAAGGAGCAGTTAAAACCTGACGCTACTGCCATCTATGTTGCCGCCCCCCATGCTGGTAAAGCAATTGAGGAAGCCATCGAAGCAGAGATCCCATTGATCGTCGCGGTTGCTGAGCATATACCTCTCCATGACATTCTGCGGGTACGTAGCAGCCTTACATTTAGCACTAAAGGAATCTCACACTGACTTTCCTAGATCATGTCTATCCTCAAAACACAATCGAAAAGTAGGCTAGTCGGTGCCAATGCGCCTGGCATTATCTCAGCCATCGGGAAATGCAGAATTGGGTTTCAACCATTACCGACATTCTCTCCTGGCCACATTGGCATCGTAGCCAAATCAGGAACTTTGAGTTACGAAACAGTAGCCTCGATAACACGTGCTGGACTTGGCCAAAGTCTATGTATCGGTATGGGTGGAGATGTTGTCGCAGGCACGAATTTCGTAGATGCTCTGCGAGTCTTCGAGACAGATGTTGACACCGAAGCTATCGTTCTTGTTGGCGAAGTAGGTGGAAGTGCTGAGTTAGAAGCAGCAGAGTGGATCAAGGATTATCATCGCCGCGAGAAGAACCCAAAGTAAGTTCTTCCGAAGAACGGTCGATCATGAGTTGCTAACATGCCTTGTAAAAGACCAATCGCTGCTGTTGTCGGAGGTAGAATGGCGCCGCCCGGGAGAGTGATGGGACATGCAGGTGCTTGGGCAGGTGTTGGCGAGGCCACTGCAGAGGAGAAGTACAAGATCTTGCAGAACGCAGGCGTTACCATGGTGGACCATCCTGAGAAGTTCGGCAACGTTATGAAGACTTTACTGAAGCAAGCTGGAAAGGATGTAGGAAAAATTCAACAATCTGCCGCCGGCAACCAGCGCAGAAGCATGCATACTGCGAGGCGACTGCGACCAGCAGTGACCAAGGAACTCCCTAGAATCAACACAAGTCAGCAGAGGAGCTTACATCTTCGGAATCAAAAGGCTGTCGATCACCTCAGCAAGTCTCTGGAAAGCTTCACTATCTCTGAAGAGACATCAAATGATACAGACAGCGTATACTTGAGCATTTCTGTTGATCGCTCGAGTCGCGAACCATGCGTCATCGCGTCCCCATCTACGAATCCTCGCAAGCTTCACCACCGTCTACGCCGCTTCCCCTACTCCTATCTCAAGGGACCTGACCAAAAAACCATTCAAGCGGCGATCGAGCATCTCCAACTCGACGCTGCGCCGCCAGCTGCCCATGCTCAAACCGCAAAACTCATCTCCCGTTTGGCAGAACTATACCGTGAGCAAGAGGCCGTGAGTCTGGCCGTCAATCTCTCAGTATCGTCTTCAGGCTCCCTCCACCTCTCGCAACCTCAGTTGTTCTACGACGATGCAGCCTTCAAGTCAAACAAAAGGCATTCCGAACTTCACGCTCTCCGTGACGTGTCCCAAGAATCTACCGTCGAAGTCGAAGCCGAAAAATCAGGGATTGTGTTCGTGAAATTACATCCTGATGACGACAGCGCCAACATCGGAACATTGGTGAACGGAGCAGGACTCGCCATGAACACAGTCGACGCACTTGCTCTACCACCTCATAATGGTAAATGTGCCAACTTCCTCGACACCGGTGGTAAAGCAACCTCAGAGACCGTGAAGACCTCCTTCGAGTTGATCCTCAGAGACCCTCGCGTCAAAGTGATCTTCGTGAACATCTTCGGTGGCCTTACTGATTGTGGCATGATTGCGGATGGAGTGATCATGGCTTTCGAGAAGGTAGATATGCAGGGCAAGCCAGTGGTTGTAAGGCTGAGAGGAACAAACGAAGAGGTGGGCCAAAAGAAGATTGCTGAAAGTGGACTGCCCTTAGAAGCATTTGATGGGTTCCATGAGGCTGCGCAGCGAGTCGTCGAGTTGACCCAAAGCACATGAGTATGCGACCGTCTCATCCGACTCCGAGGAGTCAACATTCTGGTTTCGTCATCAGAATTACATACCCAGACTTCTGAGCCTACTATAGAGGTCAACTCTCACATTTGAGCGTGTTCGACCGAATGACACTGTGCTTTTGGTCAGGCTACTACTTTGTGGAGCAATAGGGGCAAAGTTGCTGCAGTCTGACTGCAAGAGCATTTTACAGCATCTTCTTCTACAGGACCATGAATTTACCCCAAAGTCAATTTTCCAATTGCCATTCAATCTTCACACCCAACTTCCAAAAACCGCTATCCACAAAAATACACCCGAGCTCCCAACCTTGCGGCTCTCCACATTCTATCATGAGGCCCTTCCTTATTCTCGTAAGCACTGCCGCTCTAGCGCTCGCCAACCCCATTAACATACTTGCTCACGATGCTCGGGAGAGCGAACTTATTAGTGGCAGGAATGTCGAAAGTCTTGACGCGAAGAAGGAGCTCAGTAGATGGACGAACCTTCACCCCCGCAGTCAGTATTTGATAAGTAAGACCCTGTTTCGTTATCATGTTGTTGAAAGGTGGTTCAATCCTTCTCCGCTACATAGTGAGATTGAACAAGGGGGACTTAAAATTCTATCGCCAAGTGCTCACATACAGACATGCGCGTGCTTCAGCTGGATCAGGCATGGACTGATGCTGGAAAGCTCCTGCCTTCTCTGCCATGACGACTACGAATCCAGCAATACTCCTCCCGATGCAAACAGTCAACATTACTTCCTTGACTGCTTCCATCGGTATCCAAACTCTTGTCTCGCTGCACGCACCGTCATCTCAACATGGAAATCATCATTCTCATTAGTACCGCTGTACTGGTGGCCGCAAGCCCACGCAATGTGTTCACCCTCTCTCCTCGTCAAATTGATGACCGACCTCGTCGGAAACATTGAGCAGACCTGCTCCAACCAAACTTTGATCAATGTCCGGGCCATAAATCGTCTCCATCGAATCAACGATGCCGCTGTCTAAGAATAATCAAACGAGCTGGTTGGCAATCACTGATGCGGACAGGAAAGACATGGTATATCTTTCCACCATATCAGGCAGGATCGCGGAGACAACCCGCGTGATGAGAACCAGTACTGATGAATCCTCTCGCATCCCAAATAAAAAAGTATTTTCCTTCACCACGAAACTCATCCTCCTCTTGATCGGTGAAGTGGCTCTGACATTCGCCGCACCCTTGAGAACAGATCGCCGCAATATTGCCAACGAAAATGACCTCATCTCCAACCGCGACGACGAGCTCGACTCTCTGCCTTGAGCCTATCAACTAGAGATATGGCCACGCTTCGTTACAATTGGTGCTACTCTGCTCAAGACCGAAAGATGGTGTGAGTGATATAGCTCAGCAGACAGGAAGGAGAGACTCAAAAACACACGTGCGATCATACCATCGAATCTCAACTCAGAAGTCGAAAGAACATCATCTAATCATGCGCAAAAAATATGCTCGAGCAACATTTGAGTCCATTCCTCCAGTTCGAAAGTCTCTGACGCACATCCGCATAATAAGTGCTCTGCACACAACTGTTTCCCCTTCCCATCCTCCTCCGAACCTCCTCTTATTATCATCAAATCATTCTCCACGAACATCAACTATGAAGCTCCTCTTCATCCTTCTCGGTGCAGTCAGTCTAGTAGCCGCCGCCCCAATCCGCGACTCTCAAGCTCTTGATGACTGGGACTGCAACTGGGCATGCAAGTTGTTCATCTCTTGGCCACCATCGTCAGCATCTTCTGCCACCTTGAGCGAAAACGAAAAAGAAGAATTCAAGATCGAGAGCGCCCGACGTCGAAGCACAGTGAATGAACTCCACGTCAATGGAAGACCAGGGACGTTTGCAGAGAGAGCACTTCGTAGGGCAGGGACAAGGTTGCGACGAGACATGAATGCTGGTGTCGCTGAAAGAGTTTAGTCAGCCTTGGAAAATATGATCGGAGTCGATCACTTTGTCAGCCGTTTTACTGCATCCAGCAACAGCGCAAGGGACGGTCAAGGAGGTGCCTCTCTGACCTTATAGAAGCGTGAAGCGTAAAGCTAGGTACAGTTGCAACTAAGCTAGCTTAGACGTCAAAAACATATTTCCTGATAATGCTCAGACAACATCTCCCCACCTCTACCAACCTTTGCGGATATCTTGTAGGCACGGGGAGCTTTGACCTTAGGATTATATAGATGGACGATGTCCCGCACAATGCGATGTCCTCCCCTCATCCCCTTAGAAACTTCTTCTTGCGCACATTAAATTATCAACCATGAGACTCCTACTCCTACTCAGCGTTATCGGTCTGGCGACTGCAGTCCCAATCAGCGACTCTCAAAATCTCCAGCCTGCCCCGTCCGATGCTTCGCTCTAAGCCAGCGACTCTCAGGCCCATCAAGCTTCTTTTGACTGCGACTTCTTCTGCTGGTTATCCAGTTTCTGGCCACCATCACCAGCAGCTTCCACCACGTTGGACGTGAACACAAAGGAAGAAGCCAACGTCGACATGAGCAGTGTTTGAGTAGAAAGCTTTGTTCCACGCAAGACGAACGATAAGGGATGATGGATGTTACAGAAGAAGTTCAATGCTTGGAGATGCTCCGACAACCAACTTACTCCAACTGTTGCCTGAGCGCACTAATACATCAGAGCACAACAGGATTGTGGAGTGAGCGTGTACCTTGAGTTTTCTGCTCTCGAAAAGTGTGGTTGAGATAAGCTCAGATGTGAGTGATATTGGAAGGTTTCATAGAAACATGTATCTTTCGTAAAGTCACCCGACAGTCTGGATATCTGACATAAAACCGCAACGTATCCTTGAAAGATTGAGTCATCACTTCTTACTCTGCTTCCTACGTGCTCTTCCCGAACGCAAGGCATTACTCTCTGCAGTTCTCCAGCATCTGTCATGAGACTTGCCATCATCCTTAGTATCGCCACTGCATCAACAGCAGTTCCGGTCAGCCAGGAACATCTCCATTTCCTGAATCGATGCGGTCCATATGATACAGATTGTCATGAGATACTCCAGACATGACCAACATCGACTCCCACACCAACATCAACTGCCACCCATATGATTCAGACAAACGATCAAGTCGTCAAAAGAGGTTGAGGTGGTCTCGGGTCAAAAGGGACTGTGTGGAGCCACCCAAAGCGTGAGACGAGGTGTTCAAGAAGCTTTCTACCATTGGTTGAACGCATCCTTACGGTCCAGTGCTTGAACGAGGGAGTGAAGCTAAAGTCGATATTTTCTTCGGAGAAAGCGTTGGTACTTGGGGCTCGAGTGTGTCCGGTTCGTACTATTTCGAGCTTGATACATCTTGTATCCATCACACCATCAAACCAATGGGGATGAGATGATCGACCATACGGTGGTCTGATTATATTATATAAACATGACATGCCACCAAAAAAAAGATAACATCCTCCTCCTCATCTTCTACATTCCTGGAACTTGCAGTGCATGAGCCTCTCTGTCTTCAATCAACTCTACTATCAATCCTCTCGACTTCAATCATGAAACTCATCCTCCTCCTCAGCGCCGCTGCCCTAGCCACCGCACTCCCAATGAGCCCACCAGAGAAAAAGTACCACTATGAATCGGAGCCCTGCCCGCTGAATGAGTCCTATTGTATCCAGAAGATGGAGCGCCGCCCACCTGGAGTTCCACCTGGTGACTGTGGCAGAGGACGTCACACCCTGGAAGACGGGAAGCACACCGGCAAGAAGGAGCGCCGCCCACCTGGATCTTGTACCGTGAGAAGTCACCCACCATCCAACAAGGAACCCACCGGAGAAACCGAGGAGATGGGCGTTGGAGCAATCAACGAAGAGGTTGAAGCTTGAATCAAAAAGAAGGTTGCCACCGGTCTGGCGATTGAGAGCTGGTTGAGAAATGGTGGGCTGATGCTTTGATCTGTGAGGAGGGTGTCTCTTCGCTAGTTTCCTGGTAGACGTGGTTGATCGTGCTCAATTTAAACTCTTGGTCCTTTTGATGGCCTGATGGTTAGGATCCACTGTGAACAGTGGAAGGTGATGGAGATCATGTCACTAGAACATTGTTCATAGTTATAATCAGCCCCCAATGACTCCTTCCCAAAATCTGCCATTCTCACATCTCAAGTACTCCTCTCACTTCAAGACTTGTTAGCGAGTCTTTCGTCATGCAACTCATCATCCTTCTCAGTATCGCTGCCCTAGCGACCTCGCTTCCAGTCAGCCAGGTTGATGAAATCCTTTGTTGCTCTAAATTGGGTTGGTCTTGTCCGACACATTATCGCAAATTGAGACCACCACCTGCCGTTCCACAACACGTCAACGAAGACATTTTCCAGAAGGATGGCTAGCCTGTCGAAGCATGCAGGTGACCTGAGCCGGATCGCTGCACACAGATGCTTTCCGATGGGTGCAAGGTGCATCTGTACCATTGAAACTCATCCTGTCCAGCGGGCGAGATAAACGGAAAAACAAAGAGTTGAGGCATTTATTTTTGCGAAGAGGGCGACTCGGTACAGAAACTGTGGTAGGATGAGGTTGATTGTGCTGGATTTCTTTCTGAAGCCGGTGTTGCGTCGATTCGATCCGTGGTTTTCGAGCGGAGATGGAGATTGTTTCAAGAGGGTATTGAATATATAAACACAGTCAGGAAACAATTACTTCTTCCCACAACCTCCTACTCTCGTACCTCGTACGCTCTTCTCTCAAGTCAGAATCTACCATCAAATCTTTCGCCATGAAACTCATCCTGCTCCTCGGTCTGGCTACTCTGGCAGTCGCGCTTCCGCAATTCTTTCCTGGTGGGTTGCCCGATGACCCGTATGACGACCATGACTGCTCTTTGTACTGGGAGGTCGGATGTCCTTGGGACTTTGAGTTGTTCCAGAACAAACATGACCCTCGAGCACTACCAACCACCTCCAACCACCAGACCGCACCACAGGTCAAAGCCACAGAGTGAAACGGATCAAGGTGGATCAGCAGGAATAAGTGGTTGTGGTCCATATGAATATTATATGTTCGGATCCTGTATCGATCGTCCGGCATGAATGTCTCAGAAGCTTCTCCAGCTGTTCGGACAGGGTGGAGAGATGGCGATGAAAGGGAGAACTTTAGTCTCGAAAGCGGTAGTCAATTTTGTTCTCATCCAACCCACCTACCCACCCGGTGTCCAATGCGAAGAAAGTGGAGAGCGTAAATTGGAGAAAGGAAAACACACACGAAAATATTATCTTGGAAATGATCTTTCATTCTTTCGCAAATTTCTCCAGTGAGAGTGATTTCTACACCATGATGATACAAAGCCTGTGAACGAGTGAAAACGATTATCAAGAAAGAAGATGACAGGACGCCATGCAAAGGTCCGACGCATGTGGCTGCTTTTTCGCTAGAAATGCATAAACAACTGACGAGACACCCAAAAAGTCCTCTTCCGGAACGCCGCGCAAAAATTTCGACAATTCAAAAAAGGAAAAAGAGAGATAGAGACACGAGAGATTGTGAGAGAATGAATGAAGGAGATAGGTCGTAAGACTCAGCACTGCTGAGTTTTGGTCGTGATGGTTTCGCGCGAAGAGGCCATGGGCCTGGCTAAATGGGTGGGCAGCCCTCGACCTGGTCAAAGGTCTGTTCCGAGGACGTTTGCAAAATCGGTATGTTTGAGGTTACGATAAGAGGTCTTCGCTTAAAAGTCCACGCTCCAACGTGTAGTCACGTCTCGGCGCACTCTGTCGGCAGCCCACTGTGGAAAGGTACCAAAGTCTTTGCCCTCGTACCACGAGTCGAAGCCGGCTTTGCCACTGCCTAGCAGCATCATCTCTTCGTACTGGTCGGCTGTAGGAAGCTCGATACGAGCCTCGAATGATGGAGCCTTGTTAAGTCTTTGAGCATTGAGTGATGAATTTGCTGGCACGAGCTCTTGTAGGACATTCAAGGAGCTATCTTGACGTCGCGTCTCGGGGGATAAAGGTTTCCGGTCCTCGGCCGATGAATTGCGTTTGCGACTGCGGCTGCGAGAGCGCTCAGAAGACTTGGCCGATATGACTGGGGAGAGAGGTTGTGGGGGGAGAAGGTATTTGTTTTGTGAATTGTTGGGTCGCAGGTCTGTTACCGGGGGTCCAATGGAGATAAGAGGGCGAGGATTTGTCGAGTCTTCTTGTACATTGATAGGCGGCGGCGGCCTGCGTCGTCGTGACGGCTTCAAGTCGTCTGATGAAGAAGAAGGATTGAGGCTGTCTACGGACGGGGATTGGCCGTTCCGCAGCTTCTCATCGACAATGCGGTGGCTGACTTGTCGCGAGAGGTTCTCGTTCGTGGCACGCCTCGTGCTAGGTCTGCTAGCGCCGCTATCGCTTCTTGCAAGGTTGGTCTTTGAGCCGTTTCGTGCAGTACGAGCAGGAGGCGGAGGCTGTAACATCCACATGGCATCAGCCCTGGTGTCCATGCGCGTAACGATGGGCGGATGAAGCTCGTTTATGGGAGGATTCGAGGCAGAATGATAACTCGTCGCAGCTGATCGGTCGGTAGTAGCGGTGCGGGCGGTGAGTGGACGACTGACAGTGCTGGCAGCGTTGGTAGACGTGCGTCGACTGGTCTTGTAGGGATAGTTGGGCCCCCAGTAGTTGTCGTCTTCGTCGTCTCGCTGCCAATGGCGCAGGTTCCACGTGCTGTCGTTGCTCTCGTTCTGCGTCAGACCCAGATTGACGCTACTAGCGACATTACTGGCATTCTCATCACTTGTCCGCGTGCGGCCTTTCTTCTGGGCTTTGCGTTTGGCAGGAGCTGGAGTGGGACCAAGGTCTATCTCGGTCTGCCAGTGGACGTTTGTCGCAAATGGGCTGGGGTGTCGGTAGAGACCGGGCTGTTCCATCTCGAGAGCATGCTTTGCGACGCGATCACGGTCTGCCTCCTTTCTTCTCTTCTTGCGATATGAATAGCCGGTGCAGGGGGCACATGATAGGTAGTAGAATAGCGCGGATTGAATGCCACGATGGAGAGCCATGCCTTGTTGAATTTGTAGCAGGATCTATGTGAGAAGAGTATTGTTCGAGCGATGCATTGCTTCCCGGCAGCCAGTGCCGTGTCGTGTGATATTCAAGCGGGCTGGGTGTAATCGACGCGGATGCCTGACGCGGGTGCGGCTGCAAGTGCTCGTAGGGTCGAAATGGCGGTTGTCCACGGATGACGCCTGCACGCTGATCTCGTTACTGCAAATATCCTGCCGTGTCGTATCGATTTCCAAAGGATCAGCGCAGTCCGGTGCCTCGTCAGGCTTTCAAGGGTGAGAGGGAAAGAGAGACAGAGAGAGTAGCCTCTCGTATAGAAACAAGATGTCGAGGGGAGGACGCGCTCTATTCTGGGAATCAATCAGACGAAGGCCAAGCTAGCCAAGGCGAGATGCTCCAGACTCGTTTCGTTCCGCGTCAACGTTGGCAATGCGGAGTCCTGCTGCGCGAAATTATGGTCGTGGCGTTTTCAAGACTCCCGCGTCACGCAAAGGGAGAGAAAGCACTGTCGTCGCCTTGTAAAAGGATGTTGGCCTATGGATAAAGGGGGCCGTTGAAGGGGAGCAGCAAGGAGGCCATGTAACAAAGCCCTGCCTTGAAACAAGCAACATGAAAATACTCAAAGACGTAACTGGTAATTGCGATGTTCATCCCAAGTCCTCGAACCATCCAAGCAAGCCCATCAACCATGCCCCGCCTGACATCTCTCTCTCTCGGCCCGCCCGTATTCACCCTTCGCTCCCTCTGCAACCTCCGTCCCTGCACATTGCTTGTCTATGTTTTGCCTGCAGATAGAGTGCTTCTACCGACATTCCGTCCACTGTGATTTCCTTCTATATGACATAGATACTATACGAGGAAACCTACGCTTACAACAGTCTTGCATGCTCTTCTCATCTCATCTCATCTCATCTCATCTCATCTCATCCTCGGTGAGCAGAGACGCGTTCAGCTCCTTGTCAAAAGGGCGGGCGCGTTTCCTGTCTGCCAGCCCCTCTTCACCCTTGGCGGCCCCACAGTCCAGAAGCTTTGTCTCGGACTTTGGTTGATCCGTCCAAAGCGTCTTGTTCATCCTGGGTGTTTGCTTTGTCGTTTCAGCCCGGTAAAGTCCATGATCCAAATTAATCCCAGATCGACATACCCATGCGGTCACCAGGAGTCTGTCAGGTTTCAGATCTCTGTTTGACCTTCTCGCACCTCCTTTGTCAGCATGAACAGTATAGTCACGAACTGCTGTAGGGGACCATCGCAGACGTATGACGGAAGTCTGCAGCAAGTTGTGTTTGGGCTTGTCGTATGGTTGAACCCACACACGACGCTATCGAAACCCACAGAATTCATTCCTACGCATGTTATCCACAACCAGCCGTCTACTCGCCTATCGTAATGTGGAGAGCTGCCTCGCGGTCGGTCAGTTCGTGATGATCTGAGCACATCTTCATGAAAAACTCCTTGTCTCAACGTGATCATGGCGGCACAGGCATCTCAACATGTCCACATGTCGCAAAGTCAAGTGGCACAAGGATTGATGCCCATTGACCGTCGATTCTGAAAAAGGCAATAAACAGTCACGCTGAGATGAGTCGGTAATGGTAGAAGTACGATACCTCAGGCTGTCAGCTCATTATCAACCACCATGATCATGTAACAATGGCGGTTGTCGCAAAAACCACTTTAGAATCCACTCGTAGACAACAGAGGTACACAGACCGCGTGTGAAGCTCGACGCGACGCAGCCAACCACAACCACCACTCATCAATGATAACACTGCAACATAAAGTCGAACACTAACCACTGCTTCCATCGCCGAATATTCAACTATGACGAACGATCTATACAGACAGAACTATGGAAAGGCCAAGGCCGCAGTGGATGCCAGAAACATTGACGATGCTGTCGCCACATGTAACACCCTGCTCGCCGACACAGAGCTTCCTCGCTACTATCGTATCAAAACACTAGTATTGCTAGCTTCAGCAAACAAAAACTGGCGTCAGAAAGAGGTGTGACTTCTTCCTTTGAATATAGGAAAGAGTGACTCTGACATATACCAGGATTTACGATTACGTGCTGAACACACATGGTATGAATCACGGAATTTACACCCTAAAGGTCAAAACGACACAACCGATGCTGTGCTAAAGGAACTTCGTGGCATCTTGGATGAATTCAAGACCGATCAGACCAAGAACATGCCGCTAAACTACGAAGATGAATTGTCTGCTGCTCTGGCCGAGACGGAGATTGAGGATCTGGCCGATATTGCAGATGGAGAAATTGAGACCTTGGTACGTTGTATAATCTTCCGGTCGCCGTGTCTCACCCCCCATACTGGAGTGAAAGATTCTCAAGGCTGTGACCATGCGCAATGATTTCCTCAGTCTCGCGCTGTTCGTGGAGAAATAGCAGACATTGAGACTCAACGTCACAGACAAAAGCACTGCACCTAATTGCGATTGTGGCTCTATCTAGACTACATGCTAACAACACTGTTCTATACAGGCCGATGAAGAGTACGCTCGTGAACAGCAAGCAAAAGATGGACCGCCAATCGAACTCGCAAAGTCCGCTGTGGCCGATACAGAGGCGGAGGTCGCCATACCTGGTTCATCACCCAATGCCTCTTTTGCGCCCGCTTCAACCCTCAAGGCATCTCAAGACATCTTGATCAATCAGACGCGCGATGGTCAAACTGCAGGTACTAGGATGGCACATCGCACCCGTGGCGTTGGAAGACGTCCTTCCTCTTGAGTCACGTCAGGCGCCACGTCCATCTTGCGCAACCTTTCTTTTCTCCCGGTCCAATCATGAACCAGTGGCCAGGTCAAGTTAGCATTAGGAAGAGCGAGAAGGCACAAGTCTCCTTTAGTAATGTCGCACAGCTCATTGATCGCAAACATTCAAAACACACCATACACGTTACTGCGGTTGTGAAGAAGGAGAAGTTGCTCGTGAATCATAACACAATGTCGTCAATTGCTTGACGGTCAAAGTATCCTGCGACTCAGACCATCACCCAGATTGTTTTACTCTCAGGCCCATGCTAGCACCAGAAAGTTTTCCCCCTTCACTCGCCAGTCTCAGACCAGCAGAAGCAATGGGGCGACAGAGAATTAGGGAATTGCGGAAGAGGAAGTAGGATGAAAGAAAGAAGAACGGATGCGACGAGATGGAGGTACTTATAGAAGCGATGAGAGCGGCTGCTTACATAAGAAAGCGACGGAGTCCAGTGATCTAGGCTGCCATCTCGGAGATGTGGATGTGGTTATTAACTCAATCTCTCTCGTGGCCTGCGGGATGGACGTCACAAGGGAAGAGATGTCGGGAGTCTATCCACGGACTTCAAAAAAAAACATCAGAGACAGAATGATAGAGAGATACACCGAGATCATTGCTTAGCGGCCATGTCTCCAGACTGAAGGCTCCACCTCTCCGGTCGGGGCCCCAATTTAGTACTCTTCTAGAGCTCTCGTTTGGAAGACGTGCCCATACTTCTCTGCCGTCGGCTTGATGCTCAGCTGCTCTAACGTACTTGTTGGCATTGCTCTCTCATTCTCTATCGACCTCTTCGCTTCAGGTGGTGATTCTCTGGTAGTTGCGAAGATATAGCGTGAGGAGTTTTGGGAGACGTTTATGCTTTTTAATTTACATGATGTTACTGTACAGTGATGGAGGAGAAGAAGGGCAGCAGAGAAACATGGCTTAGTTCTTGCTTGTCCTTCTCTTGCCCTGGTTGCGGACACGCTCTTGGACAACGTGCTTGTTGGGATTGCGCTTCGCACGAGTCTTGTAACCACTCTTGGCTGGTTGTCCCCAGATGGAGACAGGGTGGACGTTACCCTTCGATTTACCTCTACCACCACCGTGAGGATGGTCGGCTGTAGATAGACAGTCAGAGAAGAACGACATGTGACAACAATACGAGGAGGATTAAACTTACAGGCGTTCATAGCAAGACCACGGACGGTAGGACGGATATTGAGCCATCTGCTACGACCGGCCTTACCCAGCATTCTGAAATGATGATGAGGGTTGCTGGCAACACCAATGGTGGCGCAAGCATCAGGGCTGACTCTTCTGACTTCACCACTTTGCAGACGAAGTGTGACCTCCTTGACTTTCTTGCCAACTTCCTCCTTCGAGACGACAGTTGCGAATGTACCAGCACTGCGGCAGAAGACGGCGCCCTTGCCTGTAGTGGATCCAACGGCGTAGACCTGGGTTCCGAGAGGGATCATGCGCACGGGCAAGCAGTTACCACGGAAGGCAGTCTTTGCGGCAAGCATACCGGGATCCATGACACCACCCATGCTCTTCAAGAGCTCACCAGGAATACCAGCACGGTAACTCTCGATGACGTCGCCGGCACGCATGCCATCAGCAGCCAAGACATAGCTCTTCTCTCCAGTCTTCTGCCTCGTGAGGAGGGCCAGATGGGTACTGCGATTGGGGTCGTACTCGATGCGTTCGACAGTGTGCTTTCCAGGCTCCATGCGCTTGAAGTCGACAGTACGGATACGTCTTCTGTGACCACCACCACGGTGTCGCACGGTCACGCGACCTGTGCAGTTACGTCCTCCCTTTCCGTGACCGACTTTGGCGAAAGTGAGCTTGGCAATAGGCTTTCCCTTCCACAGATGGTCGTTGATGGGACGGCGCAAATGTCTTGTACCAGGAGTGCGAGGCTTGTATGTGCGGAGTTCGAAGCCACCACGTCTTCGGCTTGGGGCAGCGGTGGGAGGGTTGAAGGCAATGGCATCCGTCGTCGTCTCACGGTTTGTCGTCGCTACTTTGGGAGTCTCTACGGCGGTGGCATACGAGCGGCGGGCGAAGGCGCTGGTCGAAGAGCGGAACAGGCATTGAGCTTGCCTCCAGGGCTGCTGTTGCCATAGCCGTGGCTGCAACATGTTGTCTGCTCGGATGTGGGAGAGCACGGCGACACGACGAGTCGAGGTTGTCACTTGTGAATTATTCCGAACGCCTTGTCCGTCTCTATGATCAAGCCCTAAGCTGACTCGCCAAGACATTGGAACATTTCTGGAGGCAGGAGCGGTCGGCTTAAGTCCGGCTCCTCTTCCTCCTTGCAGGAGCGGCTGCCTGCCTGGCTTTCCTTTTCCCTCGCGCTTTCCAGACGTGTGTTGTTTCCCCAGCGATGAGACCTTGAGCTAAAGTGCTATTTTTTGTGCCGCTGCTGTCCAAGGCATACCATGGCCTAATTGCTGTCTATTCTTACGTGACAAAGTCCGAGTGAAGTGCTGAAACTAGGGGTTGCAACTGGATAATTGGACTGACTGTACAGGAAATTATGTAGTGTTGTGAAGACGTTGTGGTTTTAATCAAAGGCGAGGCTGGGAGTTGTGCTCTTACACGAAAGTCGTCATCTGCATTGCATGTCTGGGCCAAAATCGCGAGACGTGAGCGCGAGAAGTCCGAGCTTTTGATGTTCAAAGCCAAAGCAAACAACATCTCGCACCACGCTTCTTCAAATCCCTTCCCTCAGCATCCGCAAAAGTCGTCGTCGACATCGCCAATACTCCCATCGACCGGGACCAGCAAGAGAGCAGCCGTGACACCGAGTCCCTGCCAAATTGACCCCTGCCGCCCTCGTCGACCTGCGACCCGCGACCTCGATCTCCTACTCGGCGCGTCAATTGTTTCAAGAGCATCAGTATCCAGCAGACCGCCTTCTTTGCTTCTACTGCTCCGCCATTGCTTCCATCTTATCCAACCACGCACAGTTGGTCATCTTCCGGCTCTTTAACGTGTGTTCTCTCGCGTGTCCAGAAGCCGATTACCCGATTCGGACGTGTTTGTTGTGCCCGCCCAGACTGACTCGACCCAGTCAAAGCAGCCATTCCACCACTTCTTCACGACTTTGACTTTGTCTTGAACATCTCATCCTCATATCAACATGCCTCCAGTAAGTACCCTCGCCCTCACCCTGTCCTCACTGTCGCCCGTCCTTCACCTCTGCCAAGCCTCCCTTACTACTATACCTCGACGCGTCCACAACTAACCTAACAACTCTCAGGCCAGAGCTGTTCGACGCGCCGTGACCAACGAGAACGATGAGAATGCCGCCACCACTCGTCTGACACGCGCAAAGGCCGCTGCGCTGTCTCAACCCGACGCCATCGCCGGTGACCCACCTAAGAAGGCCGCCCTTGGCGTCAAGCGTGCTGCTACCACAAACACCACTGCTGCTGCTGTCCAGCCCACCAGAAGACGCGCTGCCCTCGGCGATGTCAGCAACGTGACCAAGAACGACACCATCGACACAAAGGGCGCCGCTGCCAAGGGTGGTAAGCTCAGAGACGCTCAGAAGCCGACCGGCATCACCAAGCCCTCAACCCGCACCAACTCGACCCGTGCTGCCTCCATCAAGTCCGATGGTGCCGAGTCGAAGGCCAAGAGGCCCATGCCTCTCTCCGGAACCTCCGGCAACGTACCCAAGGCCAAGAGACACATGACAACCAAGATCCCCAAGGTGGATGAGGACTTTGTCAAGGATGCCGTCAAGATCGAGGCCATTGAGGAAGAGGTGGAGAGCACAACTCCCAAGGAAGAGGAGGACTTGGACGAGCCTCTGTACAAGACTCTCGAGCAGCTGGCCACTGAGGCCAAGGATCTGGACTCCGAGGACCTCGACGATCCTCTCATGGTTGCCGAATATGTTCACGAGATCTTCGATTACATGAAGGAGCTTGAGATCACCACACTTCCTAACGCTGAGTACATGGACAGCCAGGGCGAACTTGAGTGGAAGATGCGCGGCATCCTGGTCGACTGGTTGCTCGAGGTCCACACGCGCTTCCGCCTGCTGCCCGAGACCTTGTTCCTCGCTGTGAACATCATCGACCGCTTCCTCTCGGCCAAGGTCGTTCAGCTCGACCGTCTCCAACTCGTTGGTGTTACTGCTATGTTCATCGCTTCCAAGTACGAGGAGGTCCTCTCCCCTCACGTCCAGAACTTCCGTCACGTTGCCGACGACGGCTTCACCGAGCAGGAGATCCTCAGCGCCGAGCGCTTCATCCTTGCCGCTCTGGACTACGATCTGAGCTACCCCAACCCCATGAACTTCCTTCGCAGAATCTCCAAGGCCGACAATTACGACATCCAGACCCGCACTCTTGGCAAGTATCTTCTCGAGATTGGCTGCCTCGACCACCGCTTCATCAAGTACCCTCCTAGCCATGTCGCTGCTGCCGCCATGTACCTCGCCCGTCTCGTCCTTGACCGTGGCGAATGGGTAAGAACCATCCATTCTCTCTTGCCATATCTTATACTGACTCTTGCACAGGATGCCACCCTTGCTGTCTACGCTGGTTACACCGAGCAGGAGATCGAGCCTGTCTTCAAGCTCATGGTCGACTACCTCCACGGTCCCGTCCAGCACGACGCCTTCTTCCGCAAGTACGCTAGCAAGAAGTTCCTGAAGGGTATGTATCCTTGACCCATTCTTCCCATATCAATCCATACTGACCCACCACAGCCTCCATCGTCCTTCGCCAGTGGGCTAAGAAGTTCGCCCCCATGTACCTTCACGACTGCGATCGTGATGGCAGTGAGACTCCTCAAATCTAGGCGTTTGACTGTCCACCTTCTCCAATGACTGCTTTCGACTTGGCCAACTGGCAGCCTCGTCCAAGTACCAAATGATCATCCTTGTCTCTTCAACTTGCTTACACATGGTTCCGGCGTTTCTCAACTTGCGGCAATTTGCATCGCAACTGGCATGGCGTTTACGGCGTTCAAAGCGATTTCCAATCTGGATAATGTCGTCATCCTGCTCCAGCTTCATCACGTCCACACGCAACAAGAGCGCCTATTCGCATCGTCGTCTGCGCTTTTTTTTCCATTTCCACTCTTACACGAACACAAAGTCCTCGATACGGACCATGTTCTTGGACAACACGGCTCTTATGCTGGCTGCACTACGGGCCCAACTCCAGCAACATGTCGCCCTTGTCAAGACATAACTAGGACCTCTACAATAGAAGGTCCCATTTGCTGATTTTTACACACGAGGATGGCTTTCTGCGGTTGCTTTTCTTCTTCTACATTTCTGCTGCACTGTTTGTTCTTCTTCTTACAAGTATCAAATAGCTTTTTTATGCTACAGGCCCTCGTCGCTCATGCGCTGCTGGGAACACGTAGAATGATACCCATGGGAAGCCTGCTGGTATGCATGGGAAATGGCGATGAAACCAAGGGGAGGAAGACTTGGATGAGAAGGAGTGGTCAAATTGTATTGGTTGTTCTTCTACTGTAGCCTCCCTGTTCTTTTCCAGATTTGTAGTAGCGCAAATAGCGACGAGCATGTTGAACCAGAGTCAGTTGCACAAAATGGTTGTTGTGTTCTTTCGTGTTTGTTTTTTCGTGAGATGTTTAGCGCGGTTTCTCGCCTTTCTCGTGACGCTCTGTACTTGTGATGGGAGCTTGCTTCGAGGGTGATTCACACTACACATAGTCATCTGCTTATACTGGCACTAAGAGTGGCACATCCGATGGTTTTATGGTACCGCGAATGTTTTTTGTTTGAAAAGAGCTAGTGTCAGAGATGCAGGATACTGTGGTGTTTCGAACACGACCAGTGTGAGAATCGCTCGTCTACTCCTCCTCCTTTGCACCACCCGATCCATGTCATCTCCAAGGATACCCGATAACAGCCGGCGGCCGCCTGTAACTAACCATGTATCCATTGAGATCCCTAAACAACCTATAATACTCCGTCATAACACTCGTATACGGACATTTTACCCACCCGACATGTTTTTCCGTGATACCGTCAATCTCCTCATACCCACTTTCCTCTTTCCTCTTTTTCAATAGTGGATGCACCAGGGGAAAATTCTTGTCAATAACTTTCACCCACCCTTGGTTATCCTCGTCAGAGTCCGGTGGCGCGGGCGAGGAGACGCAAGACTCCAATGCCTCAGAGTCGACGAGGATACAATATCTATACCGTGGTGAGAGCCCTGCTTCCTGCACACCTTGCTCAGATAGCACTGCAGTCTGCGTCCAAGACCGGAATTGCTCCCTGATATCTGCGACACTTGCATTCTCAAACTCCTCGGCATTGTCAAAGATTGTCCAACTCATCTTGTCGAGAACATCTTGTCCGTTGAAAATCTCCATGCTATCGTTCGTCCACCAGTGCAGGCGTGGTAGGAACGCGATCCAAGCTTCATTATTCAAGTATGTGGTTCTGTAGATTACGAATCCCCAAGTTACGTGATTGTCCGCGAGATAGCCTGCTTCGATCAGATCGGCGTCGCTGGACTCTTTACTGATGCGTGGATTTCGGAGTGATGGGTTTGGTGCCGTATAGTTTTGCATTCTTGAGAGAAAGGCATCATGTGTGGTTTCGGCCATCATCTACGAGATTGTTGGACGTGAAATGTAAAGAGCGCGGTTGGGTCAGATACGCCTTGTGCAGTCAGTGGTCTCTGCGGAATGTAGCAGGTCTGGTGAGTTTGTTGATGGAGACGATGAGATAGAGAAGGCACGGCGGGGATTATTTCAGAAAAAGCTATGACGATGTGACGTTTTCTCAATCATGGGTTATCGATGCACGTCGAAAAAATGACAGATTGATAACATAGGAGTGAAATAGTCTTTTATATGCAAAAAGGTTACTAGAAATGAATAGGAGGAGTCGCGCCAAGAAGAGAGAACGCCTGATGCCTAGAAGTAACAACGATAATGCAAAGAGAGACCAACGACAAACATTCCACCCCAATCAGACCAATCACTCACACAAAAAACAAAACCGCCCCTCATCAATTGAATGACCCATTGCTGCTCTCATGCCTACTCATACTCCCGAAACTTGCTTCCGAAGCCGGTGTCGCAGGCGTACCAGGTTCAAGAGACAACTGATTCCTCAACTGCATAATCCATTCATGTTGCAATAATTCAGCAGCCGAGGATCTTTTCGCCGGGTCACGCTCGAAGCATTTCTTCAAGAAGTCCAATCCAAGTTCTGACAACTGGTCATTGGTGGGAAGTTGAGGAGGATTGCCTTGAGCAATGTTGTACATGATGGCCCACTCGTTGTCGAGAGAAGCCCATGGACGACGTCCGGTGGCCATTTCAAGGATCACACAGCCAAGAGACCAGATATCGACGGCGCCGTGCCGAGAGTTGACTGGTGCGCCTCCTTTGATGACTTCTGGAGACATGTACATGGGTGTACCGGTCATGGAGTTTTGACGTCCTCCACGGCCGGTCGGATCGGCCACGAGAGTCTTTCCCTGCTTGGCGATGACTTTGGCCGCACCAAAGTCGACGTATTTGATTACACCGTTGTGATCGAGGAGGATGTTTTCGGGCTTGATGTCGCGATGGACAACACCTGCTTCATGGAGATAAGCTAGACCCTCCAACATCTGAAGACCGTACACCTGGATGACTGTCTCATCTTCAATACGGCCGTGTTCGAGAAGACCTGCCAGACTGCCGCCTGAACAGTACTCCATGAAGATGTAGACCTTGTCTCTGTGAGGCTCGATACCGTAGTAGCTGACAACGTTGGGATGATCGAGCACTTGCAACACGCCCATCTCGTCGCGAATTTGTGAGACGATTGTCGGGATGAGCTGGGGATCTTGAAGTCGAATCTCCTTGACGGCCATGAGATGGCCACTATCAAGGTTGATGGCTGCGTAAACGGAACCAAAGGTACCACCTCCGACGAACTGACCCTGTTGCCATCGCAATACAACGTTACCTGCCGAAGCAGACAAGTATGTCAACGCACGATCAGCTTCATTGCTGTCTTCGAGAACGCGACCGAGAGCTTGTCGCTCAGCCTCACGCTCCTTGCGGAACTCGTCAATCTGTTGCAGCTGCTCCACCCATTGTTGTTGAACGAGTTTAGAGCTCTCGTCGTCGTCCTTGAGCTTGCTGACATCCAAACGAAGCTTACCAGCCATGCTTTCTAATCGCAACTTTTCTGCTTCGGCGGCAACGTTCGAGCGAGCGCCCATGATATCGAAATGACTGATTAGCAATGACATGCATCCAGCAACCTTAGCTCTCAGCTTGTCGTATTCAGTCATGCTGATGGAGAGAATATTCTGTCCTCGTGTCATGACCATGGCAAATTCAAGCGCGACGACCGCCCAGCGGAAGGTCTTGCGGTCGGAAGGAATACAATCATCAGCAACGAAACTGACCCAGTCAAGTGCAAGTCTCGTCATCTTCAAATTGTGGTAAGCGCGACGGTTGGGGTCCATGTAGAGTACTGAACGTTGTCCGAACTCGGTGGCGAAAGCGAAACATGTCTGAATCAGCTCTTGACACTGGAGTCCTTCGGTCTGCTTGCGCACAATCTCAACACTGTCCATAATGGTATTACTGAGCTTGTAAGTGGTGCGTCTGATCTTCTGGAGTTCCTGGTTAACTCTGGTCATGTTCGCACGTTGTGGCACAACAACATTGAGGTCGATGCCGATGTTTGATGCAAAAGCTGTATTAGCATCTCCGAGTCTTTCCTGGGGACCATCGGCAACGAGGCGCATGAAGCCTGTTCGAAGGTCGATGTGAGGGGGTGAGAAACCAGATCTCTCGAGGACTGCACCATCCCACGAGATGGCGCCTTCCGGCTTGAGGATAAGTACGTAGGGATTTGTGAGGTCTTCGATCAATTCCTCAGGGTGGTAGCAGGTACGGAGTAGGGTCTCAATCTCCTTGAGACGACCATCCAGAGTGGGACAGGCGATGAAGTACAGCCCTGTCTTCTCCGAGTCTGTGTCAATCAAGAAATGGCCCGAGCCAATGAGCGCGTCGATGAGGTCCTGCATGTGTACTGAGTTCATGTTGAGACTGTATTCGGTAGAGTTCTCGAAACGCTGGCTCAACAAACGAGAGAAACGGAAGATCTTACGCTGGCGCACACGAACGGAATCGAGGATGTTCTTATATCTCTTATCCATCTCAGCGCCAGCGACTTCATCAGGGCGTTTCTGCAATTCGCGTTCGAAGTGCAATGTGAGTCGGGTCAGTGACTTTGAAGTCAAAGAACTGAACTGCTCGGCGACTTCGACGTCACCACCTTCGAGGTGCCTACCCAGCTCGTTGCAGAAGCCCCATTCTTGTTCAAGAATTTCGGCCTCCTTGAACGTATTCTTGTTGGCCATGAGCTTCCAGTTCAACATGCGGAAGTAAAAGCGCACGGCTTCGAGTACTATGCGATCGAAGTTTTCGTCAATGCATGGCGGGAGGTCCCAACCAGGCTCAGGGTGAGCAGCCAGAAGATATGCTTCCTTGACCTTGACGGCCAGTTTGAGAAGACTTTGGAATTGCAGAATCATTTGCTCGGCCATCATGACGCCTTGTTGAGCAGGATCCTTCATCTTCTTTGCATAACCTATACGAACCTTGATGACCTCTTGCACAAGACGCGAAGGGAAGTTGATCAGCGTCAACAGCTCCTCGATGTAGGGAGGCAAGTGACGATCGGCGAAAGACTCGGCATTCGAGATGAGGGTGGACTTGGCCTTGTCGATGACAGTGTTGACAACGTGGAAGAGGCCATTTGACTTGTTCTCTTTGGACTCCTTCTCCTCATCCCATAATGAACGCAAACCGTCTTCTTTGAGGATACGATCGATGAAGGTGCTCTCATCAATGATGTGACCATGAGTGTCTTGGAGACCACGCTGACGAGGCTTGTCGAACGACAGTTCCTGGTTACCGACCCAAGCCTGCAGAATCCCAAGCTGAGTGTTGATGAGGTCGGTAGTATTGTGCCAGGACATGACGGCATCGCAGCTATTGACATAGGCGTCGGATGCAGCGCGAGGATTTGCCTGGACAAAAGACTGGCGGGTGGGGTATAGTCCTTCGATCTTCTCGATCTTCTGCACAACGTCGCGCACCTGTTCCAGTGGGATCTTGCCTGCCTCGGCCTCGCCTTTGATTTCGAAACCAATAATCTCCTCGATGACAGCCTTGATCTTGCTTCGCCCGTCCTCAATCATTCGTCGTTGGGCGGCCAAGGAACGACCGCAGACCTTTGCTCTTACGCCAGTCCAGACTTCCATAATCATAGATCGGTCGCTCTGAGGATCCTGACCACCAATCAAACGTTTCTTCTCTTGCTTGACAACATCTCCGGTGAGGACGTTGGCCAGCATCGAGTGCCATTCCAGGCGCTCGCGATTCTCTGGAATCTTCAACTCTTCGATTGAAGGTTGCATATCTTCATTGCCGTAGTATAATGCCGTCTCTTCATCATAGTCGTGCTCAATAACTTCTCCAGCGGCTGGTGATTCGTCGTCGGGCTCGGAGCCGTCGCTGTAGTCAAGACTAGGTGTACGTGGCTCGCCAACAAAGAAATCGTCGGGCGGAGCATCCTGGCGCAAGCGTTGAACGTAGGCCTTCTCCTGGGCGCGGTATTCTGCGTTTGGATTGCGGCGGACACGGTTGGTCGAGGTAGTGCGTGCACGTTGGGCGGTGTTGTTGTAGGAATATTGATGAGGGCGACGGGCGGGAGCGTAGGCATTTGAGGGTTGCCGAACGGCGGGCGGACGAGCTGGGCGGGTCTGGCCTGGTGGTATTGGATGTGTGGACAGAAGCTGAGGAGGAGCCGGGTATGCGGGCTCGGGATTGATGGCCGTATTGATGTTGGAAGGACCGCTGCCACCGCCAGACCCATTCCGAGCGCGCGAGTGGCTTGACACACTCCAGCCAAACTGTGAGGCAGGCGTCATCTGTCCGTCGGCCAGATGGACGGGTTGGTAATGCATCCTTTGCACGTCGGCATCGTCGGGGCCCGGCACGTCGGTCTCGGTCTCCGTCTCGTAGTCCTCGGAGAGTTCTGTCACATCGGTACCTGACGAGTCCATGGCTCGAACCAGATCTGGGCGTTCGTCGTTCTCCTCCATGATGGGCGATACTAAGGGAAGTGCTGAGGCGGGCGCTGGCGCGGGAGCCTGAGAGTCCATCTGAGCCATCGCAACGCCAAGAGATGCTAGTTCTGATTGGACGCCTCCGAGAATATGCCTCTGGACCTTGTGTCCTCAACTTCTGCTCGAGGATGTAGTTCTATATCCTACGCGTGCCTTGGTCGTACGCCTGTCAAGCCATGTTGGTGGCCATACTTTCCCGTCGTTTCCTTATAGGGCGGCGCCACACCGACCAATGAAACTACAGGTCTGTGTCCGTGCCTACTCCACAGCACCGCCACGATCCTCGACATCCTTATTTCCGCTGCCAACTTAATGACTTCCCGTTCTTCTTCCTCGTCACATTCATCATCATTTTCACGTCGAAGCAACTCGCAGGCTCTCAGAATCAACAACTCTCAATTACGTGCAAATCTAGGGTATAGTCCTTGTATCAAGTTTCATCAACAATTGTCTGCTATGCAGGGGTAAGCCTCATCAACAAAACAAAACGTCCAACTCCTGCATTCAAGCTTCAGTCGAGACCGTGAAACACGTCCATGTTTACACAAAGTTTCCAGCAGGAAGTACAGGCTCAGGAGTGTGGTGAGCAGGGGGCGGGTTGGCTCCAAGAGGTGTGTGCTGCTGGTATGGCGATCCCTCTTCGAAGCGCTTGACTGGCATGCCGTTGTTGGTAGGAGTTGATGGCTTCTCACGATCGTCGCTGGACACGCTACCAGATTCTCCATGCTGAACGTCACGCATCACCTCGACGTAGTCGTACTGTGCTACATGTCAGTCGCGATCTTATGATTTCCACGAGTCAAGACCTACAGCAAACTCGCCAATTTCGACATCATCTATACCCAAGTCCTCCTCCTCAGGTGTGGCGCGGAGTCTGAAGACAGCAAGATACTTGCCGATGAAGTTGAGAGTGTAGAGGATGATCAAGGAGCCAATGAAAGAATAAGCGCCACCTGCGACAGATCCAGCCAACTGAACACCAAGCTGACGGTAGTTGTGGTTAAGCCAACCTCCACTGATTACAGTAACTCCATCCAAGTGGGCTATGTAATCACTATGTTCTGTCAGTCGACGTCCTCATGAAAATTTTCTCGAGACTCACGCAGCAAACAGGGCAGTAAGCATGTTGCCAATGAACCCGCCAACGGCGTGCACAGCAAAGATGTCCAGTGCGTCGTCACAGTCAATGAGATACTTCAGCTTTGTCGCATAGTTGCAGCCGATACCAGCGACTACACCAAAGACAACGGCGGACCAAGCAGGAACGTAGCCAGATCCAGGAGTGATTGCGACCAGACCAGCGACAACTCCGCTGCAGAAGCCAACAGTCGACCATTTGCCCTCGAGCCTGTAGTCCAGAAGACACCAAGTAATACCGCCGACGGAAGCCGCAAGATTGGTGACCATGGTCGCCATGACTGCACGGAGGTTGGCAGAGAGGGCAGATCCGGCGTTGAATCCAACCCATCCGAACCAGAGGAACACGGTGCCGACGACGATGTGAGTGACGTTATGAGGACGGTAGTTGAGCTCATGGGTACCATGACCCTTACGATGACCCAGCACGAAAGAGTATGCAAGTGCGGCGCAGCCAGAGGCAATGTGAACAGGAGTTCCGCCAGCAAAGTCAAGGCCACCGAGAATGTACAGCCAGCCTGAGGGGTTCCAGGTCCAGCAAGCAATGGGGTCGTAGATGACTGTGGTCCAGATAAACATGAAGAGGACGCAAGGGAAGAGGCGACCACGTTCGGCAACAGCGCCAACGGCAAGAGCGACACTATAAGGAGGTTAATATCTCATGCCTCATGAACAAGCCTCGAAAGTGGACATACGTGATGGCGGCGAACATGCCCTGGTACACCGCATACAGAAGATCCGGGACTCTCGAGCTTCCAACCGAGGGCTGGGCGAGGACGTCCATGAACCCGAAGTTGTCAAGCGCACCGATGAACTTGCCGGCTTTGTGCGAGAAGGCAAGCGAGTAACCCCAAAAGAACCACTGGAATGAGACGACTGCAGTAGCCATGATTGAAAGCCATATCAGCGAGAGAGCCGACTTGCGTCTTGCCAGTCCAGAGTAGAAGAATCTGTGAGTACGGTCAGCATGGCTGCGCTAAGAAATCATGGGCCATGCAGGCTCACCCTACGCCTGGAATCATCAAGAAGACCAAGGCGGTACAGATGATGATGAAAGCTACATCGCCGCTCTGCGCAGATAGTCAGTAACGATTTTAACAATGAGCGCCGCGGAATTGCATACCTCGTAGAAGATGTTCAGGTTGTCGTTCAGCGAGTCGCCGCCAGTAGGAGCAGTGCCATTGTAAGCAACGAGAGGGACGTAGTTCGTGTCCGACTCGCCAGGACCTGTGCCACTCATAATGAAGCAGGCAGGTAGATGGTGATGCTCAGGTTCTGCCATCGAGTCAGCTTGTTGTTATGGTAGAGGTTTCTTTTGAAAGTGCGCACTTCTCGGCGTCAAGTATTGGGCGACTTCAGTGAACTTTGAGGTTGTGAAAGTTGATGCTCCCGTCACTTGCACGCGTCCATTCTGAGAACACGATGGTAGATCTGACAAGTACAAGCTCTCGCGAGCGAAGACAGAAAAATTGGTCTAAGACCGGAAAAGTGTCTTGAGAAATTAGGCAGGTAAAGAATGTGTTTATATTTTGCTGAGGTGATGGAGTACAGAACAAAGGATCGATTGCCAAACGTGAAGGAGTGGATGGAGCGTATGCGGGTCCCGTAAGCAGTTGCACACTATACTTAACAACCATCTGATGGCATCGAATGTGCAAACAAAGGCAATGTCGATGTCACAGCTTATCTAATTCCATTCCCTTCGTCGGCATGGCGACGCACAAGTTGCCGTGGAATGCTGAAAACAAGTACATACATCGACATTGTCCCCTATATCAGTATAGCTTGCCTTGAACTCCAGTAACGAAGTACGCGGTTGCAACAACCAAGTACGAGATCGGCACCTGCGCGATGTGACCTTTGGAGACAGAATAAAACAGCATAAAACAGATGCGATGATGCACGTCGTGCAGTCGCAGATAAGCCCAAAAGGCCATTTTGTACCTGAATTTGCCATTGACATAGTAGGTGTCAGGTGTAAAGGGATGCATATCGGAACACAGAGGCTCCGAGGATGGCAAATTTGTAGCCGACGACTTGACTGCAATGAGTACGATCAATTAGACACTGTTCTGGTTGAAGCTTCGACGAGCCCTGATGACAAATTTTGCATGGCTCGTTGTGCTCTTGGTACATCGACCCTTTCGCGGCTATCATATAGGTAGGCATTTGTCCCACTAGAATCCTGCTTGTACAATCAGCTAGGCAACTAGGTAACGGACATATGCTGAGGCAGGCAAGTGATTGGCAACAAGCGAGGTCTGCTAGTTTGGAAGCGTAATAACTGCCTCAGCAGCTAGAGAATAGCCTCAACTCGATCAAGAAACAGCAGAATATCTTCCTGAGTTGGGTGAGGCTCTTTCAAAGACGGTGGTCAAAGCTGAAAAAGAACTGTGTCTTTCGGCAGCTGCGAAAGGAGAGCAAAGCGGCCCTGGAGCGGGCGGTTCAAGCTCCCCCGCATGACGCAGTCCGAGAATGACGGCGCCGAAGTGTCCCGCTGGTTAGCTTCTCGAAAAGTCCGTCACTGTTGACTCTCGCTATACCGCTCTCTACTTGCGACTATGGCCGAATCAAGCGTTTCAGCACGGATCGCCTTCCCTGCCACTGAGGCCGAATTCAAAAATGATGTGCGCGTATCATTCGACAAAACGAGTGAGAAATGGATTCTGGAAGATGACAATGGCGAAGAATACGAATGGAATGCGCAATTCGAGAAGTGGGTACCTTCAGTCGATGAGGCTCTCATGCAGCAACAGGCTTCAATCTATGCTATGAAAGACGTCGACGAGAATGCGCCGGCTATCGATACCAAGAAGCGCAAGGCAGACATCAAGGCAGCATCGAAGCAAGACAAGAAACAGAAGACCGACCGACCAAACAGTGCCGTCTACGTAACAGGCGTGCCGCTCGATGCAAATATCGACGAAATCCACGACGTCTTCAAAAAGTACGGCATCATCGAAGAGGATATTCACACCAACCTACCCAAGATCCGCATGTACGCCGACGACGAGGGCAACTTCAAAGGCGAGGCCAAGGTCATCTACTTCAAGCCCCAGAGTGTCAGCCTCGCTATTACCATGCTGGACGGCACCGACTTCCGCAAGCCAGGAGAGGGAAATCTGCACGTCGAATTGGTCGACGACTCATACTCGAACAAGAACAAGGATCAGAAGGATCAGAAGGAGAAGAAGGAAGTGTCTGTTGAGAACATCAAGAAGAGACGGCCGAAACAGGACCGCTACCTGGCCATTGAGAAGACAAAACAGATGAACGCGTAAGTCTCTCCTCCCGCGGCAGGTGTGAGCCAAGATGGAGCTGTAAAAAGGCACAAACATTTTCAAAGACGGGCTCGCTCCGGCGAGAGCACCTTGAATCAAGGCTCTCCCAGGTCAGCTTTTTGATTCGAAATATGTTTGTGCCTTTCTACAGCCCTGTATACGTAGTCACTAGCACACCTGAGAGCCATGATTATCGTGAATCCAATGCTGACATCGCATGTAGCCGCCTAGCAGACTGGGATGACGACGATCCAAGCGTGGTCGCTCCTCCCCCGAATCCCTCGAAATATGCCAAAATGGTCGTCTTGAAACACATGTTCACCCTGGATGAGCTGGACGAGGATGCGGGTGCTCTGATCGATATCAAGGCCGATATCAGAGACGAGGCCTCCAAGTACGGCGAAGTCACAAATACAGTGCTATATGACCTCGAAGCACAGGGCGTCGTTACCGTACGGTTCAAGGAGGCTGATTCTGCTGCTCTATGCGCCGAAGCCTTCAACGGACGATGGTTCGATAAAAGAAAGATTATCGCTTACGTACCTCAGCATCGCGAGGAATATAACAAGAGCAAGGGCAGTGGCCAGGATGGCCTTCAAGACATTGACGAGGACGAGCCCGATGACGACGACGATGAGAAGGAAAAGGTCGCAGGCTCTGCCCTGGAAGGCCATCGTACGCTAGAAGCTGAGAAGGATACTACTGGCAATCCTGCTGCTGCTAAATCATGAAAGTGCAAGACGGTGGCATCTTAACTTAACGCAATGGCTTAAATAAACACCACCACCACCACTACTACTACTACTACTACTAATTTAGCGGGGCGTTTAGCAAGCAGGATAGACAGAGCTTATTATGTTGTACTTTAGAAGAAGCTTTACTTTGCTAAATAAGACTATGCATCTAATTAATACTTAAGCTGATTTATACCCGCCTCTAGAATTAATTCCTATAATGATTAGAAGTAGAATTCCTTTTTTTTCTTTTTTTCTTTCCTAAAGTAAGATCCTAGAAAAAAAATTATAGAACGGTTTTACTCTAGGTCTAAGGTGTCTAAATATCTACTAATAGTATATATTGTAGCTATTATACTAGTTAGGTAATAGACTAACTAGATTAGGTAGAACTAATGTCACGAAAGATCCCGGCTGACTCTAAATTATACGGCGCGGCTTTACCCCTACCTAGAAATTAGGGAAATAATCTATCTCTATTCCTTAACTTTACTAAAGTTAACTTCTACCACTTAATTTACTACTTTAAACCCTTTACAGGCTTTAACTTACTATTTAGTTACTAGGTAAGTACTAACGTTTCCTAAATTCCATTATATGGCGCCGCTTTATTATAGTAGCCATTTATAGGCGGATTATCTCTAGTAGCTTACGCGCACACATTCTGTGCGCGTAGGCCTCTATTACTGTCTTTCCAGCTGTAACTAACATAAACGCATCTAGTAAGCAAGCAATAAAATGCCCTGGCCGGTAGCACGCCACATGGTGCAAAAAGAGCTGGTAAGTGGTTATTTACTTCCGTAAACATCGGCTTCCTACGCGTCTTGACACTGTTTCATTTACGCGTCACAAACCTGATTTTTTACGATCTTCCATCTTGCGGAATCACTCGGCAGTTTCTGAATTGCACAGGACTAACAGATTGGTTGACCAACAGGTGCACGAGATATGCATTCACCGGGTCGTGGACGGCGTAGGTCACCCTGTCCTTTACCCCAACGTCCGACGTTCAAAAGCTGATTATATATTACTTGCAGGACGAACAATATCTCATTCGTTGGCGACACGATGATCCTTCCCAAGCCGTTCTATCATGGCATAGACTCGAGGATCTCATTTCAATCGCCGACGTTCTTCAGCTCTACATTACGGAGTATATTGCCAGGTATCACCTCACTTCCTCCCTTCTCCCTCCTCGCTCCTCACCGCAGGTTCCAATTTATATCATTTTGTTGCGTTCCATTTCATTGCATTCACTTCGAGTCGCTTACATCTAATCAGACTCAAGCGCGATCATCCCGAAGCTCTCAAAGCACCATCACTCAGGACCTCTTCACTGAAAAGAAAGAGTCCCCACGATGAGGGCGCGTCAAGGCGCGCATCGTCACTTGACACCACTACCACGCCTGACTTCCATCGAGCCACTCAAAAACTAGAGGTGTACAACGGAGTCCTGTTCAGAAAATCGGGTGACATCTATCCCCACTATTTGACATCTGCCAAAGTTGAACGTATCGATGCCACCACAGTTCCAACTCCTGCAATGCTCGCAGCCGCAAAAGCTGAAGTGTATGAAGGAGTGAAGAAGGGACGCAAGTTTGTCCGAGCGGTATTCCTCCAACAACTGGCTGGTATACCTGGTCCACCTGTCACTTTTGTCAACGAAGTGAACAAGGAGACACCCTCATTGAGCTTCACATACATCCAAGACTATGTCTACGGCGAGGGTGTGTCGAGAGAAGCCGATGCTGTTGAAATGGGATGCTCCAAGTGTCGACCAGATATGGGTAGCAACCGTGGCTGCGAGTACACGAAGAGATGCGAATGCCTGGAATACGCAACTCCAGACTTCCGCGGACAGGGACTGAGCGATGAAGAGCAAAGAGCTCAATACGAGGCATGGGAAGCAGGTGATCTCGACCCTAAGGGCCTCTCGAAACGATTCCCGTACAGAATTGATCATGATCCCCGGATCAACATCAAGCAGTACGTGCTCGACAGTTTCTACCTCGAAAGTAGAAACGTCCTGTACGAATGCAACTCGAGATGTCGATGCGGTCCGAATTGCAAGAACCGCCTTGTGCAGAGAGGTCGTAAAATCCCGCTCGAGGTTTTCAGAACGAGTAAGAGAGGATTCGGTATGTTCTCGATCCCTACGCAGCGACCACCTTTGATTACTAAACTTACTCTAAGGTCTACGCTGCCCCGAAAACTTGAGACGTGGCCAGTACATTGACCGGTACATCGGTGAGCTTATCACCGATGCCGAAGCTGATGCTCGCGAATCATCTTCCGGCCCCGAGAAAGCATCCTACTTATTCTGGCTCGACAAATTTGCAAACGATGATGGTCTTCCGGGCTCCTTGAAGACAAGCGATTGCTATGTTGCGGACGGCCAGAAGATGGGTGGCCCGACTCGTTTTATCAATCATTCCTGCAACCCAAACTGCCGTCTTTTCACGGTCAGTTACAACAAGTATAATCGCACGATCTATGACCTGGCCTTCTTTGCTCTCACCGACATCCCTGCCGGAACGGAGCTAACCTTCGATTATATGGACCTTGAGGAGGGCGAGGCCGGACAAGCAACGAAGGAAGTCGTGGATGAAGACAGCGTGGTCGTGGACTGCCTGTGTGGCGCCAAGAACTGCAGGAAAAAGTTATGGATGTGAGGTGGATTCGCTGCTCAGCATGAGGTGCTTGTGCTTAGCTTTCTCAAGGAACAGAGGAAACAGATTTACTATCCATATCCTGTCCGCGACGGAGGCAAGTAGCTCGGGCTTTAAGTCAGTACAACCGCTCGAGCTTGATGTCTTCAACAACGGACAGCAGATTGGAGAATTAGCAGATTGCATTTCTGTAGCATCAGCATATTTAGCATAGCGAATGGTTCTCCATCGAATTCAAATCATACGTGGGGATCATTTTACTCTTGGTGGTTGATGTGGTGCTTCGTGACGCGTGCAAAAGATATCCAGGCTATATCGAGGCTTCTGGGAATGAAATGACCATAGTATAACAACACACAGCTCTACATATTCAAGACTGTCGAAGCTTATGCTTTATTGAAATGTTCGAGTAGCCGTGTTCTCGCTGACTTGATTAGCGTTGAAATTTACGATATATTCAATGTTGATAGTCGTAAATAGATGTCGAACTCACCACCCTGTCACAAAGCTGCCAAGTCTGATTGAGACTCGATCGGCAACTTTAACCGAGCAACTTTCGACCTTGTACAAACCAAAGCATCGAATCACTCGACAACTATATCATCGCGCTCACATACTGGGACCATTCAGAAATCTGGACAAGGGGCAACAATCTTCTACAGTCTAAGTCATATCGTCTCGGATCTGGAAAATCGATATAGCCGCATCTAGCAGTGGTGCCGAAAAATCAAGTTTATCAAGGAAGAAAAAAAATCAGAGCACAAAGATGACTATGGAATATCTCATCAGACTTGCGCAGATGCACGAGACGTTTCGCAAGCCTGAATTAGAGGCTCTGGCGGTGTTACATAACGTCGACTTGAAAATCTTGGAATACTCAGATCAGGTACGATTGTTTTCGATACACAATTTTGTCGATGTACGGACATGAATACAAGCGGTCACTCTACTGACCGTTAATTTGTACTGGAGTCTCGATGGGTTTGATCGAATATTACCATGAATGTATGCTGATGGAATCATTTCCAGTCACCATTTTGTATCGCGAAGATCTCATCGGATGAAGATGCAGCAAAACTGATCTCTCGATCTCTGTTGGCGGGAGCAGTATATGAGCTTTGGGGTATCGGCAATGGCTACGAAGAATGTCATGCAGATACCAAGAAACGATCACAACATCTCTGGCCACAATACAAGGAAAACGCATCATTCAGCTTCCAGATCGACAGTTACCAGGCCAAGAGGACCAACATAGAAAAGAGAGACATCGTCGAGTCTTTCTCTTACATGGCTTTCGAAGGGCCTATCAGAATGAAGAACCCCGATCTTCCTATGGTTGTGCTCGAAGAGTGGGATCTGGAGGGCAAACATCCTAACCGCGTGGCACTAGGTCGTCTGCTCGGCGAGAGTGGACGCTCGGTGATGAACAAATACGATCTGAAGAAGCGCAGGTACATCAGTACAACCTCTATGGATTCACAATTGGCCTTGATCACCGCGAATATGGCTTTGGCAGCACCTGGAAAAATCTTCTATGATCCCTTCACCGGAACTGGAAGTTTCCCAATCGCTTGTGCTCACTTCGGTGCTACTGTGGTTGGCAGCGATATAGACCCTCGCAGCATCCGTGGAAAGCCAGATCGAAATGTTATGAGCAATTTCATGCAATATGGGCTGGTGCCGCAGTACCTGGAGATGTTCGTGAGTGATCTGACAAATACCCCGATCAGAAAGACGAGATGGCTCGATGGCATTGTCTGCGATCCTCCGTACGGCGTGCGCGAAGGTCTGCGAGTGCTGGGCAGTACACGAGAGGACTTGCAGAAGGAAGTTCTCCTCGCAAGTGGAGTACCTGCACATCTCGCCCCAGGATACATTCCGCCTAAGAAGGCGTACAGTTTTGACGCCATGATGGATGACATACTTGACTTTGGCTACAATCACATGGTGGACAATGCGAGACTCAGCATGTGGATGCCGGTTGCTAACGATGAGGACATGGAGATCCCCATTCCCAGCCATCCAGCGATGGAGCTAGTGGCCATGTCTGTTCAGCAATTCAACAAATGTACGTGCATTGTCGTAATGTGGAGTCCGATGATGCTGACCATTCTCGCAGGGGCCCGTCGACTGATCACCTACCGCCGCGTTCCAGAAGCTGAAGTAGACCAGGAAGCACTTCGAAACCGCGAGAAGCGTGAAGAGGCAACTGGAGTGACGGCAGATGATCTCAACGCCTTCCGACGAAAGGTATGCATGGCACGCAAGTCTAACGTCTTTTGTCACAGCTAACGCATAGCGCAGTATTTCCAAGGCTTCAAAGATCAGCAGCAACAGGTCGAGGCGGATACTGCATCATCATGAGCTGTGCCGCTAGGAGGACATGGTGGTCATGATGTAGGCTGAAGTCAAGACTTGAGCGGCTGAAACGGACAGCTGGGCGTCCGGTCTTCGAGTCCAGCTGCGCCTGTTGGACGCTCAACGTACGCCGGCGAGGCGGAGTCGGAGGTCACAGGTTCGGTGACGGGATTGTCAAGCTATGTTCTAGAGGACTGGTGAGGTCATATGGACTGGCCATCTGACAACCGAGTCGAGATGAGTTGAATACCAGCGATATACAACAATGTCAAGTGATTAGACCAAGGGGCTTTGAACCACGTGAGAATGTCTGATATTCTGCATGGCATTGTTGCCGGAAATGACGGACAAATGGCAGCCATAAATACGTAACCTGGAGTGCTTCGCCTCAGCACATGAGCAGTCATGCCGTCTGACTGTTTGCACAGTTGGTATCGCAATCTCCGCTCAATCGCTGTGGTGTTTTGTGGACATACAAACAGAAACGCGAACCCTTACAAGTCACAACGTCTGTCGCGTCGTTTAGCCCAGCTCCTCCCCATCGGCGGATCGGGGGCCCGGGAGGACCATCTCAAAGAGGGTAGTGATTTACACGAGAGGTGGTGGAGGGCAAAAGAAGTGGAACTTAGGATCTTCAAAACTCGACCTCGGAGGGAAAGAGGAAAGGCAATCTTGTACTGTAGATCTGTCCATGCCAGGGTTTGATGGCCCTGAATAATATTTCGAGATCATGTCAGGGACCCGAGGGACGGCAGGAGCGATTGACAGGAAGAAAAAGGCGTGTCAAGCTGAGACGTGGCATGTTTCCTTGGCGCACAAACGTTCCACACGCTTCTTGTCCACGCATTTGCACAACCGCAGAGAGGGAGAGATGATGTAGCTGAGCAACGTGTGAGGCTGACGCAGATTCGCAGCCCTGTACAAATAGTGGTGGATGAAAGAAGAATTGGTCAGTCCTGCTATCTGTGCTCGACTCTACCTTGTTGAGAATCCAGTATCCCAGAGACCTGGGTGAGTCGATAAAATAGCTTCGTGCCCTTTCTGCGAATATGGAATGCTTTCTGCGAACTCATGCGCCATACTGAAGCTACTGCAAGAGATTCATGACTTAAGCTCTATGTGGACAGGTTCTTGTTCATATCAGGAAACCAACGGTCGAACGGCGGGGGAAAGGGGCACGCTTGGTGGGTCTGATTGACATCCAGGGGCCGGCGGCGGTCGAGCGAAGGACTTGTTCGCGAGGCGGCCGTGTGTTTTTGGCGAGACTGGTGGGCAAAGTGTGGGGGCATCGCGACATCCCTGTCAAACTCTACTTGCTACACCCACGACAGTCGTGAGGCATCTTTCTGAAACCACATCTGGTAGATCATACTGTGAGGGAGATACGTCGCGGGTTGAAAGGTAAGATACGATGGAGGTGAGTACTTCATATTCTCTATGATCTTCTCTGTCTCGGTCGCTGGGCATCTTTCTTTCTTCCCTTCACGCTGCGCGTCTCTAAATTTACATTCCTTCACAACGTTGCTGCAGCGGCCGGAGCCCGCGATCGTTGTACTTCCCTTACATACTTTTGCACTTGGTCCTCCCGGAGCCACCGTTGGAATCGATATTTACTCCTTGCCCAAGCCTACCTCCTTTGCAACGACAGTCGCGTAGTACTTAAGAGTCCAACGTATCGACGAGGTTGGGATTTTCGAACACATATCCACTCCTTTGGTTCAGCAATTCACATAATCACATTCTTTAAAGTGCACCTTGCCTTGCAAAAGCATTTCCACAATCGCTACTTTTACAAAACATCCTTCTCGGCATCTCTTCTCGCAGCATCTTGACAAATCAAAATCAACACAACACCATCACAATGCCTTCTCACTCCAACCGCAACATTGCCTCCGGCTCTCTTCGTCGCCTGAAGACTGTCTTCTCATCTTCTCACACTCACATCCCCAATGCCCCTCTGTCGCCTGTCTCAGAGAATTCGGATAGCTGCTGGACTGTCAGCAGATCATCGACTGGCAGCCGCTTCAGCCAACTTGTTTCCTCAGTTTCATCATACTCAATTGGCAACTTCAGCATTCGCCGCAGTCCCAGCCAAATTGAGCTCGAGCAGGAAGAGGAAAAGATTGAGACCCCGGAAGAGCTTCTCAGCTTGATCGAGCCTCGTCCTTTCGCAGGTACTGCCGTGGGAGGCTTCGAGGATGTTCTCTTCGGCCGCCTGTGAACAACCATCACGGTCAACACATCAACATCAACAACAACCAAACTTTAATGATCAACGCCTTTTTCCTTCTTCAAAATTCAACCCACGACGCGACGCATCAACAACAACAGCCACGTTGGCGTTTCATCCCCCACTGTCGCGCGCAACGGCCTCCGACGGTTGGGCGGACTTTCTTAACGGTTGCACATGTTCCTCTTGAACGTGCAACCAGAGGTGCAGTAGCGAGAGACATTGGGATGACTATTCCCGGTACTCCTTCCACTTCTCTCTCAATGCGATGTTTGGCTTTTCTAGCCACTCGCCCTTCTTGGACATTTCTATTCTCTTCCTTCCATTCGCTTCTTGACGATACCAAGGTGCCAACTATTTGGTCACCGCTTGACTACCTCTCTTCTTTCTTCAACTTCTTTTACTCCCATGGAACACTATCTGTACGGAGTAGCTTTCAGTCAGGTCTTCTGACTGGGCCCTTTCTTCTTTTACTAGAATCTCAAATGACTACATGATCGTACACTTCAGATCATACCTGTCCACTTCTTCATCTGTGCATTGTGATCGTCGATTTCATGTCTGCCGATGTACTGTAATACAACGCCTTCGGTCTCGCCGTAGCTGAACGAAGGGCTGTGAGAAAATGTCATAGGGAAATTATCGGCCACCGCTGACTTCACATTCTCACAGAAGACATTGGTCGCAAATGTCTTTGAACCAGTCATTCGTGTTCCCGCATCACCGGCACTAGTTGTCTGTGTTAACCTCGCAGCATGATCAAGATCCGGAGATGAGTTGGTGTGGGGGAAATAAATTGATGCTTGAGTCTATTTTTGAGTTACGATTGGTATACGCCCCGTGCTGTGCATTACAAGAAAGCCACTATGCAGTAGAAGCACAAAAAGATTTATTCCAAGCGTTGTGTCATGCATGCTTGCGCTTGCCTGCAGCAATCCAGAAGGTAACACCGAAGAATGTAGGAATACTTGGCTGCAGCAAAGTGATTGGGACCTTCCCATCTTGTGGTCACTGCCTTGTGCTAGATGGATCTTCTTTGTCTGTTTGCTTGCTTTTGATACTCTTGATCTTCCTGTCCTTCTTGTCCCACTCCATCTATAATTCCCTGCTGCTGACCTCTTGTCACTCCTTGGTATTCCTTCTTGTACGGCAGGTCCGCTTGATATCTGCTCGCTATAATCACTTCGACTTCGATCATCCCTTTGCTCCGACATTTCTACCTTCCCGATAATCATAAGCTCAGGATGCACAGAACGACCCTCATAGCAGGCCTCGCGTTGATACTCTCCCCTCTCCTAGTCTCAGCACAAGGCACTCTAGGCTTCGCACTAGGAGCTAAGAATGGTGATGGATCATGCAAATATCAAGTCGACTACGAAGCCGATTTCGATGCCATAAAGACACATTCTGGCAGTACCATCGTAAGAATCTACTCAACCAACGACTGCAACACAGCTCAGCAAATCTTGCCTGCCGCAAGGAACAAAGGCTTCAAGGTCATCCTGGGTGTCTGGCCTGATGTAGATTCAAGTCTGCAGCTTGACAAGCAAGCTTTGCAGACCTACGTCCCTCAGTACCGCGACCAAGTCTATGGTGTTACCGTTGGCTCGGAGACAATGTACCGCAAGACCTTCACAGGCTCTCAGCTGCTCGAAAAGATCAACGATGTCAAGTCAGTGTTGCCTCAGGGTGTCAAGGTCGGAACAGCAGACAGCTGGAACAAGTATGCTGATGGCACGGCCGATGCTGTCATCAAAGGAGGAGTCGACTTTTTGCTTGCTAATGGCTTCGCATACTGGCAAGCGATGCCCATCTCCAATGCCACCAAGGCTTTCTTCGATGATGTCCAACAAGCTCTTGGTCGCATCCAAAGTGTTACGGGTTCGGCGAACGCGGTCGAGTTCTGGGTTGGCGAGACTGGCTGGCCTACTGATGGTGAGTACATATCCTTCTACAATCAGCTCGTAATACTGACCTTTCCACAGGAGGATCAAACTACGGCGCCGCTATGTCAGGCACGCAGAACGCGAAGACATACTTCGACGACGCCGTCTGCGGTATGCTAGCATGGAACGTCAATGTCTTTGTCTTTGAGGCATTCGATGAGCCCTGGAAGCCTCACGCCATCGGTGATAGCGGCTCTGCTGGAGACGAGACTCACTGGGGCGTCATGGATGTGAATCGCAACACAAAGTTCCCACTGACCTGCTAGTTGCTCTTGATGGCTGAGAATTGCGGTACGATGAGGTGATGATTTGAACATGAAACGACACGTACTTCTTGACAAGACGGAGAAGGTCCAGTGCCTCGCACATGGGGAGTTCTTTGAGGGGTATTGCTTTTCTCTTCCTGAGCATCATAGGAACGCTGTGATATTGAGCTTACATGCAAATTCTCATCTTCCTGTCTCCGGTGTGTCTTTCATCCATGAACGCCTGACGCCTTGCTTGTATGCTTGTAAGAGTGATGTCCTTTTGCTTCCATGCTGACTCTTGGTGGAGCTGATTCATAGTGCTTGACTGCAACGGTCAAGCGAGTGGCTGCGTCCAAAGTGGCGGATGTCAAGCAATGGCGAGTCGTTCGACGCTGGGTAGCGGCAGAATCTTCTTGGACAGTCTCGAGATGGTGGTAGTGGACGGGCAGCTCAATCGTCAAAGCCACCAAACTCTTCATCCTCGTCCTCACCCTCGATCTCTGCCTCAGCCTCGCTCAGTTCCTCATCGTCCTCCTCCTCATCATCCTCAATGCCCAGCCACTCCTTGACTCTTGAGTCGTCCAGAGCCTCGGCAACCTTCTTCCTCACACTCTTCAACAGACCTTTCTGTCCCAACTCGACCAACGGCTCCATCAGCTCTTCATACGGCGCGTTCTCACCCCCAACCTTCTCCAACTCATCAACATAGACATCAATGACATGATACTTCAATCCATTCGGCACCTTGGGATCCCTAGGATGCAACGGGATCTCCTTGAGCAACTCTCCATATTGCTTCCTCGTCTCTGCATCTTTCCAATTACCCTTGGCACACCACCCCCACGCGGCACTCACAAAACTCCTAATCAAAAACAGGAATTTATCCATACGCAGAGAATCAATCGCCGTGTATTCTCTAGCCATGGTTTGCCAGAATGCGCGCATGAAGCCGAGGAAGTTTGCGGGTGTGGAGAGGAGGGATACGAGGGCGGAGAGGTCGAGGGCGAGACGGCGTTGAGGAGCTGGTTTGTCGCAGGACCACATGCAGTAAAAGAGGCCTTTCCAGAGTTTTAGGAAATCGAGCGAGGTGAAGGGGGTGGAGCGGGAGAGGAATGTGCGGAGGGAGGCTACGGCTTTGTCCCGAACTTGACGGTCTGGTGAGGATGAGTGTTAGTCGGTTGCGCAATGAGAGTGGGCAGAAGGTAGAGGTGATGGATACCATTGTGGACTAATTGCTTGATGAATGGGTTGTTGGGCGCTGCTGATTGCGCCATCTTGGATGAATGTGATGTGTGTAGTTGCGTAGAGCGACAGTGATAGAAGACGCGATATAGACGTAGCGGCTGTGTATGAGGTGGACGCGAATGTGTTTTTGCGTAGGTAGCTTTGTCGCAAATGTTGATTACTTGCAGGTCAGTCTTGGCAAAGCGCAAAGAAAAAAAGTCGATGAGAGTTGCTTTCTCTCGCGCGGCTTTGTTCCGCAGACCCGAGATATCTGGGGTTGATCTGCAATGCGTTTGGAACACGAAGGCTTCACGCGTGATGGCATCGAGTAGGGCTCCTTGCGCACTTCTTGCTTCATAAGCTACCTGATGTTAATTATCTCCCTCGACCATTGAAATTGGACTTCCCACTTTCCTCCTCCATCATTCCTGTGTCACGAGTGTTAGAAGAACGCAAAATTGTTCGAACTTTGGAAGAGAGTGCAATTATCATAACGGCATGATGATGTGATTTGATGTTTGTAGACATGGGGTGTCATGATATCGTAAGTAAGTCATCGCTCATGCTTTCGAGTATGATATATCGTAAGCTCAGCCCAGCGGAGAGATACCCTATCTTCCTCTCTAGTCCCATTGCCCAGTCTTGGGCTAATCGTAACCAAGCTTGGTGATCTGCGATCCTGACGCTGCTCCATGGCCGGCGTATGCAAGCTCATCTCTGGAAGCATCCATATGCTTCGTCTGACCCCATTTCAGGACCTTGGAAACCGATCTCCAGCACTTCAAGATTCACTCATTGTTCGCCCTCTCCTACTCGTCACTTTCAGAACCACTCTCCTCCTCAGCGTCCTTGTCTTGACCCTTCCAAGCCATCATCTCCTGCTTGATCTCCTCGGTGACATATCCTCCCTCGAGTACTTTCTTGGCAAAAGCCTTCTTCCCAAGCAGTCCAGCCTTTTGTCTGCCAATAGCGCTCTCGGTGTTACGATTGCAGCGAGTGAGGAGAGCATCAAGGACCATGGCCAAATCGTCAGTCATGTCAAAGGTCTGGATGACGTGGTCGAAGGCGTCGAGGTAGCCTCTGGCTTGGAATGTACGGGCTTCGATGTCGATGGCTACTTTTCTGGCCTGCTGAGATGTCAGTGAGTGTAATGGAAGTGAATGTGAGTGTCGAGTTGAGGTTGTGGAAGTGATTGAGGGAGTCACGGTAACGATAGTGGGATCGTACCTCGACTTCACGGAGCTTGTGTTCATGCTTCTTGATGATCTTCTTGACATTCTTCTCGATGGCCTTCTTGAGAGAGCGAGGGATTCTGTAGGAGCACTTGAGCTGCTTGCGGTTGACCTGAGCCTTAATGGAAGGTGAGATGATGGCCATGTTTGTTGATGGCTGGTGGATGGTAGTTGTTCCTGATGGCTTGGTGTATAAGCAGACCAATGTTGATGAGGAAGTCGTGAGGTGAGAATGTCTCGGGTGATCGACGATGGTTGAGAAGGTTGGAAGTGGAAGGAGGTAGAGGAGGGAAGGAGAGATGGTTGATGAGGCAGAAGTAACCATCGTGCTGTATTGACTGCTTTACAATAGGCAAGTGTGAATGAGTTTTCAGCCTCTCTGATTGTCAAAGCCATTGGCTCGCATCCAATAGAGAGAGAGCATAGATTGGTATTATCGTATCGTCGGAATGGGGACCTTCACGGTGGGCAGTGAGCGAGGGGGGAAGATTGTGAAAGGCCGTTTGACACGGCCGAAGAACGAAAATGCTGATATTCTGCTGGCAACATGATGCTCGAATCCTCCTTGATCGACATGCTGTCGTTACTCTGCTCAAATTATACACACAAGAATTTATCTACGCAGACAACAAAAAACAGAAATGAAACTTTTTGATCATAACTCGTTAGATGGTTGGGCTCCTTCGACTCATGCAATGCTGGGAGCAACGCTTGCTGTGCGACTTCTGACTTGCTTTTTCCTAGTATACTCACTCCACTTGTGAGCGTCACTGAGCAGAACAAGACCGTGACCAGTGTCACGACAGTGGCGTTCGAGCCGTTGAGCGCGAGAGTCTCTGTACTCGCAGCCTGGGTGGGGGCACGGAATCGCGGTCTTGTCGTCCTCGTGGACTGTTTTGCGGTGTTTGGAGAGATTGGAGCTATCAGAGTAGCTGTCACCACACCAGCGGCACGAGAAAGGCTTCTCGTTAGTGTGGGTTCGCTTATGTGTTGATAGAGCTGTCTTTACGCCGAAGACTTTCCCGCATCCAGGGAAGTCGCACTTGAACTTCTTCTCACGGGAATGTGTCGTGAGATGGTTGTTCAGCTGCTGTTGGGTTACGCAACGATGACCACAGATGTTGCAGGCAAATGGCTTGACTGAAAACCAGTAAGTATTCATCTTAGTAAGAGATCTTCGCGGCGGAGTGGACTTACATCGGGTGTGGTTTTGCATATGGCGGTCAAGATGATTTTTCGTACCAAAGGGTGCATCCTTTTCGCACCCATCCCAGCGACAAACAAATGTGCGGTTGGGTGTTTTGGAAGGGATGAGAGTGCATGTATGGTCCTTGACATGGTTATGAAGGTCCTCAATAGTAGCAAACACACGGTTGCATGGTCCTGTATGTTCGTCGTTCCATCTGCACATGGCAATATCATCTAGGTCTCTTGAAGCCTTGTCTTGGCGGACTTTCGTCTTGATAGCAGGTGAGGCGCTGGCGGTGATAGGTTGGCTAGCGGATGGGAATTGTGATGATCCGAAACTTTGTGTTAGATCTTGCTGCCAGTAGTCATTGGGTGCGTAATAGGGTGCATTAAAATCGTGGAATGAATTAGATTCGTCGAGACGCATGCGTTTTCTTGGTGGATAAGCACTGCTATAAGTTAGCGACTAAATCTCCCAGACGTCATGAGTTGATCAAAAGGAGCTGTTACAATGCACAGTGAACTTTCATTTTGAAGCCTTGTCTGTGAGAGAGGGTAAAATTTCGATTCTCAACGGAAGAGCCTTTGGCACACATGTGACTGTGCATTGCGACAAGTGCCCTGAACATCGGTGCGGGAGATGGAGGAGAGAACACGTACTTTGTGGTGGGAAAGCTGTAGCCAAGATGCGGCATCAATGAAGCAGCCTCAATCAGAGATTGAAAATTGTCTGGCGTTGGTATGGAATCTGTCGTTGGCGTGCTAATGGTGCTCGTTGACATGGTATCTTGACTGGCGGTAGCGATTGTTGACGGGATCTTGTAACCATACGGCTGTGTACAATTCACAGCAGGACCAGGGTGGCAGACAGTCGACGGTATATGCTGGTCATGGCATGGCTGAGGGCATTCGGTACCCGGAGGATGAGGACGTGGGCATACATCCGAGAGACAGCAATAGAGGTGATCCTCGCTACATGTCGGATCCGAACAGGAGACGGTGACAGCAGCAGCAGCAGCAGCAGCAGCGCAGGCAGGAGTGCACTCTCGAGCGTGTTCTTGATCGCATCCAGGCTCGTGGCAGTTCAAATCCGTGCAAAGCCATTCGGCGGCATTGCAATTCGTCTCGGCACAATCAAAGGCCTCGGTACAACTGAGAGCATCCTGGGAGCAGTGCAGGTCGCCATAGTGCGGTAGAGAATAGTCGTAGCAAATTGTGGCTTCATCGCAGTCCGGCTTGTCGCATGGCGAGAGAAAACACGCTGCTTGGTCGGATGCGGCCATGGCAGGCGCAGGCGCAGGCGCAGGCGCGTATACAGGACCCTTCGAGGCCGACGCCGACGACGACAGCAGTGGTCCGGGCGGTTGCTGGCGCGCCATATGGTCGACGGCGTGGTGGTGGAAGGACGGCTTTGGTGTCGCGCTGACGTTTTCCGCTGACCTGAATGGCTGCTGTTGTCGAAAAACCGTGGGGTCCCGCGCCTCGTTACCACATGCATCTACACCAAGACACTGTTCCAACGACGGGTACATACCGCCGTATGAGTCGGCCCAAGCGTATGGAGGGTGCGACATGACGGCTACTTGATTCTCTCTTCTCAATTGGCCAGTAATTGATCGGAGAGGGCTCCTCCTGAGTGCTGGCCGTGCGACATAACTCGAATTCCACCTTGATGAGTAGCCAAGCCTGAAAACTGAGAACACGTGCTGCTCATCAAGGTTGTCTTGCCATGCACATCCACCTACACTTGTCTTCGTACATGTGATTTCGGCAGGGACGATACAACTAAGTATCATCAGATTTCATTTGGGCCATACAGGATGTAGGAAAGCACAATACTGTCTGAGAGCGGAAAGCACGACTTTGAGAGGGGGCTGCCAAAGTCGCTCTTGATGACCACGCTCGATGGAGCAAAATCATCGTGCATCGCGACTTCTACACTGCCGACCTTCGGGCATGCTAATACGCATAGCAGGACACACGATGAGATACATGCTTATATAGTGCACCACGAAGTAAACCAATTCATCCCTTTCTCATCGTCTGTTCAGGTATACAAATCCTTCTCACTACGTGTACCCCCACAAAGTGCGCCACGATGCTCGCGTTGCCGAGAGCTCCCAAGCCATCTCTCGGCGACCACCCTGTCCATACCACGATGTCGTCGCCTCGTCTCTACTCCGCCGCATCCTTCCCCTCTTCGCCTCTTCACCTTAAATACTCACCACCTAAATATCTTCAATCATGGGCAACTGTTTCGGCAAGCCCAAGTCCGACAACTTCTCGAGCTCCGGCCAAACCCTCGCCAATTCCTCCGCCAACGCTCCGAAGCCCGTCACAGCAACGACACCACTCAAGCCCAAAACTGCTTCATACTCACCCACACCAGCGCAAGGACGCACGGTGGGCGGGGCTTCCACTTCTGCACCTGGTAGCGATCCTCGCGCTGCTGCTGCTTTGGCTGCAGAGGTATGTCACTATCACTCCGACTCGAGCAATCATCAGGCAACGTGCTAACGCGCTATGATAGGAACGACTCAAAGCAAGTCAAGCAAGAGAAAAGGGGAAGCTCGGTAGACAACTCGATGCTCAGAAAGCGCAGACACACAACCAGGTCCTGGACGAAACAAGTAGAGACAACCGACTCGCTAGAAACGCAGACGAGAATGCTCAAACCAGAACTTGGAATTGAGTATTACAGTAGAGAAAGAGCATGCGCAATTTACAATGAGATGACGACGGTGGTGGGCGAGGAGTTTTTGCATGCTTGTTGGCCTGGCGCAACTGGATACCCCTTCTGTGAGCTCTGCTCGGAGGTTGTTGATTTTCTATCTTCTTTGCTTGCGCGCTTGCATATTGATCACACTGCCTTCTGTGGGCGGCAGTCTATCTTCTATTGAGCCTTCCTGGTCCACCTCTTTCGCGAGAGCAGTGGTTGTGATCCTCCATCCGATACCCCTTTAGCGCCTTTGTCTGCCCAGTTATCCCACACTTTCACCACATATACTGTGCTGCCTAGTACGATGGCTACCGAGCGATAGCCGAGCTGGCATGCTGGGCCAGCTCTTGTTGCATACAGCTGATTTTCTCCCGACATATCGATGGGTACTGTGTGCAGCTCGCCAGATGCCGAGTACAGATAAGCTTCCCATTGCTCGTTCTCATCGCCTGACGATGAGCTAGCTCCAGTACCTCGTCGTCTTCGGCGCAACAAGTTCCCACTGTCCTTCGGCAAGATGACGGGAGATGAGGGCGGACTTTGTGGCTTCCTGCGCAGTCCGACAACTGCTTCCGTCGTTGACTCCCATGACCCAGCCTCTGGAAGCCTGTGCTCATTCTTCTCCCAGTGAAACTTGGCGGCGCAGTTGCAGACGAGATCTTCTGTAAACAGACCAAGAGGCTTGAATGGTTCGCCCTGTGCTGCGTAGCTACGCACGACACACTCCCTAGTCTCGACATCTGTGAATACGAGGGATAGACTGCTCGCAGTCATGCCGCCACAACTCAGACACTGATTCCTGCCTGTGTGTAAGACACGCACACTATTAGGCTTGACGTTTGGGATGTTGAAAGAGCCAGATTGTCGCACAGTGGGTGTATGCAGTAATGTGATGGTATTAGTTGTGCAGATAAGCGATGCCTCGACTTCGTCGATCGTGTGCAGGCATGCACTGGCACCAGCTGTTCGGTCTGCTAGCGGTCGTGGATACCCTAGAGGCATCTCTTTGAAGGTCCACATACCCGAGGCTTTTTGCAATGCCGATATGTGTCCATCAGGATGCAGGAGGATGATTTTGGGCAAGTGTCGCTGTGCTAAGCTAAACGAGGCAGCCAGTAGCTCTCCTTCTGATACTCGGAAGGTCTGTATCGAGTTGTTGTGCGTGTGGAACTCCGTCAATTTTCCGTCTGCCGAGACAACAGCAAAGGACACCCCTTGTCCATTGGGCGTTGATGGAGAAGGGATGAACTCGAAGAGAAGTGGCAGCCGCTCTTCGCTGTCTGTTTGAAAGTCGTGCGTGAATTCACCTCGCGACAGATTTCCGAGCGAGACCCGACCATCATCACCAAGTACTGCCATCCAATCGCCTTTGTCGCTGATGCTGCAAGCGTGTATAGGCCATTTGATTCTTCCGCACTGACTTGGCGACGGATGTATCGTCATATAGGAGTTGCTCACTGGCTTGAACAGTAAGATGGAGATTGTCCGATCAAGTCCTATTGACAGCATGTGACCTTGTCGGCAACCAGTTATCTTGACAACGTCCAACATGTGCCCAGTCTCGATTGCATCTACTGTCAATGGAAGATTGTCGCCTCCATTCTCGTACTCTGCATCTTCAGCTCTGTCGTCCCACAGCAGAAAGTTCATCAGCACTGTGACAAAGGCCACGACGAATACAACCGCGATGGCCGTAGGATAAAAGTGTTGTGTAGCGACCCCACGTAGAGACTGTAGCCATGTCTCCTTGCGGTATAATATGCCGCTTCGGTCCGCTCCTCCGAGTGTTATCACCAGCGGGTCATATATCTTGGCGACGAAGCCTTGAGCTCCAGGCTTGACCACCTTCATAAAGTGGACAGCATTCTCGTAGTCCTGTGTCCGAAGCCAAGTCGCGGGATGGCGACTTTGATCTGTAGGAGGGGGCGATGTTCCATCAAATGCAGTCATTGGTAAAGCCTGCTTTTCGAAAAGCCCTGGAAAGACGCCAGACGCCGAAGTGCGTGGTCCATGAGCCGTCAGATGCCAATTTAGAGCCATGACGAAGCTTATCGTGACGGCGGACCCGGCCATACGTGTTGAGAATGGTACTCTTCCATGAATTAGTGCATCTATCCAAGTATGTTTTTCGGAGCGATGAGTAGCATGATGATGGCTGTGAGTACGATGATGCTTTGGTCTCGACTTTTGCTTTGGGACACTCCCACTTCTTGTGATTGAGTCCTGCAACTCCAGTCTCCGTATATCCACGCTAAGAACGGCAAGGAAGAACGTAAGTAGGAAAAAGTAGTCGAAGAGAAGTGCCACAGCGGCAAATGCACAGAACGCCGCTACTCCAGGAGACACGACCAGGGATAGCAACCAAAGGATGAGTAAATTTTGTGCCGCTGAGGCCAACGAAGAATGACCGATGTCAGCCATTCCATTGGCGATACGTTGTGTGTTCATCATCTCCGGTGGATATGCCACAACAGCATTGATAAGTCTGAAGATGTTCTCGAGGCCAATAACCAATACGACGAACGGGTATGCCTCCTGGGGTATCTGGGCGAGATTAATTTGCAGTAGCCCACATATGGTAAAACTCGCAAGAATCGAAGTTGTCATCTGGGTGATAGCCGTCACCACCAGACCAAAGCGACTGTGGAAGGCTTTCAACCTCCTTAGACTTAAGCCGACGTAGATGAATATGATGCCGTACGCCATAGCCAGGAGGGAGTTCTGACGGAAGCTGAGTGGCTGGATGCGATACTCGAACAATTGGCTGTGCTCAGGGCTGCCATTCCGTTGGTACTGTATCGGCAGGCCAGAAGATTGGCTAGCAACTATTTGTATGTTTCGCTGCCACATTTCTCCTTTCGGATCATTATTACGATTGAATAGGGAGATGATCAGAGCATCTGCTGCTTCTAGTCGTGAACCGGAGAAAGCCTTTCCTGCAAACACAGATAATGGTCGAAGAGTGAAGTTCAAGAAAGAAGGCTGACACGTGTTCTCGTTGACTGTCAACAGAATGTCCGGATCTGCTTCCAATCGAGCCAGCGAATTGTTCCAATATGTAAGTGGTGAATGGTAACCCCAGTTTGGGTGAGCAATACTGTGAGCGTCAGGAACGTGGGCCTCATTGGCATCCCCAAGTATGGCACTTTGTAAGACGAAGACATCTCGAAGCAATTCCTTGTCAAGCGCTTTCATGTAGCTTCCATGAATCCATATTTGTCGCATCTCGAGATCGTGAGGCTTGTTGGCATCGCCAGGGAAAGCCCGTGTTGAAGCCCAGACATGATGGGGTAGTCCACTGAGACCAGCAGCAGGAAAGTCCGATTGGAATACGGTCGGATATATCAGAGAGACACCAACAGAAACTGATACCAGCATGCATAGAAGCCAGTATCGAGCTGTGATAAGTCCGTGTCGGTAGAATGCTCTCCTAATCGGGTGGTCGGATCTCAAGCGAGGAGGATCACTCGTCCTTCCAAACCAGATATATCAATACACAACATCTGACAATTCTTGCTTTATGACCTACCCTCTAATTGGGGAAAGCAGATACCACAGCATTCTGTCGGTCTCCAGGGTCTACCGCGTTGGAAAGTTTCGAGACGAGCCGTTTTCGTACCATCCGAGAATGTGTGACAGAGAATTAAGGCATTGACATTTTGTGCTCTCGATTGCTGCTTCTGAAACACTTCCACAACGCTGCTTCAATTGAACGACGACATTATTGCTCGGGACGATCAGATTATGCAGCTAGGCGTTCGATAGAGAGGGGAGGAAGTTTTGATTGGATGCTCCGAAGATGATGTGGCAGCCTTGGCTTCGGATGCACGTTCCAGGTGCTGGACCTTTCGACTCTTCTGGTTTGGACTCTCCGAATCTCTTGCAAACTCACTTGAACCACTATCTCACAACAAGAGCAGATTGTAGTCGATCAACAAAAGAGAAGACCGAGTTGCAGAAACATGTACGATGTATGCCTAACAAACGGTTAATTCGGAATATTCCAATGAGCGCTATACTACCCTGCCTGGTCATGTACTCCCGCTGCAAAATGCATCCAAGGATAGACAGCAATTATCTCTCCAATTCAAAGACTTTGCCAGAGATCCCAAATGTGGCTTCTAGCTACATTGACCAGCAATCTGCAATCAAGAATGTAAGCAACGATCTTGTCTACGGACCGCTTGACTCTACGCAAGCTCGTAAGGTCCATATTGCACGTATGTAACGAACTCAGAAGTGGTGTGTATAAGGTATTTCGGGTGAGGTAATTTATGCTCCCTTTGTTCTTTCCTTGAAGACCCTCACTGCTTTGAGAGACAGTCCCTGTCAATTTGAGACACGATGGATCAGTACAACAGCAAGCAAACACGAGGGACACCGAGACAACATAGAGATTCCCTTTCCGAAAGCCCACCATCATACTCGGAAACTCAGAAGAAGCGGACTCCGCGGGTTGATCCGATAGAGAAGAGCACGACTTCGGACATTACACCCGACAGGCATTACAACAAATTGAAAGCCAAGGCTAGTGACAAGGAGACGCCCATAGCCGAGACCCATGCGTACGGAAAGCACTGAGATCCGAAGAACTACGATGCTCAACTCGCCAGCCCTAGAAAGCAGAAAGTTAAAGACCTTCGTATCGAGATCGTTGACCTCGAACAAGATCTTCGCGCACGAGAGAGTGTGGCAACCCGTGTTACTGCAACACAAAATAAGAATAGTGCACAGCAAAGCGACGATAGCGTGCTCGGGACTATGTGTCGCAAGGTCGCCAACCTCGAGGCTGTCCTTCTCGTTAAAGAGCAAAAGGTCAAATCGCAGGCGGGTGAGATATACGAACTCCACGAATGCCGCACAGCAATATCCCAAGCCAAGGACAACATGATCTCCGCTCTCAAGCAGCAGGTCAAAGAACTCGAGGAGGATCGTCTCGCAGAGCATGCGAGGACCGCCGAGTATACATGGAAGATCGAATCTACACTACGGTCGAGAGACCAGAAGATCCTGGTCCTTTCTGTAGTCAACCAGAGGTTCTCTAGCGGTCGCGTCTATTCAGTTGGTGGTAAATACTCAACGCAGTCTGGTAAAACAACCTTGCATGTCGTTGTATCCAAACGATGTGGTGAGATCAAACATGAATGTGAAAGTTCTTGGAGGAATCCGGAGCAGGGTGACCAACCCCAACGAAGATATTTACCTCGGCTCCAACCCCGCATATCGGGTCCAGATTGTTGACCATCTTCACATGCCATTCCAGGACCTTGATGTGTCCATCCTGACGCCCCTGTCAAACCTTCATCAATCCTCTGCATCACCGTCTCTCGAAACAGCGAACCGCAACAATGGCATCCCCAAGACCCATCCCCTTCTCCGAACCCCCATACCTCTCCGGCATCCCATCTCCTTACTATTCGGACTCTCATCTCTCCTGGCAAAAGAGATGCCGCGAATTCATCTCCAAAAACCTGACCTCCCACGCCATGGAATGGGAAACCGCAGAAACAGTCCCCGAACACGTCTTCCACGATTTCTCGGCTGCAAACATGTTACTCCCCAGTCTCCCCGCTCCTCTTCCTGTTGAAAGATTAAAGAGCTTGGGTATCAAGGATATACTTGGTCTGCCAGTGGAAGAGTTTGATTACTTCCACAATGCAATCTACACGGACGAGATGCTGAAGTCAGGCTTGGCGGGACCGAGTGGGAGTTTGACGACTGGAATGGCGTTTGGAGTGCCGCCATTGTATAAATTTGGAAGTAAAGAGCTGCAGGATAGATTTTTACCGGATCTGTTGACGGGGAGGAAGAGGGCTTGTATTGCCATTACAGAGCCGGATGCTGGGAGTGATGTTGCGAATATCCAGACTACGGCGGTCAAGAGCAAGGATGGAAAGACGTATACGATTAATGGAACGAAGAAATGGATTACCAATGGTATTTGGAGTGAGTTGTCTTGTATGGCTGTTAGAACCGGTGGGTCGGGTCCTGGTGGCTTGTCGTTGATGGTTGTGCCGTTGAAGGGACATGAAGGTGTTAGTATGAGGAGGCTGAAAGTTAGTGGTCAGATCAGTGCTGGTACCACATACATCGAGCTTGACGATGTGGTGGTGCCAGCGGAGAACCTGATCGGAGAGGAAGGCATGGGTATGAAATACATCATGACGAACTTCAATCATGAACGCCTGACGATCGCTATTGGTTGCGCTAGACAGGCCAGAGTCGCTCTCGGTGCAGGTACGTACATCGCCATCTCTGCAAGGGTTTCATACTGACTCTTCCCAGCATTCGAATATTGCATGAAGAGAGAAGCATTTGGGAAATCTCTCATGGATCAACCAGTAGTGCGTCACCGTCTAGCTAAATGCGGCGCACAACTCGAGGCTCAATGGGCATGGACAGAAAGTTTCGTCTACGCCATGACCAAGCTACCCAAGAAAGATGCAGATGTCGAACTCGGCGGTCTAACCGCAGCTGCAAAAGCGCAGGCCGGCGTAGTACTAATGGAATGTGCTCAAGCTGCCGTACTTTTATTCGGCGGTAATGGCTATACGAGATCTGGTCAGGGAGAGATTGCAGAGAGTAAGTAACGTCTTCCTTGTAAATGTTCATGACAACCAATGCTGACTGGAAACAGAAATGTGGAGAGAAGTGCCAGGAAACCGTATCCCAGGCGGAAGCGAGGATGTAATGTTCGATCTGTCTGTCAGACAACTGGTCAAGAACTACCAGAATAAGACAAAGATGCTAGAGAGGCCTCGTGGTTCGTCGAAGCTGTAGAGGAATACACAGAAGAGATTGCATTACTACCACTCGTATCTGTTATCTGATATCCCAGCACTAGCATATTCTATGCTCCGGTGGCCTCCACGGCACACCCAGTGCCTCAAAGATCTTCTTCTCATCTTTGCCTTCAACCAGTGTACCCTGGCTCAGCTTCTCACGGCCACGGTCCCTCAGCACGTCCTTGTACAGACCACGCTGATTCAACCTCATACCTTTCTTGCTAGCCAACAGTCGCATGCTGCGATTGAAGATATCGTTGCCAGTAAAGTAGAGTAATGCGGCGCCTAATTCCTCTTCAGGTACAAGCAAGAGGTCTATGCGACGCCAGGTATTGCTGCCAGGGAGGCAAGAGGCGCCGTGCCATTTTGTGCTATCGGCATGGGACGTCTGTGCTAGTGCTGCAACGAGGAACTTGTGTTTTGTGAGCAACGGCACAAGACGGTCCATAATCGTCGTGCGGATGTTTTCAATCGGCACTCCTGGTTTGGTGATGAGAAGATCGATGTCACCAGAGTCCTGTGCGCCGCGGCGATAGGAGCCCATCGTGTGGATCTGGTATTTTGGATCCAAGCTCTTGAGCACCTTTTCGATGATGGCGGCGTGTTTCTCGACTTCAGATCGAGGGACACGGCTGTTGAAGTCGTCATAGTGTGCAATGCCAATCTTTTGATTGTCTGACAATTCGGCTTTTTGGAGCAGGTCGTCCAAAGTCTTGTGTCCCGCACTTGCCCATCGCTCTGCTGCATGTAGTCCTACTCCGTAGATCTTCATGAACTTGTTGAGAGTTTGCTGGCGCTCGTCCAATTTGGTAGAGTCGAGTTTGCGAAGGTGGTTGGTCCGAACAATTTCTTCTATCTTCTCCGCGATCGAGCTGCCAATGCCATAGACACGCATAGCTTCTTCCTTGGTATTGATTTTGCTTGTGTGTTTTCTGAGCGCAGAGATAGCTTGACGGTATGACTTGGAGCGCCACTGGTCGCGAGTTTGGTCGTAGTAGTCGGCCAACTCTTGCAAGACGGACAGTGTCTGGGCGTTGGGTCCTCCGTTACCACTACCACCCGTGTGCTTGTGCATACATTGGAACTTTTCTTGCCAGTTGTTTGGGTTGTGTCTCTTATGACTCTCACCTGCAAGAAAATGGAGGGTTAGCATGATTTTTGTCAACTGACACAACTCGATATCGCCAGTCGATGATAACAAAGCTAGCTGTCACATTGCGGAATGTATTGTCTTCCAAAAAGGGATGATCGTCCAAGGACGGTCGACTCTAGACCAGCGCTCGAGCGGGAACTCCAATCTGCCGAGTTCCACTCTGCAACTTGACAGCTAGAATTGACCCACTTGGATGGCAATTGAAATAACGTCCAGTGGGCATTGACCCCACTCCATACTCTCACATACGTACCGTCTTCTTCCTCGTCATCTGAAGCAAGGGGGTGTGAATCTTTGGCCTCCCTAATGGCCATATCGAGTTCATCCTCGTCCTTGTCTCCGACTTCTTGTTTGTCGCCAATGCCAGGTGCGATAGAACCTGCTGGTAATGCAGCAGACAACGCCAGGTCCGGACTTGCGTCGGACTGAGAGGTCGCTTGCGAAGAGAGTACGGCGGCTTTCCTCTTTACGGGCTTGAGCTTCAGTGACACTTCTGATGCCTGTGATGGAATTGCTTGAGCCTGGGCGGATGCAACTGAAGCAGGTGGTTTGTAGCCCTTAACTACAAACTGAACACCCGCTGGATCTACGAGCTTCAGAAATTCCATACAGGATGATGGGTAGTTCTCTTTGACCAACACAATGCCAGCCTACCCCTGTCAATAAGGGAGACCATGGTCGAAGGCAATACATAACTTACCGGCAGCTCGTTCATTTTGAGATATTTCAGTAGTTGTTCAAAGTTGTACCCGTGGTCGGTAATTATGTGAGTGACAGAGTCGTTGAAGTCATTCTGCCATGACGCGCCATACTCAATGGCTCTGATGATCCTCTGTCTGCGACCAGGGTGGGTGTCACTGTTCGGGAAGAAGTCTGATATGTCAGTATTGTGCGAGTGACCAACATTCGAGCTTCACTTACAGAAATGAAGATTTTGAAAGATGCGTTGATTTTCAGGGACGAGTTTGATATCGGCGACTTGTTTGCCAGGGCCTTTTTTGCTCTTCACCATGGGGATTGCCGATGAAGCAGGTGGGTCAGAGGAGGAAGGCATGTTCGCTTCATCGACGGGTTTGTTGAGGGAAGGTAGACCAATGACTGTGTAATGATGGTGGAGAGGAGGGGTGTCTCTGACTATTGAATTCGAAGCACTGAGCTCTTCTAAAAGCAGAAGAGGATTCTTAGCTCTCCTCGGGTCAGACCGTTGCTGAGACGACGAAGGCAGTGAAGGGTTCATGTTCAAAAAAGAGCGTAGGAGGCTGCCTGGAGGTCTGCGTGGTGTGTGGCGCGAACGCGAGAGGGAAGTGGTTGGATCACCAAGAGTCCTGCCTTTGACCTTTTGAAACGAAGCCAGCAGACCCTCGTCTTTCACCTCGTCGCTTTCATCGTCCAAGGCATATAAAGCGTCGAAATCAAGCTTCTTTTTGGCAGCGGAATTATGATTGTGCTCTTTCGCAATAATGTTGAGTACTGCGTGGCAGGGTGAAGAAGACATCGAGGCGAGTATCTAGTATACTTTTGGTTAAACTTAGTCGACTAGGGAAGCAATGCTACCGATGTAAATTCATCGTTGCAAGTTCAAAGATAGTCACAACAAATTCCGACATTGTGATGGGAATGGTCTTGTAGGAGATGAGGGAGGTTGTCAAGAGCATCTCGGGAGTGCTCCGACTCCGCAGTTTGGCGGACAAATCTCAAGGCCGGGGAGCTGCTTGAAGTCTTCCACTCTCGACAGTCAACAGTACATCAATTTTTTCAATACACAACATGACGATGAAAGCACCGTCACTATCTTGCTTGCGAGAGCTTCGTGCGCTGATTGCACCAGAAAGCAATCGATACTGCCTCTCAGCAACCCGCAATTATGCCACCGGATCAAAATCTACAACACCCACACCCACACCCACGCCCACACCGACGACGCCCATGAATTACACACCACGCGAGGAAAAGGACCCCGATGCTGATCCCGTACCCAAGCCACTGCAACGACCAATTGGCTTGCCTCACCCACCTCGAGCTGGCGAGAACACTGGAGTCGACGATCGCAGCTGGAAAGAACGCAGGGACGACTTTGTCAACTATGACAAGCATCTTGTTCGCCGCAAGAAGCTGAGCGACACTCTGTACCGTCCTTATTTCCGCGACTTTAGCGCCATGCGTCACTTCAAGGGAAAGACATTTATTGCGCCGCAATCCATCTTCAAGGCTCAACATGCTCTCTGGTTCCCCAATCTGCGTGGTCGTACTCTGGAAAAGGACTCGACCAAGAATGCAGAAAAGAAGGATCTGGTGACAGCCTTGAAGGGCAAAGTCAGCATAGTCAGCGTCTTCTCGGCTGCCTGGGCCGAGCACCAAGTTGCCACTTTCTGCTCGAAAGAAAAGAACCCGGCCTTACACGAGGTGCTGGAACAAGAAAAGGCGAGGGGTAAAGCAGGTCTTGCTCAGATGGTCGACATCAACCACGAGCCCAATGCTCTCAAGTGGTGGATCTTGCGGGCCTTTGCCGGCAGACTGAGAGGCATGCGACCCAAGCAAGACTGGAACAAATACTTCCTGATCAGACGCGGTATCGACGACGACATTAGAGAGGCCATTGGTCTGTTGAACAGCAAAGTCGGCTACGTCTACCTGGTCGATAGTGAGTGCAAGATTCGATGGGCTGGCAGTGCCGTTGCACACGAAGTCGAGCAAGAGGACTTGGTCACCAACCTGAAGAGGCTTTTGGCAGAGACAAGGAAGAACAAAGAGACCCCAAAGAGCCTGAAGGCCGACAGCGTGCTCGAGGCAGACGCCGTAACCGCCCCTCGAGCCGCTCAATAATCGATCTCTATTCGTACAGGAACAAGACATTTAATCTTCTCTCTTCCCAATCACAGCGCTCTCATGCCCATAGACTCCCAAACTCCTTGCAGCGAGTACTTGTTCACGAAAAGTACATGAAGAGCAAGAAGCAAAAGGCGATGAAGCTGCCCAATATCACACCATCCCGTCTCTTCTTGTTGCCTATCTTGCTCATCAAGCTGTTCATTCCAGGTACTTGGCTGGCGGCTCCGACTATACGACGGTTGATGCTAGTAAGCGTGTCCCTCTGGATGCCGAATTGCTCGTTGATGGCATATGCCGATGTGAGGACCGTGTCGGTCATGTTGTGGCTGTTGTCTATGCGACTTCGTTCGTCCAGCATGTAATCTGCTTCTGCTTGCTCGGGATTCTGTGCGCGATAGGCGTTGATGTCATTGCGGACGTTGGATAGGAGGTTGGCACGGTCTCGTTGATGGCCAATGTTCGACTTGAGTTTATCGAGCTCTCTTCGATGTTGTTGTAGTATCTCCCGATGACGGGCCAAGTTTGTGGATTTCAAGGCCGAGGCGGTGGGTTCAGAGTCGAGCAGGCGCGAAAGCTGCGCGATGAGGGCTGAACGCTGTCAGGCATCAGTCTATTTACATGATGATTGAGATTCATGTGAGAAGCTTACCCTTTCGAGTATGTCTTGTAGTTGAGCTTCTGTTCGCTGTTCGTCTTCGTCGGGCTTTGCAGGGATATTGGTCATGGAAGCATATTGAGAGTATGTGTGGAACAAGGCATCAGTCTATGAAGTGTTAGCTTATGGATGAAAAGAATACAGAAATTATATATACCTGCGTCTCGAGTGAACGAGCCTGTTGTCGTAGTTGTGCCCAGCTCCCGGTCCCAGATGCAGCCATTTTGGACGAGTGATGTTTATTGTACAAGGATGGAAGGGCGGCCAGCGAGCAACGCTCTTCACATGCGACTGACGTTACGCACCAAGGCTTGTGCTGAACTTTTGCTTGGCGCTTCCTCGTTGTGCTTGCAGACCCTCACTCTATGCTCTACCCCAGACCCGCACGTGATTTGTGAAATTTTGCCAAGGCCATCTAGCGGGAACACACACAGCGCAAATTCTGGAAATCAACTTCACGCCGAATCTCACACGACTTCTCGCCCACGTCGACTCAATCTACTAACTCACAGCGAAAATGGTGCGCCAACTCGTCATATCCATACCCTGCCACGTCGGAATGCTGACGGAAATTATCGCAGTCGTCCGCTAAGGTCAAGGCTAGCCAGCTCTGGAGCAAGAACAAGGATGAGCTCAAGACTCAGCTCGAGGAGTTGAAGGCCGAGCTCGTCCAGCTCCGCACCCAGAAGATTGCCGGTGGTGCCCAGAGCAAGCTCACCAGAATGTACGATCGATTTCCCGCATCCCGATAAGACGAAGGAAAAGAGATGGAAACCACGAATGGAAAAGATTGAAAAGGGCCTACACATGCACGAATTGCGACACGAAAAGAACCCTTTCTGACATATGATTCTTCCTACAGCCATGACGTCCGCAAGTCCATCGCTCGCGTCCTGACCGTCATCAACATCAACCAGCGCTCGCAGCTGCGCATCTTCTACAAGAACAAGAAGTACCTTCCCCTCGACCTCCGCGCAAAGCAGACCCGTGCCATCCGCAGAAGATTGAGCAAGGAGGATGCTTCGCGCGTCACCGAGAAGCAAAAGAAGAAGCAGACCCACTTCCCCCAGAGAAACTACGCCGTCAAGGTGCGATAATATCCTTCATCCTTTTATCGACAAAGGAAAAACTCTACAAAACTTCGTCAGTCCTCGTACTGACATAGTCTCTGCTCCCACAGGCCCAATAAATGGTTTCGCCCAATCTCTTCCGACTTGCTACTTCCCTCCCACCATAGCGGGGTTCCCTTTTTTCTTGGTTCGGCGACGGCTTCTCGAGGACGGGTTATCGCTCAACTTCTTAGCCACAATGTAGCCAGCATCAAGACCAACCAAAAAAGCAGCGCGCACTTTTTCGGCGTTAAAAGAAATGACAAGCTGGTGGTTACCAACCAAATGATCCAATGTTTTACGCAAAAAAAGAAGATTCTTTTTCCATCGACCGTCTGTTATCGCAATTGGCAAGCTGTGAAATTCGCATCACTGGGACTTGCAACATCTACACTGGATCATTTGTTTCACGTCTGCTTCACCTGGACTCTTGGTATTGGTTCGGCTGTATCGTCGTCTTGCTCGCTTCTCGGAAAATATCAACACATGTCCTTGCGTGTATTGCAACAACCGACGTCGTCTCTGTTTTCCCTGCGTATTACAACACCATCTCATCTTGTCGAAAGTGGTAAATTTAGAAATTGTCAGCCTTGTAGTCATGACGGACCAAAGTCCGTTCGTTGCATAATGTGAAGATTCTATGGTATCGAGGTGCAAAAAAACAAGATAGGTACTTTTTCCATCCTTTACATGCCAGCCATCTCTTCATCACCGTCTGCTGCCTCGTCGTCCTCGTCAATGCCTTCCCACTCGTCGTCCTCGTCGTCCTCCTTGCCCTCCTCTGGCGGAGGACCCAGGACTTGACATTGTGCATCGACCAACTCCTCGGTGTGTTGCTTGAGTCTCTCGTCCTCGTACTCCAAGACTCTGTATAGTCTCAGAGTATTGAGCAGCCAACTTCTGCTTGCTCTCAATGTAGCCAGCAACTCCTTGGCTTGTTCGGATTCGGCATTGTGAATAGCGTCGCCAAATTGTGTCTTTTTCTTGTCTGCCATGAGTTGCAGACACCAGCCACCGAGGTAGCAAGCCTCGACACTCTGATCATCTTCCAAAGCCAGACGCTCCAGAACGTCCATGGCTTCCTCTTCCATGTCGGCTTCCATCAGTAGACGGGCGAGACTGACACGGGTGGGGAAATCGGGGATTGTAGGGTCTTCGGGCTCAAGGTCCTTCCACATGCTGATGCTACGAGTGAGGGCAGCGCGTGCGTCTTCAGGCTTGAGTTGTGACAGGCGGACGGAAGCTAGTGTTTGCAGGACCTCTGGGCTCTCGGGATCAACCATCATGGCTTCTGTGATCAGGTTCTCGCATCTTTGTTCAGCATCCGCCTCCCATCTGTAACCTTGGTGTTAGCAAATCATTCTCTCAAAGTCGTAGAAATGCCGCAGAAGCAAACTTACGAAAGGTCAGTCATGTAGACCTCGACAACACCACACAGGGCATTTGCCAACTTCCCCCTCTTCTCCTCCAACAGCACCTCAGCCGTCTCATCTCTCTCCTGCACAGCCTCGAGCTCCCCGATCTCCCTCTTCAAGACCTTTGCTCCACGCTCAAACCACGCCACACTAGCCGCACCACCCTCCTCGCACAACTGCGCCATCCACAAGAACTTTTCCGCACCCCCACCCACAGCCTCTGGAATCGCACCCTCGGGATCGGCCTCTACAGCTTGCATGAAGTAATCGCGAGCTGCGTCTGCGTCTCCCAATTCAATGCTGATTTCTCCGAGAAGATTCAGGGCTGGCAGCACGGCATTGGGGGTTTGAAGTTTGCGGACTAGGACGAGCAGGTTTTGGGCGTGTTCGAGAGCTTGTTGTGGTTCGCTGGTTTCGACGCATTGGATGGCGAGGTCGTAGAGTTGTTCAGGGGATTCTTTGGGGAGGGAGGAGCTCTTTGGGCTCTTCTTTGACTTTGTTTTGGCCATGGTTTGCGACTTGGTGTCTTTTCTTTTCCTCGGTAGCTTTTGGTTTCGCGAATGATTGGGTGTGGTGAGTTGTTGCTACGCTACTCCGGTCGCGTAGTTGTTTTGGAGCCTAGGATTGACTATGCAGACCAGCTGATCAGATATCCTGTGATGGCAGATAGCAAAAGGAATACAACAAGGATGAGGAACAAGAAATGCCTTCTCCGCTAGGCGCTTCGTCTTTCGAAAAAATGCGAGCACAGACCACGCCGACGTCAATTGTTGGAGAGAGCGAGAGCGAGAGCGACGGGAAGCTTCATGCTGCTATTTTCCCATGCCGCAATATTAATACAAGAACTATACAACACACACAGTTATGGGTAGAGAAGAACAGACTGAGGAGCGCGAGGTCCTCGACTCCATCTTCCCCGACGAAATCACCGGTGCGTTGCTTCTGCATACTACACAGAATGGGTAGAACATTGCGCTGACGAGAAAGCAGACATCTCAGAGACAGAATACCGTGTGTCGATAGAGCTCGAAGTGACTGAAGAAGATGGATCAACAGAGATGCCTCGTACGGACGAACAGCTACAAGCAAGCAACCAGAAACATTAACAAAACACACAGCCACTATCATCCTCTCCGTCGCATACCCAGAAGACTACCCAGATGTAGCTCCGCGACTAGACCTTTCTGCACCACCAAACGCACCAAAGCACAAACACCTCGACATCCAAGAAGACAAAGCCCGCCTCTTGGATGGTCTGACCGCAACAATCGAAGAAAACCTCGGCATGGCCATGGTCTTCACCCTCGTCACAACCCTAAAAGACGAGGCAGAACTCCTCATCTCAGAGCGACAACAAGCCGTGCAAGCAGAAAAGGACATGGAAGCCGCGGAAGCAGAAGCAGAAGAAAACAGGAAATTTGAGGGCACAAAGGTGACGAGAGAAACATATCTGGAGTGGAGTAATAGGTTCAAGGAGGAGATGGCCGAGATTAAGAGAAAGGCGGAAGAGCAAAGGGAGGCGGAGGAAAAGAAGAAAAAGGGTGCCAAGGAAGAGAAGAAGATGACGGGTAGAGAGCTTTGGGAGAGTGGTATTGCGACTAGAGCCTTTGTCGACGAGGACGACGATGGTGCCGACGCGCTGGAAGCTTTGAAAAAGCTCAAGGTCGAGGCTTGAGTTTTTCCAGCCGTATCTTGTCGATCGATCGAACCGACACAGTGCACCGCTACATGCTCTTGCCATGTCACCGACGTCGAAGACGGACTAAGTCTGGTAAAGAAGTGCTTAGTACTCGAGGATAACGGAGTGCTCGAAACTACGTCCAAGAATCTTTCCGGGATCGAAGACTGACAGTCGGACCGCGTCAGAATCTCTCCAGACGGCCTCAGAGGAATCTGTCAGTGTACATAACAGATGTCGGACAGTATAAAGGGGACAAACTACGAGCATATTGACGACTATGGACATGGTTCCCTACACGTGATGTACCCTCTCCGCTTGAGACATTCTCCAGTGTGCACCAACAACCAAAATCATGGACTCTATCGTGGCAATCGCAAGCATCACGTCAATCACATGGCAGTCATCAGGAGAATGTACAACTTTGAGTCAACACACGTTCTGAGCGTGCTTTTGGACCATTATCTAAAAGTACATTATACAGGAGTAGCTACCAAAGAGACTCCCGTTCAGAGCACCAGTGCTCTGATCAAAAGGTAGGTCATACACTTCGTTTTCATGAAACAAACATCCCATCTGCTTAAGCAGAAGTGTCCTTGAGCGAGTCAAACTGGCCATCGTTGGTGAGCTCAGTCTGCTTGGGGCCAGCAGCATCACCAGCAGATTGCTGGGCATTACGCTGCATGTCGTTCAAAGCAGCACGACCTGGGTCATTCTTGCCACCGATATCAGTGTTGAAAGAGGCGTTGGGAGCATTGCTGTCGAAGCCACCCTCGGTGATGTTCTTGCCGTGAGGGGCTTGGCCTGCGGTACCCGAAGTGTTAGCGGGTCCACTGGCGAGATAGGAAGACTGTGGTGCGGCTGCTTGGCTGTTGCTGTTGCTGTTGCTGCCACCACTGCTGCTCAATCCACGTGCGGCGTTCAACTGGGCTTCCTCGTTCCAGCCTTCCAATGCCTGGCGGGCCTCGGCATCGGGAGCGGCTTGGAGTGTGGTTGCGCCAGAGGTGTCGGTGTTGTTTGTGGTGGTGGAGCTGGAGGGCTGCGATGAGGCGGCTGCGTGGCTACCGGCGCCGAACGAACCGCCTGATTTGAGCGATTCTCCAGCCAGAGAGTCTGATGTGATTGTGCCGGCCTTTTCAATCTTGGGGTTGTTAATACCTTGAGGGTCGTTGGTAACCTGTGTTGGTTCTTTTGTCAGAATGTGGTTCAATTGAGAAGCTGCTTCGAGCTCAATCTACCTTGGATCCGGAGGAAGACATGTTGTTTGATGTGATTGGTTGGTTAGAGCTTGAAACTGGAATATTTGATGGTTCTCGAGGAGTATTTGTTTGTCGTGAATGGAATTGAAAAGGTTCAAAAGATAGCTGCCTTCGCTGCGGTTTTGTTTGCTCCTCGAGCTGGTTACCCTCCTAAGCTCCAACTTATTGCGTAGAGTTTCTACTCATCCTCGGTACATCATCTCGACGTAATCAGTACAGCTCTCAGTCCCATTCGAGCCTCGAGACTCCCACGCGATGTGTACCTTGTGACATCGTGATCGTTACATCATTCGAGCTTAACCCCACCTTTTAAATTTTGCGACCGCGTGCCCCGCACCTGGTAAATGACGTTTACCGATCATGCTTTACCTACTTGTCGGAAAGGGCAGAGTTGGCAGGATGGCCTTTGGTAAAGTCGCGATTCTTCAGACGAAAATGTGGCCTCCAGATGGCATAGATTTCAAAATCCGGTCTGTCCGGACTTTTTCGTGTGGTCGTGGTGGTATGAATAAACATTCGGCGGCTCTGCTTGAAGTGACCCACTCACTTCCGAAACTCTGATTTCGCCGCACCTGTCGCAACCTCATTTGAACAATCCACTCTCGTGGCAGAATTTTTTTAGCCCTGTAAATAGTGTTGAGGCTCTATTGATTGTTGAGGGGGAGCAACAGACCGTGCTGCAGGTACGAAGTCATGAATCGAGAATTTCCATCGAGATGGTGTTCGGAGATAGGGCACAAATATCACACGAGCAATTGGGAAATCAAGGTGGAAGTTTCAAGAGTGTACGTTAAATTCATTTTCATTTCCCAAGCATTCTTGAATGCTCATTCGTTATCATTTGGCAGGTTCTCGTAAGATGCCGAATAGAACGCCTTGCGTGCTCATTCGCAAGGAGTTATAGTGTAAAATAGAACAGAAAGAAAAGTTTCATCCCTCATACAAGCCAATGTCCCTGTAAGCGCCCAGCGCCAGGGAAAATCAGATAGCTGCGAAACATAACTTTTTTGACATCAAGAAATGGTCAATGCCACTTTAGTTGGTGGTGTCAGCGAGCGAGGACTTGTTCTTGGCCTCACGGGTGACAGCATCGTTGGGGAGGCCGTTAAGACCGTCCTTGCCCTCACGGCCAACACCCTGACCGAGGGTGGCATCAGCGCTTCTAGCGACGCTGTCACCAGTGGCAGGCTCGCGGAGAGCGTCGTTGCCGTGGGAGAATGTGTCAGAAACACGTCCAGAGCCGACGTTGACGGTGCTGGGGTCGGAGGAGTTGAAGTCGGACTTGGCGGGAGGGGCCTCGGGCTTGGGGAGGTTGCTGCGGCGCTCCTCAATGAGCTCAGCCTTGTTCTTGTCGGCCTGGTCGACGATGGACTGAGGATATGTCAGATAATGTTCTTGGTCTTGATCGGTGGAAGGCATGGAAAACTGACCTGCATGGCAGCGGCGTTGGAGTCGGCGGCGACGTTACCACCGTGGGCAGCGGAGTCGCGAGCCTCCATCTTACGGACGTCCTCCTTGGTGTAGTGGAAAGTCTGCTCGGTACCGGACATTGTGAAGTTGTGTGGTGGTAGTGGGGTAGGGTTGGAGAGTGTAGAGCAGTGGATGAATTGTAGGGTTGGAAATTGGTTTGAGATATGAGATGAATGATAAAGAAAAACTTCAGAGACTGCAGAGATGCTCATATTTGAACTCGTTGTTGATTTCAATCGTGAAAATAATTATGACGGTAGACTTACATCATGTAGTGGGGCGGACAAGCATCAACACCTGGTAATGTCCAGAGATCAGAAACTCGTCGAATCTTTCGTTCCCCAGGCGGACAGTGCGCACCACCTTCATCATGCGATCCATCATGTTTGCCGATTTCGTACACGTTCAGGGCTCTACCAAGACGTTGCGGCTCCACAGCGTCGCGATGGCGGAGTCACAACTCTGCAAGCTTGCGAAATTTTCGATGGAGGATTCGATCTTTCTCGCAGAACAACATTGCGATCAACGGCCTGCAGTCGGCTTTACTCAAGTACTTGGTACCTGTTGCGCCCAGTATCTTAGCGGAGTTAAGTCCTAGCAGGACAATTGTCGCAATTATGCATGTTCCTGTGTGTACCAGGTATGTAGGTCAGCGAACGGTGTAGGTTACACTGACTCGAAGCGACCAAAGAGAAAGCTTGCACTTCCTGTTCCCAATATCGGTCGAATCATCAAGCAGATACTTGGTCTGGAGATTTATTATTCTCTCTTCCTTTCGAGTATTTGGTCTCTTTGACCTAGATCGTCTCAAAAGTGGCAGGAATGTTTTATGAGATTGACGCGGTAGGCGAGGAAGAGTGATCAATACTATACCGAAGACGCGTGCTTGACGTCGAGTAACACAGGAGGTCCAACTCTGGCTTCACGACCGAGATATGGTCTTGGTATCGACTGTCTCGCATGGATGTATCCTGACGAGTGAAGATGTGACAGGTGGTGGTGGGTAGTGATAACCGCGTGAGCATTTCAACAAGCTTGCCTGTCATTCATTCCCTCGTCATTCATAGAGAGGATCAAGGGTCTGACATTTCTTAGCATTGAGTCCCTTCAGGGACTCGAAACTGGGGAAGTGGATGTTCGACCACATAGCTGACGTGCTTCATCCACCTGGGTGAGCCCCAATCGTCTGATCATGATTCCTGTTGTTGGTCAGGGAATCCTGGCTCTGAAGCCGTAGCGTAGATAGCAGGCAGGCGCTCGATTTCGTTAGCGACCTAGTTGCAACAGTGATTGATGATGCTTCCTATAAGACTTCTGAGTGTTGGTCATCAGTTGATGAGGGTGAGTTGGTCGAGTGTGCAGGACGCGTCATCAACGCGACGAGAGTTTCGAAGGCAGGGTGATACTGACAACAATGTGCAAGCCGGTCGACATTGCGATGACGGGCGCAATGGTCTGTCGCTGGTCCTACACTGATCATTTGTCGTATCTATTGCCAGCGAGGAATGATGTGAGTGGATAACACGGTGGTTGACTGTGTATTACTGTTGCTGTTGGTTGTCAATCACTCAGCTCGACGGAGAGCACTGGTGATCGACGATCGAGTCACTTGAGATTTATAAAACCGAATGTAAAGAAGCCACAAATCGAGTGACTGTTAAGTCTGCTCGTGAGTAGTCTAGCGACGCGTACAGTAGTAGTAGCATCACTCGAATGTATCATTAACGAGGGATCGAACAGAGGTGCAGTCGCAGATAGAGCTTCAGCCAGTTCACAAGACCGTTGGGAGTTGAAACGCAGGTCACGGGTTTAGTTTCTCCTTCGCGTTTTGGTGAAAAAGAGCAACTGAATTTACGCGCCACGGTCACGAAAAGATGCGGTTGAAGAGGTCGACGTGGACAATGAGCAATTGTAATAAAGTCCGATGATGAGAGTGATCCCAGCAGAGGGACTATTGGGAAGGGCAGTAGAGGCTCGTTCGGTATGAGATCAATTGGTCGACGCGCTTTTAACAGACACACGACTTGGACTTGAGACGAGGCGTGCCTTCCAAGATTGGATCTGCATGGATTCCGTGAGACCATTTGAGTGCAGTGCCGATACAGTGAATCTGCTGCTGTTTGTATGAAGAGAACATGTGTCCACGTCTAGTCTTTGTGATGGGCAGGAGGCAGGGAAGGAGCGAAAGGGTTGATAAATTCCGTGGCTTTAGCGTGGGTGGGTGGCTTTCTCCACGTCGTGAATTGGCAATCGCGTTCGGTCGCGTCGTTCACCGTTCACCGTCGTCAGCTCGTCGAGAACGAGTCTCACCATCTTCGTCCAACATACCGATCCATGTCAGTCATGGAAGAGCATACGAACGAGACACTCGGACAGAGGGACTCGTCTGAGCCCGAGTCTCCATATGCAGCGCAAGCCGAAACCGAAGCCTCGCTGGTATTGAAGGCGACGGCCAATAGCTATCCTTTCCTGGTCCACTCGACCGATACTCTGGCCAACAATCGCCCTCCCAATGTCGACAACAAGCCGTTGGCTCGCCAGAAGCGGAGAAGGACAAGGTATGGAGGACATACACCCTACTCAGCACGTGCAGGTCGGCTAAGCGTGGAATAGTCCTGATGACCAGAAAATACTCGAGGAGGCCTATGCAAAAAACTCCAAGCCAGACAAGGCCACTCGCATGGACATTGTGAGTCGCGTCGCGTTGGGAGAAAAGGAAGTCCAGGTATCGCAAATCCATCCACACGCATACAACGCGTCAAACTAAACCATGTCCAGATTTGGTTCCAGAACCGTCGCCAGAGCTCGCGTAGAAAGTCGAAGCCATTGGATCCTCGCGAGATGGCCCATTTCCAGCCCTCGTTCTCCTCTCCGCTCGACACTCAGACAACAGATCCCCTCGAAGACACGTCGATAATCCAGGATGACGCGACTCAGACTGCCGATGCACACTCAATACCACACGAGAGGAGTGCTCCTTCTGCCACCCAGAACGCTTCCACGTCCTTCGTCGAAGTACCCAGTTCGCAGCCCGAAGGCGCATCTCAGGACGCGGCATCAAAAGCAGGTTACTTGTCTAACAGACGTAACAATGCTTCCTTCACTGCCATGGGCTCTCAGGAAGCACCAACAGATAGCCAGGAGCCACCGACAAAGCGTCTGAGAAAGTCGGATTCAAAGATCCGCTTGTCAATGACGGCAGATGGCGTTGCTCGTGTCATGGAGGGCGACGACCTTACATCCTCCCCTCCTCGAAAGCTCCCTCCTCCTGTTACCGCTAGCAATGCTTTTGACGAGCCTGCCAGTCAGTCCAACGACCTGTATCGTACAAATAGTCAGATCAGTCTTTGTGACACGCCGGGCAGCCAGGATGGCGGCTCCGCTCTTCGACGCAAGCCTAGTGGTCGATCGCGCGACTCACGCGTGTGGTCCTTCTTCGCTGATCGTGGTGCTCGTAGTGAGCTCGAGGATCGTGCCAAACAAGAAGCCAGTGGTGATGCAGCTGAGGCCATTTCTCTCCTTCGTCAACAGGAGAAAGATCGCGCTTGTAATCCCCTGACTCGTGTACCTTCGTTGAAGCGTCTCAATCCCCAGACCATCTCCAATGAGGATCGTGCCGTCAAGCGTCTGCGTCAAAGCCAGTCTTTCAACGCACCACCTCCTTCGTCAGCTCCTTCCGCTGTAGCTGCAACACCCTTCCGCCAACCCCTGATGCAACGCTCTTCTTCAGTACGTAACGTGCAATCTGCAAACAAACGCACCACACATCACGATCCCCTCCTCCTCGCCAAAACACCAAAGCTCAAGCAAACACCTACCTTTGAGATCTCAGCCACAGACTCAGACAAGGAGAACTGGAGCCCCGGAGATCGCCCCTCGGCTTTCATGGACCGTCACTTTTTGCATCAGATGGCGACCTCACCCGCCATGATGCCGTCTACTGTCAAGCGACCCCGTGCCCACGCAGGCTTTCACGAAACACCTGCCCCTCGCAGTCGCGGCAAGCATAGTAGAAGCCAAGTCGAGCCTTTGGAGGACGATGACGATGACGACGAGGATGTCATGCAATTCATGAACCAACCCAGTAGTGGTGTCAGAAAGGACAAGGCTCATCGTGCTCTTGAGAGAGACGAACGTCAGAGTTCGGAAGAGGAGGATTTGAACTGTGTTGAAGGTTTGCTCAAGTTGAGTCAGGGTAATTGGGGTGGCAGATGATCATGTGCTGGGACGATGATTGATGTTTTGGAGTCTTACTGTTTCTTTGCTTTTGCTTTTCGTAATGTGCTGCGTTGCTTGCATGGAATCGGCAGAAGAGATGGAGGCATTATGTGGGTGTTTTTGTAGAGTTCTGCTCCGTTTGCTGGTCGTTGCTCTGTTTTTCTCGGTGGTTGACGACCGGACCTCAGTCGGTCAGTCTGGTGTTCAATGGTGTTGGTCTATGTCAGAGGGAGAGGTGCATGTGGAGCGTAGCTAGCTTGACAAATGTGACGGTGTCTTTTGATTCATCGAGAATTTACAGTGATGTTGAGAGGAAGAAGACGCAAGGAAAGCGTTGCATTCTGATGTCCGCTGATCGCCAACACTGCTGTGTCTCGGCACGACCAAAGCAGAAAGTTCTAACTTTCCAAAGAAAAATCACTTTAGCCTCGCCAATCTGACTTCGACAATCGTAATTTCTAGTTTGTCAGGCAGTCAACCCTCTTGGAGCCTCGAGACCGTCATGTGGTTCACCCGCGTTGTCTTGACGCGCTTCTCCCTTGATGCAGTGACAAAGTGAAGCCCTGCCCTGGAAGTAAGAATCCGGTGAATTCGCAGAGGATGAGAACTCCGGCGAAACCTCAGCGTCCTTGCAGTGCCCTGATTTCGAAGTAAGCTCGGGATCTGGTGAATGAGTATACACGTGACAATAATTACCTCTCTTCGTCAATTCTCAGATCGCAAACACTCAACATCAGCCTGTGAAACCGGCTCACTTCATTGTCCTCTGGCCCATTGAGGGAATGTTGAGGCTGGGTGAGGTAGGAGTATGGAACACGCAAACCTTTGAAATGACACTCGGACAACACTTTGATGTTCGCCGGGAGACGAGTGTCTACGGGCAACATCGCCGTGAGCGCCGAAGCAACAGGAAGCGCGAATTCAATATGATAGCTGGTGGCCATGTATGCGATGGCATGAATATCGGCATCTAGAACCACGCTCTGCAGCCTCAACTCCTCGCGCACGTGGTTCATTCGAGCATATAGTCTGCTTTCAGGATCCTGGAAAGGTTTGAAAATAGAAAAAAGGCCATCAGCTATGAACTCTTCGATGGCGAGGACGCTGAATCTTTGATTGGAAGGTGTGTTCTTGACTTTTCCATGCACCAGAAACTCCCAAGAGTGGTTGTACTGCTTGTAGGGTGTATCGTAAGGTAGATCGAAGGCCTCCATAAGAGCATTTGCTGGATATATCGGAGTCGTCTTGGGTACAGTGCTGACATCGAGCACAGCTATACAAATGCCCTCCTTCTTTGCGTCCTTGTAGTGGTCGCTCTCAAGCTTCCTGATAGCATACACCAGAGCCACCAGGATCGAGTTGGTCCAAGACACGAACTTAGATTCTATCTGTCTTCCCCATCGGAGATGGCATTCCACTATGTCGCGAGTATGCGGCCCAAAAGCTGTGGGCGGAGTTCTGGGCCTGATTCGCTTGACTGAGCATATACTGCCCGAAGAGGGCGAATAGCATCTGAAGAGATAACGAGGGACCGTAGACCGGGATCCTAAGCAGTATTAGGCACCAGAATAGACTCCTTATCAGGTGACGCGTACCTTCGAGAGCCTGAAAGCCCGATGATTCTAATGAGCCTGATGAGTCTAAGCCTGTGTCGGAGAGGTCAGGAGATGGCGGAAGAGCCATGGTGGCAAGTCTTCTTTGTAGAAGTACTGTAGAACTGATGAGAAGTGTCAATGTAAACCGAGAGTGCAAAGGAGTGGGAGGGCATTCTATCAGCTATCCTTGCAAACAGTGAGTACAAACGGTCCAGCTGCAAGCTGCCGGCGACTCGATCCTTGCGAAATTAGACTCAGCGTGTCCGGCTGAGCCATTTCTGAGTTGTAGCATCATTATGGCCTTAGATGGTAGGCATACTCATATCGATGACTTGAATCGGAATTAGTTGATCCGATGTCTTTGTCGATGCGTGAGCTGCAAGGAAAGAGGTTGTGCTATCATCTGGGCTATCAATTTCAAGAAGAAAGCACACACACACTTTCCGTATACGCCTTCTGCTCCACCAGGAAGGAAAGAGAGAACATCTCGGCTGGAGCTTGCCAGAACAGGTTTTTGATATACTAAAATCTATCAGTACTCCATTCCACACAATCAAAACCCTCATGTGTCTCATAGACTCGTCATCATCTACTGCTTTTCTCTGAGCTCCAAGCGTGAGTTCATGCCGACAATGCACCTGATCAAATCCCAATCACCATCTTTGCCCACCCAATCAGTCACCACAATACCAACGCCACCATCACCCTTGTTGTCACCCTCAGCAGTTTCATGCTTCATGCAAAGGAACTCAGTGACAGCAGGGTTGAGCTTGGCAGCAATACGCTCTGGCCAACATCCGACCTTCCAGAAGTTACTGGCAGACAAGAAGTTGAGATACAGCGGGCCAGGAGGTACAGGATTGATAGCATCAGTAGTGATGCCAGGTACAGGGCAAACCTGAGCACCAGCACGCTCAAAGTGCTCGCAGCAGAAGCCGATCTTTTTATCGATGTTTTCGGTTTCGAGAACCTCGCAGAAGTCTTGTACGCACACTGAACCATGGTTGTCGCATGGTGTATTGTAAGCCCAATTCTGGGCGTCGAGACACCATCCTCTACCTTCCCATTCATGTGTCAATGGCTCGGCAAGTGCGAAGCGACGCATGAGAACGATCTTGCCGCGTGCCTCACCCAGAGAGGGCACGCGAGGCTCAGTGAACCAGAGATTATTGTCGTTGGCATAGTGTTGCTTGACAATGGTGGAGAGCTGTTCGTCCGTGTGTTCACCAGGTCCCTCACGCTTCAGACTCATGATTAGTGTTTCTGAGGGATTCTCGCGCAGAAACTCGTGAATATCGTCAACGAGCTTGCGGAAAGGCTTCGTCCCTGTGAGTGAGATGGGGAAGACGCCATGTACGAGAGCCAGTGCATCACTGTTTGCATCACCAGGGTTCTGGGGCTGGACTCTGATATCAAAGAAGCGTACTCCATTGCGCAGCTGCTCTTTCGGAGACACTGCCTGGCATCGGACCGAGGGTAAGGCTTTGTGGTGAGTGGGACTGTTGTGTGTGCCCGGGATAGAGAGACCAGACAATGGTGTAGCATCAGCCATCTCCTTCATCCAGCAATTCATATTTGCAGAAGAGTAGATAGCTAGATAACTATCCTTGTCAATCCAGATGGCCGTGTACTGCTTCCTTGGATCCGGACAAAGTGGAATGAGTTCCTGAGATTGTCTAGTCGTACGAGTGTCAACGCGATAACGCTGTCCATCGTACTCGAAAGTCAGTCGTAGAACGTCCTTCTCAGATCTCTCAGCAGTATTGATATCCGTCCTGTTGGTCGTGAACGGATCAACACGAATATTCACATCTTGTTGTCCATAGCTTTGTGCATTGATAGTGAGTGGTGCAAAACTCGGTCCCTCAGGAGGAACATTGCCCGTGGTATTTGAGACAACGAAGTGGGTTACATTGCGGGTGATGTTGGCGAAGCCTTTGGGCTCGTCGATGTGCGGGGTTTCGAAGCGCTCTATCACCTTGAGCTCGAGAGGTGTAGAGCTGAGGTTGCGAATCACAAGTGGTGGAGGACCCATGATGATAGTCAACTCTTTTGGACAGTATGGACAATCTCAATTTGTGACACGTCTTGCAAGCTAAAGTACAAGAGACCAAGTCGACAATCATGTTTCTGGCGGCGTGCCAAGTGACGTCGGCGAGATCCCGCCGCCGTTGTTCCCACCCGAAAGTGTATTACGCGTCGTATACACACGAGCCATTGGAAGCACGAAAGATCAAAAAAAGTTATCTAATGTTTGATTCGTCTAACTATCTACAGTGAGACTACGAACGAAGTGACCTCAGCCCGACAAGGATACATGCGCCTCTTTTTTCTCTCGAATGATATATTTGCAGCAGCCGGCTTGGTTAGGAATTCAGTCTGTCGAAGCCGAGCACAATGGTCATTGTAGTCGAGGGCTCGAGGATAAAACAACAACGAAGAAATCCGCCGTGCTTACTTACCTATACCAAGAAATGATCACTTTTGCATCACCATCAGAACCCAGAGCAAGATCACGTAACCGTGTAACGACCTGTCGTAGGAGCGCGAGCTTCGCTGTCGGCGGCTGCAATTGTTCCCTCCTTCAACAAACGTTGCAGATCACGCATAGCTTGAGTGACTTGAAGTTCTGTATCGCCCTCGACAAGAATGTAGAGCTTGGGAGCGTCGGTGGGACCTGGGTCTTTACCGGCAGCGTAGAAGTTGCCTTTGGAGGTAATGGATACACCAGTAGATTCGAGAATCTTGGCCACATTCGTACGATTGGTGACAGCCCAGCGTGCTTTCTGAGGGAAGTCGTTGATTTCGAGCGTGGCATGGTAAGCACCAGCATCAGGTCCTTTGTTGTCGATGGGCACACCAGGGCGGGTCGCGTTACGCGCACCAAGACGAGAGTTGATGTTCGCAGCAGCGGCCGCAACACGATCCAAAGGACGGTTGCTTGCAGGTGCAGGAGTCTCGGTCTTATGCACCTTGATATCGGCGTTAAGGTCGATGTGTGCTGGTACACCAGGGACATTTGCGTTCGTAGAAGGTGGAGGAGAACCTGTCTTTTTGACGACGTTGATGTTGTCTTCAGGTGCCTTCTTCTTGTCTTTCTCCTCCTCTTCCTCTTCTTCGCCTTCGAGCTTATGAGCTTTACGTTCACGCTGACGTTCAGCTGCTCGTTGCTCTTCGAAACGTTCGATACCTCTGCCACCGAAACCAATGGCGGCTCCCTTCTCCTTGCCCGCTTTGACGCGCTCAAGAAATTCGGTCGACATTTTCTGTAACTCCTCCGGTATGTCCTGGTTACTCATTTTGAGAGCCTTGACCAGGTCGACAGAGTATTTTGACTGCTCTGGTGTGACGAACGTGATAGCTGTACCCTTCTCGCCAGCTCGACCAGTACGTCCAGATCTGTGGACATAATCTTCCAAATGGTTGGGCGAGTCGTAGTTGATCACAAGCTTGAGTTGCTTGACATCGAGGCCTCGAGCAGCGACCGACGTTGCAACCATTACAGGGATAACACCACTCTTGAAGTCTTGAATAGCAGCATCACGATCAATCTGTTCCCTTCCACCGTGAATCGAGACCGCGGGATATCCTTTCTGTTGAAGCTGGATCATCATGTCGTCTGCGGATTCTTGGCGCTCCACAAAGATCAAAGCACGAGCGTCTTCGTCATGCTCAAACAGATCCCCAAGAGCTTCAAGTGTACGATACATCTTGGTTGATTCGGGACGCACCTCGATTTTTTGGGTGATAGTGTCTGCGACTGTGCTACGACCACCAACAGTGATTTGCACAGGCTTGTGCACCACTTTGCGGGCGAGCGATTCCATGGTGCGTGGCAGAGTAGCCGAGAAGAGAACTGTCTGGTGATCGGGGCGGATGTTAGTAAGAACCTTGACGACTTGGGGCTCGAAACCCATGTCGAACATGCGATCTGCTTCGTCGAGGACAACATAGGTAACACGGCGGAGATTGGTGACTCTACCAGAATTGGCAGCGAGGAGATCGACCAGCCGACCAGGCGTAGCGACAATGATCTCGGCACCCTTCTTCAGCTCTGCAATCTGGTCCTTGATAGGTGCGCCACCGTAACAACATACAGCGCGAAGGCCGAGGACTTTAAGATATGGCTTACACTCGCGATGGATCTGCACTGCAAGCTCACGCGTTGGAGCCATGATCAGCCCAATGGGGCCTTCCATGCTTTCGATCGGACGCTGGTCTTTAATGTGACGGAACATGGGTAGCAAGAAGGCAACAGTTTTGCCCGAACCTGTCTTGGCAACACCAATGACGTCGCGTCCAGACATGATTGCGGGAATGGTCTGAGCCTGAATAGGAGTGGGCATCTCGAATCCAAGATCACGGATGACATCTAGGACTTGAGTTCCGAGACCGAATTGGGCGAACTTCAGAGCGGGGCGAGGTACCTTTGAGCCTTGAACTTTGATGTCGTCAAGCTTGAAGCGAAGGTCTCTCACGTCTTCGTCGGTCATTTGTCCAACTTCGTAAGGCTCGGTGTAGAAGGCTTTGCGGAAGGGCTCGTAGTCGATCTTGGAATGATCGAGGTTGGGGATTTCCTTCTTCTTTTTCTTCTGGGCCACCTGAGCAAGAATGTCATCAGCGTCTTCTCCCATTGCATCTAGATCTGCACCGTCTTGATCGCCAAAGACGTCTTCGGCTTCGCGAATCTTGGTCTTTGTGAACTTGCGGGTGGGCATGGGAGCTTCGCCAGCTAGATCGTTCATGTAGGCGTCAAGGGGATCGATGTCATCTTCTTCAACAATGTTAGCGCTCTGAGTAGTTTGCACTCCCTCCATAGCGTCGTCGTCATCGGCATCATCTACAGAAGCCTTGGCGGCCTGGGTAGCACGTCTTTCTGCAGCGAGGCGCGCGGCAGAGTCAATATCTTGATCGGATCCTGCATCAGCGATGTCGACATCACCATCGTCATCATGAGTGCCGTTCGGGTTAGCAAGCGCGGCATCCCCAGTATCTTCAAGATCGGGTGTAGGAAGCTTCTCTAACTTGCGACGTTCGACTTGTTCGTCGTCCATGTCGATGGCGGGTGCCGGCTGAGAAGTCGTTTTCTCTTCAGCGGACGAGGCGGTCAGGCCGAAGCCTTTTTTCAGGGCATTGGACGCGGCTGCTGGATTTGCTGGGATCAGATCAGTCATGTGCACAGAAACAGGAAGCTGAGCGGGAGAAGCGAACGCACCCTTGGTCTGAGGGACAAAAGGTTTCTTGCTAAAGTCAGCCGCTTTGTTGGCAGTAAGAGGAGCCGCAAGAGCGGCATTCTTGGACTTCCCGGGTATAGAGACATCACTTCCAAGCGCAGAGAGCTTCGCCGTGGCAGCTGCCGCCTTCTTTGCGATGGCCTTGGGATCGAATTTTCCACCAGCAAAGCCCTTCTGAGGCTCGTCCTGAGAGACTGGTTTGGGCGAAGATGCGGCTGTGTCAGTCGGACTCGCAGCGCGTGCAGGAGTTGCGGGGGTCGCGGGCGTAGCGGGTGACTGAGGCAGCTTCTTCTTTTCCTCCTGCTTCTTCTTCCAGGCCTCGACCTTTGCCTGACGCTCGAGCTTCTTTCGTTCTTCTTCTGCGGCCTTGTCTGCGGTATGGGCCGAGGCTGGAGCATCGAGTTTCGTAGTGCCTCTGGGATCGTCGCGCGCGGTCCGACTTCTGGACTCAATCGAGTCGGTACGTCTAGGGCGCTTTCTGTCACGCGAGTCGTCACGGTGATGGCGAGAATCACGAGGTCTATCTCTACGGTCTTTTACGGGCGATCTCTCTCTAGAACGCTTCCTGTCATGCGAGCGATCGGTGAGCGGACGTTCTTCGTAGCGACGGTCACGGGTAGCACGAGACGAGATGAGGTCTCTGTCTTGGCTGAAGCGGTCTCGCTGTAGAGAAGTAAGCGGGTGCAGAATAGTCGAGGGGGTTGGTGGGTGCAGGCTTACAGGCTCTGGAGAACGGCGGCGGTAGTAGCGGTCATCTCCCCGTCTGTCATCGCCGCCGCGGTCCCGGCGGTCGTCTCTACGATAGCGATCATCACGGCGTGAGTCGCCGCCCCGGCGAGGTGGTGAGCGGGGACGTCCAGACATGTTGTGCGAGAGTGGTCGTGAGATGGAAACTGTTGGTCAAGGGTACCTTATCCAGCGGACGACGGGCGGGCTCGCAGTTGGCGGAGAAGGCACGATTTAGAGTTTGCGACGGCGAAGCTCGAAGGCAGCTCCCATCGGTTGGTGTCGCACCTCGTGCTCTCCTGCTTCCAACCATCGACCGCCGCTCGCTCTGCCCCTTTCCACACTGGGCTTGGACACGTTTATTCCACGCCTGCTCTCACATCTGTACCAACGCTCAACAACTCTGTCGCCATCTTCCGTACCGACGCGCGCATCCCGCAACCTTCACAATGCTCGCGCTTCGGATTCCGTTGCGCTTGGCCGCCCGTGCTACTCACTCCTCCAAGGCGCGCATCGCAACCCCCATCGTCACCTCGTCCTTGTTCGCTGCTAGGTCATATGCCACCACCCCCGAAGGCACAGAGTCTGTCGCGCCCAAGAAACCCACCAAGAAGGCCGCCGTCCCACTATCTAAGAAGGCTCAGAAGGAAGCTGCCGCCAAGGCTGCCTATAAGCTCCTGAGCCCGGAAGAGAAGGCAGAAATCTCAACCAAGGCAAAGGAGGCCAAGCAGAAGGAGAAGATCAAGCTGCTGAAGGCTCAAGCCCTCTCCCCACCCACTTATAGAGGCATCAATACTTGGATCATCTTTGTCAAGGAGAATACAGCTGCCAGAGCCAACGGCGGTAACGCAGTATCTGTCATCAAGCAGCTATCTGAGGAATATAAGGGAATCAGTTCGAGCCAAAAGGAGCACTACGAACGTCTGGTCACCGAGCACAACGCAAAGTCTCTACGCGAGTATCAAGAATGGCTCAACGACCATACCCCGGCCCAGATTAACGCGGCCAACGTCGCCCGTCAAAAGTTGCGTCGACAGCTGGCTAAATCGAGCCACAAGTACTCGCCCATCAAGGATCAGCGTCTGGTAAAGAGACCACGCGGTGCATACTTCACTTTTCACGGTATACGTCTGGCCTCTGGCGATTTCAGCGGCCAGAGTATTGCTCAAAGCGCCAATGCTATCGGTAATGAGTACAAAGCTCTCTCTGCTAGCGAGAAGAAGGTTGGTTTCTGCACCCTAACTTCGATCGTAGCTTGTTACTAACACTTCTTCTCAGAAATACGAAGACATGGCTGCCAAGGACTTGGAGAGGTACAGAAAAGAGCACCTCGAAGTCTACGGTGTTGAGCCTTCCTCACCAGCCACGGTCGTCAAAGTCTCGCCGGATGAGCCCGAGACAGATCTCTCCGCGTAATTACCGATGCATGTGTAGATTCCCATAAGGGTAGAGGCGAGTTCTTCCGAGATGGCAGTCTCCTTGTCGATTTCCTTCATCACTTGCATGTATTGACAGTATTCCCCAACCGGACTCTCGCGTTTTTCGGTCCGGTTTGTTGGTGCAAAGAGGCGCCGTGGCTTTTTGGCTGGTGGAACGAACGTTGGGTGGCAGGGGCAGGCTCAGAGGGGGTTTCGGGTATGTGACTTTGATACCTCTGACGCACAGTAGAATGCTATGAATTGTTGTTTTGCACATTCTGACATCGATCGTGTCTGAGCTCTTGATTGGATAAAGCAAGACACAGCAATGACCAAGTAAAATCAATGCTTCTCTCATTGAGTCCATATTCGAATTCTACGCCATGCATGCTCATGCTTGACGATGACGCTGACGCTAACGCTGATGCTGATGCTGATGCTGATGCTGATACCGTAATCTTCTCCCATGTCGTTGAATCATCTGTCATGTCCTCCTCAGGGGTCCTTCTCCTTTGTCATGCCCAGCACCGCTTCTCTGTCCTTGGTGCAGACTCAAATTCTTCTCCTTGGTACTGCTCAACACGTCTCTCCTCTCCTAATACAGATATCTTTCCTCTCCCTGATGTATACACACTACCACTGTCTTCAGCGCCTCTTGTGCTTCTTACAAAGACTTGTGACTGAACACCGTTAGCGATGGACTTTGACATAGAAGTCAAGTGCTTAACCTACCTGTCCATTCTGTTCTAGGCGTGTATGTTGTAAAGCTGTGACAAAATCTTGAAGGACTGCATACAGGCAAAGACTCCTTGGCGCTGAAGGCTCTTTACGTGCTCTTCTTGTTGGTCTTGTTGACAAACATTTCCAGAGCAAATCTCATCTGTCTGGCACGTAGTAAGGCTGATGACTGCTTCCCGTAAAGTACCTCTGAGGAGAAGGAGCGCCAAAAGAGGATGCTGCTTGACCCACAGACGGGCCTCTCTCATGAGGCGGCATTGGCTGCACAGCAGCTGGCGCTCCATGAACCGGACGAGGCACCACCTGCATTGCGACTGTCTGCGACCTCATCTGAGGGTACGCCGGCTGACCGTACTCAGGCTGACGCTGTAAAGGTCTTGTCTGCACGTTGATTCCCAGGGGAGCCCTCACATTCACTTCACTTCTCTCGTGATGAGGATCCAAAGCAGGGTAAGGGATCTCGCGAGAAGGAATGGGATAATCCTCCGGCTTGAGCACCTCAACCCGATCACGAGTTTCACCGTAATTGTACAGCTGATGGCGACCCTTGGGCCCAGCCTGTGCTCCGGCAATGGTCACATCATCGTTGAACATACCTGGCCTGTACACGTTGCGATGCGGTACACCTCTCGGAGTGACGGCAACACGCGCGGCTGGCTCGTGAGGACGATAACCGAATTCAGGTGGTCCTGCGTAGGAGATTCTATCGCCATACCCTCCTCTCGCTGCTGTGGAAGGTGATGTCAGATCGACAAATGGCGTCCCTATGGTTGGGTACATAGGTCGTCTCTCGATTCGGTCCCACCTAGGCACATCGTTCGAGGTACGATCCACGCTAGTGTACTGTGGTGCACTTGAGGATCCGAGCCCTTGATTAGCATGGTGACCATGAACTGGTGGACCGCGACGTTGTTCAGACACTAGTGCGTCGTCGACAGTTGGCCATGCACCAGGCATGCTGCGGTGCGGATGTTGTCCCTTTCCTGGCTCTGGGCTCGACGAAATCTAGACACGAAGTTATATGGTCTATTCAAAGATATGATAAGGAAGGAAAGATACAAACTTACCCTCACATACTCGACTCCTGCTGAGACGACCTTGCGCGGAACATTACCTCGTTGATCAAGAGGAACAGAAATTTGACCACCTTGACTGGGAGGCATGATGGCTTGGTGCCGCATGCGTGCATCGCGCCAGCGGGTCTGGATGGCGGCAGGCAACGCTCTACCTGCTGCACGTCCAACAGAGGCAACGACATTGCGTGCTCTTTCGCCAACTGCAACGTTGAGATCCTTGGGAGCTATCGTCTGCTGTAAGATTTCCAGGCTAGTGTCGCTACCATCATCTCCAGAAGCAGCGACGTTACTGTCAGTATCGCTGTGAGCATCTTCCAGCTCATCGTCATCGTCGATAACAATGGTCTCTCTGAGAATTTCTTCGAAGTCTTCGGTGTCGTTGTCATGTTCTCCGCGCCATTCGATCAGCTTTGTGAGGGAGATTGGTTCTACGATCTGTCGAGCTTCCTTCCAAGAGACTATCTTGAGTAGTTTGTCGTAGTCGGTATAGGTGTGTCTGATGCGAGCAATCGTGGCCAGTTGGACCTGCCTAGAAAGTGACAGATCAGACGCATTACCTACAGTTGTAGTACCCTGATTTCAATTCATCAGTTTGCTCACTTGAAGAAGGTTGTAATGACGAACCTGCTCCCATGCGCGCTTGTAGATTTCCTCGAGGTCTGCTTCAGGAATCTTTGGAAACAGCTCGCGGATGTATTCTTTGACTTTCGTGCTTTGCTCGGAGGATCGAGTGTTGACGTTGAGATCGATGCGAGGGGCGAAGCGCGCAACTGTCCGTTCGAAGCGAGAAGTTGTGTCAAAACCGGTATCACGGATCAACTTGCCATTGACTTCCCTGTAGCCCAAGAAGTTGCAGGCCTGATCGAAGATGTCGGAGCGAAAATGATAGCCAACACGATGTACATGGTGGGTGAGCTTCAGGGGATCGGCGGGACCCGAGCGTCTTGTGCCAGCCTGGGTGGATGGTCAGAATGGATAGCTACAGGTAGGAAGCAGTGCTTTGTAAGAGGAGTCCAGCTCGAAGGTGATGGTACGCACGGAGACAACAGCCACATCGACGCCTAGTTGTCTTGATTTCTCTTTACAACGCTCGGCCAGATCGGCGTAGCCAACAGGAAGGAATGTGTAGCCTTCTTTGGGTTGTGCGGAGCCTTGAATGTCCTGAGTGTAAACGTTTCAGCAATCGAGTGTGACGAGGGAGCGACATGGACGGACGAGAAGTTTGAGCTTTTTCTTCCTAGTCACGACGGATTCGAGTTGGACCTTGTAGGACTTCTTGTTGCGTCGGTCGCGGATCTTTGACACGGAACTCTGCCCCACCGAGGGGGCTCGTGAACCTGCGCGCACCATTGTATGCCGAGTGCGGTTGACAACCGGGAATATGACCGTGTCGAAAGAATACTGCAGTCAGTCTAGGAAAGTGGCAAAGCTATCTGTTTGACAGCGATCCTAAACAGGAGTGCAAGTGCTGCCGTCGTGAGAAAAGCCTCACAGACGTAGAGTGGTCAGGCGACAGTGGCAGCTAGACTCGCACGCAAAGAGCGTCTGTCGAGAAGATCGCAAAAATGCAGGCAACGCCGAGTGCACCTTCCTAAGAAGATGCGCAAGAGGACAGCAGATACAGGTTGCTCGATTGAGAAACGAGCAGGCCAGGAATCGGTAGCGTTCACTACCCTATACGCACGCGAAAACGTGCGACGACTGAAACCTACGAATGGCAGCGACGGTGTCTACGATCCCGCAGTATTCCTCACAGCAAAGCGCCAGGCGTTCAATGATTTATGTCTGAAAAGACAGGATGGAGAGATGACGCAGGACTTTGTGGGTCAAATGAGACTCGGGCGGCAATCGAACAGGTCAAAATTCTTGGAGACAACCCCGCCAAGTAGCTTAACTGAGGAGAGACTTTGCTGTTTCCATCAAGGTGAGACCACCGAACAGTTCGGGTCAGATGTCGCCTTCCCGTGTGCAAAATGCTATCACGGCCTCTCTTCATAATAATCAAATTAGGTCAACGACGAGCTGTAGAAAGGCGCAGTCACATTGTGTATTGATATGTTCAGCGTAGGGAGTTGATGACACGAGGTATCTCGATGACATCGCTGCAAGTCGAGAAAGTATCGTGCTTTGAGGCAGCTCTAAGTGTGACGGTATATTGCACACGGGGAGGTGATGTGTTAAGGACCGAATTTGGCCAATGAACTCGTGTGGTTCCTGTCTAATTATTGCCATAGTACAACAAGGATCGAGAGTCCGATTGCAGTCCAAGCCAGCAGGATTGCTCTCGAATTATCTTGATGCTCGTCCACCAGCTTCCAGAATGCCTTCCAACCAAGTATGGAGAGACCAACATAGATTGCACGCTTTCTGAACCCCAATTGGCCGCCTTGTACCGTGCGAAGGCTGTATTGTTCAAGTCGTTCAGTGGCCGTGACGGCGAAACTTCTGAGGGATATTTGCCTCAACAATTTCCATACGGTCGAGCTTCGCCTGGCGTTCAGCTTCTTGTTCCATGATGTCGTGCTTGCGGAAGTGCACGATGTCTTCAGGATGCGTCAAGTCCTCTTCTGTTGTATCGTCACCGTGAAACTTTTCGAAATGGTGGATTTCGTACTCGTATTCGTCGTCGCCATGGTGTCCAGGACCATAGCCAAAGTCGGGCAGTTTAATGCCGTGAGCGTCACCCATGAGGAACTCGGCATATGAGACGGCTCCGCTCTTATCCTTGTCGAACAGCTCTAGGATCCTACGAACGACTTCCTCCTTTTTCTCGTCTGGCAGGTCCTTTGTACTCTCGTCCTTCAGACCGTAGGTTTTGCGAATGTCATCGGGAGTCCATGTGCCGCTGCTGTCGTAGTCATGGAGGTTGAAGAACGAGCCAGCATCAAAGGAATTGATGTGATGTTCCTCTACAAAGTAAGTTAGCGATTGGCTCATAGGTGGCAGAGGAGATGCAGCAGTGTTACCAGCCATATGTTTTGTTGCCCAATCCGCGTCGGCGGCTACAGGGGCTTGCTCATGACCACCATGGGCGGAGACCTTGAGAGCACTCAAAAACACCAAGGCAAGTCCGAGTAGTGATATGGAGCGAGTGGAAGACATTTCCTGAAAGCCGTCAACTCGTGGGAGTTACTCGTGATTGCTGGAAGCCAAAGACTTTTGGTGAACCCCTAAGCTCTAAGAGCGTGGAGATAAGCCCAAGCCGCGGACATTAAGGTACGTCACTCGAGAGGCATTAACTATGGCGACGGAAAGGATGTCAGGCTAATGTCGAGCCTCGCAAACAGATACAGTGCTTCGAGTGACTTGCACACTACCTTGATCCGAAGTTCAGTGTTGGACCGACAGACCTCGCAGCATGTGAAGTGCTCGTACGTAAGTTGCGACAAAAGGAGAGCCAAGGATAGCGATACGCGGCCCTGACGGAAATATGAGAGGCCCTGATCCGAGGCAGAAGAAACACAACTTTATTCCCCCTCCCTTCTCGCTGTCATTGTTTGTATCCAATCTGCGTGCACCATGTCAGAAGGAGCGCCGCATGTCGACGACCCATTCGTTGACCCGTCCATCTACGAAACGCCATCGGCACTTCAAGGCGAGGCGACGCTGTTTGTGTCCGAGGATGCGTCGCTAACCCTCGGAGCCGATGCGACGATAATCTTGGGTTCGTGATATGCCTCGACTGGACCCTTTGTGCTTTCGCTCACACTCGACAGACGACCGCTTCGTGCATAGAGAGGCCGCAAACTGCTGTGGACTACTGCCGACCAGTAGGTCCACCCCGCCGTCTGCCAAATTCGGCTTGCCTAATTCAATTTGTAGGGTCAAAGACAACCCATTCCATTCCTTATTACAATATTCTTGACGCTTCTCTGGACGGCCTCGAGTTGACTATTCAGCATGCTCTGCCAACTTCGAAGAACTCATGCCGCCCGTCAACCATATCTTACACGCTTATCGATAAATCTTCCATCACTGCGGCCAAATCATGGCTGAACAAACTCCTTGACCTCGCGTATGGAAATTCGCAGAGGCACAAGAGAATCAAGGTCCTCATCAACCCTTTTGGCGGTCAAGGAGCGGCGCAAAGGTTGTACACCAGCGAAGTTGAAGCCCTCTTTAGAGCTGCAGGCTGTGACATTGAAGCACAACAAACAACACACTCCGGTCATGCTATCGAGCTTGCTCGCGACCTCAACGTGGATGCCTACGATGTCATAGCATGCGCCTCCGGAGACGGACTACCCCATGAGGTCTTCAACGGCCTCGCCCAGCAAGCGAAACCAAGGCGTGCTCTGCGAAAGATCGCTGTTGTTCAGCTCCCTTGTGGCTCGGGCAACGCCATGTCTATTAATCTCAACGGCACCGACTCGCCATCTTTCGCTGCTCTTGCTATTGTGAAGGGTGTACGCACACCATTGGATCTTATGGCCGTCACTCAAGGAGAGAACATGTACTGGAGTTTCCTGAGCCAGGCAGTAGGCATTATCGCGGATTGTGACCTTGGAACGGAAAACATGAGATGGATGGGGAGTGCAAGATTCACAGTAGGCATCTTGATCAGGCTATTGGGAAAGACAGTATACCCTGCCGAGCTCGCCGTCAAGGTTGATATCAGTGACAAGGAAGCCATCAAGTCTGAGTACAGAAACGTTCGAAAGCAACGTGAGGAAGTATCCGGTAAAAGAGAATGGGAAGCACACCAAGATCTGGATGGCGACAAGGATGATTTACTTCCCACTCTTCGCTATGGCTCCGTACTTCAGGATATACCTTCAGATTGGGACAAGGCATCCATGCCTACGTTAGGCAACTTTTACTGTGGGAACATGGCGTACATGTCCAGCGACACGCCTTTCTTTGCAGCCGCTCTACCCTCGGACAATCACATGGACATGGTCGACGTTGACGGCACGATCCCTCGTCACAAAGCAATTGAGATGATAACAGGGGTTGAGAAGAACAAAACGTTCGACATGGATGTTGTCAATTATCGCAAAGTCAGCGCATATCGTATCAGCCCCAGGTTGAGAGCGGGTCAAAAGACCGGATATATCAGCATAGACGGAGAAAAGGTGCCATTTGAGCCCTTCCAAGTAGAAGTCGTCGGCGGGCTAGGCACAGTACTGAGCCGCAACGGAGCCGTCTATGAGTTCGAGGGACCAAAGTAGGGATTTGGTGAGTCTAGGCGTTCTGATTTGGAGTTTGCTGTATTTTTATGATACCCTTCCGGCTGTCTGCAGAGACAGAGGATTTCTGGTCACTTCAAACACTTTGGATTGAAGGAGGTATTAATCCTATACATTCGTTCACACGAACCAAAGCCCTCATACCACAACCACATGCCTTTCTATATGGTGACTCCCAAGATAGAGAGCAAAACGAGTCCTGTGAGTTTAGCCAATGGTACATCAAGTCTTGGCAGTGTACGAGAAGATCTCCCCGCATCGACTTTCTTTGGAGACTCGATGCGATGCTTCAAGCTTCTTTTTCTTGACAAGCATCCATCCTACCTCGACATCTAGCCGAACAACATAAACACAATACAGAAATGGTCGGACCACCAACCAAACGCCAGAAGCGCGCCGAAGTAGAAGAAGGAAAACTGCCGCAGAAGAAATTCTTCCGCCAGAGAGCCCACGCGAACCCATTTTCCGATCACAATCTGACCTATCCCGAATCACCTGCTGCTTTCGACTGGGCAGAGCTATACCCGGCATATGCAGTGCAGGAAGAGAAGGAGAACCAAGATGCATTATCTGCTGGAACAAAGAGCGTGGGCAAGATCTCAAAACAGGTCGAAGTGGCAGACATTGGGTGCGGTTTTGGAGGCTTGCTGTTCGCACTGGCTCCTATCATGCCAGATACACTGTTACTAGGTACGGCGGAGCAACTGCTGCTTTTCTTTTGGGGGGTGACATGAGCTAATGAGACGCAACATAGGCATGGAGATCCGATCCGCAGTCACAGAATATGTCCAGACCAAAGCCAAGGCATTGCGTTCACAACATAGCGAGACGCAGGCTTTCCAGAATGTTGCCTGCTTGCGCGCAAACACCATGAAGTTCCTCCCCAACTTCTTCAACCGATCACAACTCAACAAGATCTTCCTGTGCTTCCCGGATCCTCATTTCAAGGCCCGCAAACACAAGGCTAGGATCGTCAGCACGACGCTCAACTCGTGAGTGCTCAATCCGCGACTGAGACTGTGTTTCAAAGCAACAAGCTAATCAGGAGCAACAGAGAATACGCATACGTGTTACGGCCAGGCGGTATCATCTACACAATTACCGATGTCGAGGACCTTCACAACTGGATGATCGAGCACTTGGATGCACACCCGTCTTTCGAGCGTGTATCAGAGGCCGAGCAAGAGGCTGACGAGTGTGTGGCTGTTATGCGCCAAGAGACAGAGGAAGGCAAGAAGGTGACGAGGAACAACGGCAACAAATACGTCGCTCTCTTCAGACGCCTCGATGACCCTGCCTGGCCTTGAATTGCTCACGGTCATGAAAAGACAACAGCCTTCATCTTCTCCAATCAACCTTTCCCCATTACCTCTCTGATCATGGCTATTACGCCCGTGGATCTGCGCCGCCTGCGGGCAAACACATGTATCTGACCATCTACATTCAGGCATGTGTCAAGAGAAATCAAGATTGAGCCTGATTGTGCATGAAGACAAAGGATCATGTGGCGACAATTCATTTGAACTAGAGAGACGCGACGAGGTCGGTCGATAGACATGTTCTGAGGGTGTGTAGCTTAAAGATCAGGTAAGCAATGAATGCTCCATACCACTTGTCTGAGCATGCTACAGAAAGAGATGTTGAGACACCAAAGGTTATCCACGGCTCCCCTGACAATCTGCAATCGAAGTCGTTGTCGGACCACCCGTATCACCAGAACAGCCCGGTGATCCTCGATGTCACTGTGGCTCCGGCTCTTAAGATGATCCTGATTTGATCTCCAGTGACGTGTACGAACCTCCATCGAGCGAAGTCTGAAGCCCTACATCTCCAATATGTCGATTCTGGAAGCTCAGCATGAAGCCAATCTAATTTACCAATCAGTACATAGATCGGCATTGCCACAGTCGAAAGTATTGAACAGAAAAGCAGTAACCCGACTTTGTACTCGACCCTCCGATCAGGCAAAGTCCTTCTCCCATCCCGTTCTGCGTCATGGTTGGTAGCTTCCTGGGCCAGCACTCCCGCCAAGTCTTCCGTGTGTTTCAACAGAGCCTTGAACCTCACAATTGTGTCTTTTATGGCTTCCAGCCATGCTATGAGCGAATCGATACTTGCATTCTATGCCTCGAGCAACGATGCTTCTGATTCAGATGATGCTTCAGGACTGCTTCTGTGTCTTTTCAACTCCTTGGCTGCGGTTCGGATCTGGCTGGCTATATCGTTAAGATTTCTCTCGGCCGTGTCGATTTCTTCTACCAATACATAGAACTGCTCGGTGATGTTGTCGATGTCTTCTTGCAGTGTGATGGCTCGTTGCGCAAGCATGGTGGATGGAGAGCCGTTGCAAATATCGGGCACAGCGTTTAGCTCAATGGGCGGACTTGAGAACAGCATGATGATTGAAGATGTGGGCGAAGTGACGATGGTTACGAGCAGGATGTCGGTTTTACTGGTAAACTCAGCATCTTTCATCGAGTCCTTGGTGACTGAGGGACATACTCGTCAGGTCAGTATGCCGCTGTAGGCGAGTATCAATACAGGATACAAGATCGTCGTAATAGATATGGTAATGAGGCACGCGTCCTCATGAATGGGTTAACAAATCTGGTTTTGATGACTTCGCGGCAACTACGGTACAACCACCCTTATGGATCTGAACGTCACTAAGAGGCAGCTGGCCTCTGGCGATACAGCGTTGCACTTTCCACCCGAACGACATAGCGGTAAATGACCACTGACGGCAGGCACGAACGAGGTCGCAACGTAGACGCATCCAGCGATCTTGCTTTGAAAAGATTCTCGGAACCACTCTCGAGTGTCAAAGGCATCATCAACACACAACCGCCATACCTCCTCCTCCCAATCGATCTTATCTACAGCAGGACATAGCGGTGTTGTGGCCATCGCTCACGATGTGCAGAGAAGAATCGAAGCAGCACTGTCGCCAACCTCGGGCTGACTTGATTCTACTGTACAGAGCAGAATCACCATCACCTTGCTGGGTGAGTCTGCTACGCTATACCCCAAGCATAGACTCGCCTCAACTTGCACAGTCTACGAGCCCGGCTCCTATACTCTCAAAACCTCGTGGTTCTGTTACGATTCTGGCTTCAGTCCGAGCAATCAACGTCGATTTAGGAACCTCTGTCAAAAGTTTCCATCATGGTATACATGACTGAGACTGTCTCGTCGTTCCTGGAGAATCTGTGATCTAGACCAGTCATCTACTTGGTTGTCCATGGCTATATGCATGACAAAGCGGACTTTCAGTCCGGCAAAGGCTTGTTAAAGTCTCACTCTCAGTCTCATAGCGACCGCCAGATGCAGTAACTGCCAGGGTATCCATAATCCGTACGGGAGGCTAACGTCAGAATATTGGTAGATGGATAACACCACGCGAGTCTTCAGGAGCCGAGTCAACTAACTCAACAGCAGTTCAGCGTGAAGTCGTAAGGTGTTTCATGCATATGAATTTTTTTTCACAGTGACCGAGACAGCTTCGCAACGCTTTCTTGACTGAGACGACTCAACTTCCGTTCAGAGAGCCTCATCGATATCCGAGACAGGTATTGTGTCCAGACTCGTTATTTATGGTCAGGATTCAAAGACCTAACAAGAACCACACTGGCAATCGGTTGAGAGAATGTTCATCCTGAGGAGGCATATCAAATCAAGAGAAGGATGTTCAAGCGAAGCGATACAGCGACAGCCACTCGGTAGTCTGCAAGCCTTGGCCTAGGAAATCAAGATGTGCAATAGACTGACAAGCGAGAAGTCCAGAGGCCTCAGTATCTCGTGCCGTCCAGAGCACGTGGATTTCATACTTCGGCCAACATCCTATAGCCAAAACGTCAGGCACAACGGACGCCGGGTTATGCTTATCGCACGAGTCTAAAGGCACCAGGAAAACCTCCAGGGAAGCCACCAGCAGCGCTCTCGTACAGCATGTCCGCTCTTTGAGTTTACCGACCATGTGTCATGACATATCGACTTTGATACGCCACAAGCGAACATCGATGCCTCGCCAAGCCAAGACAGCTTCACAACTGTTCTATCGAAAATGCAAGACATTGCACTGGTTAGCGGAGAATCCTTACGAGCCCCGGTAGGGATTGCCTTTATCACTCTTGACCATGACAATCGTACTTATCCGCGGACTCGGGAAGTGGAGAGCTCGAGAAACAGGTCAGATGGCCCATGTCAAGCAGTCATCAAATTCATGTGAGAAGAAGGGACGGTGCAAGTCATCAACAGGTACGGGACCCAACGGCCGACGGCGAGGCGTATCTGGGTACCTGCATCCGTTTCAGCACACTCCACCACTCTAGTCGAAGAATCTGGGGTGCGAAGGCCTCGAGAGTTGTGGAAGCTAGTGCTGCGAACCTTTTTCCGCTTTTTTTGTTGCGGCTTTTCGCCATGCAGGTCATAGGGCGTAATAGAGAGAGCAAAGAATCAAGGCAGTCAAGGCAGTCAAGGTGTGGCAGCGAGAAAACCGCCGTGCCCCGAAGCTAGGTCCACGCCTCCGTCCACGATCCTGCAGGTCCCATAAAGCAAAAAATAGTTCGTCATGGTCGATCGCTGAATTATCGGTGGCCAATCCTGCCGTGCTATCATGTCAGCTGAGCCTCTTACGAAGCCCTTGCTGATTCCTCAAGTGGATCTCGAGCGGGACCTCCTTTGATGGCATGACTGTCCGTTGCACTGATAAGGCCGTATTGTAACCGTGGACTCAGTCTCGAACGCAACAGTCACCAACAATCGAGCAACCCTTCTCGAGAGAAACGAGAGAGTCGAGGGCACAAGAGGGCAAAAAGATCGACGAATCCCCAAGGACTTACCAAAAGCGCCATATCGATAAACGGGTATAAACGTTTTTCTCGGTGGCAGTCGCCATGCGCACAATCCGTCGTCGGCCTGTCGTCCAGGTATGGAAAGCCCATCCAACACGGGAGCGGGCCGTTGCTCTCGCTAGCTCTTCCTCCCTTCCACCACCAAAGACGGCCCTACCCAGTCACAGATCTCGGAGCGCTTTTGCTACCTTTGCAGCTTTCCACTATCTTGCACGAACGGAACCAAGATTCAGGTCTGAAACAAGCTTCGTTCTTTCTTTCCCTCCCCACTTTTTGGCCCTGATCTCTACTTTTTCAGCCCTGGCTCTCGGGATCGAAGCCATTGATGACGGACGGGGACGCCCGTCTTGCCGACGGAGTTGGTCTTTGGAATGACATGCATAGGTTTCCAGGTCTGAGCGTTGGCGTTCTCGCCATGAGTTGCTACTCTTCCATCCTGGCAGGCGTTGGACAGATGTGCCACACTGTTCAGTCATGGGGTCGAGTTAGCCATATAGAGAGCTTTTTGACGAAGTCGTCGGATGAACAGAATGTCCGGACCTTCTTGCGTTCGGTATCCAATATTCACCGTGGACGGGAGAGGATGAGCAGAGCCAGAGCGTATATCAAACGGCTTTTCGCTCTATTCCAACTGCTGTATGCGTGACACGTTAGTCTGGACAAGGCTCATCCGATTGATCGCCAGATCAGAGGAATTTGGAAGAGATGTGTGTGTGCAAGAGAAAGCATGATGTGAGAGAGAAAGTCGTGCAAACCAAATCTTGATTCGGGGAGAGTAATTGCTGGCATCTAGATGTCCCATTCTCTTCCTCTTTCCTGTCCGCCCTGCTGCGGTCCCGCAATCCCTTCCGTAATGGGTATTCCCGTATGATACATCGCCGTGCTGAAGAGAAGTCTGTCGCAATAGAAATTAGGTGATTAAAGAAAGTTCTGAACGTAAGAGGTGCAAGAGTGACCATCATGAAAATAGAGCAGAAAGAACAGGGAACATTGAAGCTCAAACCCAGCTTTTCCTCCCATAATGCGCAAGCAAATAAAGCAGACATCAAACGCCTCGCTTCGGGATATCCAGTGCTGTAAGCCGTAAAAAAGAACTGGAACATAGAAAAGAAAACATGGTAGATAAAAGATGGTGTTGTCGTCAGGTGGAGAGATTATATCTGTCGTTGGAAAAGAGTTTCATGCCACGACCGAGTCGCAAGAGTCCGAGGCAGGGCTGGAACCGCCCTTGTGCTTGGTGTTCTTCTCGAAATATTCCGGTCCGTGATTGGAAAATGTGTAATTCTTCGGTCCACTCTCAAGTGCCTTACGAGGGGTAGAAGAGTTTTTGACATCGCGAGGGGGTGAATACTCGTGAACGAAAAAGTCGGCTCCAGAGTTTGCGTGCTGCTTCGGAACCTGCGAAGAGCCAAGAACACCTGGACTATGACTTGAGGATGGCAAAAAAGGCTGTTGCTGGTTGGGTGGCGTCACTTGCTGCATGTGTCCCTGAGAAAAGGGAGGCATGACTGGGTATCCTTGGATAACTTCGCCTGTGCTTGTCATGATGTAGGACATCTGGGTGTCCATGTATTGGGTTTGCTGTTGCTGGGCGGGGTACATGACATTGTGCATTTGGGGATACTCGTTAGGTAACATGCCCAGGAAGCCTTGAGGGTTTGCCTGCGATTGGACCATGGGCATTGTTGACATGTGAGGGGGACTGAAAGCACCGCTGGGGAAGCATTGCTGAGTAGGAGGAGCGGATTGAGGAGGGGTGTTCTCAGTGGGCACAGCCAGACTTCCCATCCTGCTACGGATGAATTGTCCACCGTACAGAGGAGTGGTGGGCGGCGAGAAGTTCATGCTGGAAACGATGTAGTTTTCTTCACCCTCGGGTAAGCTTGTCTGCCTGAGCATAGGCTGAGATTGCATTTGACGTAGCGAGCGTGATGCCTTGCTAGGAGACATTGGGGTTGGCGGAGCAAGGCTGACATTTGATGCAGCAAGACTGGCGTATGCAGGCGAGAAAGACGATACACGACGACCACCGTAGCGGGCATTGTTAGCCTCAGCGAAGGTAGTGTAGCCGGAAGGCGAACGCTGAGCAGAGCCAAGGTTTTTCTGGATGCGACCACCAGCAATTCCATTCATGGCTTGCGATGACTTAATACGGCGCAAGGTGTGACCTCCGGCAGAGTGGGCGGCGCCAACGGGGCCAGGAGAAGTGGGCAAGGGGCCACAGTAAGAGGTGCTACGAATATTTGTGGTTCCCAAAGGAGCAGGGCGAGGGCGCTGTCTACGGGTGGCGATGCTGGATGAGGGCATGGCAGAGCGTTGTGGCGCCATGGTGAAGCTTTGCATCGAACGAGCAAGCTGGACGGTTGACGATTCGCGACGGTTGTAGTCGTCACCGGGGAAGTCCATGGCTTGATCGAGATACTCATTGGGATCAGGAATCGACTGAACCGAGAAGTCGCGACGCATGGCGGCTTCCTGGAACTCTTTACGAAGGTTGTCCATCTCAACTGGTACCGACTGTCCAGGCTGCCATGGAGGAGACGTCACAGTCTGTTGGGAAGACTGGTCGGCGGCAGCTTGTAAGTCCATATCAAATGTGTCTTCTTTGTCCTCTGCTGGCGAAATGGTCACTGAAGGAGCCGAGCCCTCTGAGCTAGAAGACGCGTTGCGCAACTGGTGGTCAGATGGTTTGAAATCAGATATGACATCAGGAGCGAAGGAATCCATGCTCTCTGTAGATTGCATGGGTGGGGAAGTCAATGGGTCCACGGATTGATCGAAGGAGAAGTCGCAGAACTCGGCGTAGTTGAAGTCAGCGTTGGCTGTCGAGTTCATGGCAGAGTTCACATCGGCAGTCGACATGTTGGCAAACGAGGGCTGTGCGTAGGCGTCAAACTGAGCCTGAGTCATGGTACGTCTGTTGTTGTCGGCAAAGGACTCCGACTGCACCGAGTGCTGCGAGGCCAAAGATTGTGTTGAAGCCTGGTGGCGCATGGGCTGTGATGTGATTTGGTCGAGCGAGGCGAAGTTGCTTTCAGCTTGGCTGATGCCCAAGCCGCTGGACATAGGGCCGTCCATGATGGAGTTGTCGCGGATGCCGTTGTACAGATTCGGCATGCAGAAGGGCTGGTCGCCGGGCATGGTGTTGATGCCACCCATTGGGTTGATGCCGACGAAGCTCTGCTGTTGTTGCTGACCCTGTTGCTGTGTCGCTTGGAGCATGTTGTAGGCACCGGCAGCCTTTTTGGCGTCTTGCTTGGACTTTGCTCTGCGGTTCTGGAACCAATTCTGTATACTGCTTAGCCGTCTCGTTCAGCAATCAAATTGCTCGGGGCGACTTACGTTGACCTTGTCTAATGATACGCCGAGGATCTCTGCAAAGCGCTTCTTAGTGTTCGTGTTGGGCTTTGCTTGCTTCCTAAACTCGGACTCGAGCACATCATGCTGCTCTTTTGTCAAACGCGGCTTGACGTCGACGGCCAGGCCAGCCAGGGCGGCAGGGTTAAAATGTGGCATCTGTCCCAGGTGGTCCGAAAACATGTGTGTATCCCTCCTGGTGAAGTGCCTCGCATGGAAGTCTGCAGCCAGGTCTGCATTGAGGCCCGGGTAGTCGGCGAACTCCATGTTGGAAATGGTATAGGTGTGTGTAGCAAGAGGTCGCACTAAACAGAGTGGACTGGAGTTGGCTGCAGTGCAAGGTTTAAGAGAAAGAAGGCCTCGGCGGCAGCCCTCGGGAGTGCTGGTAAGAGGCGGCCTGGAGGCTGGGTGTGTCTCAGATGTGCACGGAGGTAGTCAGGATCAACAAGCTTGCGGGTTGGCCGGTGGTTGAGAGAGTGCGGAGGGCGGCTCAAGATGGTGATGTGTAGTGTGGATATGGTATGATGATGGCAATGGTAAGGATGATATCAATTGTAGCGAGTGAGTGGCATCAGACAAGACGCAGATCAGAAGGAGTTTGAGCGAAGAGTTGGGAAAACGAACGTCGGGGCAGGAACCAGTGTTTGGGTTTTGGAAGGAAGAGAGAAAAGGGTAGCGACAGTCGAGGAGATTAGGGCGCATCACGACTCGGAAGGTGCAAAGCTTGGGAGCGGCTGCACAGCGCAAGCACAGAGATCGCGGGTCCGGCTCGCAGACACCGAGCGGGAGCTTGAAGATCGCTACGATGCGCGCACCACTCACCAGTCGAGCAGGCAAGATGTGCACGTCTGAGCGCCCCCGTCTCACAAACCGAATCAACACATGCGCCGTTGCCTGTCTGGCCAAACTCCTGCGAAATCCTGTCCAGTGTCCACACGCCTGCATCCCAGGCGCCGCCGCCCAAGCACAAGCCTCCCATGCCCATGCCCAACTGACAAGCCCAAGCATCACAAACCTCAACGCTCGCTCGTGACGGAATCGTGCCAAACCTTCCTTGCCTGCAACTTGTCTGTCCATCTCTGCCCACCGTGAGTCTGCCTTGGTCAAACTGCCATTGGACCGCTCTGCCATCGCACGCCGCCGCTGTCATCGTCCTTGCACCTCGTGTGAGACTCTTTTTTACTTCTTCCTGTCCTGCGACGCTTGCCGCGGGAAGAGCCTCACCACCATCCAGCAATCACCACACCGCCGCCTAAAAATAAAGCCCCAACTTGACCACCCTCCATCCTGGTCCCTGCTTCTGGAATCATGTTTTCGTCCCGCTCCCTCGGCAGACCATGCATGAGCGACCATGGATTGTGTTTATTCTCCGCCTCGCTCATCTCTGTGCCATCCGCGATTGTTACTGCGGTATCGTGATAAGTGCTGTCAGGTCCCACCGGCCGAGTTGCCTGGCAGGCACCGTGCAAGAGGGGTCGTTGAGCCACGCGCCCACTCAAATCGACCAAGTGCTCATCATCAGTTTGCGCCACGCCCTGCTGAAGCAGAGCAGCCAAAAAGGATCCACTCGCATTGTTTCGGAGACGGGCGACGCTAAGCTGAGCGCCGGCGCCTCGAAAGTGTCGCTTAGCGGCCGCTGCTAGCTGCCAGCCCTTTCCTGTTCCTGCTTCGTCTCCGACGCATCACCCCGCCGTTGGCTGTGGGGTCAGACTTGCCATGAGGTTTGCGCGCGCTGCCAGGCGCTATGACAGGAGATTGCACTCATGCTTATGCACGACTCGTGCAGGCGAGAATGCAAGACTGCTTGCGACGACTCCGCCATTCCTCGTCTCGCTTGACGGAAGCAATACGGTCAGGTCTCAGGCGCGCTGAAGACTCGCCAATCCGCAAGCCATTCTCGCTGCACCAGGAGGGTCCAGCCAAAAGCGGCTGATCGACCCAAATAGGTGCTTATCATCTATCTGTCCAATCGCTGATTCAACTCCGGCTTCCCGTCTCTCCTCTGAAATCATTGCAGGGCAGAATCTGGCAAATGGCGCAATCTATTCTGCCCGAATGTGCAGTTGCTGGAAGAAGCTTCTTAAATCGCTCTTACTTTGATCTCAGAATCATCATGTTGAATCATGCCGAACTAGCCACGGCGCATCCATCCAAGGCTCAGCATCCGTCCCATGTCCCCGCATCCTTGGTGCTTCCTCCTCGGCGCTATGGTTGAGAAGTAAATCTTCAACTCTAAGCGGGCAAATCGCCGACACTGCGAGGCAACCCCCACCTGATGCAGCGATGCGCTTCATGAAAGCACGAATGCAGTCCAAGTTGCTATACCTAGCTTGTAGTCATCAAGCGTGCAACACAATTAACCCATTTGCTGACAACTTTAAAATATCATCACGACAGATTGGCGGTGGCTGTGGAGCGACCAAACGTTGCGGTGTGTACTCGAGTATGTAACCAAGGAGAAAAGGTAATCACGGAGCAGCGGTTCGTGCTCGTAGCCGCCTGCTGCATGTTCCTGCGCGACAAATATGGCAGCGAGACCTTGCCCCTTTGCAGTGCAAGAGAGAGCTAATTTAGCCATTCCAGCTGTCTGATAGAAGCGACATCCTGACACGTGCAGTATCGGGAGAGGTCAGAGTCGTGCGTGATGACGGAGATGGATGAGTAGACAATGACACCAAACAGCCCCCACAACTTGCGCCTCACTTGATTGCGATTGGTAACTCAAGGCCCGCCCGGCGGGCTTACTCTATGCCCTATGGGCTGATCGGATGTGAGCAGTCCTGACTCCTGGCAACAATCTTGAATGCTGTAACGATGAGGCTTCTTTCACAGGGCGACCACGGTGATTACAAAACTCACCAGACTCTGACAAACGTCGGAGCGAGAAGTATTTTTCTTGCAGAAGAGTATTACCACCAGCGTTGGAGATTGGTCTCAACGTCCCACAATCACCACTGCGACCGCCGCGCGATCTTTTCTCGTCTATGTTATCTACAAGTGCCATAGTTCGAGGTCAAAAAGTGCGGCGGCTGTTGACCTCTGAAACACAAGACTTTCGCCGATTCGCTGGCGCAATCTGTCAGCACACATTGGTCTTTTTTTCCTTTCCCACGCACCTCTTACCTTTCGGATTTTACCACGCCGCTATGTGCTCACATACTCCACTCATCTAAAACTCGGCCATGAATCGTCTATCTCTTGTTCTAATCCATTTGAGGCTCTTTTTTGCGATCGCGAAGCGCGCGAGTGTGGACGAGATTACTTTCGGAGTGTCTGCCCGGCGTGCGAGACCTCGCAGTCAGATTCTTGCGCTGTCGCCATCCTATGGTGACCGCAGCCGCGGGTAAGGTAAGTCCCGCCATGGGTTGGCCTATCTGTCAATTCCTGCTGTCTACAGCTCGGACCCAGCTCGTGTTGCGACTGCATGTGAGATGATCCCAGGTAGCTGCCCTTGGGCCCATGTGCTGCAGTGTCACCATCCATTCGAAAGACACGCGAGTCGAATTATTCTCGTAACACGCTGCTCCGACATTCCGAGAGTCACTTCCTTGGCCTGCATGCGCACACGCCACGGAGCATGAAGAAGGCACAGAAGCGAGTGTAAGGTGACCCTTGCCTTTTTTCCCATTTCCGCAAATAGCTGCTGCGTCTCCCTTTTGAACCCGGGTACCTGCAACCACAAAAGACTCGTAGGCTCCTTGCCTGTTCCTGTCCCGCCTTCGTGGGTCTGTGGTCCACCTGGCACCACACACGAGCTGACAAGAATAAAAAAGAGACCTCGAAAAAGACTCCTGTACATGTAGCAACCTTGCCTTGCATTCATCGTAAGTGGTCCGAGTACGACTGATTCAGGTACCTGCACACATTCAGGATTTTCTCACCATCCTTCCTTTACTCTGCATCGGCTGGCAACATGAAAGATCGCCCCTTTGACAAGGTGTTCTGGATTCGCAAAGATATACTGTACATGCAATAGAGAAATTCTTGCTATACGTGTCTTCATGCGGGCCTGTCATATGCACGCTGCAAAGGCTACTTCTCGCCTCGCTAAAGGTGAAAGCACATCTCACCGCCTCCCAAAGAGATCTTGCAGCAAGAGCAAAGAAGCAGAGGCACGCACATGTGCAGCAAGCAAAGAAAAGGCGAGATAACGTCGCATGATTGTCGCCCAAGAGTCATGACTATCATGCGTTGTGGCCAATGGAGATATCGAGTCGAACCCATACTCCTAGGTCGATTTTAATCGTCGGGAGTGTGGCAGATGCACTCTCATCGATCCCTTGACTCCATTCTACAGATGCAAGTCGTAGCTGAGGAAATCACTCTACCTACACTGCAACTTACAGCACCTGGCATAAACGAGTTCGCTGGCTAGATGTCTTGAGCGTATAGATTGCGATACCATGGCCTCAAGCGAGAAAAGTTCAGATCCATCACCCATCACCCATCAGCACGGTAAGCATAATATATCTTGCCCGATGTCTCGATCATGCCCATGATCAATATACGGATCTTTGGGATCTGGGCCTCGATATCACGGGAATGAACAAGGTCCGCGACCACAACAAAATCTTCCGTCTCGGCGTGTCAAGAGACGGCCTGTCAGAAGTAGCTTGTCGCTCCTCTCGATCGACATTGCCTGATACCACCCGGGAGCAATCTCACGACAACTCAAGACAAACGTCACTCCTTCGTATTCTCAAGAGACGACCTTCTCACATGACTTACTCAGAGGTTTGCAACTGAGTCGATCAGAAACGCGGTTGTCGTCATGGAAGATGATCACTTTACGTCACAGGCAAAAGACTTTGAGCAACACGGTTTCTCAGACGTTGATATCTAGTCTTCTGAGAATTAAGCCGGACATGTAACGATGTCTTTCGGCATTATTACTCGAAAGAACATCCACACGGCAGAAGAAATGATGACGCGCCTGGACGTCTAGGTCACTAAAAAAAAAACCACGGGAACAATCGCGGATGATTCGGAGAGATTTGCTTCTCGATTCACAAGGGTCTTTCTCTTATGTGTGGGAAGTTGCAACGGTCAAATGTTGAGATTGCAGCTGCTGCGTGCGAATTTTTGATTGTTGCCCCCCGCTCCCTACAAACGGTTTGGCTGCGTCGGCATATACAGCAAACCAAACAACACTTTTTACCCCTTCATCAAACTCTTGCCATAGCAACTAAGATACCAAAGGGAATAATGCATGAAAAAGGGATGGAAGGACATGACGCTTATTTCGCTTGCCTTTTATCTAACTCTTGTGTTTCGCATCTTCTACCCCAATCTATCTATGCCGCGCCTGTGCAAACGCCCTTTTCAAAGCAAAGTAGCAACAATCAGTGTCTCCGTTATCTACTGGACCAGTGCATCCTTGATTGATACTTCGACCTTGCCAGTCTTCTTGTCCAAGTTTTTCATCGTCACGCTGCGCATGTCACGCACGATCCAAGTAGCTCCGGCTTCCTGCAGTTGCTGCACGGTATGCGTGGTTGCCAATGCGACGACCTTGTAACCTGCCGCTATTCCAGCACGCACACCAGCAGGAGCGTCTTCGAGTACTAGAACATCGTCGCCCTTGATGCCTAGTCTTTCGGCGCCTAGCTTGTAGCAGGCCGGGTCTGGCTTGCCCTTTGCGACTTGCTCGGCGCTGACGAGGTGCTTGGGATGTGCTAGACCCATAACTTCCAGCCAACCCGTGACCAGAGGTTGTGTGCCCGATGTCACGATGGCCCAGGGTGCGGAGACTTGCTCGAGGGATTCCAGGATTGATCGACTGCCTGGTATTTCGACGGCGTCGTGACCCCATTTCTTGGGTATGGCACCTTCTGCCGCGCAGACGTCTAAGCAAAGGGCAAGAGTCATGTTAGCTGATGGGTCTTTTCTGCTTGCGAGACATGGTGTGGTGGGGGATGAGGAAGTCATCGCCAGATGGTGTGCAGAGTAGAGTGCATGGCGTGACTGTACATCTTCCCGACGTGATTGACGCGATGATTGGAAGTGTTTCTGCTTCGTTTTTCCGCCTTTCCTTCCGCCTTGAATCCTGAGACAAAAAGACGTTGCGGGCAAAGCTGAGTGTTGCAATGTGGGTGGGACTTTTGAAGGGCATCGAGAGACATGTATAACGCTCGAGTGGAGAAGTCGATCATCATCGCTGGGCAGCTTCTCTAGGCCCTTTCAGGTACACACCCTGTGATAGCATGTCTGTATCGTGCTGGACAGGTGGTTGGCTCACCATGGCCACTCGTGGCGGTCGCTTGAGAGTGAGCACTTAGAGGATCGCCTCAAGCCCGTGTTTCTCGCGTTAAGGAGCCAAGAGTAGGCAATGATGAAAAGATACTGTACCAATCGGTGACTCCGGAAGTGGCAAGTGTAGGGACAAAGGGAAGGAGGTTTACGTACACTCCCAGTTAGCGAGCTTAGGCTCCAAGATCTCGAGCACGTCGATTGAGCGCCTTCCGTGAGAGGTAGCGAGAATCACTTCTGGATCCACGCCGATGTCCTTGCCGATTTGGTGCCAGTGTTTGATGATTGCATTGGTGCTGTCGATGATCGTACCATCCATATCAAAGAGCTGTGAGTTGCGAAGGTCATGTCAGTCAAGATTCGTTGGCTGGTCAAGCCTTGTTGATCCACCCGATTGGCCTCTCTCGGATGGAGACTTGATACAAGGCGTGATCATATCACTAACCAGTGCTGCGAAAGAATGGACCTCAATGGGCGCCGAAAAGTTGTGCTGGTCAAGGTGCGGCATTTTTGCGGTCATGCGGTTTTGAATTCGGAACGCAGTCGAAACAGTCTTCAGTCGGTGCGGGATATTCTTCCTCTTCGTTTCCTTGTAGGCGAGTGTTTATGTATATATACATGCGTGAGGTGACTCTCAGTTGGGAGCAAAAGTAAGGGTGACTCAGACCGCTTGCCTTCCTATCGTCGGAACGTCCATAGTAGGAAACTCCGACCTACGCAAATCAGTGACGGGCATATTGAGGGCAACGACATTCAATTATGGATCTCGAGCAGACGTAGTAGTGCTCGATCATATATCATGCCTTCGGATTAGGCTAGATCGATGTTTCAATAACTTCAATTCATAATCAATCGAACATCGTAGATGAGGTTTCAGCCAGGGTTGTATCGTCAACAAGCGGCATTGGCTCTTCTTCCGAGCATAGAGGTATATAGGATGATAGTGGCACTAGAGTGAGCGACGTAATAGCAATGCTACATCGCATAGGAAGCGTTATCACCGAGATATGGATTTCTCTAGTGTTGGTTCATCAAGTACCTGAGCATAGGGAACGTCTTTTACCATGTCATGGAGTGTTCAGCCAGGGGGCGACCCTGACCGTGTGTGAACCCGATTGACTTATCAAAAGGGCAGTCCTACCTGAATGAGACTGCAGCAAGACGGTAAAACTGATAGACTGACATCGACACATCTTCTGTTAGGAGGCTGACGAACCGGACAGGACGAAATGGAGGACGTGCAGCACACGGAGACAGGGGAGCGAGCATCAATATCTTGACAAGCCATTCTTAGTTCAAGGCCGGGTATCTCGTTAAGTGTATGCAATCGACATAAAAAGGAACATGAAAGAACTCCGTACGCACTAGAGACCAGACCAGAAGAAACCACTTTTCCCATAGTTTTACGACTCCATTGCCGTATCATCAGTGTTAGCATCATCACCCCAAAGACCCTCGAGCTTAAACTCCTTGGCCCACTCGGTGACAATCTCCTTTTGGTCACCAACAAGACCGGTGCTGTCGCTGTTGCCAGGAGTCTTCTTGCCCTCCTTGGCGAGTTGTAGCGTCGGTGCGTCCATCCAGCCTTGAATACGACCGTCTCTCCAGTCAGTGACGACGGTTTGTGCAGCAGCGTGAATGTTGGGAACACCGCCCTTTCCAAGACGACCGCGCTTACGAGCGACCTGGACGAGAAAGTTTGTGGTAAGGTCGCCGTTGGCGACCATTAGGGCCGGCAGGCCGTAGACATCCAGCATCTTCTGGAAGCCATCGGGACTGCCACTCAAACGCTTGAGTAGCAGAGTAACGGCAGGAACGGGGTCGTCGATCTCCTTTGGCGGTACAGCGTTGAGCAGGATCAGACGGGCTTGCTCTTCCGTGCGGCTCGCCTTTGCACCCTCAACAGACGAGGGGAAGACGATACCGGGCGAGTCGAGAAGCTTCAGCTTGCTGTCGATCTTGACCTCGCGCAAGCTGGTTGTGACACCGGCCTCAGCACCAGTAGGGCAGTTGCCCTTCTTGCCGAGCTGAGAAGTCAGGGCGTTGATAACGGAAGACTTGCCAACGTTGGGGTAGCCAATGACACCGACAGTGATGGCGCGCTTGAGTTGGGAGGAGTGTGCGTAGGTCTTGAGGGCGCGGAAGAGCGTCTCGGAGGTACCCTTGACAGTCAAGGCCTTGTGGTCGAAGGTACGAGCGTTGGCAGCCGAGTTTGCGGCACGGAGAGGGAGGGTAGGGAAGGAGCGACGGAGGTGGATGAGCCAGTCCTTGAGGACTTGAGGGGGGATGAGATCGATCTTGTTGAGGACGAGGATCAGACGCTTGTTGGCTCCAGCCTCTGAAGCCATGATCTGTCTCTCGACCTCCTTTGATCGTGTTCCGTTGGGGTCGCGAGCGTCCAGCACGTACAGGACGACGTCGGCCTGCTCGATGACATTCTTGAAGACTTTGTCGAAAGCGCGACGAGACGAGTCCTTGCGCACGCCAGGGGCATCCATAGTCTGTTCCTCGCCAGCCACCATGTCATCCTCGGACATGTCCTCGTCCATGTCGTTCTCATCCTCGTCAACTTCGCCATCAAAGTCCTGTGCACGAGCGCGGGCCGAGGCGAGCAGAGCAGCCATGGGGTTTGCGGCGTCCTCGTCCATAGCGTCGTCGTCCATGTCGCTGAGATCAAGATCCTCGTCGTCACCGGCAACCTGGTCGATATCCTTGACATCAATGCCCTCGCGACGAGCCTTCGCCATCAGACGCGCTCTTTGCTTCTCCTCCTCTTTCCTTCTCTTTGACTCTTCAATCTCCTCGAGGACCTTTTGCTTGAAGGGGAACAAGTTGGGAATACCGGGATCCTTCTTGATCTTGGATCTCCATTCTGGGTTCTACAGGAGGAGGAGCCGGCGTCAGTATTTGTCTTGGTTTGGCGGATGGTGGAAAAGTTGACGAACGTTCTTTGCTTGCTTGCGAAGCTTTCTTTGCTTCTCGGCAGACTTTTTCTGGATGCTGTTGCGCAGGCGCGTCGAAGTGCGCTTCGAGATGGGCTTTCCGACCTTAGGCATTGTGAGATGTGTGTATGGTCGAGTACTGAGGCAAGGTCGAGAAAGTCTCCCAGGCTCAAAAAAATGTATGGCCAAACGCGGAGAAGAAGCGCTGCTAAGGCCGATGTCCGCGCTTGTACCCGCCAAGGCCGCTCCGTATGGCTGCTGGCAGCCTGGCACATGAGCTCTCGGTCAGTGGAGGCTGGAGCAGTCGCGACTCGCTCGGTCATAGCCAGCAGCATCCCGTCGCTGTCCCCGTTCCTTCCACATACGCAATCACAAACCCAACCAGTCCAATTGTCGCCTCGATCGCTCCTTCCCTGGCCATATCGATCGTGTACTCAACTCTTGCATCTCTCTATTCAACCTCACCCCGCGACATCCGCCGAGGCCCACATCATCGCCCAACATGTCGCTGTTCTGGTCAACTCCCTTGGACATAGACATTGTACTCGAAGATGCCGACGAACGCGCCATGGTCGACGTCAAGATGGACAAGAACCGTCGCGAAAAGGCTCCCTTATATTTAGACGGTGAGAGTGTCAAAGGCGCCGTCACCGTCCGTCCGAAAGACGGCAAGCGTTTGGAGCACACTGGTATCAAGGTCCAATTCATTGGTACGATCGAAATGTTCTTCGACCGTGGCACTCACCACGAGTTCTTGTCCATGCAAACAGAGCTGGCCGCACCCGGAGACCTACAACATCCCCAGACCTTCCCCTTCACCTTCAAGAACGTCGAGAAGCCGTACGAGAGTTATTCGGGTGTCAACGTGCGTCTACGCTATTTTGTACGCGTCACCGTGAGTCGCCGTATGCAGGACGTTGTGCGCGAAAAGGATCTCTGGGTCTACTCGTACCGCATGCCGCCAGAGACCAACAGCGTCATCAAGATGGATGTCGGCATCGAGGACTGTCTGCATATCGAGTTCGAATACAGCAAGAGCAAGTACCACCTGAAGGATGTCATTGTCGGCCGTATTTATTTCCTACTGGTTCGTCTGAAGATCAAGCACATGGAACTTAGCATCATCCGTCGCGAGACAACAGGCGTGCCGCCGAATCAATACAACGAGAGCGAAACGCTTGTACGCTTCGAGGTACGTCTAGCCCTTGAGCATTGCTTACACAGCCTAGACACATACTGACACTTATTTACAGATCATGGACGGCTCACCCTCTCGCGGCGAAACGATCCCCATCCGTCTCTTCCTCGGAGGCTTCGACCTAACGCCCACCTTCCGCGAAGTAAACAAGAAATACTCGACACGCTACTACCTCTCCCTCGTCCTCATCGACGAAGACGCCCGCCGCTACTTCAAGCAAAGCGAAATCGTCCTCTACCGTCAAGCGCCCGAGGGTGTCGAGGCCGCCCAAAGGCAGGCCAAGGAGATACAAATGAGCTGAAGCCAGACGCCCCACCGTGATCTCTCTTTGCAGCTATGAAGTGATGGTGTTGAGGGGGAGAAAGAAAGAAGAGGTCATGGTGTCGGGACCTGCAATTTTAAATATATCGACGAGAGTAAGAGTGCATTTGGCAAAAGTGCTTCTTCACACGTGGCCAGATATCTGCGCGCAACAATAGCGAGGCGTTTATGGCGTCCTTGAGGAGGGTTGGTTAAGAAGGAGAGAGATGAGGATCGAAGCATCGTCCGTCCATGAGAGTCTTTGTAGGCACATTAATGCCTCCCATGTCATGTTGTATTGTTCACGGAAGAGAACAACAATGTCCAGAACAACGATCGTTGTTTGATGTAATATGTAAATACGAAACAACCATTTTCCATTTTGAACATTCATCATCATGTATTTGAGCTCTATCCAAGCTATTCATCCTAAACTGTACTCCCGAAGGAGGATTTCCCAAGAAGAAAGAGAAAAAAGGTATAAACAAAAGAAGTGAAAACGCCAAAGATCGCCTTTTAGACCCATCCCATATGCTGCTTCTTCCTTTCTTTTATACATGAAAACCAAGGCATCATCAGTCGTCTCCTCTTAAACCTCATTGCTGGGGTAGATGACCTGGTTGCTGCCGACAAAGTCCTCCTTGATGGCACGCATGCTGACGAAGCGAGCCAAAAGGTTTGCACTGCCAGCCTTGTCGTTGGTACCGCTTGCTCTGGCACCACCGAAAGGCTGCTGACCAACAACAGCTCCGGTAGACTTGACGTTGATGTAGAAGTTACCAGCGGTGTTGCGGAGAGCTTCTTCGGCGAAGCGGATGGCATAGCGGTCTTGAGCAAACACTGCACCAGTCAAGGCATAGTCGGAAGAGGCGTCAATGTCCTTGCAGATGTTGGCAAAGGCGTTGGGAGCAGCGTCGTCGTAGACGTAGACGCAGAGGACGGGGCCGAAAAGCTCTTGCTTGAGAAGAGGGTGGTTGGGGTTACTTGTGGCATAGATGGTGGGGTGGATGTAGAAGCCCTTTGAGCCGTCATACTTGCCGCCGACGATGAGCTCGAGCTCAGAGTCGTTCTTGGCCTCGTCGATGACCTTGCTCAACTTGTCGAAACTGCCTTGGTGGATGACGGGTCCGATGAAGTTGGAGTAGTCCTCGGGGTCGCCAATCTTCAGCTTCTCGGTCTCGGACTTGAGACCCTCCTTCACGCTGCTCCATAGCGAGGCAGGGAAGTATGCGCGGGAAGTGGCAGAGCACTTCTGACCTTGGTACTCGAATGCACCACGGACGGTGTTGATGACGGCGTTGGAGACATCGGCTGAGGGGTGGATGAGATGGAAGTTCTTACCACCAGTCTCACCGACGATACGAGGGTAGCCCTGGTAGCGGCCCTCAGCAACTCCATTGGCGATCTGACCGTACAGGCTACGGAAGACAGAAGTGGAGCCGGTGAAGTGGAGAGCAGCGAATTGACGGTGGGCGAGGACAACCTTGGTTACCTCTGCAGCATCACCGGGGATGAACTGAATGACACCTTCGGGAAGGCCAGCCTCGAGAAGGATCTTGTAGAGAAGGTAGTTGGAAGCCATGGCGGCGGGCGAGGGCTTCCAGACGACGACGTTGCCCATCAGAGCAGGGGCACACGCAAGGTTGCCTCCAATGGCAGTGAAGTTGAAAGGCGATACAGCATAAACGAAGCCCTCGAGAGGACGGTACTCGACACGGTTCCAGACTCCGGGGGAGTTGTGTGTGGGCTGGTGAGCGTATGTGTCTTGAGCATACTGAACGTTGAAGCGGAGGAAGTCGCAAAGCTCAGCAGCGGCATCGATCTCAGCCTGGTATGCGTTCTTGCCCTGGCCGGCCATGGTAGCAGCCATGATTTCGTAGCGGTATTTGCCAGCAATCAGGTCGGCGGCCTTGAGAAAGACGGCAGCACGGTCGGCAAAGGGAAGGTTCTCCCATGCTGGCTTAGCGGCCAGAGCGGCATCGATGGCAGCTGAGACGTCCTGGGAGGAGGCGTTGCTGTAGGATGCAACAGAGTTGGCGTGGGCCGAAGGGTCGGATTGCGAGAGCTTGGTCTGGTTGGAGATCTGCCAATGTCTTAGTTCTTTGCTCTTGCAACTCGGATCGACCTTGTTCCTACAGTCTTGCCGGCAATCTTGACAGGCACATCAATGGGAGCTTGCTGTCTGAAGCTCTTCAGAGCAGCTGCGAGCTTTTCGCGGTCCACAGTACCTCTGGAGTAAGTAGGCTTCGCATCTTGGTCAGCTTCACTGTTGCGTCTTCTTCGCATGATCAAAACATACATTGGGCTCGTTGTTCACCGCTGGCACCTTGAAGGTCGCGATACTGCGCGTGTTCTTGATGCCATTGGCGAGGGATGTCGTCTTGGGAGCCTTGAGGTAGCTCTGGAGGGTGATCCTGGCGGCCATGATGGTGAATGACTAACAGAAGACTGATACAACGGAGAAAAGAGTAACAAGGACTGACTCTGACAGCACTCAGGACAGGTCCAGTTATTTATCTGGCGACCTTTACACCACCGATAGTGTCTACGGCTTCCGTCGGCTGGACGCGGCTGTACACAGAATCCCCACGTTTGGCCGCGTTTAAGCTCCCCCGAGCGGCCGAGGGCAGGCAGACACGAGGGTGGACGACTGGCATGTGTATGACCCTTGATCCTACTCTGGTATGATGATCTGTGTGTTGCGTCTGCCCATCTCGTCCTGCTTTGGATTGGCTCTTGAAAATCACAATGTCACCGATGGCACTTGACGTCCTGAATTGGACTTTGCAGAGGGATCTCCAAAACATGAAGTCAACGAGCTCGCACTGTAATGCGAGCTTGACGTATATATATAAAGAGGCCACGAGACTGCTGTTCTCCTACATCATCTTCAACATCCTCACCAATCCTACAAGTAAGTCCAACTCTGTGTCGTACAATCTTTATCCCAAGATGCGTTTCTCGACTATTGCCGCACCTGTGATGGCCCTCTTCGCCACTTCCGCCTATGCTGGTGTCATGAAGCGCGATGCGACCTCTGATCTTCTCATTCAGCAACTCAGCGAGCTTACTCAAATGTCCAAGACCTTCACACCCCAGATCAGCGCCATCAAAGCCGGCGGTCTGATCGCTAAGAGGCAATCCAACCCTTTCCAGGTACCATCTTACCTCCCGTGCTGACATCAAAGTACAATGTTCTGATTTGTCTTGTAACGCCTATCATCGACGACTTCCGAGCTTTCATCGAGAAGGAGACTGCCGATATCCAGACTGTTGGAAGCATGCCCCCAGTCTCCGATGAGACAGCCCAAAGGCAAGTATGCTCGGCCTATTCGACTTTTGTGCAGGCCCACCAAGAGCTTCTCAAGGTTGTGATTGGAAAGTCCGGTCTGCTGGAAGGCATCTTCCTCGGCCCTGTCGCTGCTGTTCTGCGTTCCCATGAGGGCGCTCTCGATGTATGTGTAGCCCCTGTCAAAGTGACAGCCTCCTGCTAATATCGTGAATAACAGACTGTTTCTTTCATTACAATTGACTCTGTGGCCTCCTGCGCGGAGGAGGTCACCAGCCAAAAGAGCTCCCTGGATGACACACTTGGCAAGGCCATCTGTGCTTATACTCCCAGCGGTTCTCTTGGCCTCGATCTGTTCTGTGAGAGTGCAGTAACATGGTCCAGCAGATGTATGTATGGACGAGATGCAGAGTTGTGTCACAATCCGATTGTGTATATTCAGACAGCATGTACGGTATGCTATGCCGACGAATACAATGTGTTCAAATACTTCAAGTGTAGAATCCGCAAGTAGTGCCGTATTGATCGCTACAATATTTTTGACGAGGAGGAATCTGTCCTCTGGACCGGTCCGAGGGCTTGCGATATGGGTGTTTATGCCAAACTTTCCAAACCTGGAAGTACTGTAAGTCCCAGTGCACGCTACCATTTGACCATGACAATTCACGCTCTTCAAGAGGTTGGTAGCCTCCAAGGTTGGTTGAAGTCAGGAAGAAGTAGCAAGAGCGGCATTTCCAGGAGAACGACGGCGCGTTTGTGAGCCAGAAAGCTACTGTTGCCCATTCAAGGAGTCGCATCGCTGCCTTCAATTTGTTCTGACACCCAGGCATCGATTCGACGGGCTTGACGCTCCTTTGGTTTGCCCTCTGGTTTGTCCTCGGGTGTATCTTTGGCATCGTTCTCATCATCACTGTCTTTCTCCAAGAAGATGCACTTCTTGTTGTGTTTGCGTACCGCAGTCTCGGTGAGAAAAGACGTTTGTTGCGAGCTTGCCAGTGCCCTTTCAGTCTCATTGACCGAATTCATAAGCCATCTCGTGGAGGCGGGAAACACATCAGGATCGTAGTCGTGGCCTGAGCCTTGTTCCAGGTTCAACAGCTGTCTAGCCAAGGCTTTTGTGCTTTCTGAAAGACCTCTGCAGCTCGGCACGTCTGCATTCGAAGCTTCTTGCACAGGGAGGACGTGGGCATCACTCGTGTGTCGGACGTCGGCTTGTTTCGACACTTTGAACTGTGGTTTCGAGGCCGTCGCAGAACCGTTCTTGGGTGTAGTTGGTTCTTGTGAACAAGCCATGGTGATGGAGGGCTGTAGCTAGCCAAGGGGAAGGAAGGAGAAGACGGCCGTGAGAGAATTTCCGAATACGTGATCACCTCGAATCGGGGTTGTGACGACGCGGAGAAGCTACTGTAGAGATACTCAAGGGGGGCCGTACATGTACACATACAGGCAGTCATCGGCGATATGATTGGTGCATAATGAGATCCGAGGTCTCCATGGAAATTGTACTGGACATCGAGGATGATCCGGCATTCTCGGGTGGTCTCGTCGATGTCGATTTCCATCATGAAGGAGCGACTTCCGAGACCTCGGGACAGCATAAGTAAATAAGCCTGCACAAAATCCGCACAACATGCTAAATATCCCTAGCCAAACGCTTAACTTCCCGCAGATCACATACCCCAAAGACGATCCGCGATCGCCAATTCGTCGTGCGGGTTCCGAGAATTGTTCCTGTGGTGGATGTACCGCAATCGGCAGAGGAGTGATCAGACGCCGAAAGAGCGAATTGCATCGGACAGATGCGAACAGAAACTATGTACAGTGAAGGGAACAACAAACTCATCTTCTTGCCTGATAGTCCACCCGAGACTACGGCGATGATTGGCCATGTCAATATATCATGGATCCTGATGAAATGCACAAACGAGAACCTCACAAACGCCACAATGTACAGAAGAGTCCAACAAAGACCCATGTGTCAGCCAGATATCATACCCATTCCCAAGTCATTTCTTCATGACCGACGCCCCGTGTGAGCTATCGGAACTCGACGGCACCAATGCAGCCCCTGTCTTCTACGTGTACCAATTCGAGTTGTTGGTATCTGGATCAGAAGTCAGTTCCAAGGCCGGCCCGCGTGGGTATGGCAACATACTTTTCACTCCTGGAGTGGAAATAGATTCCAGAGACCGAACCGTTGCGTTGGTTAAAGCAGATGTAGTAGAAGCCTTCAAAGCTTGCCCCAGTGATGGATTTGACCTTGTGATCTGGCACCAAGAAGTACTCTTTCCACCTCATGAAAAGATGCTCACGTTGAGCGAAATCCTGACAGGTAAAGTTGGGCGACTTGGCCTGCTTGGCCAGTGGCTTCCATGGCGGAAATCGAGCCCAGTGTTGCATGTCAACCTTTTCCGTAGACCCCCATTCCGGATGTGCGGTTCTAAATGAGTGTTTCGTACCGATTATCTCGCCCTCAAAGTATGTGGTCAATGTTGGATGGTCATCGGTGAGGCCTAGCTAGTGTCAGTACAATAAGTCGGCAGCCGCTGTCATTGACCACATACCTTGGATGCGCAGGTAACCGCAAACGAACGACTCTTCCATATCGACATGCTTTATCTCGACCTGCACGTCATAGGTCTGACGGTCCGACTGCTGTGTCCCTCGAAATTTGCTGCCCGATTGGAAGAAGGACGATGTCAAGCAAGGTATCAGCTGATGGGGCACAACGTCAGCGGCGGAAGTCACTGCATGTCGAGGTTGTACGAACTCTTGTTCTGCTAAGGGGATAACTCGAATAGGCGGGAGAGGCATGTGCCGAGGTTGACGGTGTGGTTCGTGTATCGGTCTCTTTTGGTTCATCGTTCACTGGACTGGAGGGAGTTGGTAGTCGCGCCTCTGTCGATAGATGATCCTCATCGAGGTCCACGGGTTTTGTGGGTGTCTCCGACATGGTTGACTCGGGGTCCTGATCCTCTTCAGGTGTGGGCATTTGTGCGACAGATTCGGTCACGAGATTACGACTCTGATCGGAAGATGGCGAGACATGTTCGCCTGGTTGTGGGAGGGTCAAGCGATCTTCTGGTGGGCAAGTCGCGTGAGTTGCACTCGACGCGGAGATATCGATGGGCGTGGGTTGCGTTTCGTCATGGGGCGTGGGCATGTTGCGCGAGAAAGATCGAACAGAGAAGAATGGCTATCGCGGTATTGAACAGGGTCGAGTATCAAGAGTGACAAGGGTGGCACGCAGTCAATAAATTAGAAACATAGGAAGGTTAGCGCAGGAGAAAGGCAGTGTTTGGTTTGCGGAAGTGTCAATGAGAAAGAAGTCACCATCCTTGACGCTGCACTTGCCAAGCCCATCATTGCCTCCGGGGTAACCTTAACTTCTTTGGCCTGGGCCGAGTCCGAAGAGTCCATGTCGCCGTCTTCAGCGCATCCGTGCGTAGCCCTACAGACAGTGTGCAGTGTGCACTCAACACGTGCTATCTTGTTTGTCCAGTCTTGTCAGACCTTTACGACTACCATTGTATTCATGCCCCAAGCCGACTTTGATTGTTGTACAGCTCTCGGAATTCGAATTGGAGAGCCACCCCGACGATCGCAGGGCCAAATCAAAGCCAGTTGTCCCTGCCAAATCCTCGTGACAGACGGCGAATTCCTGTATCAAATTTGGATGAACATGAATTCCGGGAATGGTGATTGTTGTAAAAGTTTTTGAGATACCTGAACGCCGTTCTCTCCTCCGTCTATTGGGAGTGTATGGTTCCGAATCTAAATGGGCTTGATCTGCGTAATTGTAAGCAACACTGTCCTTGATTTGATACTCATTCAGAAATATACCTTGAAGTGGAGTGCGATCAAGGAGAACACAAGCGCCTTCAGATCTTGCACAAGGTAGTAAAACACACGGAGTCCTTCTGGGTCCTCTGACTCGTTAACGTCGACGAGGGATCCAATCTTTGCGGTCTAGAAGGGGAGTCAGTACGGCGAGCTGAGTAAAGTAGTGAGTAGGATGTTGACCTCGAAAGAGATATGCTCGTTGCCCAAACGAATCTCAAGTTCCTGTCTACCGTCCTTGTTCTTCTGTGGCCATTTCGTGTCGTCTTCTCTGTCGATACGTTAAGGTCATGTCTCCTGAGCTAGGTCCTGCAAAGCATACTTCAGAATCTCGCTATCCTTGATGATGCGCTTGATCTCCTCGATCATGAGTGAGCTCACACACACTTGAGATGTCAGCTAAGGAAGGCGCAAGTCGATAGTCGATTGAACATACTCTCTTTTCGGATCAATGAGTCGTTGCGGTAGTTTGAGTTGTTGGCATAACGCGCCGAGGCAGAGCGGCCATCGCCTAGAGCGCGGAAGTCGAACTCTGGTAAAGAGATCAATAACCACGAAATGATTTGCAGAGAAGGCGAAATATACCCAAAAACTCATGTCCGAATCTACCGGAATGGCCTGAGCTATGGTGATGTAAGCAATGATTTTCTGAAAAGAGAGACTCAAGAAATATGATAATGCGGCGCAAAAGAGCATTGCGAAGTCCGCAAATTCATGGAAGTAGGCAGACAACTTACTAGTAACGCAGATAGAACGGCTCGTTGCTCGCCATGATGAGTGTGTGGTTGTGATGCGCAACTGGATAAAGACGCGATGGGATGCGGCGGTTGGTGGGAGATGGAGGAGATGGCTTATTTTGGTTAGCGGAAGTCGGGGGTTTGTAAACGTAGCCCAAGGAGCAGGAGCAGCTCCTGACAACTAAGCCGCCTAGGAGAGCAACAATTTACATCCGTGTCCGCCTGTCTCTCGCATCTTTCCAATCGCCAGCTCCCGAACTCTCCCTACCTCTCTGTCGATCCGTCTCAGTCTCTCGCTTCCGACTCAGACCGCGCCGCGCAATCCCGCTCATAGGACTACAGACCAGGGGATCCGCACTACTACCAGGACAAGCCTCCTATACTTGCACCCCGCGTGCATGGTTTACTGAAAGACATAAGCAACAATGGCGACCTTCCTCGATCATGCGTACAGCTTGGTGCACCAAGACAACACGGCCGACCAGCCGTCGCTGCAGGACCTCAAGAACCAACTGGAGAAGGGCACCGACGAGTCCAAGCAAGAGACGATGAAGCGCATCTTGACAATCATGCTCAACGGCGACCCAATGCCCGCACTGCTGATGCACATTATCCGCTTCGTCATGCCGTCCAAGAGCAAGGCCCTGAAGAAGCTGTTATACATGTACTACGAGGTGTGCCCCAAGCACGATGCCGGCGGCAAGTTGAAGCAAGAGATGATCTTGGTCTGGTAAGGATGCTATCTACTCTGTTCAACACAACAAGACCTTCTCGCTGACCACACCATTCTGCAGTAACGGCATCCGTATGGATCTGCAGCACGCCAACGAATACATCCGTGGAAATACCCTTCGCTTCCTGTGCAAGCTTCGCGATGCCGAACTCATCGAACCACTCCTCGCACCTGCCCGCCAATGTCTCGAACACCGCCACTCATACGTCCGCAAGAATGCCGTCTTCGCAATTGCCTCCATCTACCAACACAACGAGGCTCTTATGCCCGATGCTCCTGAGCTTCTCCAGACCTTCCTCGAGTCCGAGAGTGATGCTACCTGCAAAAGAAACGCCTTTGCCGCTCTGATCTCAATCAGCCATGACCAGGCCCTTGAGTACCTGAGCTCCGTCTTCGAAGGTATCCCCAATGCAGACGAGTTGCTCCAGCTTGTCGAGCTAGAGTTCATCCGCAAGGACGCAGTCACAAACTCTCAAAACAAGGTCAGTACACCGAATAGCCATACAGAATCCTCTGCTAAAGCTTCTGTTCCCAGGCACGTTATCTCCGTCTGATCTTTGATCTCCTCGAAGCCAAGGAATCAACCGTCGTGTACGAAGCCGCTTTCTCCCTCACAGCTCTCACCAGCAACCCCGTCGCAGTCAAGGCCGCCGCTGCCAAGTTCATCGAACTGAGCATCAAAGAGTCGGACAACAACGTCAAACTCATTGTCCTTGAAAAGGTCAATCAGCTGCGCCGCGTCAATGAGGGTATCCTCGACGACTTGACTATGGAGATCCTGCGTGTTCTGTCCAGCCCTGATCTCGACGTCCGTAGAAAGGCCCTTAGCATCGCCATGGACATGGTCTCAAGCAAGAACGTAGAGGAAGTGGTATTGCTCTTGAAGAAAGAGCTCTCCAAGACCGTGGACGAGCAGTACGAGAAGGTACGCAACCCACATCTGCGAAATAGCCCAACACTGACAATCTTTCTAGAACAACGAATACCGATCTCTACTCATTCACTCCATTCACCAGTGCGCCATCAAGTTCTCCGAGGTCGCTGCCAGCGTTGTTGGTCTATTGATGGACTCAATCGCAGATTTCAACAACGCATCTGCAGTTGATGTCATTCAGTTTGTTAAGGAGGTCGTCGAGAAGTTCCCCAAACTCAGAGCGACCATCGTCGGCCGTTTGGTTTCTACCCTCAGCGAAGTCCGTGCTGGAAAGGTCTACCGTGGATCACTTTGGATCATTGGAGAGTATTCTCTGGAAGCGAACGATATCCGCGAAGCTTGGAAGCACATCAGAGCCAGCTTGGGAGAAATCCCCATTCTTGCTTCCGAGCAACGACTTCTTGAGGAACAGCCCGATGGTGAGCCGAACTTGAACGACCAGGTCAATGGTAACGCAAAGACTGCCCCCACTGGTTCACGAAAGGTCCTTGCCGATGGCACGTATGCTACCGAGAGTGCTTTGACCAGCCAGTCTGCTGTCAAGGCCAAATTAGAGGCCGTCAAGGCCGCACAGAAGCCTCCTTTGAGACAACTTATCCTAGACGGCGACTACTATCTCGCCAGCGTGCTGGCTTCGACATTGACAAAGCTTGTAATGCGTCACAGCGAGATCTCGGACGATGAGGCTAGAACAAATGCTCTCCGTGCTGAAGCTATGCTTATCATGATCTCGATCATCCGGGCAGGACAGTCACAATTCGTCAAGCACCCCATCGACGAGGACTCCATCGATCGCATCATGTCTTGTGTCAGATCGCTGGCAGAATTTGCACAGAAGCGTGAGCTTGAGAACGCTTTCCTCAACGATACTAGGAAAGCTTTCAGGGACATGGTCAACGTTGAGGAGAAGAAGCGTGCCGAAAAGGATGCTCTTAGCAAGGCCAAGAACGCCATCCAGGTCGACGACGTTGTGTCTATTCGTCAACTCAGTAAGAAGAACGCTGTTGATGGCGCAGACGAGATTCAGCTCGACCTGGAGAAAGCTACCGGTGGTGACTCTGCTACGGAAGATCTCAGCTCCAAGCTCAGCCGTGTCGTGCAGCTTACTGGATTCTCCGATCCTGTGTATGCTGAAGCATACGTGCAGGTACATCAATTTGACATCATCCTTGATGTTTTGCTGGTCAACCAGACCCAGGACACTTTGCAAAACCTTTCGGTTGAGTTTGCTACACTTGGTGACTTGAAGGTTGTCGAAAGACCAACAACACAAAATCTGTCGCCTCTGGATTTCCTCAACGTTCAGGCCACCATCAAGGTGTCTTCCACAGATACCGGCGTCATCTTCGGAAATGTTGTCTACGAGGGCGCCTCATCCACAGACCAGAGTGTCGTGATCTTGAACGACGTTCACGTTGACATCATGGATTACATTCAGCCAGCTCACTGCACAGAGACACAGTTCAGAACTATGTGGACCGAGTTTGAATGGGAGAACAAGGTCAACATCAACACGAAATTGCCCGCCAACAAGGGTCTACGCGACTTCCTCAAGGGCCTGATGAAGGTCACAAATATGAGCTGTCTAACACCGGACGCAAGTCTGAGCGGAGACTGTCAATTCCTGAGCGCCAACTTATATGCCAGGAGTGTATTCGGTAAGTCGGCTCTAACATGTCTTTTTTTGCATGCAATGTGAAGCTAATGGAAACTAGGCGAGGACGCTTTGGCCAACCTTAGTGTCGAGCAAGAAGGCGACACCGTGACTGGATTCGTGCGGATAAGAAGCAGATCGCAGGGACTGGCTCTCAGTCTCGGCTCGCTCAAGGGATTGAACAAGATTGGCGACTATGTTTGAAATGATCCAATGATGAAAGATAGACCCCGCTGAAGAATTTGTGCCCGGCTAGGGCAAGTCATCTATGTGGTGAGGAGTAAGAAAGCCACTGTCATCCATCAATCGTGTCTGGTTCTCGGTGCAACATGCAAAGGCAGGCTATGGCGTAACAGAGAAAAGTAGAGCAGTATTATGCAAGGGTAGTGTTCGTTCTGTATTGCGACAAGGCATCTTCATGATTTCTAATTGTTATTCTGGTTGGTTTCGTGAGAATGAAGTGTACGAGTAATTAGCGAGAGCCGAAAGTTCCATTTCTAATAACTAGATTCGTAATAGCGCAACACATAGCGCCTTTGTTGCACGACCAACATGGGATACAGTTAACCACATTGTGCTGGATCTGTCGTAGTAAGAGGGCTATGGATTGCGCAGAGCAGATCGCTACTGTTGTACGATATAGGTACTGACAGAACAAAAACAAAAATCGATGCTCTCCATCAGGGAATCGAACCCTGGTCTCCCGCGCTTGACGAGATTACTCTTGACAAGCGGAAATCATGACCACTAGACCAATGAAGATGGGCCAGCTGTGCTGGTATTGGTTGGTGCTAGCTCCAGCTTACAAGTTTATATATTGCACTCACATTGCATATCTTGGTCGCGAGATCAGAGTGGTCTGTCGTCAGTCCAAGCTCTCACTCCAACTCCCCTGGGCCGGCAGCAAACGCGATCATTGCTGCAGGTCTGACACAAGCCGTATGCCATTGCGCAAATGCGGTGTGATAGCATCATAATCGGCCATGTACTGGCCCATTGGGGCGCCCAAGACTTATGCTGCTTCTAAGCATGTAACCCGCAGCACCAACCTACCCACTCCCGACCACGATGATGCCGACAAGCTCGCCGTCACACCTCTCTCGCCTGATGCTGGCCAACTCACACCTTTGGTCCTGGAACATGACCAAACGCCCTTTGAACCTCTAGTCGCGGCGAGTCCTGCTGTGGACGATGCCAGCAGTGCAGAAGAGCAGGATATAGTGGACATTAAAACATCTCGCGCTGGCAACATCTTCACCACAATCACGGCCTCATCGCTCAGCGTGTGGCAAACCAAGCCTACCGCTCTGCTTGCGACAGTCGCAAGGTCGGATCATTCCCTCGAAACATACGGTCCCAACACATCTCTCCTGCTGCGCCCAGACGCCCTTATAGTTATTGTTCAAACCCAAAAGGGCTTCCTAATCACATACTCCTTGGCCATCGATCCTGCTGCCAGAGTATACCAAACCTCAATCATCACTTCTTCCGGGTCCCACGTCCGTAGGTCAAGCAATGAAGCTTATACCAAGAGACCTAATCTTACCCCGGATGTCGGACCTGCCGAAGGGGAAGGCATCAAAGAAGTCAGCATCCGATTCCGCATGGTTATCAGAATAGACGCTGGTATCTCCCGAGCCCTTGTGCTGGATGACGAGCTTGTCGTGACTACTGTCAAGCCTGCAGCCATCCAATGTATCCGCTGGACGCCAGATAGCTCAGGCTCTTCTCACAACACTGAACTTCTTAAACGAATGTCTTGGCTTGTCGGTAGACCTTCAGTCACTGATATGTCATATGATAGACCTATGAACCTGCACACATGGGTGACAGATGATGGCCGAGCGTATGCTGTCCAGAGATTGTCTGGGTCAAGTGCTGACCCAGTCAACGCGAAGAGTTTATTCAGAGGATTCTGCTTCCATTCTCCTGAGCCCAAAGGTCGTTTTGCTACAAAGTCTGCGATCAATGCTCGATTCTCGCTAATAGCTATTGGATGCTCAAACGGCACGATTCAAGTGTACTCCGCAAAAGATTATGTTGGTAATATCCCGCCATCGCACGAATTGAAGCTGCCTGTCTCAGAAGCATCCTCTGGTAATCTCACCTTCTTGAGTTGGTCTCCCGATGGCTACTGTCTGTTTGCGGGCTACGATCAAGGGTGGGCCATGTGGAGTGTTTACGGCAAGCTAGGCGCGAACACATTCGGTGCGGATCGGTCTGTTGCCGAGTCCAATGCTGAAGAGTGGCTCTGTGGAGTACGCGCTGGATTCTGGGTAGGTGGCGGTGCAGAGATCCTGCTGCTAGGCCCCGCTAGACGTGAATTGCATGTCGTCGAGATGATGCGCAGCAGTGTGACGGGTTGCTTCGGCATGCCCAACATCTCTAGATCTCTCCTGCAAGGAAGCACCAGTCTAATGCTGTACAAAGGATTCGAGACCTCGGACCACACGACGATATCTGGGGACATCTCCTTGTGGCAGACTGTCCAAGTCCCACAAGCCTATCTCGCATATCAGTGGCCTATTCGACTCAGCGTTGTCTCTGCAGATGCACGATATCTCGCTGTAGCCGGAAGACGAGGGTTGGCCCACTATAGCGTTGGAAGTGGGCGATGGAAGAGTTTCGAGGATCCAATCGCCGAGAACAGCTTCACTGTGAGAGGTGGTATGTGCTGGTGGCAACACATTCTTGTGGCTGCTGTGGAGTCAGGCAGTAGTTACGAGGTATGCTTTCCTACATGTCGACCGCGACCAATTACTGACTGGATAGGTCCGGCTTTATTCGCGAGAGAAGACTCTGACCAATTCTCAAGTACTGCACACTGAAGTCCTTGCATATCCGGTGGTATGTATGGCCACGTCTGGAGAAGATTCTCTGCTGGTGTATACATATGAGAACATTCTGCTCCACTATATATTCGTCTCGTCGGCCAAGACTGTCAAACTTGCTCAGGTTGGCCAAATCGCCTTCCACGGCATAATCAGGGCTCCCCCTCGCGTTCGCGCTATCAGCTGGATTTTACCCGAGGACCAACGAGGTATGTATACAGACTCTGTGAACCTTCGTTTTGCTTACAAGTCCTCTTTAGATAACGGCGATCCATCTCACGACGTTGCTACAGCTTCCGTTCTGTTCCTTGTCGACGCCAAGTTGGTGTTGTTGCAGCCCTCAGCGAACGAACATGGAGAGCTGAAATACGACATGCGCGTCATAGCACACAACGTGGAGTTCTACACATTATCTAGAGAGCAGCCGCCCTCGACCTCATCACCAAGTCTTCTTGAAAGTGGTTCTGATAACAGCTATATCCCTGTTGATGTTCTAGGCCACAGCTTGCGAGACTCTCTGTGGTACTTTGATGGCACGTCGATGCATGCATGGTCCGACGTACTCGATGTGCTCTCATCCGCTCTCACGGAGCACGGGCGTGATGTGGCGCCCACGGTCGCTATTGAGACCGACTTTTACCCCCTATCTGCAATTGTGGAGAAGGGCCTCCTGACTGGTCTAGAGTCTGACTTGGTCCAACGACGAGACATTAACTTTGCGTTCTACCGCCTCAACCAGCGCACGCATCTGTCAATACCATCTCTCCTGCGGCACCATCTAGCCCAGTATGATTCGCCCGCTGCGCTCCATCTTTCGCATTCGTACCAAAAGCTTCCCTACTTCAATCATGCCTTAGAAGTGCTGCTCCATGATGTCCTGGACGACGAGGTAGATACTCCTCCAGAGTCTCTGGAGGCAGCACTTCTTCCGAGTGTGCTGTCCTTTCTATCTTCCTTCCCAACATATCTTGACATTGTCGCTGGATGCACACGTAAGACAGAATTGCGAAGTTGGGAAACTTTGTTTCGTTACTTGCCTCCCGTGGTGGAATTGTTCGAAGAATCTCTTCAAAAAGACATGCTCAAGACCGCGGGAAGCTATCTGCTCATTCTGCATGCCTTTGACGAAGGTAGCTTTAGCGCACGTCAGATATCAACTCTACTCAAAAGAGCTAGAGAAGAGGGCGATTGGGACCTCTGCAAAGAACTTGCTCGTTTCCTGGTTGGCATTGACGAGACAGGAAACCTTCTGAAGACTGTCCTCGTCCGGGCTGGGCTGAAGACCGCCGAGCCTGATACCACCACATACAGCTCCTCGGATGGTGGAGATGAGAACGTCATGACATTCGACGATAACGGCGACTCAGATGGTGCAGCAGTCCAGACGTCTGATAGGTCTGATGGGCACAGTGGTGGCAGCATCATAGTGAATGCTAGTCGGAATCCTGATTCCTGTGCGCAAGATTATTTCGCGGACACAGCAAGGTACTCATGAGATAGGTACCTCTGCCCTGGTCACAAGAACACATGCATGGGTAGCAGCCTTATAATAGGGCTGCATGTCGCGTGGAACGCATATATTTTGTTTTGATCGTGGCGGTCTGATTGTATTTTAAGGCTCCGGGAAGACGAAATCGCAGATGGTGGTCCTTGATCAATGACGCCAGAAAGTAAACAAAAAAGCTTCAGGCGGGGTCCTCGCATCTGTTTTGACTATTTGCTGCTTTGGGACGGCCCGCCAAATATCCATCTCGATCGCAACACCTTGAAGCTATTTCAAACGAAGTCGAATTGCAATAGTCCAGAAAGCATTAGGGTATGATTGTTTCCCAGTGGCACTGCCTCTGAAATGGCGCAAACAGTGGTGGCAATGACAGGTAGAGATTCACAGGGGAGCTGAAGGCTTGACACTCGCGTGGGAACCTCGTGCATGCCAGAGCCGAAAGCTTGTCACGCAGCTTCTACACCACCCACCTGTCTAGGAAAATGGAGAAGCTCTCGTCTCGTCTTGCTAGCCGCCCGATCAGAACCTCTGCTATAACCGATCCCAATACAATCATCATCACTCCACAGCAACCGGTCTACGTTATGTGCTATCTCTTGGCCCATTCTCTACTTTGGGGCGTCCGTGTGACACGCAACCAGGACAGAGCATTGCGCTACGTATGTGGCAGTGTCGTATCACCAGGCATGTCTCCGATATCGACAGGTTTGTTCACCGCAGATTCGATATACAACAAGAAGATTTGTAGTTGAGTTTGAAAGGTGAGTGGAATACTACCATGATCTGCTACTGTTGCAGCTTGAGGGAAGAAGCACTCGTCATTCGCTACATGTACCCCGGTCTCAATCCACGGACTGCTGGAGACGACCCAAAATCTGGCGGTTGGATGGCTGCTTCCATCCCTGAAAGTCTGTCTTCGGCGTTCCCGGAAATCGAAAAGTATCCCATGCATACGCCTGTGGTAGCCTGAGGTGCTTCATTTAACGCTTCCGGTTACCTTTTACTTTTCGAATGACTGCATTTCTTAGCATGCCTAGACGTCCACAGCCTCTTGACTGCGCCGTCCCTGCCTATTATTGACTATGGTGTCTACATCAACAATCTTTTCTTTATACTTCGATCTGGAATAGCTCGACCCAGTCATCTCGCCAATGTTGCAATCATTTGCTCATACTAATACAACATGAACTAGCTTGCTCATTCTACTACTTCAAGATGAAATAAAGAGAAGTCAACTACCATACAAGGATACCAGGCTCACTCTCACAGACACTCGGTTACACCACACCAGCTAGCGGACGCCATCAAAGCTGTAATCCGAACAGTCCTCCCCCCCGAAGTTGAGGTCAACACGGTCGTGACCATGATGATAAACCGGAGAGTGTCTAGACGATCTCCATCACCCACCGAACAAGACATCGGACAAGAAGATGGGAACCAACTATCAAACCTTACATGGATCATGATCACCGATCCAAATCAGTCCAGGGATAAAGAGATGATGAGGAATGTTCGAATACAGGTCATGAATGACTACCTCATCAAAGAGCGTCGCAATCCAAACAGTACCGACTCTCGTGTACGCCGGATCTCAAGAGCAGGCCGTGTCATACCTGGTGCGTCAGCAGATTCAAGGAAGAGATCCGATACATCGGAGAGGAGAAGTCAATCGCCGCGTGCGAGAGATTCGGCAATTAACTCTGCCTTTCCTTCCCCAAAAATAACATCGAGAGCCCAGATTCCACAAGACCCACCAACATCTCGGTGTGATGCAGAGATAGAACTACTGACGCCATATCTCGCTTCCAAGGCTGAATTGGCCGGCATTGGTGCGAGACTGGATGTCTTCAACGCAACACCGAAGTTTGACGGAGAGCACGTTGACGTCCGCATGCTGAAACACAACTGTATGTTATGTTCGCTAGCGGATGAGTAACGACTGACATGCAATATCTAGGCACTACATATTTCGGAAGCCAGGCAATGTGCAAAAGGTGGGCTCCGATGCTGTTCGCCGGCCGAGCGGCATTCCTGAGTACCTTGTGCATATCATCTGCCTATCTCGACATGATGCAAATGGACTTTTCTAATGTGAAAACGTCCAACTCTATAGAGTCTGTAAGGACACTTACTGTCAGAGAGCAGACCGTACAGCTGATTAGCGAGGGTCTGTCGGACCCGGAAACTTGCTGTAGTGATGCGAACATAGTTTCAGTCTTGCATCTTCTCTATGGTGAGATGATCGTAGCATGTGATCAGGCTTTGCAGTGGCACGAAGAGGGGCTTCACACGATGGTAGAGTACAGAGGAGGTTTGGACCAACTGGGGGGTGATGGTCTCCTGGCTGCTATGGTCACCATGTGAGTTCACCTACAACATCTCATAGGAAACCGTCCACAACCAAAAGCTAATCAGTAGCATAGTGAGATTTTCGAGCTTTCCGTGTTTCGCGAAACTAAGCCTCGACAACAATATCTCGACTACGCTCGTCACATCTCCAACTCCTCAGTACGAGACCGTATATCTGCAATACCCGAATCCCCTCTATACTATCCAGCAGGTCTCCACCATACTCTAGGTCGAACGCGACGCTGTGATGAAGACACGTTGGACCTAATAAATCTAACCCGAGATCTCACCCAAGCCGTCCTGGCCCTACAAAACGCCTCTGCAGTAGACACTTTCCCCGAGGAGATATGTGGCCCTGCTATCCCAAGAAAAACCTACACGGAGCAAGAAGCACAAGCTCTACACAGAAAAAAAAGTAACGCCACAGATCAGATCGTGGCGCTCGAAGCCCATAACGACGCCGTCTATGAAGCAACACGCCTCTGCGCACTCCTATATGCCACCGCTATCCACTGCAGCACACCATTCTCTACCGCCGCCCGCAGCTTTCCGAGACAAAACGGCACACTCAATATCGTGCTACAGATCCGAGACCACCTTGCTAGTACGGACCTGTCCAACTGCTGGGACAGTATGGTCGGGATATTATTCTGGTGCACGCTGGTGACGGGAGCAGCGTGCCATGACGCAGACGATCAAGACGTGGAAGTGCTGGCAACCAAGAAGTGGATGGTAGCACTCGCAATCAGGTGTTCGATTTTACTTACCTTCCAGCACACTGATGCCGTGGTGAGGATTTTGAGGACGATATTGGCTGTACAGTCGACGTTGGGAGACCAGACAGAAGGGCGGGAAAGTCAAATCAGTATCCCTGGTGGGTTCTGAATGGAAAATTGCTGATGTTTTGCATGTATCAAAAGGGAGAATCGTCATAGCGAAGAGCGTGGACAGTAGCACAAAAATTTCTCAATGTCTTTTTAAACACAACCTATTGCCTTGCAACATCTCCAGTAATCGGCTGAGTGATTCGAATCTCGAGGTGCAGAGGATCAGATTCTCGACCGAGCATATCAGACGCCTTTGTTTACGTGTACGTCTCGCGCAAGCTAGAAGCGACTCAAAGTTGTGAGCTGCTGTTCTATGGAAGTGGTTGGGCGCTCTTTTTGTTTGCAACAAGTCGATCAAGGCTTGATCTGATGTTTCTGGGAAAGGTCAAGGAATGAGTCGATAAAGTGTGTGATCATTTTTCTCAACATGACCGAGATATAAAACTAATAAAAGGGAAGAAAAAAGGTAGGGTATCATAAAAGAAGAAACCGCCGCAAAACGCCGACGGTCAACGGAGGGAGGTGATGAAGGGTGTGCAATCATCATTTTTCGCGAGGTTCTGTAGCAACACCATTGCGGTCCCGGAGATCTTTGATGACAGTCTAAAGGATCTAGTCAGTTGTCATGTTCTATCAAAGACCACATGTATCGTGGACGATGGTGATTGATGAATGAGCGGGCTTGAAGACTTACGGCCAATGCATCCGGATTTACGCCATTTTCAATGAGCGAGACACAGTAAGACAATGATTGGCGGTCCAAGTTGGTATTCTAATGTGGTGGATTCTTCCCGTTAGTAAGATGGCAAATTGAATGTTGATGTGGTCGTGTAAAATCGACTGCGCTCATCGCGTCGACCAAAATATGCAAGGGACACGGCGACTTACGAGTAAGGAGGAAATCTCGTAGAGAATGTCAATAGTCTCACGCGCAGCCTTGCGCTTATCTTCTGTTGGCGGCATGGTTGGTCTTGTGATTGTGAACGTAGCGAGAGATGAACGAGGACGGATGGCACTGTTTGTCTTCGGCCGGGCGTCTCCACTTGGAGCTGCAAGCTTTGGCAACACACGGACAAGACACGATAAACAAGAGTAGAGAACAGATGTTGAGGAAACAGTTCTTGTCAGGAAACAAGAAGAGACATAAATCATCATTATTCGTAACGCGACGTAAACACAAGGCAGAGACCAATCAACGCCTGATGGATGCGGTAAACAAGGCGCGCATTGCTTTGAGGAAGGCAGCCAGATCTCTCGTCTCATTCAGACGCTCCACCACGGCATCAACAGCCTCGTCATCCAATGCTGGTTGGACTGCTATGACCTGGTAGTCCTTTGTCTCCATGTTGAGTTCAAAGGCGCACTGACGGTCCCAATCCCTCTCATCGACGTGTGTGTAGACGAACTTGATCCTGTCGTCAATTCCCAGACCCTCGATACGCATGCATAAGTGTGACTCCCAGAAGTGTAGTTCGGGTCGGTTGTGTCGTGCTTGGTTGTCGAGCTGTCGCTGATGGTGGTGTTGGGCCTGGCGACGTGTGTGGATGGCTTTCTGCAGCGAGGAGATTTGCGAGCGGAGGTGATCGCGGTGGGCTTCATGGTTCTGACGCTGCATGTCAAGCTCCTCAATTTGCTGCTGCATCTCGTCGTGCTCTTGTGCTTCCTTGTCTAGGGTGTTTTGGTGGGCGATGGACTTGTTAGACATGTCTTCGAGTTCTCGACGTCTTGCTCGTTGCGATTCTGTAGAGGGCAAAAGAGTCAGTATACTCTCAACCTGGCAGTGGATGGGACAAAGGCACGACTGACCTTGAATCTCGGACATGTTGATACGGAAATGGTTGCGCTCCTCCAGAACGCGCTTACGACCCTGCTCGATGAAGTCGTCGAAGCGGGCAGTGAAGCGAGCCATGCGGTCGCGCAAGTCGTCGAAGCCAAACTTGATGCTAGGCAGCTGGTCGACCATTGATGGCGGATCGGGAGTGAGGTAGGGACCTTGCAGACCGCCTGCGCCGAAAGAGGCACCAAAGCGCGCATGGCTGGGCGTGTTCATGACGGCTGCCATAGCCAATGTCTTCGAATGTGCAATATGCCGAGTGTGGTGTGGTATAGAGCAATTCTGAGAGAATGATGCGAATGTGTCGGGCTTGCCAAAATTCGAGTAAACACAAAGCCACTCGGCGTTGCTAGGGACCGGACCCGGGAGCGCGCGGGCTACGTCAAGCGCGCGTCTACTACGGAAGCCCCCTAGATATGCTCTGTGTCCGATAGCGATAGACAGTTTTTGCTGGACCTTCCAACTGAACTAACCTCACCATCCATGACATGTGTAAAGCTCTGAAAGCCTTGGAACCGAGCTCGACGTCCTCACGAACAAGTGTCGAGTTCCTGGCCCTGGCAGATGTAGGCGATTGAGGCACTAAAGCGCGTGGTCCGTACGCCCCCTGCCGAAAGCCGGAGGCTGGTCAAGTCTGACGCGCTTGAATCTCGACAAGATTTTGGTCATTTATTTTCTCTTCGACTTTCAACCTCGACATTTCAAACGACTACATCTTACATCTAGACTCCATCGAACAAGCCGTCAAACCGTCAGCTCCCATAGACCGCAATTTTCCGTATACGCCTTCTTCCCGGCAATGATTCAGTCCGTCTCTGGCGCATTATCACGCATAGCTAGGAAGAAGCCGCATGGCTGACCACGCAACCGCTGACCTGAAATATGGTCACTTTGGTCAGGCCATATACCATTCCGAGGAAACCACCTGGCTGTTTCCTAGAAACCCTGAGCCTTCCTCTACCTTGCAGCCTCTGGGCACCTCACAGATCGTCTTCAAGTCACAACGCCCTCAATCGCGACCAGACTCGACGACCACTCAGAAACCAAGCGTCCAGCTGAACCACCAGCTCGCCGAACTTCTCACAAGAGACCCGACCTTGGCTCCTGGCGCCCATCTCCTGGCTGAACCTGCCATCGTGTCACAAGAGGTCCAAAAGACCGTCGTTCGCTACGATCCGACGCTGGGTCATCTGTTAGCTTTCGGCCGCGTGCCAGACCATGCCATAAAGCGCTCTATGCAAATCGCTGCCTTTCCTGCTGTCGATTACGCACACGTTCTGCGCCTCGTCCAAGTCCAACCTCAAAAGCATGGTTGGGATCGAAACAAGTCCATATGGATCGATGTACCCCGAATCTATGGAGAATCTGGCATTTGGGAAGCCCCTCATCCCATACGTCAAGTCTGTTTCGCAGATGCCGACGAAGACTCGAATCTGGCTCGCACTCTCGCTGTGCGCACCACGCTTGCTGTTCACATTTTGCGTGTTGCCGCGCGGAAGCACACCTCTTCTTGGAACACTCTTACCGCTACACCGTCTCGTTTCCACACGGATCAGTTGTGTACTCTGAGTTTGGATCTCTTCAGAGGCCTGGCTCCTGCTCATATGGCTTTCAATCATTGGTATCCTAGCCAGTTCATCACCGTCGATCAATACGGCACCTGGCATGTCTGGGACTCGAGTCTCAAACAGATTCCATCCAAGTATGGCAAGCCGACGGAGCTGTGCCGTGGGGCTACCAATGATCAGGCTGTTCCGGCTCATGAGACGACCGCCAGCCTCTTAGATGACGGCTGGGGGAGATGCATGTGGGCCGGCAACGTCCAAACCATCGTTACCGCCAGTCGCAGATCTTTAGCGGTATATGACATCCAGGGGAAGCCCGTGAGACTGCAATCTCCCAATCTCGGCCTTGTTGGGACCCCACATTGGATCCTTGATGTTATGCTCAGTCCCCTAGATCCGACTATCATCTTTGTTCTCACTTCCGTGTCGCTGTTCTGTGTGCGTGTGCGATGCTTGGACGAGTTCGATCCCGAAAGTTATAGCACTGCTGGTGCCGAGCTCGTTTTACAATGCAGGCACTTCAGAGACCCCGAAGACATCGGACTAAGCCTATCAGTTCTAGTCGAGGATCCAAGTACGATCAGCCATGCCTCAAGGAAATATCTCCAGCCGCTAACTCTTCACAGACGTCGTTGTTTTCATCCAATCGTCACTGAGTCCGCTTGCGACAAGCTACAGGTTTACCTCTCACGAGTCCTCACCTCAGTTCATGACGGCCGCAGATGCGACTCAAATCGTTTTACCAGAGCTCCCTTCGGCAGTCACTGCTTCTCCGGCTGCTCTAGGCTTCTTACTTCAGAATGCAAATTATGGGGAGAGTGCGCACCATGAACAGCCATCTGGTCCTGGAAAGCACTATCGAGACTCTTCCGTGAGATTTTTTGTTGCAACCGCCATAGCGAGCGATATGGTCGTTGTGCAGAAACTGTATTATACATTGCCGACCTCGTTGGCCGAGTCATTGCTGCCTATAGTCACGCCTCCTGATTGGCGTGGGAGGCTCGTTCACAGTCGTCCTCGACTTCAAGAAACCGGATTTGTCGAGCAACATGTGACCAATCAAGAGACACGAAATTTTCAAGAAGACCAGGACCTGGACGCTCTATCTCGAGTGAACACATTGAAGTCAACTTCAGACACATGGACCATGCTATACGAGCTTTCCCACGCGCGGACTACTAGCGCTGCTTCGCAAATAGAGGATTTCTCACGCATACTCGAACGAGCGGAGCAAACTCTGGAGTCTGCTGAACACAATATCCATGGCTACAGACTGTTGTCGGAGCTTTGCGACAAACAAATCCTGGTACCTGACATTGATCAAGCTAATGCCGAATTCAAGGATATGATCGCGTCTAGAACGGAATACAGAAACATCCCCGAAGCGTCCGAAACATACCTGCAACTCGCGAGTATCGCTAGCAAGTCTGCTCTGAATCTTGGTGTCACAACCGATATGAACCCAACCTCAGTCTACGACAATATCATAGCCTGTTGGCTGACACCACTTTCTCAAACCGTACCTGGCAGAGTGCGGCTCGTCAAGGAACAACTAGCACGAAGAATCGCTGCCGAGATTTGTCTTGCAAGTCACGTTCTCAGACAACCATCTGTGAGGCCAGCCGAAGTGGAAACGCAAATGCCAGAGACTCAGGCCACTGACGACCTATTTTCTTCTCAACTACGTTCTATGCAGTCCTCACTCCCAACCCCTTCACCGACAGCCACACCTTCAATGACTACAGCCACATCGTTGTCCAGCCATCCATCAACTCTGGTGTCAGGCGAATTCTCGCGACTTCAACGATACACTTCATTTGCATCGGAAAAGCCTACACCGGGTCCCTTACCCAAGACTCTGACCAACACACTTGCGCATTGGAGCCTTGGCGGTGACCCTGGCGAATACGACTGGCTGAGTATGCAAAGAGAGCAGGAGAGGAGGGCTGAGGAAGAAGACGAGGACCTGACGCCCAAAGAGCGAGCGAGATTGAAGCGGCGTGCCGAGAAGTTGTTGTTCAAGCAGAGGCGCGAAGCAGAAAAGGCGTCCGCCATGACTCTCGCGAATAGCCAAGTTCCCGGCATCGTGAGTGCGAGTCAGCCGGCATTCGCGACACCTTCTAGAAGCGAAGCACCGAATGTCCCTCAGTCCGCTAGAGCAGCAAGTCAGGGCACCCAGCTGCTAGCAAGCTCTCAAGCTCAGCCGAACATGTTTACTAGCCAAGTTCAGCCAGGGCGGTTTGGGGGAAAACCGGCAAAGAAGAAACGCAGGGTTATTGGGTTCTAAGGATGATCGGGATCTTTCCGCTCGCGGCCGCTCGCGGTATACTTCCCATTTTGTACATTTCTCATAGCACTTCAAGGTCATGTGGCCTCCCAAATTTTATTACCCAGTATCCTGGTCGTGTAAAACTACGATCAGCCCCTTGTCGCGAATCCTGAGGTGCCGTTATCCGCAGTGCAAAGAGTGGGAGGCTGGCGCAGCAAAAGCCAGCAAAAGAAAGTGTGCTGTCATTGAGGCTTGGCCCGCAGACAAGCTATCATGTGCCAGTTTAGACCATGGAGAATACGGCACAATCGTGCAAGTGTCTTGTCGAATGATTGGGCATTCTCTCGAACAACTGCCGCCAAGTCGGAGCGCTGCTACCAATTCTTACTTTGCACGCATTTGTGTCGTCTTTGAACTGCTTTCTTCAAGTCTTGACCCTGTCAATCAGGCCTTAATCGCAATCCTTTCGGCGAAGCCCGACAGCAGAACGTGGGGGCTGTGATGGCATCGTCCCTTGACTGGTGGAAGGAGCCAATCATACCAAGAGCTTCCTACTCCGATATCCCGCGCAATGACACTATTTAGCAAGGCTGAGTGAACACCAATGTGCAGATGGGCTTGTGTGAGGAAGCAACCACCGTCTGTGTTGCACGCTACCATATATGACAGTGACCTGCCATCATGTTTCTCGCACATTCTGACATACCCAATTCTCGTCACCTTGTACCCATTTTGCTTCCCCTGTATAGCCCTCTTCGGATAGAGGGAGCTCGAAATCGCTTGGATTACATAGGACTACTTACCACTTAGCTTCATATATTTTCATTCATCCTCGAATGGCCTGGCACAACTCAGCATACCAACACGTAGGTATCCATGCTCGCGTCTGGCCACGGAATGGATGTCACTAACTTTCGATCAGGAGTTCACCAAAGAAAGTCGTAATCAAGACTTTGAACTCTTTCCATCGACTACTCAAACCATCGATCATCATCATGCCAACGCAACCTCGTCAGTAACAACCTCAGCCTTTGAGCATGGCTCTGAGAACATGACTCCGCCTATCAAGGGTGAAGAAGCGTGGCTGGCTTGGTGCCATGCGACTACCGCTCAGGATATGCACACCATACCCGTCATGAAGGCCAGGACGAAGCCTTCGATCAGCGATAGTGGTTATGGCTCCGTGGACTATACCGACGCTCAGAGTGTCGAAGCCCTACAGAAAGTGCCAATGGAGCCCCTCAACAGCGAGCATGACCAGGCACCACAATTTTGCCTGGTTTGCTACGAGGAGGCCGAAAAGTATCGTTACTTCAGTAACAACGCAGACAGGAGGTTAGGCTCGTGTCTAACTTGGGATCGCACAGTGCTGACCACATGTAGGAAGCATATGCTAACCCACACTCGACCATTTAAATGCGATGTATCGGGTTGCGACAATCATAACGGCTTCGCTTCTCCCCACGATCTGGCACGGCACAAGAAGACATGTCACAGCGTCTTGACCGTGAAGACCTCCAAGTTCTATTATCGTTGTGCCGCTCCATCTTGTCAAAGGAAGGACAAGATCTGGCCAAGGAAGGACAACTTCAAAGCTCATCTAGAAGGTACACATAAGTACAATGAAAGTGAGGTTGCTGGGCTCCTGGTGAAGTCCGTTGTTACCACGAATGGTCACAATGCACGGCTAATGTTTCTTAGGTCAGAATGTACACCTGACTCTTCGCAATTGCCCACCAGTCTTGTCAGTCGGCAGAAGAGCAAGAGCAAAAAGCCGAAGAACAAACCTTGCGTTCGCAATAAATCATCGCCAGAACTCGAGAGCTCTATCGGTTCGGAGAGCTCGGCTGAGGAGTCCCAGCAGGAGCTTGCGCTTGATGACTGCGTGCGCGACATCTCTCGGTACGCTCATGTGATGCCGACTACTACACCTGAGCTGCTCCACACGATCTCAAGTCTAAGTCAGGCCAACTCTACCCTCGAACAAAGTCATCTGCCATGCATCTTGATATCAGATGATCCTGAGACCGACATCTGTGAACAAACATCGCCCGTAGAGATGATGGACACCTCGACAGACTTCATGGGTGAAATGTTCTCACCATACCTTATGGTGTGCGTACCGTCTTCCTTGCAGGACTTGGAGCGTCCGTCAACTCCATGCAGCTCAAGCACATATGCAGATTCATTGTTCGAGTCAGACATCGATGAAATAACAACAGATACTGAATTTGAGATCGACGTTGACGATCTCGAGACGGTCTTTCAACCACTATTACGTCCAGCAATTCATCAATTGCTCTCTGCTTACTATCTATTCCGCCAAAACGGACCTGCTTCGGGCGCAGGCAGATCATCAAGCTCCAGCTATCCATCTAGCTTCGACAGCCATGCCGGAGCCTATGGTTTTGGACCGAATGGTGCCGGTAACTCATCGTTCGGTACCAAGCGGAGACGAAATGGGATGGGACAAGAGGACGACAACGAAGACGAGCAACCCCCAAAGCGGAAGAGCAAGGTAGCCAAGTCCGAGGATGATCTTCCACCACTTGCGTGCCCCTTCAGCAAGTTTGACCCACTCAAGCACGACAAATGCTACACTTTCGTACTCAAAGGCATATCTCGTGTCAAGTAAGCGGATTGCAGCTTTTTATGGCGATACAATACTAACTCTGACAATTCAGACAACACCTCGAACGCGTGCACAGTATACCCATCCACTGTCCCAAGTGCTATGCCATCTTCCGGAACAACGCAGAAGCTAGAGACAGACACGTCCGCCAGGGCACATGCCACAATGCTCCAGAACGTCGTCTTGAAGGGATTGACGAGATCACAATGCGGAAGCTCAAGCGTCGTGTTACGAGCAAATCTGTCAAGGACAGTTGGTACTCGATGTACACACTGCTCTTCCCGGATGCGACGTGGCCAGAGTCACCCTGTACGTTGTATTTTGCCTTTTGATACACACCGTCGTATTAATACTCGACAGTCATGGACACATCGCTTTCTGCGGAGCTGCTGGCTTTCCGAGACTTTTGCACAAACGAGAGTCAGGATATAGTCACGACCATCATTAACAACAACATGCCTTCCTGGACCGGTGACCAACAAGAGCAAGTCGAAGACTTCACGAGACAAGTTTCTCAACGTGCCATTGAGCAGCTGTTCCTAGAATGGCAGAATCGAGGTCGCTCAACGACCAGCGCGCCAGCCATGATGGATCAACCTCTTCTACCACCTACTCCTCCCTCTACTTTTGTTCAAGACTTGAATGAGATGGGCACTTTCGCCATCACTGCGGAAGAGCCTTTGTTTGATTTGTCGCAACAGTATCAGGATGTTGACATGCAGCAGTGGATAGGCAGTGAACCTCAGCCACAGCTTCAGCAGCAGTGGATGTACTTTGGAGAAGTCATGCCGATGAATCAGGGACAGCAGTTCTGGAATGACAATGGCGTATTGGATGGGATGGGTGGTTGGTCTGGGTGAATGGAAGTTATGAGTATCCGGTCGGTGCTGTGATGATTGATGAACTTATGTATAGACCTTGTCTTTCTTTACTTAGAGGTTGTGGATTTTTCATGCCATTTGTATATCGAGATGATTTTACTCCAATTATCACGACCTTGAACAGCGAGTGCAGCCGGCCACAAGATTGTGTAACCACAGACGTGCCAACAATGGGAGGAAATATTCTAACCTCCTTCCACTTCTCTCTTATAGAGGTTATGGTACAGTCTGCAGGTCGACTGCCATGGTAATAGAGCGTGTCATGTGCATTCATAACAGCGGCCAACGGTCGAGACACCACTTCTCTTAGGCAATTGCAAGGTCGTGGATGCTTGTTAATGGTATCACCCTGATCTGGTCAGTGGTTCGGCATGTCACCCTGCTCTTCTGAGTGCTTACGAAGAAAAACTCCAGTCGATAGCGGCGATGAATTACACATTTTTTAGACCATAATAGCATAACAGCACGCAGAACGTACTCCCAGTGTTGACTAAATGGATCAATGTAGAGCTATTTGGATGAGAATACTTTTCATAATCGTGACACGCCTCCTCAGACCGCGATGGTGTTTGTTTTTCAGGGCATCAAGCTAGCTAGGAAGATAGTCCCAGACTCAGTTTAACCGTGACTGCAACACCATCAAAACTTCAATCTCAGCCTAGGAGAAGGCGGAGTCAAAGAAAGAAGACCAGGCGGCGAAGGTGGAGTCAAAGAAGCGCCCTTCGACGGCGAGGGTGAACGCGGTTGATCTGCCTCATCCTCAGCCCATGAGATGCTACGTAAAGGCGTCTGCTCAGTATTGCGACGCGAAGAGCGAAACTTTCGTGGCGAAGTGGATTCCTAGTCCATCTCCTCCTTCAAGCTCGCACCCTTCTTGACAGCATTAGCGCCGGCGCCCACTTTACCTCCAAAGCCGCCGTCTTGCATAAAGAAGTCTACTTCGTCGACGATGTCCCAGAGCACGTCTTCGGCGATTTGCTCCTTAAACCTCTCAGACATGGGGCGGAGACTGCGACCAGGGTAGAACCTTTGATTCGGGTCGGAGCTGTCTGAGAGTCGAGGAGCAGGTTTCATGTGAGCCGGTGGCATCCAGAAGCCAAGCTCACCAAAGTTGAGCTCGGCAATGCCACCGCTGAAACAGGCGATGGCGGGGAAATAACCGAGCATACCATCGTCGAAGCCTTCGCGTGAGCCTATAGACTTACTGGGCTGGCTGGCAGGTGGCAGGAAAGACAGGAGATTCTCAAAGGCAGTGCCGATCAGCTGACCGTTCTTGTAGACGCGAATGTTACTGTGTGGCAGAGTACGTAGTGGGGGATCTTGGTGGTGAGGGCCGGGCTGTGACTTGATGGAGGTAGGAGCGCCCGGAGCAGGAGTAGCTAGAGAGGACAAGGACAAGGTGCGGTCTGCATAAGCCTCTATGGCTTTGGTCGGAACATAGTCCATAGTCTCGAAGTAGACGTTGCCCTTGTAAGGGACTGGGATACGATCACGGATAATGTGGTGAGGCTCGAGCGTAGGGTCTGGGCGAGGTGGTTGGTCTTCAAAGCCATCGCCTAGATCGACAGCAGGATTGTAGTGACCCTCGACGACCTTTTGATGAAGTGATAGGGAGGGGAGGGTGATCTCTAGACCAACGACATCGCCCTCGTGGATACTGTCGTTGAGCTGGATGGGAGTGTTTGCTTTTGCTTTGGAGGTCCTAGGATGGAAGAACTTTGATGGTCGGCTGCGATGCATGGGCTCAAAGCGCAGATCACTGATGCCGTAGCTATAGCCGTCAAAGCCGACAGGCGCATCCAGGGGCGCTTCTCGACGCGCCCATCCGAGTCGGACATGTGGTTGCGGGCCTTGAGCTGTAGCAGCTGGGGCACCTCCCGGCTGAAGGGTAGGCACACCTCGCACCACACGGACCTCGTAGTAGAGCGAGCCCTCGCGCGCGCAGACATTGGCTCTAGCCATGCGCCATCCTTTCGGATTGCTCATGCTATGCCCACTGACGTCGTAGTGTATTGATTTGTCGGTGTCCTCGAACGACATTCGGGCACCGTAAGGTAAGCCGTCGGACTGGCGGTAGAACTGTTTGTGTCGGAAGTTGGGATCTGCCACAGCAAGCGTGTAGCGATAGCCTCGCTTGTTCTCGGCTTGATCTGTGACCTTCTTGAGCTCCGTCTGGCCGTCCGGCGTCAGATAAGGAAGAGGTTCGTGCGAGGTGAAGACGGGAGGCTTGGGCGGCTCGTAGTCGGACGTCTTCGGCGGAGGGATCTGGTAGCGCATAGGTGACGGCGCTGTCTGATGGGCGACATGACGATGGTTGGAGCCAGCAGTCGCTTTGCGCTTCGCTGGCACCGTCGGGGTGGTGCCGCGCGTGGCCTCGCGCTTCTTAGCCGTCTCTTTTCGCTCGCGCTGCGAACGTCCTCTGACCTCGGGGTTTAATGGTGACGGCACTGTCGGCACGTTCTCTTGCATCAGTCGATGCGTCTCCACCGTTGGAGCTGGTGATTGTGAGTCTGCCATGTTGATCAGTTACCTGGAGGGAAAGCTGTCGAAGCGCCATGAGGAAAGTCACGTCAAGGCGCTGCGTGCTTTCCTGGTCGGAGCTCCGATCGGATAGATCCGCCGATAAGACGCACGGGGAGCTTTGACCAGCCTGACGATCCGCAATACCAGTACCTGAGCGTCATCTCAGAACAACAACAAAGACAACGTGGGAAGGAACTCTTGATCTGGGCACTGTGTGGTATGCGCATTGTTTGGCTTCAGCAGAGCTCAGAGCCAACAGATTGACTGCAGATCACTCCATCCCATTGTCATGGAGTCATGTGCAGACCTTTTCCCGTCACCTCATCTGGTGCTCCATGGGGCGCCACATCCTCCACTTTGCTCCTACTTTGCCCGCCCGTGGGTGCATACCACGACACCACGACCACCGCAATCACACTCCGCGCCATCCGCATTTCCGCCACATTTCCCCCGTAACGTCTCTCATCACCTTTCATCCCACCTCAGACTGCAACTGTGGGTCTGGAAGACAGGTCCCATCGTCTGCGCGTGGCTGCACGTCTCGGGGGATCATCAGACAACATGTCCTAATCTGTTGTTAAACGCGTTCTGACGAGTGTTTGACCTGTTAAATCCGTCTTCCGTATCCTTTCCGACACAAATTTCGTCTTTTCCCCAACACCCTCCGAAGAAGAACCTGTTGAGGACGGGAGAACCGAAGTAAGACCACTGCCTACTTTGCATGCACACCGAGGTCGGTCCTTCGCCGGTCGGCTCAGCATATTGCGCTCCGCAAGGGCGTGCTGTCTTTTCTCGAGTGATTGTGTGCAGTGAGATCTCGCCTCTTGGGTCCAAGAGCAATGCCATTTCAACTGCAGGGCTATTCTGAATATCGAGTCGTGAAGCTGACTTCCAGACCTCGAAAAGACGTCATGCTTTCTTTCGACAGACGTTGGAAAAGACTTTCACGCCGTGGCTTGACAAGGGCATCGGGACACGAGACGGGCCGAAGACGCCATCAAAGGGCCGATATTGACTTTTCCGACGGCCCTTTTGAGCTTGGCTTGCTCGGCCGACGTCCTTCGATGCATTTTCTGGCCGCCTTCCATGACCCACATGATGCTGTTGCGAAGTTGCATCAGGCCCCGGGGCTGTCCCAGACTCCTCCCACTGACTTGCGAAGCGAATGTTCATCGCATGATCCTGGAGCAATCAAACCCCAAATGGGCCCCAGCCTAACCCTCCATCTCCAAGGAAAAAAATCTCTCTTGTGCTCCGTTACGTGGGTGCTCGACTAGCTTCGTGATATTCTACGTCATTTCTGATGGGCTGATGCGCTTTCCCTGGGCGTTTGAGCGAGATGTCAGTTGCTACTTCCGTTGCCAACGCTTGCCGAATCACGATGGTTCAGTCGGCTTCGGCTCGCAAAGCAAAATTTTGCTCGAAAGCTCTTCCCTCCATAGCTTCTGGTCCAGCTCAGGGCTCGAAGCTCTATGCTAGCAGGTGATCTGAACCATCACCGGACCGTGGTCATGGTTTGACGTCGCTGTTCGGCTGCATCATTCCGGCTAGTGGCTCGACCAATTTTCATGGACCCATATATATCCTCCGTGCAGAGCGTAGAACATCGATACCAAACCTCCATCAACAGGCCTTAAAGTGTCTCGTGCTCCATCATTTCCAGCCGACTCTCTATCCACGCTTCAGACTCTGCCCGCGTTAAGTGCCGTCTTGCATCCGGAGCACTCCAGAGCAACCCCGATCTATTACCGTCCCACCATCTGGCTCCATCCTTTATAAGCTCTATTCTCCTCATTTTTCCTTTCGACTTCCCCAGCAGACCTCCTCACTTGGCTGTCATAAGACCTTCCCTTCCGCCTCTCATCCGGTCCACTCCATCCATCTTTCCCTCTATCAACATCTCACACATCTTTACCCATCTTCACCATGGGTCTCTTCTCCAAGCGTACTGAGACCGAGGCCATGACCGCTGGTCAGGTCGAGTCGACCGCTGGCAACCATGAGCTCCCTGTCCCTGCTGGCAAGGTCACCTTCATGGCCTGCTTCATGGGTCTCGTTGCCTCTATCGGTGGTTTCATGTTCGGTTATGCTTCTGGCCAAATCTCTGGTACGTGCTAGCTTGCTGAAAGAGCTCCCGAAGCTGTTCGCTGACTCCTCTCAAGGTTACTTCCAAATGTCCGACTATCTCCAGCGTTTCGGTCAGCAGAACGCCGATGGCACATACTACTTCAGCGCCTACCGCCAGGGTGCCATCACTGCCCTTCTCTGTGGTGGTGCCGCCGTTGGTTCCCTGATCGCTGGTAGACTCGCCGATGTCATTGGCCGCAAGTTCTGTATCTCTCTTTTCGCCTTCTGGACCGCCATCGGCGTCATCATCGAGATCTCCTCCAGCACCTCGTGGGGCCAGTTCGCTGCTGGTCGTTTCGTCGATGGAATCGGTATCGGTGCTCTGTCCGTCGTCGTTCCCATGTACCAGGGCGAGTCTGCTCCTCGCGCTATTCGTGGTGTCCTCATCGCCTGCTACCAGCTCTTCGTGACTCTCGGTATCTGGACCTCTTACATGATCGATTTCGGAACCCACGACGCCTACTCCAACAGCGCTCAGTGGAGAATTCCCAACGGTATCTCCTTCCTCTGGGCATTCATCCTTGGTGTTGGTATCCTCTTCCTCCCTGAGTCCCCCCGTTTCGCCTACCGTATGGGTCGTGAGGACGAGGCTCGTAACGTCATCGCCCGCTACGCCGGAATCGATCCTGAGCACAAGGAGGTCTCTGACCAGATCAACGACATTCGCGTCAAGCTTGATGAGGAGAGAGCCGCCATCGGTGCTAAGTGGTACGAGTGCTTCACCGGTCCCCGTATGGCCTACCGTACTATCCTCGGTATGACTCTCCAGGCTGGTCAGCAACTTACTGGTGCCAACTTCTTCTTCTACTACGGCACGACTATCTTCCAGGCTACCGGCCTTAAGGATTCGTACGTCACCCAGATCATTCTCGGTACCGTTAACGTTGTCTGCACATTCGGTGGTCTTTACGTTGTAGCCAAGTGCGGTCGCCGCAAGGCCCTCATTGTTGGTGCTCTCTGGGCCTTTGTCTGCTTCATGATCTACGCCTTCGTCGGTTATTTCAAGCTTCCTCCTTTCGCCGATCACAACGACTCCGCCGCCGGCAGTGTCTTGATCGTCTTCACCTGCTTGTTCATTGTCTCGTTCGCCACTACCTGGGGCCCTCTCGTCTGGGCTGTCGTTGCTGAGCTCTACCCTGCCCGCTACCGTGCCACCTGCATGGGTCTTGCCACTGCATCCAACTGGATCTGGAACTTCCTCATCTCTCTCTTCTCCACCGTCATTGTCGATGAGATCCACTGGTTCTTCGGTCTTGTCTTTGGTGGCTGCTGTCTCGGTCTTGCCGCCATTGTCTACTTCTTCGTCATCGAGTCCAAGGACCGTTCGCTCGAGGAGATCGACACCATGTACATCCTACACGTCAACCCCATCACCTCCTCCAAGTGGGACGGTTCCAAGGTTCCCGAGGATGCTTACGCCTCTGGTATCGCCGAGCAGGGCAACTTCCCCGTCGAGCGTACTGCCTCCAAGGCTGAGGAGGAGAAGTAAACACGTACAGATTTCAGGAAGTCTTTTACGAGTTGTTAATGCTCAGATAAAAAGATTCAAATTCTCTCTTTTGGCATAGCATTGGTGTATGGATGGGCAAAAAGGCGTATTCCTTCTTTGCATTTTTTGAACGTAATCAGGAGGTCACTCTCACTGAACATTATAATGATACTCTTTCACTACTTTACAACTTGAACACCCACGAACCATATACAATTTCGCTGTAAAACGTGTCTTGCAATCCACATCCAAAGTGGCATTGGTTTGTATAACCCGTTGTTTGCACTTCGAATCGATCCCCTATATCCCGGACCGACTCAATTTTTTCCCCTTAGCATTTCGTTATATAAGAAACCCACCCTTGGCAGTTCAAAATCCACATCTCCTTTCACCAGATCAAATTGCATTGTCATCGTGCTGCAACTCGGAGCGAGCGGGCATCAAACGAACACGACTGATGACCAAATCTTGTTGCTACGACCCACGACAAAGAGGGTCTCGATCGATGCAAGGCGGGAGACGGAAAGCAGACACGACTCGAGTGGGCGTTTCGCGATCGCATCGAAGAAATCGGGACCTCTTGCGCGTCGATTTTCGATGTTTTGAATGTTCTTGGTGTTCTTCTTAGGGCATGGAACTTTCGATGCGACATTTGACAGGTGGTTGTTGAAACGGGAGGCCTGGCTTTGTATTTTCTCATCTCACGGGTTGTCCTTACAGGAGCGTTCTTGGCTGTGGAAGACAGAACATTCTGCTCTCTTCTGGATGCAAGCTTTGCTGGACCTCTGCTTCTTTGCCAGACTGTACATAACGAAAGATTGGTATGTCCTGCTACAGGTCCTCAAGGTAGCTGGCATTCTTGTGTGCTAAAGTCTGTCACACCCCCACTCTCCACCAATGTTTGAGGTAGAGCAATAACGAGCCAGGATCATATCTCATATTGACAAGACTGGTGCAGTAAGTTGAGGGAAAGATGCATTTCGATATCATCGCCGAGACCTCGAGAAAGCATCGTGTCTTGAGACAGCTACAAATGTGACAGTATCCCGCACACTGGGAGAACTGATGACGCCTGCTGAAGCCTTGGCGCCGGATGAAGCTGGATGCCATCTTTTTGACGACGAATGGCTGAAATACTCTCCGCAAGGCACCATCTATCATTCGACTCTACAATTATCACATCTCTCTTCATACTCGGCACATACTTCGGCCAAAGCAAGTTTGCGAGAGATATCCCTGCGGCTCTTGTGCGGCTCCAAAGGTAAGGTTGCAGATCTCATGATGATCGGGGTCGGGGTAAATCAAAGACCGGGGTAGACGTCATCATCCTTTGTTGCATCATGACTTTTGAGCTGCATTCCAGCACTTGTAGACAGTTATCAGCTAGGTTCTCCTTCTTCTCTTCATACTCGTACATCTCCCAATCCACGTACAGCTCTTCTCATCAAAAACACGCCGGAATCATGGGCATTGAATACAGCACTGCCAAATGGCTCGCACCCGCCTCGTTCATCTACGACTTCGCAGCTCAGCAGTATGGACTCAACAGCACACCGTCAATGAAGGACATTAACGATAGAAACACCTCGTTCTGGAGCCCTCAGCCTTACTTCATTGGAGCTTTCTTCGCACCTCAGCAGATTGTCCAGCTCGCCTGGCTATACCGTCTCTGGAAGCTTGACGCCAACAAGCCCAAGGAACGCGCAGAGCTCGATCAGATTGTCAATTTTTGCCCCTGGTACATTCTAGGCAACGTTTGCATTGGCACGTAAGTATATGTCCATCCACATGCATGATACGATGCTGATTTCGCAAAGGTGGATGTTCTTCTGGAACTCTGAACAGCTCAAGATCTCGAACGTCTTCGTCATGATCAACTCGCTCAGTCAGCTTTACTTCATCTTCAACAAGCTTGGCCCAATGAACACCTCCTCCACCTCGTCCATACTTACTCACATCAACGCCAAAACCTTTGCTGGTATTGGTGTTCTCGACTTCGTCCACAACATCAGTGTTGCATATTACAAGGATGCCCTTCCTACCACCGCCATCAAGGTCATCACTGGAGCTGGTTTCGCCGGTCTTGCTGCCGGTTCTGACTGGATCTTCGGTGGATGCCTTGTTTACGATCTGATCGCCCTGAGTGTCGGTCAGGCCACCCTGAACAACTCTGAGTGGAGCAAGATGTTGGGTGGATTTGCTGTTGCCACTGCTGGCATTGTTGGCCTCAGAAACTACTTCATGTAGGAGACGCTCTCACCAAAGCGGTTGTTTGACGACATCGTGTCTGACCCTCCTCTTACAGACCTCCCTACGTCAAGGAGCCCGGATACGATCTGACCGCCGAAGATGACACTTTTGATGACCGTGTTTAAGCCAATTTCATACCCACACTCTTGTAATGTACTAGGAACCTGCCACTCAGCTATCTCATATAGTCACGAAGAATGAACAATCTCAGCATTTGCATATCTTCCATCGCAGTCTTAGACTCTAAGCCCGACATTATGCCTGACAGTGAGACAACACGTACGGAAGACGGACGCGTTGCGTATGTGTGGGTGTTGCATGCATTCATGTCTCAGTAGCGACAAACGCGAGCGTGCTTAGGATATTAATTGATAACAGAGCAGAGAGTAAAGATGTTCTCCAACCTTCGTCAACTAGCAGCAAGCTCAACATGCCACCCTGTCTTTACATATGCTGCCATTTCGAGATATCGGATGAGCATCACGGCTCACCATCAAGACCAAAAGCGACTTCCAAGGCAGTACAAGATGGTCGGCGTGTATCTCGGCGACACTCCCACCACAGAGAAGTTCACAGAGAACGCTCTCGAGAAAGACAGAGACACCACACTCATCGCCATTCACGCTCAACTTCAGTATGCCACCTCAACCACCACCATGAACCCATTATACTAATCTTGCTACCAGCGAGATCATCAACAAGCACCCAACAGCTCCTCAAGCACTCCTCAAAAGACCACCACAACACTAGACCTACAAGACCACTCCCCAACCCAACAAGTAACCCTCCTCCGCCACCGCATAGAATCCGAAGATGCCCTCCACTCCCACCGCATGACCACCCTCCAAAAGACCCTCCACTCCGAGCACCAACGCCACAGCACCCGCGCCCTAACCTTTCGCGAACGCCTCATCGATCTCGGTACAAAACAACGAGATCGTCTGCGTACCTCTCCCAAGAAGCTCTCACCCACAAAGTCCAAAGCTATCGTGGTAAGGGATGGAGAGCTTGGAGGAGGTAGACAACAAAAGGGAAGTCATGTGGCTAGATGGTTGGAGGGTCTGGTTTCTGTCTCTTCGATCTCGGGGATTAGGGAGTCGAGTGATGGGAGTAGTAGTGTGGAGGTTGTGGCTGCCAAAGATGCAAAGGGTAAGGGCAAGGGAATTAGAATTGTTAGTGATGCTGTGGAGGAGACTGCTGCTGTTGTGGATAAAGATGTTGAGAGACATGTTTGAGTGCTTGAGATCGAGAGTGAAACAAACCAGGCAGCTGGGGAAATAGCGGATGGGCCGAGAAGCAATGAAGTTCTAGCAGGAAGTTACCATGACTGGAAAATTGATAGCGCTGGTAACATAGTTAGGGAAAGCTCGATTGAAGAGAAAGAGGCAGCAGATGACATGTCTTTGTATGGCAAGAACGAGTAATAGTGGAAGGCAGAAGCGATTGAATCATTCACAGACATGCTTCATTACATCTATCAACCAACATCAAGCCAACCACTTTAGACCATGTAATCATGGTAACACACACCCGCATTTCAGAGAAGACAGTCACGTAGAACGCAATCATCAGATAGCAGCGACATCAAAGTGAAGGCCTCCATCCATGTTCGTGGTCGAAGGCCCTGCAACAACATGTGCGCAGTAGATGTACAGATGGAAGGTGAGAACGTGTTAGTGAGAACAAGCAATAATTAACCAAGTCATAGGAAATGCAGGAACAAAGCTCGAAATACCGTACCGGACACAAGAAAGCACATCCCAAGTGTGCACAACCTCAGCAGATGGCAAAAGCACAAGCAAAAAAGTAAAAGCCAACCAGCAACGACCACGAAAAGAAGGAGTCAAAATACAAAAGAAAATACATGACAAAAAACAAAACTCAGGAGATGGCACAAGGACCACAAAAAAAAAGAACGAGGGGGAGTGAGAAAAAATAAAGCACCGTAGGCAGGATCCGAACCTGCGACCTCCTCGGATCTAGACTGACACGACGTTGAGAACAACGAGAGACCACGTACGTGTTAAGACCACGGGTGTGTTGGACCACTACACTACCACGGCTATTTTGCTTCTTGACGGGGACCTTAAGGAACCCGAATATATAGGTTGGACTAATGAGAGAGTTGTTGGCACAGTTTTGGGGGAAGGGGGTGGGATTGAGGGAGTTTTGTGAACAGCTGATGCTGACAACGAGGATTTGGGTCCGAGCTTATAGAAGATACGTAAGAGAGGAGAGGAGAGGAGAGGAGAGAATAGTAACTGTGCATAGGGGAAAGAGCGATACAACTATGTGAGCAGCAGAAAGATGTTCGACCTACATCATAGGGAAAGCTGGCGATGTTGAACAAAGTAGTGATCGTTTGTAGCGAGCCGGATGTCCGACAAGAGGTCAGTCCATACGCGCGCCATTCGATTGTTGGAGCCCGAGGAGTAGTGTAATGATACAAGATCGGAATCTTGCAGATACAATATATCTATTGAAGCGTGAGTGTAATAGCCTTACCATTGGCTTCACCACTCTTGATCATAGACTCGAGCTGTAGGTCAGGTCAGTAAGAAAAGCCTGAACGTTAAAACGTGGAGGCGATATCTTACCACTTCCAAATCTGCCAGAGCTTCCTCGGGAGATTGCAGAGGGTCGGCCTTGCCTCTTGAGATGCTCTCACCCCAAGCCTTGAGCTCTTGTCGCACACCGTTCTTGTCTTCCGGGAATTCTTTTGTAATCTCATTGTCTCCCTTCTTGACAATGGTCTTGTCGAAGCCGACGTCAACAGTACCATCCTGACAAGCGACAATATACTCGGCGCCGGAGAAAGTGGTACCGAAGCTGACGCTGAATGTACCAGAGCGACCGTTCGTGAGCTTGACAGTAGCGTTAATAGTGTCGATGGGAGGGAGATGAGGTTGCAGTTGAGCAGTGAAGGCAGCGACTTGCGACATTCTCGCTTCCTCTCCCAGCAGCTGTCTCATGGCGGCGATGAAGTGTACGCCTCCGTCGAGCAGGAAGCCTCCCTGTAGTCATTGTTCAGAATTTCCCATCTCTGGGTGTGATTTGGAAGAGACACTCACTTGGTATTCAGGAGTCTTGCGCCATTCGGTCTCGTAATACTTTGCTCCAGGCTTGACATTAGCGTGCATACGAAGACGGAAGCCTAGAATATCGCCCAGCTCTTTGACCTGCTCAGCACCATACTGGAAGCGACCAAGGTAGCGGAAGTTTTCAGCTACAGCCCAAATGACCTTCTTGGTATCAATGTTCTCGTGGTACCAGTTGATCAGCTCATGAGCAGTCTTCAAATCTTTTGCGACAGGCTTCTCGGAGAGCACATGCTTGCCAGCTGACAAGGCCTTCTTGATGAAGTCGGGCTGAGCGAGGATGGGCAGAGCAATGACTACGGCCTCGACGTCTGAGCGTTCTAGGAGTTTGGCGTATGACTTGTCTGAGCCGGCGTCCTCGGCGTAGAGGTCTGGTGTGGATGATTCAACTTCCTTGGAGAGCTTCTGGGCCGATGCGAGACTACGAGAGTAGATGGCCTTGAGCGAGAATTGATCTCCATTGGCTTTGATACCGGGCTGTGGTCATACATTAGACGTAGATTGCTAGAGAAGAGGAGACAAGCATACGAGATGTGCCTCTTGGACAAATATGCCTGTTCACATGGAGCTTGTTCTCAGCTGGTGGTCGTGCCTGCAGTTTGTCGTACTAGCCTACCGCTACCAATGACTGCGATACCGATCGTCATGTTGTGGCGTTTGTCTGATTCTCTTGAAGCTATCTGTCACTTGCTCAGAAAGTTTCCAGCTCCTGTTGAATGTGCTGAAGCCTGTTTCTATTTACACTGCGTCACCTTGAGCCCCACCCTGCCCCGCGTTTGAGGCTCCGCCCCGCTTCGGCTTGCCTTTGTTTAGCCTGTACATCTGTCTACTCGAAATACTGTCTTTAGCCTGTTAAAAGGTAGGAGAGATGGAAGACATCCTGGAGATCAGGGCTATCGATGGAAAAAGAGGAAGCGTGAGCGTGATCGTAGTCTAAGAATGGCGTACTGGTTTTGTGTAGTATAGGTGCAATCGTCTAGTTAGCCTCTACTACTCGGGGTATATGCATAGTCATATGGTCCCCTATTTTCCCCCATTGCCTTCTGCGGCAATGCCGAGCTTACTGAGGTCAATCGCCAGAGGATCTGACTCTTCTGTCGATTCAGTGGGTCCGCTGTAGCCGGCCGGAGGAAGAGCCCATTCAGGCAGTTCAGTCTCATATGACCATCTGCCATCGCCAGCGGCATATTTCCTTGCATGCAGGTAGATACCAAGTTCATGCGGTCCGGGATCACTGTATAGCTCTGTTCCGCAAAGGTCGCAAACCTCGCCACTGAGTTTCTCTCCCTTGGTCTTGTTGTAACGTTCAAGCATCTCGTCATGGTAGGCGATAGCATCAGCCACTTCGTCCTTACCCATGCGTGAGAGACGTGACATGATGTCCTCGTCATTATCGGCCTTGGACTCACCCTTGCCCAGGTTGAAGCCCCAGACGCGTTGGTTTGCGTAGATGGGATCGTTCAAGATGGGATGGCCTAGGTATTGCAGATGCACACGCAGTTGATGTGTGCGCCCGGTCAGAGGTCGGCAGCGTACAATCGAATATCCCTCCTTTTGCTTCCACTCCATTCCTGGGATTTCTTCTCCCTTCTCAGCTTCCGCGTCCCCAGCCTCGGGAGGGTAGTATGCCAATCTCTTGAACACCGTTCTGGCATCCTTGCCGTCGGCACGAACGCGATTCAGACCGAGTTTGGGACTGATTTGCATAATGGGTTGCTCGCAGACGATCTCTCCTTCTGGAAACTCTCCCTTGACACGAGCGACGTATTCTTTCTTGACAGTGCGGGCCATGATCTGCTCAGTGAGCTCGTCGGCGGCCTTGCGGTGTTTGGCGATGAACATGACGCCGCTGGTCAGACGGTCGAGACGATTACAGGGCATAGGGTTGAATCCATGACCGCGTTCGGCGCGCATGACTTCTGTCACACTGTTGTAGTTGTAGCGGCCCGAGGGATGTACAGGAATGCCTGCAGGCTTGTTGATAACAATCATATCCTCGTCTTCATGGACGATGCCAATGTTCTGCTGGGTGACGGGCGGTTCGTGGCGGTGAAGGGTATGTGAAACAAGGTCGCCATTCTTGACTTTATGGTCGGCACCAGTCGCAGGCTTACCGTTAATAAGCACAGCACCCGTCTTGACAGCGTTGGTGTAGTACTCGACGGGTCGATCGCGAAACTCGTCGGCAAAAATCTCTAGAATCTCGCGTCCTCGCCATCGCTGCTTGCACCAAGTGTTGTATGTGAAGTGATACGGCGCAACTCGTCGCAGACCCCCCTCGAGGTAATACGGCCGAGGCCACGGGTCGCAGGGTGTGATGATGACGTCCGGAGGTTCTTCCATCGTGTTCGCTTTCGGCGCAGGTTTGACGCCTTTCTCGACCGTCGTCAAGGCCATGGTTGTCGGCAGTTTTCCGCGCTTCGCCAGGAACGCTAGCACTCGGGGAGAGGGAGCCACTTCTACTTCGGCGATATGTTCGCTATTTGTTCCTACTGCTTGCTGCTCAGTGGATCCGGAAGATGTTGGTGGTTTTAACCCTGATTTGTTTGTCGGCGTCAAAGAAAAAAGTATTGTCCCGCATTAAACTTGATCAGCGCTGGACCAGCCACCTCGCGTCGACCTGCTTGGCTTGGCCTAGCCTTTCGACTATCTTATCGCCCTGTACTTGAGTACAACTATTCCGACCCGATCCTCCTCTTCCATCTCCCCATCCCCAAGATGCCTGTCGAAATCTCTCGCATGGTCGAAGGCGACATAGACGGCGCCGTTGACTGCATACAAAAGGCCTTCGCAGAAGATCCATATTTCGCTTGGGTGTTTCCTGAAAACGTAAGGATTTATACATCCATCTATTCACAATTCTAATTACAAGACGCTCTCGTCTGACTCTGTTTGTCTCTTCTAACACAATCTGTCATAAAGTTTTCTCCGGTGAGAAACCGCGTCTCGCTGGGCATTCGTTGCAGATGGGGTCTTGAGCACGCTCTGTTTTACGTAGCCAAAGACCCTTCTTCCTCTACGCCTGCTCTTGTCCTCGGTGTAGCTTGTTGGCTGTCTCCCACAAGTCTTTCTGCTCCACAGTCTTGGAAAAGTTGGCTTGGTGATTGGTCGTTGTGGTTCAACCAGCTCTGGATGAATTCCGTCTACGGCAGCGGTGGACTAAACAGACGCCGCTATTATATTTGGTTTGTGAGCGGAATGTATCAATATTGCGCTGGCTCTAATCGTATCTCCAGGAAAGCCGCGCAGAGTGACGCCCAGCATCAACTCTGGACAGATGATCAGGGATACTACTTCTGCAACATTGTGACGGTTCTGCCAGAAGCGCAAGGTATGGGTATAGGAAAAGAACTTTTCGGAGTCGTGATGCGTCAAGCAGATGCTGAGGGGCGGAAGTGTTATCTCGAAAGTTCGAGAGCAGAGCCTAACATGGCTATATATCAGAAGATGGGCTTCGAGTTGGCCAAGGAGATGAAGTGCGATGATCAAGGAGAGGCCATCACTCTGTACTGTATGATGAGAGATCCGCGGCCAAATTGAATGACCTCTGGCGGGAAAGGAGTGTATTAATGTTGTGAGTAGTTGGAACGTTCAGTCGTCAAAGGAGTGTCTGGGGTTGGTCTGAGTCAAGGAGCGTCAATGCCGTCGAGGTATTTGTGTTTGTTCAGCCGCGGAAGACTGACTTCCACGGCGCTGATGACTTGGACTTTGATGGTACTCTCGGAGGGAGATAGCCAGTACCACCAGTCTCCAAGAGCTCTTGCGCTTTTCCAGGTACTCCACCCGTCCTGGGCACCGGCTGTGTTGTAGGCAGTCCAGGCGAAAGGCTATCTTCTTGGATAGATGTTAGCTGGTAGTCGTTACCAAATCCAACAGGCTTGTAATTAGGGACGAGTGATCCATTTGACGTCCTCTTTCTCTCGATATTCAAGCGAGGTGTTGATGGTGCTTCAGAGTTTGTCCAACTCCAGCGAGTCTGTCTGTGTGTCGATGAATTGGGTGATGTAGGCTCGCTCCCAACACTTCGTACGGAGATGCTTGGTACGTTTGAAGCTTGTGACTTTTTGGTTCCGGAACGCTTGAGGAACCTCTTGTCTGAACTCTTCAGGTATGCCATGTGTGGCTCCATGATCATGCTAGGAGGCTTGTCGCTCATCTGTGCTCCTGGTTGGGTGACCGGTCCAGGAAGACCAGGGAGGTTCTTGGTCTTGGTCTTGCTCCTGAGCGATATTGGGTAACGTGACGATCTTACTGAGTATCTCTGTTCGTAGTAGATAGGATACTCTTGAGGACGAGCCATGTAAGGATTGGCATGACCGCGAGGGCGGAGTTTGAGAACATCGATCAGTGCAGCACCCCTTCGCATTCGCCGTATTACATATAAGATAAAGAAGAACAACAACACTCCTCCTATTTGTCGTTAGGGCTTGGATCATCTGATTATCGCATAAAGTTGCGTACCTATTGAACAGGTTATGATCACCAAGAGTCTAGAGCCTTTTGGCAGGTCACTTTCCTGTGCAGAGGATGAGCTCTCCCCTGCCACAGAAAACGAAGTCGAGCCAGAGTTGTCCATAGCGATGTATCGTGCACAGTGGGTAAATCGATCCAGAAAAATATAGCTTCTTCCAAAACAGTGCTGATCAATTGTCGAAATTGTTGATAGAGCAATGACAGCCGGCCGTCTGAAACTGTTGGAACGGCAAAAGGTATATGTCGAACGAAGGTGATGATTCTGACCAGCAGAAGGAAGTATTACCGTACCTAGATCGAGGATAGGGAAGAAGGGAAACAACAAAGGGGAGGAAATCCCACGAGGATTGCGAGGCCTCATGATACTGATATAGCAACTGGGGTAATAAGGCTGCTCTCGTTTCAACTCAATAATCGACTACCATTGTTAATCTGGGGCTTTCGATCCTGCATGTCGGCCTTCGATGATCAGTGTCTTGCGCAAGGTCCGCACATAGATCCGACGGGGACACCGTGCTTCTGTCATGAATAAGAATCTGATCGATTTCGAGACAGTTTTGCTTTAGATGTGACCAAAGTCGGGTTGTTTGGCATTGACGGCGTCGTGCAAAAATCGTCGTGCGGGTCGAGTATGGTGAAACACGCTTCCGACGCTTTGAAGCCTGTGCGGCAACCATCACGACGGAGCAGTTCCTTCGTCGAAACGTGATGCGACGATGTCTTCCAGCCGCGGGTGACCTGCAGTAGTCATGTTGATCATGGGTCAGACACGGCAAAGTTTTAAGCATATCCTTGATGTGCAAGAGCGCACTGAAGAAGAATCGTTCAGTCTGGGCTCTGTCGGTTGGTATACCATCCTCCAATAGAGATCAACCTCGAGAGTGAGTAGATGAAACTCAGCCGTGGTCCTCCGTGAATAAGCTCTACAGGATGAGTTGGTTGTCGTTCCACTCTATCAAAGCTAGAATATTAGAATGGACGACGGCAGTTGTGACTTCTCTCATGGTGGAGCGTACTGCACGATTGAGATGAGTCTGTTCAAGAGTCCATACTATTCTTACCTGGTTCCTGACTCGGAGGAGGATGAAGTAATCTCCCGAAGCGCACACGGCTAACCGCCGACGAGGTGCGCTTTTTGCAGGAAAGAGAGAGGTGGTGATCCATGTGGATAGAGACCCTGAGGTTCCAGCTACATCCGCAACAGCAAATTACGGCGCCAATGTGGATGTCTTCGGAACACAAAGTCGCAAGCATGGCGGCTTATTCAATAGAGTGTGCCGTAAGACATTCATCTCTGCTCGAACACAGGCCATGGCTCCGAGATGCAACAATCATGTGATGAGAAGTACTCGACGGCAATGGTTGTGGATTGGCGGGCGCGGTTACCAGCATCCACTTTAAGAACAAGGCTGTGTAGCTAGACACCGCCACAGGGCTGCGCCGACGGATATACGGTATGCTCTGCCTCCAAAAAACTGCGCATGTTCAACTTTGGACGAATACCATCTTGCTCAGGCTGAGTCCATGTTGCTGACGTGCATCATACAGCGGATTTTGCAGCGCAAAAGACTCGTATACGCCATCGTATTCACGTGTCTCTGCCACGTCATGTGCCAAGGGCGTGTGGGCGACACTTCCGAGCTACCCATCTGACCTCATCCCATGTATATATATGTACACTCTGCTTAATACACACCGACAATTTTTCTTCGCACTCACCTAGACCTCGACTCACATCACACCGAACACAACATGTCAGACCCTTACGGATACCAGAACCAAAACCAGAACCAGGGCCAATACGGTGGCTACCAGGCCCCGCAGCAAGGATATGGAGGCTACCAGCAAAGCCCTCCTGCACCCCAGTACGGTGACCAACAGCAGTATGGCGGCCAGCAGCAGTATGGCAGCACCCCTCAATATGGCGACAACCAGTACAACCAACAATACGGCGCTCCAGCCCACGGTGGATTCCAGCACGGCCAGCAAGGCGGAGCTCAGTACGGTGGACCTGCCCCGCCGCAACAGCAAGCATAGTCAGTAATCCTTCGTCTCAGTTAGACGATGTCTTGCGTAGGTACAGTAAGCTAACCTTCAAGTAGCGGCCAATACCCTCCACAAGACCCATCTCACCAGTTCCCTCAACAAGGGGCCTACAACCAGAATGCCGCTCCTCAGGACCCCAACAACCCCTACGCTCATCAACAGAACCAGTATGGCCCCACCGATCCTGCTGCCGGCCAAGAGGGCGATCGTGGTCTAATGGGAGCGGTAACTGGCGGACTCGGCGGTGGTCTGCTCGGACACAAGGCTGGTCACGGCATCATTGGCACCATTGCCGGTGCATTCTTGGGCAGTAAAGTAAGTGGATCAAGATCAAGTTGAACCAACAGCAGAACAACACTGACTGTGACCTTTCAGGCCGAGGACAAGTACAAGGAGAGCCACAACCAACAGCAATACGGTGGTCACAACAACAAGTGGTAGTACCATCTGTCCAACTAGTGCAGAATTCGATAATCCTAATGATGGCTTTTTGGAGTTTTATGGCTGGAGGAAATACGCCATGTGGGGGATCTGCTTGCGAATGTTCAAACTCGGCCGAGTATGAATGATGGTCATTGCGGCAGCACTTTGTCCTTGTATTGATCATCATCCTTTTGACGACTCAAGCGATATGAGATACACTTCCTACTATGATTCAACGTCTTTACTTGGAACACCTTGAGAACAGCGTGAGCTGCAGAATGGTCAGGGTGTGAGCGGGAAGATCAACACACTTGACTTTTTCTGGCGACACATGACAACTCCACTTCCTAAAACGCTAGACTGATGCTCAAGTGAGGTACTAAGGTCTACTGTTTCGAGAATCGACCAGGACAGCAGGCCCCTCTTTTTGAATGTCGAATCAACAGTTATTCGGAGCCCCATGTCCCTGATCTGCTGCTGTGAACCACTTGTGGAGTGAGGTCCGGCTCAAGAAGCGAGTGCCTGCATATTCGAATCCAGTAGTCGCAACTGCCGATTGAGGTAATTTGGAATTGGATCGTAAGCTGATCAAGTCGGAAGATGTCGTTGCCGTGGAAGAAGAAGGTGCATGTTACATCGTGGATCGACAAATGTTTCAACGTAATCACATGATACCGTGTCTTCTCCGACGCGTCCTTTGCTGATTGACAGAATCCATCCATTTCTCGATCCCAAACCAAAGTGACAACCAAGATGTGACATGAACAACAATCACAGGTGGCAGGCCGCGCCTGTCCACAATGCAAAATATTTCTTCGCTTCGCCCACCTACAACAAATGGGTGAAGCTGACCGCCGCCGACGTCCACGCTCTGCGCGAAGTAAAGGGCTTTGAAGGTGAGCACTACTCCCTGCTCCTTCACGACTACTAGGTAGTATGCGCAAAGACTCACCACATCCCTCAAAAACACAGGTCAAAATGTCTACTTCCACCACAACCATCCCATCCGCTTTGTCTACCTCGTCGCCCCCATTGTCGCCATCCAAGAAATCCCAAACACAAAGTTCCTCCTCTTGACTCTCGATGACAGCAGTGGCGCCTGCATAGACGTAAGAATTGAACGCAAAGACCCTACGAAGGTGGAGGCCGGCACTTCAAACACAGTCGTGGAAAACCTGAACATCACCACTGCATTTGGCTATGACTCTGAGATTCGGGTTGATGGTCAGGTCGTGGATGTCGCGACTGTGATGAAGGTGAAGTGCACGATTGGGAGATTTAGGGGCAGCAAGCAGTTGGAGTTGAAGAGATGTAACGTCATCAAGGATACGAGCGAGGAGACTGCGGCGTGGGAGAGTATGGCGGAGTTCAAGAGGGACGTGCTTGGGAAGCCTTGGGTTCTGAGTGCTGCAGACCGAGTCGATCTGGATGTTCAGCTGCAAGAGGAGGCCATGCGGGAGCAGGAAGAAGAACGTCGAGAAAGACGGACTCAGCGTGCGCTCCAAAAACGTGAAGAGCATCGAGCGGAGAAGAGAAAGGCCAGGGAAGAAGAAAAAGAGAAGAGGCGACTCGCTGCTGAAAAGAAGTTCAACCGGGGTGCTCTGATATGATGCGGCTGAATTATACATTCTAAACGATTCATGAGAACGAAACGCCTTGCTAAACCTGCAGTTGAAAAAGACAAATGAGAATCTGGGACCATCACGATTAATCGTCATCCTCCTCTCTTGACTTCTTGCGTCTCTTGCCCTCGTCATCTTCGTCGTCCTTGTCCATCTGCTTCTTTCTGCGCTCCTGACGCAGTGCCTTGGCTACCTTTTCGTCTCCTGCTTCCTTGGCTTCGTCCCAATCGACATCATACTCTTCAGCAACCATCTTAATCTCTCTTCTCAGACGATTGCCTTCCTCGACGAGACCATCCCACTTGGATACATCGAAGCCCTTGGCCTGATACAGCTTGTCCTGTCTCTTGCTGACGGTAAAGTTCATGGCGGAACGGTAGCTGACCTCACGGTTGTGGTACAGGAACCACATGTAACCTCCAATCAAGGTAGACAGACCGACGAGGTAAGTGACAGGCTCCATGACATCCCATCCAAGCTCTGTCTGGAAAGTGAGGACGTAAACACTACCCCACCAACCGACCAAGATGGCGAAACCTCCCTGAGCCACGCGCTGAGCACTTCTGTGGGCCAACTTGTCGCACTCAGTTTTGATATCTGCCAGCGACGAGATTTGCTTGGCTGTCTTTCGAAGACGCATGCGCAGGTAGTATGTGCGGTCGTTGAATGAAGGTACGGCAACGTAGATGGGCTCAGGAGCTCCCTCAATGTCGACACTGAACTCTTTACCACGAGCGGCATCTCTGATGAAGTCGCCAATCTCTGTGCTTGGTGACCAGCGAACGAAGTCGGTGTGCTCTGGGTCGGGCTGTTGGCTATCGTTGATGGGCTTCTCCTCGACTTGTCCCGACTCGTTGAGCTTGCCTGTACGATGTGTCTTGCCGTCAATCTTGAGAGAATCAACGCTGTCGAAGTTGTAGTCCTCTGACTCATCATCCGGATCGTGTTTCTTGTCAGGGTCGATGGCCTCTTCTCCTAGGTCTTGTGCACGGAAGTGAACAGATGGGATCTTATCGCCCCCGCTCTCGTTCTTTATGACGGGTAGTTCGGACTGAATCAGACGTTCGAGATAGCTGAGTGGTTGTTGTGGATGTACGAGAAGGGCTAGAGGTTCGACGTTCTTGCGGTCCTTGTTTGCGTCTCTGGTGGTCAGGGGGAGGATGAGCTTGAGCATGCGAGAAGGTGTAGTCAACAGCTTGCCTGTACATCATGTTAGCGTGGATTATCCATGTGTGAAGCGTATATATTACCTTTGACCATGGCACCAGCAGATCTCAATCTGGCGACAGGAGGCTTGTCACTGCCTTCATGCATCCAGGGTGACCTCATCTGGCTCTGTTTGCTGTGCTCAACCACTCTCTCATAGTGATCCTTCTCTTCCTTGCCGACATCTTGACTGAGGTTCGCTGCTGGCTGGCCTTGCGACGTCCTGTTCTCAGCGGTAATGCCCTTCTTCTGTTCCTTCAATCCAAGTCGCGTGCTCTGGCCGAAACTCCTCGTACATTGATGGCTGAGTCGCGTCGTTGAAGCCCGACACGTGCTACTCCGTCCGGCATATGCCAGAACCTTCAGTATTGATGGCTCCATTACTGTGTGTGATCCGAACGCTATCGACTCAGCATATTATGCTCTTGCAAAGGTGTGTGAATGCAGGGCTCTGTTTCCAAGATTGTTGATGCCGTGATGTGTGATGATGTCACAGCCTTCTCCCCATTCACCTTTGTTTTGCACAGCCACAGCCATTGTCGTGTGCCAAATCCACGACAAGATATCAATCATCTTGGCTCTCTGGACTGCTCTTTCATCGCGCAGTTGTATCGAGTCTTCTATCATGGCAGCTTGTTATGACCTCAACAGTCGGAGCATGGGGTCCTGGGAACACGACTCTCAGCTCAAGCTTTAACCAGCGAGAAGTGGTCACTTCCCCGAGCATACACGACATAATCCGTACCGGACCCAACATACTCGTAAAGGCACCACAGCGATAAATTGAAGGTCTCAGCGTTGTCGAGAGGCGACCAGACCTCATATAGACTGATATTTACACAGTTCACTAGGATTCAACATGAACGAATGTGCAACCTCACTGCTCTTAATGATCAACTCTCCTAGTCATCTCATAGGCAAAGGTATTCAAGGGTACGTACATTCGGCTCTAACGTTTCACAGTTCGTCTCCTTTGCTTTGCTCGTGCCTGTGATTCGAGTTTCGGGTATTGTGTACAGCGATCATGCTCGAACAGTTCATTAATCAACTTTTGTCGAGAAGTCTATCGCTCCATCGGCCGAATTTTGGATCGATATAGAACAACGGTTCGTATGCTAATCATTCGAATCCTCTTCTCCACTTAGACACTGCGAAACACAGCCTGCTGAGGTACGTAGACCATAAGCGAGTCAGTCATAAATGGTGGTAGGATGCAGCCACTTGTCACAGATCCCCCTGAATATGAGCCATCGAAGTTCTGCACTTAGGGCTTCTATCCTCGCAGCTCTGGGCTTGCGGGATTCGTGTATATGCTGTAAGTTCCTTGACTTTAAACCCTAAGGGCTAAGCACATGATTTAAGCTCACTACATCTTAAATCCCTCGAGACGTTGAATCCTACAATGTACGTGCCGGTAAGTTACCTACACCTTTCTACGACTAATTTGCTATTTGGCGGAGCAGCCTTTCCCTCGCGTTAACACATGATCAAGTCGTATAATGGCGGTAGAAATGGACAGCATATCATCTTTTGGTACCGCTTCTTAAGTAAACCAGGCAAAAGGGGCAAGCGCCGCTATCAAATCCACATTGCTAACGAGACGACACGTTGGCTCCAAATAACTGGCAGAGTTGGCAATAATGTCACAATCGCCATTTTTCGAAGCCTTAATGACTAAGGCCAAGTACCTCCCACTAGTTCCTACCGAAGTGGAAAGGGAAGCCGAATTTGTCAAGCTCGACTTCCCAAGTGGACGAATGTCAAGGAGAATGTTGCCACGCCTCAAGGAACTCAGCAGGACCTCACTTGATGCAAATATTGCTTTGGCAACTGTGAAGAAGACTTAGGTAAATTCTCGACAGTACCTATGCGCCATCGGTAACTGTTGTAATAACTCAGGCAGAAGGACTACGGGCGCTCCTTGCAACAAGGTCGACGGCCAGGAAGGCTCTGGCAAATCCTCCACAGTACCCTTGCAACATAGCCAGCTTCCGAGAAGATATTGCAAAGGAGTACGGGCGCTCCTAGCTCTCGGCAAAGATCAGAAACCCCATATGCCCGCTTTGCAGCATAGCTAGCTCTCGATAAACCCAAATGAAAGGACTACGAACGTCCCTTACAACACGGCTGACTCTCGGCAAAGACCAAAAAGCCCAAATGTCACCTTCGCAATATATATAGCTTCCAAGAAAGTCAAACGCAAGGACTGCGGACGCTCCTCGCAACAAGGTCAACTGTCAGGAAGGCTCAGACAAAATTCTCTATACTAATGCTGTAACATAGCTAGCTCTCGAGAAATTAGACGAAAGAAGTATGAGCACACCTCGCGACGCGGCTGGCTTTGGGCAAAGATCAGAAAACGGATGCCCCCTTTGCAACATAGCTGGCTCTCGAAAAAATCAGACGGAGAGGTAGATTCTGGGCAACTTGAGTACTGAAATTGAATCCTCAGAGATGTTGATTGGAAGCCCTTGAGATGCAGCTCGCGCGCAGATGCAGGTGAATGCCGCATCCCCCATTGCCTCCAGGGTGGTGCGCCAAAACCACAATGACATTGTCAGACGCTTCAATTACCACAAGAAGGTCGCCGACGGACGTATTAAGGTGCTCGAGTCATCCAGCTGGAGACTTTGTGGCGGCTATCACAGAGAAGCATATATGGAGGAAGATCTCCCTCGCAACCTCAAGGATGACGAGTCTCCTTCGGCTGCAACCTCAGTCGGCAATTCGGATCATGCTGTCCTCTCAGGCCACAATCTCGAGGAAGATATGGTTAACAGGAGAGAAAACCTGTGGGGGAACTATGCAAGGCAAGTAGACAGCTTCCTCCAATATCAACGATCGTCATTTGCGCCTGCTGTCGAAAGGCAAGGTTATTTTGCCAAAGGCAGAAGCTGTCCTTGGAGGACCGGGGCGAGAGGCCTTAGTCGATGAGGACGATGTCTTACGAGGCTCTTCGGCAGGAAGTCGTGATTCCGATCTGGCTCCCACCACGCTCGACTTGGACCTGGAAAACATCTTGCATTTACACAGCTACATATGCATTAGAGGGCTCGACTCATGGAGAAGTAGATTTAGAATCTCCAAGGATGGCGCTCAGAGATACAAGAGAGCTGTCGAAATGCACAGTCAAATTCGATTTGCCCGAGATTGTCCTCGGAGAACATCGAATGGCTGCCCTCCGACAACCCTCGATCTGAATCTGAAAATTATCCTGCATTTCCACAGCGACATATGTGTGAGAGACATCTACGCACGGAGACTTCACCTCAGTGTTCGGCCAGGCACATAGAAGGAAGACAGCAAAATCCGTTTGGTAACTTGTACCGCAATTTAAGTTTATATACTGTCTTCTCTATGCTCGACTATAGAAGTAAAATATGTACAAGGAAATTTGGTGGAATAAAGGCTTCTCTCGTCAGGTCACAATCTAGCAGTAGCTCTGATCGAGGGTGTTGGAAACAACACCAGCATCAGCAAGACCCTCCCATGACCAGTAGTCCTGGAGCTTGCCCTCACCATCAACAGTGTCTCTGGTGTTCAACATCTTGCCGTTCCAGAAAGCACCACCGGAAGCGTACTTCTGGTAAGCGTAGACCTGGGTGTCGTAGAGAGTCTTTCTGTTGTCGATAGTGTTGTTGTAAAGAGTTTGGAGGGACCACTCGCCAATGAAGACAGGGAACTTGCCGTCACCCTGTCCGATATATTTTGCTTGTCCACATACCGCGGCGGGAACATACTGAGAGTAAGCACCACTGGCAGCAAAAAAGTAAATGTGCGAATCGATGACCAGGTTAGTTCCAGCGGCGTAGAAGGGTGACCAGAACTGCTCGCTGAAGAAGCTGTCCTGGAGCATAAGAGGGATTCTCTTGTCGACCTTAGCGATGCGAGAGAAGACTCCGTTGATGTAGGTGTTGATCCAGTTGACACCGTCGTTGGTAAGTCCAGCAGGGGTAGCGAAGCCAGCAAAGTTGTCACTAGCCTCGTTGATAGGAGCAATGGTGAAAGCGTTCTGACGACCAGATGTCTTGATGAAGGTCAGGATAGAGTCAATAGCCTTGAAACTGTAGTCGAGGTTGGTGCTGTTTTGGAACCAAGCATCGTGGCCGAAGGCTTCACCAATACTCAAAGTGTTCACACCGCCAGGGAGCGAGTGAAGGCCAATGATGACGTGCATGTTACACTTGTCGATGGCATAGTTGGTCAGGGCTCTGAGGTAAGCCTGCTGGTTACCAGAGTAAAGCTGACTACCAGGGACCTTAGTCCAGGCAGCATAAGTGGTCGGGATGCGGAGCGTGTTAATGTTCTTAGCGCACATCTTATCGATGTCGGCAGTGGTGAAGAAGGAAGCGTAGCGTGCCTCGAGCTTGGGTCCGCAGACTGCAAAGCCTACGTTCTGGCACCAAGTCCATTCATCAGGGAATGATCCCACGTTGGCAGCCCACCATTCAGTATCCTATATAATCTTAGTAAGGTGTTTCAGAGCAGTCAGATGGGTGAGAAATACGTAATTCTCCTCAATCTCTAGCCAGGCACCTAGGTTGACACCGTTGGCCTTGTAGGTAGACCAGTTGATATACTGTTTTCCAGGCTTCGACCAGATGCAGTTTTGGGTAAAACGCTTGGCAGCAACCTCGATAGCCTGGACAGTCAGAGCGACCGAGCTGATGATCTGACCATGCTGGTTGGCGTTGGTCTGAAGAGTGGTTCCGAGTTTAGCGACCTGTTGGGCCAGACTTCCGGTGATGGTGGAGGTCACGGTGGTGAATACATTGTTTCCGAGACTGAGAAGGTCTCCGATCAAGCTGGGAGTAGGGGCAGCAAGGACTGCAGAGCCAGAGACGGCGAGGAGAAGGGTAGAAGGTTTCATGTTGTAGCGAAAGTGGTTGGTAGAGTGGTATACCGGTAAAGAGAGGATGATGAGATGAGATGATGAGATCGATTTTGGACGTCGAACCAGGCGATATATATATTAAAGCACTCAAGATACAGAGAGCGACTTACCTTGCGATCATCGAACTAGATATTTTCCTACCTGAACATATTGAGGTGTTTACTTAGGGCAGGAGAGCCTGACAGAAGGGCGTAGCAAGCCCATACCGCTGAACATTCATCTCTAAGGACGAATGCAAGACTCAATTTAGGGCAGCGAAGCTACATTACTGATTTCTGCGAGAGCGCCACGTTCTAGAGAGCGGTAGCGAGAAGTTGTAAAAGTATATCAAATGGTGATGCCGTTGCCAATGCTTCCAGAATCGGCTGAAAGCTTCCAGCCTCGGTTCACCCATGCTCGCCCGAGTTTAGCCAATTCCGGGGAAGTTGTTGACAAACTGCTTGAGACATTCTGACTGCCTCGTGGGATATGTGACTGTGCGATTTTACAAAACTTGCCTCTCACTCAAAAAGCATCAGCTTGAAGTTAGCGGTAGCGAGCGATGCCTCGCGATCGTCTACTCCAGTACCATGCGAGTGCCGCGAAGTGTTGCAGGACGGTATAACACCAGCATTGGTGCATTTGCAAGCCTCAGCGTCTAGACAAAGTCTATACAAGCCCGCGGCAACTACTAGGGTGCCAGCCCTGCCAGAAGCCGGATGGCATGTCAAAGCATCGGACCGCTCGCACATCCCGCGAACAGAGGGCTTGTTCTTATGACGCAATTGCAAGCGCTTTGCAAACAAGGAGGACTTCGGCAGAGACGATGAGGAGAGGCCTCCCCGTGTGCAAAAGACTGTCAAACTTGTAGCTGTCCCAAGGCACGAACATCTTCAGATCTGGAGCGTTTGCACCGAGATACATCTTCTCAACGACTCCCTGTATTAGGTATGTCCATACGAAACATAACTATGCCTTTCTACAGTTCGTCGTTGCCCCGCTTTGATCATTGTGGAAAGAGGATGTGGCAATATTCTGCACACGGGGAGGGTGGACTCTGTTGAGGCGATCGAGATACTACCCATACTGCGGGGAGCCAGGCCGATCTCGGACCGAGCAGTCATGGCAGAACATAAATCGCTATGCCATCTACACGCTCGTACAAACACTACTGGAGTGTCTTGATCAGCAAAAACGGTAGTATCTTGATATTGGTAGCAGCAATCATGACCACAAGGTGCCACTCTATCACCACATCCAGCCTTGGATGGTTTTGCTCTATGTGGATGTTTCTGGAGAGCACCACGCATAGGTATGATGACGACATTGTCGTCAACATGTAAGCTGCTCTCAACTTCTACACAGCAACCACCTACCTCAAGGCTTCCTTTCTGTACTACATCCTCAAGTAAAATTCATATCATCATGTCTCCAATCCGCATCGGTATCATCGGTCTTTCCACCAACTCCGAGGGCACCAGCTGGGCCAGCGCTGCCCATCTGCCTTATCTCTTGTCAGAGCAGGGTAAAGCCCACTACGAGATCAAGGCTCTGTGCAACTCATCTGTCGAGAGCGCAAAGAAGTCTATTGAGCACTACAAAATCCCTGGAGATGTCAAGGCTTACGACTCCGCAAAGGACTTGGCCGACGACAAGGACATCGACCTCGTTGTATGCGTCGTTGGTGTCGAGAGACACTACGAGTTGCTAAAGCCCGCGGTTGAGGCCGGCAAGAACATCTACACCGAATTGCCTCTTGCTTCCAACATGGATCAGATCAGAGAGTTGGTCTCATTGTCTGAGAAGAAGGGTATCAAGACCATGTTTGGTTCTCAAGGTCAGGCAGCTCCTGTTGTCAAGGTTCTTCAGAAGGTCATTGCCGATGGCAAGATTGGCAAAGTTTTGAGCACTTCGCTTAGCGGTTGCACTGGCATCGCTGGAGGTGCAGCTATCCCCACTGGCTACAAGTACATTGTCCAGAGAAAGGCAGGTGGTAACCATGCCACAATCTTCTTCTTGCACAGTAAGCCAGACGTAGCCATTGTATTTTCGAGAAGATCTAACACAGACAGGCTTCAACTGCTTGCTCGAGATCTTCGGCGAGCTCGAGTCATTCGACAACATCATGGGTATCGAGCGACCTCACATCAACCTTATCGACATCAAGAACCAGGGCAAGGTCGTTGACAGTATTACTAAGGACACACCCGACAACATCTCACTTCACGGCCGCTTCAAGTCCGGTGCTCTCTTGAGCTACGAACTTCGCGCTGCCGCTCCCTTCCCTGGTGAGGCTGGTGTCAGATGGACCATCAACGGAGAGAAGGGCGAGATTCTGGTCACCTGCCCTTCTGCCATGTTCGACATCAACCACGAGGGTGTCAAGATTCAGCTCCACGAGTTGAGCAAGGACAGCGCAGAGGACATCGAGCTGCCTTCTGACAACCTATCTGATCTCAAGCACCCTTCGCAAAACGTCGGTAGACTCTACGAGGCATATGCCAAGGGAGACACCAAGTCCTACTGTGACTGGAAGCTGGCACTCAAGCGTCATGAGTTGATTGAGGAGATGTTCCAGAGAGGCGATGGAAGCAGGCCTTATGGAGAGAAGGCCACATATGTTTCTAAGAACGGCTCGTCGAGCGGCACATCAGGCAGTAGCATTCAGGACAGCACCGCTGAGGTTGACGCTGATGCCCAAGGTACCATCTTTGCCGACCGAGAGGTCAAGCCTCGCGAGATCACTCGTGAAGCTGGATCTGGAAAGGCTCAGACTAGCGTCGACGCCCTTGAAGCTGAAGGCTTTGGTGCCTCTTCTGGTCCCAACGACCTGAGCAGTAACGGAGGAAACCGCGATCTGGCATCATAGGAGGATGAATCAATATGTTATAGCACACGAGCATGAAGATATGTAATGAATCAAAAGTCAAATGAAAACATTCCAAGGAATATTCTCCCTGTACACCAACGATTGCTCTTCTAGAATGGATGACCAGACGACCCAGGGCGAACGTCCGCACAGCAGGAAGAAGAAGCGGTTAAAAACATTATGCTATTGTAATTCAAATCTAGTTCTTCTTGACATCTTCCTCTGCATTCTCCACCACGTCGACCATGAAACCACCTCCTAGCAAAATAGCTGGCTCGTCGATGCTGTGGTGCTCGTAGCTATAGTGAAACGTCAGTACTCCATCCGTGCATCGAGAATGACTTGGAGAAACATACCTCAAAGTACCCACACCACCAGCATCAAGCAACATGCTCGGGTTATCAGCAATATTCTTGTTGATCCACCTTGCCGCGAAAGCTCTCAGAATATGTCCATGTGCCACGATCAACACATCATACGGCGGCGCCTCAGACTTTGGTTTCCCAATAACATCCTTGTGGTACTTTTCCCTAATCTCTGCAATCACAGCATCCAAACGCTCTGTAATCTGCTCAGGACTCTCACCCCCAGGACACCCATCCTTCCAAATATCCCACTTGTGCAAACCTTCCTTTTCCCTCTGCTCCCCAATGTATTTGCTCGTCAAGCCCTCATAATCGCCATAATCCCATTCTCTTACACTCTCCGTGACTTGGACTTTTGCATTCGTCTTTATGTTACCATCATCATGTTCCGCACCCTCGTTCCACGGCATGGGATCTTTACAGCCAAGGTTTAGAAGCTCGAGGGTGCGTTGGGAGCGAGTGCGTGGGGAGACGTAGATGTGAGCGAGGTTTTTGGGGACAATCAGACGGTCGTCGCCGACGAGGGCGTTGCCAGTTGCGCGGATGCGCTTTTCGCCGTTGGAGGTGAGGGGGATGTCCGAGGTGCCCGTGTGTCGGCCATTGAGGGACCATTCGGTTTCGCCGTGGCGGATGATGAAGACGCGGGGGGTGATCTTTTTGTCGGCCATGATTGATGCAGAGACAAGATTGAGAGAGTGAGTAGAGACTGAGAGTGAAGAGTGAGTGTTTATTTTGTAGATTGGTGGTTTCTGTCGCGGGGTCGCCGGCTCGATGAGGTCGATATGCCGCTACGTCATACTGAACTCGACTATCTTCTAGACCATGCTGACCTAACGGAGTATACATTTGGCGCATCAATATTCTCACTCTTTCTCTTCTACTGTTGCGACTAATACCAATGAGCAGTGGGTCATAATGATCGTTGATTTTTGCATACTGTACAGTATGCTCTAGAAATACAGTGTGGTAGCGTACATGTCCAAAAACTGCTTTTGGCCTGAAGATATATTGTCGACAAGATGAGAAGCCTGATAATATGGGTGCAATGTTCAGAACGCTGATCAAAGACATCTAGCCTTGACGTTTTAGAGCTGGGCTTGCCTTGTTGGGAAGCATGTCCTTTGCAATCTCCTTGGAACGCTGCATTCTAACAGGTCGCGCGCAAGCTGTGGGTGCCGGATATATGGGTTTTGTGTAGGTCAGCCAACGCGCTTGTACATTATTCGTGGCCATATTGGTGATGAAGTAGAGCAAAAGTCCAGCGGGCATCTGGGAAGCCGGAATGATAGATAGCATGGCGAGCGTCATTCCAATCCTCTGGATATTTGTTGGTTTCGCTCGCTCTCCGTCATTTGCGCTTGCTGCACCAGCTATGCGAGGTGAGAAGTATATGCTGGCGAAAAAAGTACCGCTGAATATTACGGGCAGTGTGAAAGTGGGATCTGCCATTGTCAAATCCGGACACCAGGAGAATCCCTCAGTCATCATGCTCGGGTCAAACCAAGCAGAGTTCGCATGACCCGCCAACGCCTGCGAAGCATCTTGAGAAATAGCAGTCTCATGCAGCGTTGCGTTGGACGGGACCAAGTCTTGGGCAAACTCAGGCGATTCGGGTAGCTCGACATGATCTTGGCTGGTTGCTGCGTTGGAGGCAGAAGCAGAGACAGGGGTAGAGGTAGATGCAGGAGCAGAGGCAGGGGTAGAGGTAGAGGCAGGAGCAGGAACAGAGGCATTTGACGAATTCTCGATGGGTTTCTCAGAATCGCCCTCTACAAGAGATGTTGGGAGTAGCCAACTCAAAGTCCAGTCGAGAGGACCGAGAATAAACTTCAAGAGGCCCTCTCTAGCACCCATCATTCTCCTGAGACCGTCAGAGACCAAGACTGTCGTCAGAAACATCATAAATCTATGAGGCACAGGCAGTCGATTGAACAGTGCCCGTTGAACCTCAGCTCTCCTTTCCCACGAGCGGAGAAGCATGCAGACCTCTTTGACGCCTGGCACAGGGAAGGACTTCTTGCTAAGTTTGCGCCTTTCAATGCTCATTCTGGCGTCTACCAAGGGTTGTATCTGGGCACGATCAACCATCTTCTCGCGCAACGGACGTTGGAGAAAGGGGTAGACGATGAAAGATCTGATCAAGACTGCGGATAAGGGTATGGCAGCAAACCAAGGTAGACCAGTAACATGAATGCTTTCCATGAAAGATACGGGCAAGAGGGCTGCGAAAGTCGCAGCATCCGAACATTCGGCGAACACAGCGCCTATTGAATATTGACGAGCGGCATAGGGACTGCAGAAGACTGGTGGGCGACGAACGGGAAGCATGCGATGAGCATGCCTTGCTAACAGGACCATTGCCCAGGACTAGGCAGTTGGCTTAACAAGTGAGAAACATGCAATGCCGACGATCAAGATGGTTCAGATAAAATGATATTTGCCATGTTGCCAAGGCGAGCGACGCGGGCCGAAGATGGCGGGCCAGGGTCAGGGTGGGCTGATGCAGGCGAGTCAGTGCAGGTAGGAGCTGTGGCCGATGTGTACGCAATGGTCAGGTAACAAGTGGACACAGTCGACATGAAAGTCATACAACAATGGCTGGATTAGCGTTGCTTTTAACACTGGTGGCAGTGGCCATCGGTGTGTCGTACCTAGCGTTGCCTTACTTTGGACGCTTCATTGCGCAGAGCATCGGCTCGACAGTGCGCTCCAGGACACTTGGCCGGAGAGAGCTATTGCTCAAGAGAGCCAACGATGACGAGTCCACTTCGGCTCCCACTCTGAACAAGGATCGTCTGGCCAAGGGCGAGTGTCATGGGAAGCCGACACACGAGTGGGACGGTGTAATAGGCTTCTTCCACCCCTTCTGGTGAGTTGTCCAAGCATTCGACATGTCGCAAGACACTGACAACAAGCATAGCAACGCAGGAGGAGGTGGTGAGCGAGTTCTCTGGGCAGCGATCCGTGCGACCCAAGAGCGATACCCCAAGGCGCTCTGCGTAGTCTACACGGGTGACCACGACGTCGACAAGGACACGATGATTGCGAATGTCAAGAACCGCTTCAACATCCCCCTGCACGCCCCTCGTCTCACCTTCCTCTACCTCAGCACTCGCGACTTCCTCCTCGCCCACCACTGGCCCTACTTCACGCTCCTCGGCCAGAGCATCGGCAGCTTGCTTGTTGGCTGGGATGCCTTCAATCTGGTCGTGCCCGACATCTTCATCGACACCATGGGCTATGCCTTTACAGTCGCCTTGTCGCACTTCCTCTTCCCCGACGTACCCACCGGCGCCTACGTTCACTATCCCACCATCTCTACCGACATGCTGGGAAGCCTTGACTCTTCGGGCCGTGGTGTCAATGCAGGCTCGGGAAGTGGTTGGAAGGGGAAAGCCAAAAAGGCCTACTGGCACCTCTTTGCCCGTCTGTACAGCTGGATTGGTGGCGAGATCGACGTTGTAATGACAAACTCCACCTGGACTCAGAATCACATCAAAGCACTCTGGGGCCCGACTCGCCAAAAGAGACGTTGGACCAAAGACGTCTCTGTCGTCTTCCCACCAGTCGCCGTCGAAGAGCTGGAACAAGAGGTCGAAGTTTCGGAAGAGTCGGAAAAGAGCAGAAGGAGGGATATCCTCTACATCGCACAGTTCCGTCCCGAGAAGGATCACCAAAACATCATCATGGCATTTGCCGAATTCTTGCGCGACCGCAAGACTGACGCAAAGGATACTCCCAGATTGGTTCTCGTGGGCTCTGTGCGTGACGAAAAGGATAAGATGTTGGTGTACAAGTTGCGCGTGCTGGCGCGCGAACAACACATTGCCGACCACGTCGACTTTGTAATTGACGCAAAGTGGTCGCAAATCTTGGACCGTCTGAGGACGAGCTGGGTCGGTGTCAACGGCATGTGGAACGAGCACTTTGGTATCGGTGTCGTCGAGTACCAAGCCGCTGGTTTGATCTCGGTCGTTGATGACAGTGGCGGCCCCAAGTACGATATTGTGGTTCCCATTGATGGAAAGCCTACCGGTAAGTCTTCGTTCCTCCTACGCTTGCTACTTGTACTAATATGCAATCATAGGCTTCCACGCAAAATCGCCTACAGAATTCGCCAAGGGCTTTGCAAAAGCACTGGACCAATCTCCATCAGAAACACTGGCCATGCGCAAGCGAGCGAGAACAAGTGCCAAACGTTTCTCTGAAGGAGTCTTCCGCGACAGCTGGAATGCTCAAATGGATAGACTGATACAATTACGCGTTACACCGAGAGGAGAGCGCCAAAAGTTGAGATTGGAGTAGAAAAGATAGACTATTAGATTAACGCCATGTCATGCTCATCCGTTCTGTGATATACCACTTCTATGTTTTGTATGTTTTGTATCTTCTATGTTGTATTCTATGTTCTATACATTCTATATTGTATTCTATGTCATCCTCCCGCTAATCGTGTTATTCTATATCATTCCAGCTTCTCATTACAACTCATGCTCCTCGGTCGTCGCTCTAGGCTGATTAAGACGACCACGCTGCCACTTCCTCAACAACTTCAACGCCTTCATCCTCATCGAAGTCTGCTGACCCTCGTCACTATGCTCAAACGCCTTGTCAATCTCCTCCAATGTCTTGCCCTTCGTCTCTGGCATTTCGGTCGCACAAACAACCACAGTCAACAAACTAGCAGCACCAAACATGAAGTAGATTCCCGAACTCGAATGCTGCAAAAACACCGGAGTGGTAAACGCAACGACAAAATTGACCACCCAGTTTGAGCTCTGAGCTAGTGATGTAGCGGGTGCTCTGGTCTTGGGGGACTGGATCTCTGAAGCGTAGATCTTGATTCCTACGGCCCAGGTTGCGCAGTAGGTGAGGGCGAAGATGTAGATAAGGACGATAACGACCCATCTTGCTGCTCCGTGGTCGCCGTGAACTGTGCCAGAGGCGTAGAGAGCGCCGATGATGAACATGGTTCCAGAGAGGAGGATGCCGCCGACAATAGTAGATGTCCTACGGCCCCATTTGTCTGCTAGCATAAAGCTCGGGATAGTGATGAGGAACATGAGAAGAGCGGAAACACCTGAGGCCAGAAAAGATGAGGTCGCGCTGTTGAGACCTGCTTGTTGGAAGAGCAGTGGTGCGTAGTAAAGCACACCATCGATTCCTGACAACTGCTGCATACCCATCACAAAGCAGCCTAGGAAAGTACGCTTGCGGGCACCCTTTGAAAACACAGCGAGCCAAGATGTATGCTGTGCATCGTGTACGCTTTGACGTGAGCGAATAGGCGTAAGAGCCAGACTCTCGGGTTCTTGAATGTTGAGGTTTTGGTTCTGCTGCTCGTTCTTCTCGCGCTCGGCGTCTGCGAGACCCAGTCTGTCCCACGCGTCATGCGAGTCTTCCATACGACCTTTGCTCTTGAGCCATCGTGGTGATTCGGGCAGGAAGAAGAAAGTGAGCAGAGCGTAGGTGAAGGCAAGGAAACTCTGCAGGGCAAATGGAAACCTCCAGGAGAAACTAGTGTTCGAGCTTCTGACCGTGCCATAGCAGACAAAGTAGCCGACCGCGATGCCCATAGTGACCAGAAGCTGTTGCACACTAGCCAGTACACCTCTTTGTCTTGCAGGTGCAATCTCACACACATACACGACCAGTGTGCTCAAGAATAGTCCTTCGCCTACACCGGTTATGCAGCGTCCTACAAAAAGCATGGCGAGGTTCTGTGCACCTGCTTCCAATGCAGTTCCTGCTGCAAAAATCAAGCCGCCGAGAGAGCAGGTGATGATGCGGCCCATGTAGTCTGCGATGTTGCCGGCGAAGAAAGACGTCAACGAGGCAGGTATGAGGATCGAGGAGACCAGGATACCGTGGATCGTCGAGGAGAGAGGGCCGAATGAGTCCAAGAAAGTGGGCATGGTCGTGATGGGACCGATACATCCGGTGTCTAGTCCGAACAGAAGTCCTCCGACTGATATAAGTGCTGAGCACAGGATGTACGGCGCTGGAAGGCGCATAGCTGTTGTCTTCATCATGAAATAGCTCTGCAAAGCAGACAGTGCGAATAGTGTTGGACGCAGGAGAAGAGGTTAGATCAGCACATTCGAATTTTAGTCTGCTATCTTTAAATGCCTTCTCAGTATCTCATGGTCGGCCTACCTTCGTCCTCACCTTGAATCGCCTCTACACTGTGGAGTCTCCCATGGGGATAAAAAATCATGATAGCATTTTTGGGTGGGCGGAACGCTCTCAACAGAGTCATTGCTATTTTCGAGGAAGGTTTCCCGAGCGGATGAATACCGAACAGGAAATTCCGCTGAGGCGGTGAGTCGGGTTGACATTCTCATGATTGAATTTAGGCAAAAGACAGCTCGAAGGGTCAAGATCTTTGACAGCTGCGTCGATTTTTGGGTTGTCGTCTCACTTGCAAGACAGATGACCATCAACCTCGAACAAGGAAGGTGTGGTCATGGTAAGGCGCGGTCCGATCGAGTACGCGACGTATCCCCATCCAACGCCTTTTTCGCGACCGACCAGAGATAGACAAAGCTGCAGCAAATCATGAGTCCCTGCATCATCAATCTCATGGAGAATATTTAGCACATTCTCAACTTCCCTGGCAATTATCCTGCTTTTACTCCAGCCGTTGTGTATAGCCTTCTCGTGATGGAGCTGCAAGTCAAGATACACAAGCAACTGATCGATCTTAGTATGCGCGCCCTGCCCCGCAGAGGAAGCAGTGCGGCGGGCTGGTGGCTGCATATGCCGTCATTGCTCTAATCAATGTTTGAACAAAATCACTAGACTTTCCACCCATTGGAAATCCTCTCCCTTTCGTTGTCTCTTTTACAAAGCTTAAACCGACATCTCTGCTGAGACAGAGAATCTAGCCATCAAGATGGACAAGGTCACTCAAGTCGTCATCTTTTCGTCGACAGCAATTGCCCTCTATGGTTACGATCAAGGTAGCTAGCTTGAGCAGCAGAATGAAACCAACACTGACCACGTTCCAGGTATGATGAGTCTGATCAACACCAATGAAGACTATCTCAGCACCATGGGCTTGCCTGAGGAGAGTCCCATTGTGGGTCTCATTGTAGCTCTGTACTACCTGGGCACCGCTGTTGGAGCTGTCATCTTCTCCTACCTGGCAGACCGCTTCGGAAGAAAGCCTGCGCTATTTGGATGCTTGGCCATGTCTTCTCTTGGAAATTTGATCATGTTTGTTGCCGGCTTGAAGTTCTCACAAGGAGCTATTATCGTCATGATTCTTGGTAGAATTGTCATGGGTCTGGGTGTAGGTGGTGTCGATGCTGTGGTTCCCGTTTACAGGTAAGTATCTTATTTCGATCTCGAGATAGGCTTTGACTGACTTTTGAAAAAGCTCCGAGCTTTCCGAGGACGAGGCCCGTGGAAAGGCACTTGCCCAAGAGTTCCAGATGAACATCTTTGGTCTGAACATGGCATTCGCTATCAACCTTGGCTTGACTGTTGCTCTCGGTAAATCCAACCAGTGGGCTTGGAGACTTCCCATCATCATCATGCAGGTCTACCCTGTTCTACTCATGTCGTTCATCGGTATCCTCCCCGAGTCTCCCAGATGGCTTGTTTCCCACGATCGCAAGGACGATGCCAAGGCAGCACTTGCCAAAATCTATGGAGAAGATCAGGCACAGGAAACTCTGGACAATCTCGTCGAATCCAATGATAACGAGTCTTCCAAAAATGTCACTTACACCGACATGCTCTCTCCCGGACACGCCCAGTTCCACCCAACCATGGTCACTGTTATGGGACAGATCAACCAGGCACTCACAGGATATGGAGCTGTCTCAGTTTATGGTCCTCAGATCTTCGAGCTGCTTGGATTTGAAACGCGCATGTCTGAGTACCTGACTCAAGGCAACTACGTCTCTTACTTCATCTTGATGACATTTGCATGGCTTCTGATTGACGCTGTTGGTCGTCGTAAGATGTTGCTCGGAGGATCAATCGTGCTCACTCTCTGTTTCTTCTTGCTCACATTATTTGGAGGTCTGGCTTTCAACTCCGAAGACCTTGGTATTCCTGACATGGCCGTTGCCATTCCTGGTATTGTAGCCCTTTACGTGGGCACGGGAGCTTTCGGCATTGGCTGGCTAGCAACCATCTGGGTAAGTTTGACCCCGTAGAGTTCGATGTCGAAAGGAAAAATGCTGACCAACATCTAGCTTATTCCCACGGAGATCTTCCCAACAACTGCCCGCGCTCAAGGCACAGCTGTTAGTGTCGTTGTTTGGGGATTGGCCAACTTCGCAGTCACTCTTCTTACTCCCATCTTGTTCAACAATCTCAATTACTGGCTCTTCCTCGTCTTCGCTTTCTCGAACATGTTCGCGGGTGTCTGGACTTACTTCTACCAGCCTGAGACTGGTGGTCGTAGCTTCGAGGAGAACCAGAAATTCTTCGAGGAAGCCAAGAAGTCTGGTACTTGGAGAGTGGGTGCTGTTCTTGACGGCGAGTTCAAGAAGATGCCTTACCCTAACTCGGAGGATGACGAGAGCGAAAACACACCTTTGTTGAGAAGAGTGAGGGATCAAGTCTCGGCTTGAGTCTAGAACGAAGTATGGTCGCAGGCCCGAAAGTTGATGATTGAATGACGATATGGTGATAGTGTTGATGGATTATGATTGCAAGACGATAAAAATAGTATAGAAGTAGCTACATACAAAATTTATTGGGAGATACAACCTCCCTTTTTATAGAACATTGATACAATCTTCAAATTGCAATTGGATTCATAATTGATAATGTGCTTGTCCTTGCGTGCTGGCCTTTATGTTTCTCGAACTCTGTTTGGCTACACTGAGCACCCTGACCCTCGTACGATCAGTAGTTACCTCCTCGAAATCGTTGTCCCTTTTTGACTGTACCATGCTTTCTCCTAACACGAGGCCTTTAGAACAAGTCTCTGATTCATTGGGGCTAAATCCTTCGGGGAGCGATGTGTACGTTTCTCCAAGAGCTATGGACTATGTTTTCAAACGTTCTGAGCCAAGATCTCTCTAATAAATCGCGAGGTCATGGTAAAACCCTTACTACACAAATGTATTATCCTAAATAGTGTTCAAAACTCTAGACTATTATAGCTTCACGCGCTCCATATCTTTCTAATACAAAAGCTCAAGAAAATTGTCATTTAAGAGGTAAGATGTGCTTGTTGGTCGTCGAGGCTGTCTTTCCTAAATAAGAAAATTGACTGACGTCAGGGCCCTTGGTTTCGATTAGCATTTCCCCCTCGATCCATCTAATGAACGTTCCACCATGAAGCCTTCTGCCCCTCCAACATCTCATTCGTGTCATTTACCATTATGGCGCGTCAACAGGGAGTCGCAAGATCGATTGTTTACGCGATACTCGACAATGATGGAGTTAGGGTTCGCTCTCTTCTTTCACGAGCTCTCGCAGCCATCACATATTTCTTTGCCCTATATCAACTATCTTTGACCAGGCTGAGGAATGATTTGTTCGGAAAATTGCGCGAGCGATGGCAGGTCGACGACGAAGACTACAAGGACAGCTTTGGCAAGAAAGACGCGTTAGAGGCGACAGGTGACATGGGCTTCTCCGGGAGCGTGAGTAGTTTTCATGGACCAAATAGCATCAGGCTAACCATGTGGCAGACCTTCTACACAACCTCTGACGGGTCATATCTTGTCAAAAGTGTCCCCAGAGGGTTCGAACATTCGTTTTTCCGTGACGACTTCCTGGAACCTTACTATGAGCACATGATTAACGACACGAAATCACTTCTCGTCCGCATTACCGATTTTATGGCATGGTCACGGTTTGGCATCGGCGGTTGGCTTGGAACAGCACCAACTCATCACATCGTTATGGAGAACATTCTGATCGGCAAGGAAAAAGACAAGACGTCGAAGTGGGAAACCTGGGATCTCAAACCTACATCTTACTTCTTCCCGGAACGGGATATCGCTGGGGGCATGCTGACCTCTGACGCAACCAAAGACCGCTTAGCAGACAAATTCGAGGATAAGATTGTTCTGACTCAGGCTCAGGCTGACGAGTTCTTTGAGCAGCTTTCCAAAGACACCGGATTGCTCGAACGGTGCAATGCTGTTGACTACTCCCTATTTTTGGTCCGGATCCCGCTTACCAACTCCGACAACTCTTCTGCCCAACAAAGTCAGGAAGAGGCCATAAGACAGTCAGAGCGACCTCCCTTTGTGCCTCCTACCCATTCCTGGCGCTCGGGAGTTCACTCTGCTGATCAGAAGTTCGTATTCCGCGCTGCGCTACTCGACTTCTTCTGGGCAAAACACAAACTCCACGCCAAGATCATGACATGGCTGATCAAAGCATGGAACTTGATTGACCGCCAAGGGCCTATGAGTATTACGACGACTCCAGAGGAATATCGCCAAAGGTTTCTCTCGATGTGTCATGAGATCGTCGAGATCAAGAGATAAGACAGCATGATCAAGTGTGTTGTTACGCGGTTCGCTGCCTACATACGTTCCGAGCTTTAGACAATTTAGCTCCTGTATAAGCAGCGTAATACTCGGGCCGTAGAGCTGTAGACGGTGTCACCGGCATCTCTTAAACGGCTCAATGCAATAGACACAAGGTTGCCCTAAGTCGAGGAGGATCGTTCTGGTCATCAAGCTTTCGTAGCCCCAATGGTGATAACCATCAATGCAATGTTTGTGTAGACAGGTTGGTTCCACCCCGCCATTAGCCTCGGATGAAGGCAACGCGTCTACAAAGCATATGAAGAATAAGGTGGGTCGGTTTCATACTGATGTTTGACCATCCTTCCCGTGTGCAGGGTACTGTTACACCGTTTCTTCACAATGATTAAAGTAGGGCAATAACAAGCTGTAGAAAGGCACAGTAATATCTCATCTCGATACATAAACCTAGTGCAGGGAGTCGTTGACACGAAATATCTCGATGACAGCGCTCTAATTTAGGAAAGTATCGTGCCTTGAAGCAGCTACAAGTGTGACAGTACTTCGCACACGGGGAGGATGGTTATCAGGTTCTTATTGTGGTCGGCATGTTCCAACTCAGGGTCTGGAGATGATCGACCGGAGTAGACCAAAATACCCTTACCTCCACAATCTTCATCGTGTTCATACGAGACTAGGCAACCAAGAGTCTGGTCACTTACGATGCACTGAAATGTTTCATCAGTCTTCCAGAGTACATATGCACCAAAAATTGACAGCGAAGGCATGGACAGAGTGCACCAAAGCGGCTACATGCATTTGAGTTGTGGTGGAAACCACATCTGAGGGCAACCAACACGCGGGACACGCGCTTCACACGTTCCTGGATAAAGCGTCGTCGACGCGCATTGCTCGTGGCGACCCATAGCCGCCGACACTGATGTCCCCGAAATAGCTGCAGCTCAAACAAACTGCAGCCCTTGCATACACAGCTGAGTGCGGGCGAGGATTTGAATTCTTCTTCACCACACTGTACTCAGAATGGACAATCTGGGGCTCTATTGCATACTGGAGGCTTGCGTTCCGGGTTTTGGGTGAGCGCTGTGCATCGGCATCTTGCATGGATGCTGCAGGCGGAACGCCGAGTGTTCCTTCCAGGGTCGCAAAGCTGTTTCCCAACTCTAACGACGAGATGACTGACGATTGTCAACAACACCAAATGTACGTATGGGGAATGACTACGTCTGGATCGTGGAATGGTAAAAACGTCATATTGGTACCATGACAGGCATATTGTAAGCGAGAACAAAAAAAAAGCGTCGCAGTGGACGGCTATGGATCCACTATCGCTCGTTAGCTAGCTGCATCGCACGCGGAGCTGAAGCGCCATCGGGATCCTGTTCTTTGGGTCATATGTACCAATCTGATTCGTTTAACCTTCATCAGGCATGAGGACATATCTCAGTGGTGGTGGTCATCCAGCGGTCAAGCAGCGGTATAAGCAGAAGGACATCAAACAAGACCATTTAACTCTGCTAGCCGGAACCTAACATTGGAAGGCGCTTTGTTTCCTCTAGATCCTACTCAAGCATCCAACTAGACCACTTCTAGGTAACAGTCTTGGGCCGAGCTTGTACACATCTTACCGGAGCTGCAACCCCTCAGATATGGACCGCGCTTTGCACGGCCACCTTGTGCACCTTCAATGCATGCAGGGACGGCGGCTTCGACATGCCAGATAATAGGCCCCCTCAGCGCGGAGACGGAGCTGTCCAAGAGCTCCTCAGTTCTGAGAGCATGGCGAGATGGCATATAAACTTCCTCATCCCACTCATTTGTAGCTCCGTCCTCTTAAGTTACACCATAAACAGTTTCGCATTTTCAAGCTCCCAAAATATCTTCCAGTCAAGTACTTCGCTCGGATCTCCCTCATAGCCCCACCTCGTACCAGATGGCCGCTGTAGATGTCCAACAGCCTGTTCAACCAGAATCGGCGCCTTCAATCCCTGACTATCTCGCCGATCCAGATGCTGTGCTCAAAGACGTCGAGTCTGAATGGCGATACGGAAGGGCACCAGACTATTCCAAGACGCGAAAGGTGTACGCAGAGAGTATGTATTGGTCCCTTTTCATTGTCCTTGGTTCACACGTCTTTGCCACGTACTACCCACCTGTCACCAGCAAGGCTCCCTGAAGATGTTTAGCTCGCAGATCCGAGCTACTCCACAACGGGAGCCCTCCACACGTCGGCATTTGTGATGCTGTCATGACTCAGACTCGTGCCCTGAAGACGAGTTTAGTCCTGCAGACATGTTCCCCACTTGTACAACATCTCATACCATGTAGGCTACAAGGCTAACGATACCAAAGCTAAACAGATGAACCATGTCGCTGGCAGTCTTGAATCAATGGTAGAGAACCTTGTCAAGAACTGGGAAGTCGAGGCATCTTTCAAGCCTGTGCTCTCGGATTGGCGAACAGTCGACCACAGCAAGTACACATTCGCCATCAATGGAGGCCCACCTCAGACAGCCGAGCACATGCTAAAGGTCGGAACATACAATGCCATCATCGCGCCCAACGAGTATTACAGCCCAAACTTCTCGGACTTTGCGAGCAGTCACAAGACTTTCAAACGCATGATGCCGACCTTCGCATGGGAAGTACTCGAGGTCTACAGCGGACCTCCGAAGGTCGCCTTCAAGTGGAGGCATTGGGGAACCATGAAGAATGATTATGTCGGGTTCAATGAGTGAGTTTGCAATGTTGTCTCGATGATGATGTGTGTGATAATAGGCTGACACTGGACAGCAAAGGAGAGAAGGTGACCGCCAAAGCCCATGAAGGGGCCATCGACATCACTGGTATCACGATCGCGACGGTCGATGAGGCCGTCCGGTTGCAAGAAGTCAGCACTTACTTCGATCCGATCGAGATGTTCCGCCAGATCGCACCAAACGGCATCGTCAACAAACAAATTATTGACAAGAGGACTGATCCGTCTACTGCCCTCGATGCCGATGTCCCATCGCAGGATGGCTTGAAGCTCGCTCAAGCACATAGCTCGGATCACGCAGATGAGAGCAGCCCTGATAGCGCTGCTGCCACCTCGAGTATCAAAAAGGAGAGCTCTTCGAACAATGATACGTGCCCAGTGTCCGGTGCAAGCATGAGCGCTGCCTTGTCTGCAGGCTATCCGGTAATGAGTTCCATGCGCCGAGGAGATGCGAGCCCTGTGATATCCAGTCCTGATGGCGAGTGGGTCAAAGTGCCTACCAACGAAGGAGCCGTCCCTCGCTCAGCATACTCGTCGTCAGTGACGGGAGATGTGGAGAATCGTATGTCGGACGACAACAAGATCGACTACGACGACAAGGCAGGTGCACACGACCACGTTGACGAGCACCTCGAGAGCTCAGCCGCGCGAGTACATCCCCATCCACACACCATGGAGCAAGTGGTCAAACCAGTGGTTGGAGATGCGGTCGTGTCGGGGCCTGAATCCGAAGAGACTAAGTTGACACACCGTGAGATGAGCAGCATCACCAAGGATGAGGAGCCGCTGTTGATGAACAGAGAGTGATCTTCATTGAGCTCGATTGCGGCGTGTGCTCGCTTGGAGGAAGCTGGTTTGTGGATTATTTTCGGATCTTGTTTTCTGTTAGATGTTCGGGATTTACAGTCAGTTGCAAATGCACAAGTCCATACCGTTAGTTCATCCTATGTTGTTATTGGTAGCATTTCAAGTCTTTTTGTCGACAACATCAAGTGCTGATCGAGACGTTTGACCGTCATCATGATACCACATCGAATTCAATAGCAGATCCATACTTGAGGAGGAGAGCGGCTATGAGTAGCCATGGTCGCTCTGTTGCTGCGGTGGTCTGAATGCTGTAGCCAGGGTTCTTCGAACGAGCGCTTTTATTGGGGGTTATGCCCCGTTGGAAGCAGGCGCGATCGGTGCGTTTGTCAGTACCAACTACCTTGGAATCATCAAGATCAATTTATTTCACAACAAGATGGAGCAAGCAAGGCAAGCGCTGGTGCTTGTTGCACGCGCACGATGTTGACGCGAGATTCTTGGGCGATATGTCTCGTCAACTCGGCCAATCATTTGCAATGCTCCTACTCCGTAGAAGAACACAACGGGGCGTGTGTATACCGTCTTGTCCTCAGTGCGAAACCGGATCAGAGCGTTCGTGGGCTGGAATACCAGAACGCAACGGCTCAGTGAGGTCATCCGGTCTAGGCCCAAACCTTGTTTCTCCTTCACGTGCTCGGCGCGCAACAGCTTTCTCCCTCGCATCCAAACATCATGGAGAAACCGTGACACCGCTGCTTTCCCCAATCAATCTGGCTCTGGTAATCTGGCTCTGGAATAGTGTAATGGTGTAGGAGCGGTTCCTCTCATACCAATCTGTAACCTGGCCCTGGAAGATGCCGACTTTCGGCTGGCAGGATAATGCATCCCCACATGCACAATTCATCCGCAGCGTGGATTGGAGCGCAACCGCAATCGGTGCGCCGGAAACATGGCCACAACAACTCCATCAGATGATAGATCTGATCATGCTGGATCCAACGCCGAGTGCCATCATGTGGGGTGATTCTCTCACTATGGTATACAACGACGGATTCGTCGAATTTGCTGGCGAGAAGCACCCGAAGCTTATGGGAGGAACTCCGATGGTGTCATATGCAGAGGTCTGGGAAGCTCAATTCGCTCCAATCATCGAGCTGGGTAGACAGAAGGGCAAGGCTACCCGCCACAAGGATGTACCTCTTTTTCTGAAACGTTACGGATACCTAGAGTATGTGTATATTCGTATAGGATGACGGAAGCAAGCTGATCAAGACTAGGGAAGTTTTCGTGGACTACACTTTCATACCTCTGACGGGTAACAACAAAGACGTGGTAGGGTTCTATCACACAGCAGTCGAGACGACCGATCAGAATTTGTCCAGACGAAGGACTCAGACATTGATTGATATAGGAAACCATGCTGGAGTTGCACGAGACATGAGGCAATATTGGGATGCGGTGCTGAAAGGATTTGAAGGCAACATTTGGGACATTCCGTATGCCATCGCTTACGAATTTCACAACGACAGAGATGGAGACGGGTCCTCCACCAACGGTTCACGTCGTTCGGACTCCCGATCTCGATCGCATCGCTCGGGTTCGTTCTCGGAGTCTGTTTCGTCTTCGGGTCGCATCACTATTCCTCGGGCATGTAGCTTGGCCGGAGTCATTGGAAGATCGATGGTCCAAGTTCCTCTAGGACTCGATGTCGAACTTGACGAGGACGGCTTCCATCAAATTGTGAAGAAGGCAATAAGTTCCGGAGAGCCTGTGCGCCTCGAGATCGCACACGAGAAAACACCTGATTGGCTCAGATCAGACGATCCGGGAAGAGCTTTCGAGGAGCGTATCAAACACGCTGTCGTGATGCCAATCCGACCAACCACTAGAAACGACAGCGAGGGATTGAACGCGATTGGATTTGTAGTGATGGGCCTCAACCCTCGCCGCGCGTACGATGACGATTACCAACGCTATACACGTCTCTGGAGCCAGCAGTTAGCTACTTCAGCTGCATCGGTGGTGCTTCTGGAACAAGAAACTAAACGACAAATGCAGCTCAAAGAGCAGCTCACTATCAACGAAACTCGATTCAGCCGCTTTACCGAGATGTCTAACGTAGCCATGTGGATTGTTGATCCTTCTGGTAACCTGGTCTATGGAAATCAATCTTGGCATGAGCAGATGGACGTTAGGGAGGGAAGATCTGCAGAACCGGGTCAGCCTGCTTGGGTCGGGAGCGTGACCGAAGACTCTAGGCCAACGCTGGCTAACGCTTGGAGACTTCTGACCGAAGAACAGACCGCAACGAATATCGAGATTCGACTAAATCCCACAAGAACCACAAATCAGAGCCGATGGGTCCTCTCGTCTGCTTTTCCGGAATTGGCGGAAGATGGATCTCTCAAGGCAATATGGGGTTGCAATACTGATATCTCACATCAGAAACTGGCCGAAGATCTTAAAGAGCAAAGACTGCTGGATGTTCTCGAAGCGAAGCGTCAGAGCGAGTCCTTCATCGACACTGTATCTCACGAAATGAGGAACCCGCTGTCTGCGATTCTTCAGTGTGCTGATGGTGTCAATACTTCTATCCAGGATTCTCTGCAATCATCTTCTGATGTATCACACACTCAGCTTGACCGCGAAACCATCGACTATATTGTTGAGTCGACGCAGACTATTATTTTGTGTGCGCAGCATCAGAAACGCATCATCAATGTACGTATTGGGGCCACACACCTTGTTATGAGCTCCATCCACTACTCGTGAAGAACATCTTGCTAATAATGTATTGTTATAGGATATTTTGACTCTGAGCAAGCTAGATGCTCGTCTTCTCGAAGTCACACCAACAGAAGTTGATCCCGTCGAAACCGTCAAACACGCCCTCAGACTCTATCAGCAAGAATGTCAGAACGCAGACATCGAAAGTGCAATCCGCGTGGACCACTCATACAACTCCCTGGCTGTCGATCGTGTCTATGTTGACCCATCGAGATTGTTGCAAGTCTTGATCAATCTCCTAGGTACATATTGAGCTGTAAAGTGTCAATGAGAGTATCGGCTAATCATGCTTAGGTAACGCGATCAAGTTTACACAGCATCAAGATCAGAGAAAGGTCACGGTCACCATCAGCGCATCAGTCCAAAGTCCGGCTATGCAAAGCGATGGAGAACAGTACTTCTTCCCCAGGGCCGCAAAGAAAGAGCCAGTCCTCGGTCCTGAGTGGGGAACTGGCGAAGAGCTGTTTTTACACTTTTCGGTCAATGACACAGGTGTTGGTCTGACAAATTCGGAAATGAAGAACTTGTTCCTACGCTTCTCACAGGCATCACCCAAGACTCACGTCACCTACGGCGGTAGCGGTTTGGGTTTGTTCATCTGCAAAGAACTTGCCGAATTACAAGGGGGCCGGATTGGAGTCTCGTCCGTACCTGGCAAAGGAAGCGACTTTAAGTTCTACGTCAAGGCCCGCCGATCTACAACACCTCACACGCGAGAAAAGTTCGAATTCGCAGAACTACCTGCTGCGAGAACACCACGACAAAGCAAATCTCAGTCTCCTCACAAGGGTCAAAAATCTCCCGACGAGAAGACTGAATTACGGGTCACACATCCCAACTATATTGCTCCATTGAATAGGAGTCACTCGGCATCTCAAAATCCGGTCGTCGGATCTCCAGCTGATGCCAACACTTTGCATGTTCTAGTCGTGGAAGATAACCTCATCAACCAGAAGTTTGTTCACCCTGAGGCATCGAGAAGGGCAGTCCGTTTGCTAACGCTTTCTAGGGTGATGGCTCAACAGCTCAAAAAAGCAAAGTGTGAGGTCCATGTCGCAAACCATGGTGCGGATGCACTGTTGTTCTTGGAGAAGACCACCTTTGCGAAGGGTTGCGGGCCGTTCGCAACTCCATTATCGATTATTCTAATGGATCTAGAAATGCCTGGTCAGTTGAGCTTCTATTGTTCATATGTGTTCCCATGCTAAATCATCGACAGTGATGGATGGATTGACGTGCATACGAAAAATAAGAGAGTGGCAAAAACAAGGCAAGCTCACAAGGCCAGTGCCAGTAATCGCAGTAAGTTGATCTGAGAAATCTAATGTCTGTTCTGACTAACGTTGCCGACAGGTCACAGCCAATGCACGCCAGGAGCAGATTACAATGGCGCAAGAAGCAGGAATGGTAAGACACGGTGCCTGTCAACCACGGCCGAAGGTCAAGTGCTAATGAATGTAATAGGATGATGTCGTCACTAAGCCGTTCAAGATCTCCGAGCTGACACCCAAGATGCATACACTGATAGAGAAGATTTCTACTTGATTGCTTTCCCACTTTGCATATGCCAAGGTCTGGCTCGTGTCAATGCATACACCGGCGTTTGGCGTCACATACATTTACATCGCATCAATTTAGCCCAGCGATTTTCAGCAAGACATAGCTGTTGCAGCCATCTTTCCCTGCTACTGCAGAAGATGCATTGAGCCTCTGCTCTGGATATAGACATCGCGATGCTATCAGGAATTCACCCAGACACAAGCTTCGGTCTTGACGACCATTTCGAGAAAGCGCAACGCATCGATCGTGACTGCGAGAATGGTGTGCCGTGTTGGACGCAAGCACGCGGCATGATGGCCGAAGACACGTTCGGACCTGCCTATTAAAGGTTATCGATAGATAAAATAGGTCATTGGAAGAAACAACGACGCAGGTATAGCCGGACAGCCTAAAATCTAATTTCAGCCAACCCCCCAATTCACCTCACCCCGCATCTTGACATGATGGGTAACATACAAATCTTCACTCGAGTATATATCAAGTGCTTACTAGATTTCTTGAATTGCGCTTTCTAGCCCGCATATCGTGCACTCAAGACTTGACCATGATAGCAACCACACCAGAATATCGATTGACCGAGGAGCAGAAACAACACTTCCTCGACCACGGCTTTATAAAGCTAGAGGACTGCTTCTCCCTACAAGATGAACAGTGCAAGAAGTTGATGGATCGTGTCTGGGAACGATTAGACATGGATCCTCATAAAAAGGAAACCTGGAACCCATGGCGAGGCATGATAATTACTCCGTGCTTTTACTCCAGATGATATGACTGACGATATAATTCTACAGTGCATCTTCCTCGCTATCATGAAGCCGTGCCCATGCGAGACTTTTGTCCCAAAGCATGGTCAGCAATCATCGAACTCTGTGGTGGCGAAGACCGTATCGATACCGGTGAGACGGAAACACCTGACATGAATGACAAGCGAGAAATCTCTCAATCAGTGATAAATGACGGCTTCATCGTAAACGTCGGCAATGCCTCCGACGCCATAAAATGGCAAGAAGCCTCAAACAATGGCACTCCTTCAGGTCCAGACAACCTGACTCCTGCACAACAAAATTTACTCGATCCACATGATAGAGATAATTGGCATGTAGATGGCGACTTCTTCCACCATTTCTTGGATAGCAAGGAGCAGGCTTTACTTCCCATTGTATTATTCGGAGATATCAGGATTGGTGGGGGAGGTACGATGATATGTCCCGATGCCATAGCCACGATGGCTGAACATCTGTACTCGCACCCAGAGGGAGTGATGCCAGACATGACGCCTATTGAAGGACGCACCAAGCCCTACAAAGATTTCGAACATGGGTTTTTCGACGAAGCTGTGAAGCCTGTTGCAAAAGAAAAGTTCTTGACTGCGACGGGAAAGGCTGGGGATATCTATTTGCTTCATCCTTTGATGGTGCATTCTGCTGCGCCTAACTATTTGAGAGGTTTGTTTGATCATGTTCTGGTGGCCGAAACATTATCGATTGACTCTTCTGAGCAGAACCAAGATTCATAACCAATCCACCAGTGGCATTGAAAGAGCCTTTTAAATTTGACAGACAAGACAGGAGCGAATGCAGTCTGGTTGAGCAGAAGACACTGAATGCATTAGGGCGTCCAGAAGGGTTGACGGGATGGAAGGTCACAACAGAGAGGAAGCTTATCGTACCTGAAAGAGTCAAGCAGCAGGCTACGATGAAGAAACTCTAGCCTACGAATTTACCATGTACAATCAAAATGTGTTGTAGTGAACATGGTCCACTCTCGTAGACAAACGATGATTTGCCAGCTAGTAAGGTGCTCAACGCTTAACCCCAAAGCACCCACACGCACAATACTGATCATGAAACTTCATGTGCTGCCTCACGAACCATCCAGTAAAGCAACTCTTCTTACAAGGCCTCTGTGGTCCAAAATCTGCTCTACAGACAACCTCTCCCTCATCAGCTTCTCCTTTCCTCCATACACTTCCCGTCCCTCTCTTTCTGTTGTCCAGATATGCAAAGTCGCAATCGCAGCCATGTAGCTTGCGATGACTTGCTAGGGCTCTAGTGGCATTCTCGCAATTATCACGAATGTAGGTAATGGGATCTGCATCTGACTTGGAAAAGTCGTTGTTGGCGATGCGGCGACGCTTTTTCCTGTTGCTTGTGCTGGGAGGGAGGAGGGAGAGCGGTTGCATGTTGCAAACGAAAGATATAGATGGTCGTGTTGGATCTGACGCTATCCCATGTTCGATGCTCGGTTCCATGATACTATCAGATGTAGGGCGTATAAGGAAGTAGTAGTCGGATCTGCAACGACGATCGTTGGTAGGATGTCTGAGGAGTGTGCATTGGCGAGTCGGAGGATGCCAGTTCTCTGGCTCTGGAGAAGTGGCACCGGAACTGTAGCCAGAGTCACCTGGAGTGTGATCGTCCAAGAGCTTGGTTGTGCAACCATAAGGAGGTGGCATCTCGAGTGCTCTTTGCCGTTTATTGGAGTTCGCGCTCCTATAGTTCCTAGGCAGGGTGGCATAATGTGGGTGAGGTGGTGGACTACGAGTGTCGTAGAATGTCATGTTCGAGTAGATATCGTCGTTAAACGACTCTGCATTGGAGTAGTTCCATGAGGTGGACCGAGTGCTGAGTTGGCCGGGACGCTTTGACGTAGACATTTGCTTATGATTTCCTGCTGTCTGATTCAGATGAGTGGAAGAAAGCGTGTGATTTTCAGGATAGACATTGGAAGTCGGTGTTTAAATGAGTTCTGGCAGGCACGATTGATGGTGGCATCGTCATCTATGAGATATGTCATAGTTTGATGTTTCTAGAGCTTCAGCATTGCCGGGCACACTGCTGCTCAATGCACCTGTCAGGCGCGATCATCTGCCAGGGTTCAAAGTCTTGGGTGCCAAACATTAATCAATCTGTTGTTCGGTCGTTGCTATGCATTTGATTGACAAGATTCACGTGCTGCCCAATGCCAGGGTGATGTTTGGGAAGTGACGCCCAGGCACCCGGGCCAGTTTGTGGCAAGAGCGCTGGCGCCCTGAAGCCATTGTGCCCATCACCCTCGCAACACATCAACATCAAAACATGGTCTTTGCGAAAGCGTGCATCGCGATGCGTAGTGTCAGATCGGAATTCCTTTCACTCATTGCCGTGTTTCAGATTGCAGGAAGAACGCCCTCTTTTGAGATTTTAGCGGTGTGTACTGTAGTCGTCGGGTGCCATGTTCTATGCATGAAATCTATCGTAGGGTATCTAGTCATCTATCAGTCGGGCTGCACCGCATATTGTGGATCACCAATTCTTTCCCAACAGTTGTTCACCGACTTCGGATGCAATCTTCTCAAGGTCTTTGAAGTGCTTCAATCTCAGAATGGAAGACTTTGCATCCAATGCACTGCATAGATCGTGCAGCTCTCCACCTTGTGGGGCACAGTAGATCAGATAGGCAAACGCGAACGTTGCTGTCTTGAGCATATCTGTGCCTGTGGCGTCCTTCTTATCAACCCTGCTGTCGAGCTCGGTGGTTATCATCTCTAGCAGGCTAGCAGCAAGCTCAACCTGCGAAGCCTCCTCCATAGCCTCGCGGCTCTCTTCCCTACGCAGTCTGTAAACAGTGGCTGCGATGTTGAACGCCAGCGAAGAAGCAGCGGCACGAACGGCAGGCTTGTCAGGTTCGGCCAGTAAGCTTGAAGTTGCTACCTGCACAAGCATTGCAGGTAAGCCGCTGCTGTGCGCGCTGCTGAACGCTGACTTTGTGAACAGATCTGATGTGAACAAGTTGCAGGCCAATTGGATCGTGACGAGCCTCAAGTTGTAAGGACATGTGTCATCATTGATCAGATTCAGAACGTGATTGATCAAGGACGTGAGTGTCTCCGGGTCTCTAGGAGTAGACTCTTCAGTGAACCATCCGCTTACTCGCTGATCAACAAGCGCACAACGCAGTACATCATACGCTGTGAATAGAGAGTCTGATGCTAGCTGGCTGGGCGTCTGACGTAGCCAGCGGGTAAAGGCAGGAAGATCCGGTAGAGTGGGAAGATCTGACGCACTCGAAGAGCGAGCTGAGATGAAGTTCTTCATTGCGATCACAGCCGGGTCCTTTGCCTGATCACCCATCTTGGCCAAAACTTTGTCTAATGGCGGGATCTTTGAGTAGGTCACGGGACTGAGCCTTCCGAATTGGAGGGTCGGTACACGGACCTGGAAATGAGGGTGGGGAGGGAAGGCCTGTTGGAGAAGGGATTCGACGTTCGCCTTCAATTGCGCGGGATTGGCACCACTCCACTCGTTGTCCTTTTTGCCATGTAAGAAGGTCATGAAAGTTGGTGTCGCACGAATTTGGTACTTAGACGCAAGTGCCTGAGCCTCGTTGATATCAACCTTGATAAAGGGAATATTGGTGTGCTCAGCTGCAAGGGAGTCGTACGTAGGGTATGCCATCTTGCAGGGACCGCAAGTACTCGACGTGAAGAAAATCACAGCACACTTGTCCTGCGCTCCTGCAAGTAGATTGTCGACTGACGAAGGCTGTGTCACATTGTATACCGAGCCGTGTACACTGTCGGCCTTCGCTGCAGCAGCGTCACGTACTTCGAGTTTCTTGGGGTGCTTTTTAGGTGTAGTCTGTGCATCACCATTCGTTTGATCAGCACTTCCGGCGCTACGAACTTCGAGCTTCTTAGGCTTCTTCTTGGGCGGAGTTTGATCTGGTCCATTTTGATGCGTTGCTGTAGGAGAGGAGGCGGAGCTAGAAGCAGAGATACCATTCTGAGTTGAACGGTTGGCCTCCTCTCTCTGTTGCTTACGCTCCCTCTGGATCATAGGATTATTTTCCGGAGGCACAGCAGCCTGAGTGATGTGTCTCATCTCTGCGTCGAGACGTTGCTTCATCATCGATCCGAAAGGAGTATTGAGCACGGTTTCGGGCAAGGCGGTAATGTGGTCCGGAATTCCCCTGCCAACCAGGAACATCGAAAAGTCGTTTGAAAAGTTGTTGCAATTGTGCTTGAATAAGTCATATGACTCAGCAGTATACGTCTCTTTCAACGAATCAAGGTATTCCAGAATATCGTCCAAAGGGATTTCCGTCTTGCCTAGATTGATCTTCTCCATAGGTTGACCATGGTGAGTAGAGCCGGGATAGCAAGTCTGCACGCCGGCGCCATAGAAGTACTCGACACCTCCAAAGACTAGAGAAGTGTGGTAGACAGCATCAATGTGAATACCGAGCAGACTTTGCGACATCATCCTCGCAAGTCCTTGACTCAAGTCGTAGACATATAGTTGAACATCCATAATGGAACACAGTCGAGTCGAGTGAACGCGTGTATGTAAAAGTGATGCTAGTATGACAAGTTTTTCGTGTAGTGGGAACAGTTCAGTTTGGTGACAATATCAACTTCGAATTGAACGAGGGCAAGTGAGTGTTTTGTAAAACAGAGTCATGGAAAATGCTGGATGTTATTGGAATTTCTAGGATGCCAGGCTTAGCCAGCAGTGGCGGCGTCATCAGACTCGGGCGGGTCTGGTCCGTGTCACCAAGCAGGAGAACACCTTGGTGATGCAAGCATAGATATCATCATAAGCCATCTTGCAATACCATGGCTTGATCATGTCACATCTTTCATCAAAAGTCGCTGCCCAGATACCGAACGCAGATACTACATATGCGGGCAAGGAGGTCTCGAGTTGAGAGGAATTTGCAAACACCTCCGAGATGTGATATATCCGGGGATACCTATGTATTGGAATGACTCCTGCTCGTACCTGATACATGCGCATGAAGATACAGGTTACAGCATGTCTGGCACCTAACGGAGGAAGGGGCTCTCAGTAGCCAACGACTCCGACTGATCTGGTGGCGGATCATGCGAAGAGTGTTGAACTTGGCGGCGACGCCAGAAGGATAGGGGTCTCAGCCTTGCAAGGTCGACGAGAAGTGGGAAAGGGGGAGGCAGAATTCACCTAGGAAGGGAGGAGAATCTATCTTTTGGCTTCTCCGGGTTCAGAAGGCGGCCATCTTGTCTCGTCAAGCTCATCCAAAGCATCAAGGCGGTGCTGCAAGGTGCAAAGTGTTTACTCTTTCCTCACCTCCAGAACTAGTCGTATATCTGGCCAGAAACAGTTGGCACTCCCCACAAAAAAACATCAGCGCGTGTACTTGACCGGAGTACTTGAGCGAAACTTCCACATGTCGAATAGGGGCGACGTCAAACAACGACCCAGCCTTTGGTCCTATATCAGCTTTTCGTCCACGCCACGGCGACGCAAGTCAGTCTCGTCGCACTCTCGCAACCACAGCCAGTCGATACCCCTGGCTTCGTCAAACTACGACCCTTTTGCGCCTACGACAAAATCTAGTTCAATGCAGGAGAAGGCCGGCTGGATGAATCAAGGTCAGCGCATGCGGTATATCAAGACGGGTGGCATTGTTGCCTTCGTCTTGTTCGTACTATACTACATGCTGCCCGGCTCGTCAGGGTCAACAGCAAAGTTCCCGACGGGCGATGTTGCCTCAGATCCTTCAATGGGCACGGCGAAATGCACAAAGTCCTACTCGTCCAGCAAGCCGCTGATCCAATACGCTCTCATGGTTGACGCTGGCAGCACCGGCTCGCGCATCCACGTTTACCGCTTCAACAACTGCGGCCCCACCCCCGAACTCGAGAACGAGGACTTCAAGATGACGGAGAAGAAGGAAGGCGGTTCCGGACTGAGCTCCTACGACTCGGACGCCGAAGGTGCTGCAAAGAGCTTGGATGTGCTGCTACAAGTTGCCATGGACAAGGTCCCTGAGAAGCTGAAGGGCTGCACTCCCATCGCCGTCAAGGCTACGGCTGGTCTGCGCAAGCTGGGTCCTGAGAAGAGCGATGCCATCCTCAAGGCTGTGCGCAACCGTCTCGAGACAGTGTACCCATTCCCCGTTGTCAGCGAGAAGAACGGTGGTGTCGAAGTCATGGACGGCAAGGACGAAGGTGTTTACGCTTGGATTACGACAAACTACCTGTTGGGCAAGATCGGCGGTCCTGACAAGACTCCCACAGCTGCTGTCTTCGATCTTGGTGGTGGTAGCACTCAGATCGTTTTCGAGCCCACCTTCGCTCAGGCCAAGGATGGCGGTATGCCCGAGCAACTCCAAGAGGGTGACCACAAGTACAAGCTCTCCTTTGGTGGTCGTGATTTCACTCTGTACCAGCACTCGTACTTGGGCTACGGTCTCATGGCCGCCCGCGAGAATCTGCACAAGGTTGTCATCGACAACATGCACAAGGCAAACCCTGACTCTACCGCCTGGCTGAGCAAGCCTGTCCTCAACCCCTGCTTGATCCCTGGCACTTCGCGTGAAGTCAAGGTTCCCCTCGGCAAAGGTCACGCTCTCGGCGAATCCGTCACTGTCAACATGACTGGTCCTACCACTGGCTCTGCCCCTCAATGCCGCGCCATTGCCGAGCAAACTCTCAAGAAGGAGGAGGAGTGCAAGATCTCCCCTTGCGCATTCAACGGTGTCCACCAGCCATCTCTTTCCAAGACATTCTCCCGCGAGGACGTGTACCTTTTCAGTTACTTCTACGATCGTGCTCAGCCTCTTGGTATGCCCGAATCATTCACTCTTTCCGAGCTCAAGGATTTGACTGCCCGTGTCTGCGAGGGCCCCAAGGGCGAGTCAAAGGCCTGGGATATCTTCAAGCCAATCGACGGCGCTATAAAGGAGCTTCAAGGCCGTCCTGAGACCTGTCTGGATTTGAACTTTATGGTTGCACTTTTGCACACTGGATATGAGATGCCCATTGATCGTGAGGTCAAGATTGCCAAGAAGATCAAGGGCAACGAGTTGGGCTGGTGTTTGGGTGCCAGGTATGTTTACGTGCCGAGTCTTTGTCAGTTGGTCGATGCTAACGTGTTTCCAGTCTTCCTCTTCTCAGCCAGGAGAGTGGTTGGTCTTGCAAGATCAAGCAGGTTGCATAAACGGGTGGTCATGTTGCATTTTCGGCATGAGGCGTTGCTTTCTCCTTGGGTTCACTGTATGACGACCAAGAAAATGGATAGATTGGCGATTTTACCTAGTCATTTTTCGCTCAGAACTTTTCATGGTTTTGATGCCTTACCTATCACCGTTCAATCAGAATAGGGTTCTCGTTCTACATTGTCTCGTCACTTTCAGGTATGCCATGAACAGTACTGTCGAAGCCTTTGGATGTTTTTATTCCTGGGTATCTGTACTCGTTTCGCGACGTGTATGTTCTACGGGCATGCATATCTATGCGTCACCCTGCTCTTCGATGATCTTCCTGTTCAGATTGATGTCGTGCAAGATGGATTCAGCACCCAAGTCAACAAGCTTCCTTGCAACGTCCCAGCCGAACTCGTCAGCCTCTTCTCTGCTTGTAATGCGTCTCTGCATCTCAGCCTCGACATGTCTCTGACCGTCCAAGCTGACAACAAGCGCGCGCATGATCAGGTTCTCTGTGAACTCTGAGCCGCTGTCTTCATTTTCATCCTCGTCCTGACCAGTGCGGCCAGTCGCGGCAATGCCGCTGAGTTTGTTGTACTCTGCTGCAGGCTTTGCGCCGACACCGACACCAGTGCCGACAGTGGTGCCCAGAGAAGCCTTCTTGCGCACCCACTCGGTCTCGACACCAATTGGTACACTGCAGCCGCCCTCGAGGGTGCGCATCAGACTGCGCTCGGCAAGACAGGCGCGGGTGGTCCACTCACAGCCGACAGCTGAGAGCAACTTCTTGATATCCTCGTCGTCGGAGCGGATCTCAATTCCGAGGGCTCCTTGGCCTACTGCGTGCAGAATGCCGCCTGATGCGCTATCGAGGTAGCTGGTGATGCGCTCAGACATGCCGAGACGAGAGAGGCCAGCGGCGGCCAGGATGAGAGCGGTATATTCGCCCTCGGGGTTGTCGAGTTTGGCAAGACGGGTACCGACGTTACCGCGGACGTCGGCGAACTTCAAGGCTGGGTATAGGCGCTTGAGCTGGGCGGAGCGGCGGACGGACGAGGTGCCAATGACGGAGCCCTCGGGCAATTGGGAGAGAGACTTGTAGGGAAGGGTGGGCTTGACGACGAGCGCGTCACGAGCGTTCTCGCGAGGGAAGATGCAGCCGATGCTCATGGATGGAGGGAGTTGAGTGGGCATGTCTGTGTGCTGTCAGCGCCGAGTGCTCTTGCATGACAGAGCGAGGTAGCTTGGAGCTGCGTACCCTTCAAGCTGTGGACAATGAGATCCAGGTCGCCCTTCTCGAGCAAAGCCTCGAGCTCGTGGGTCCACAGCGCCTTTGCATTGAACTCGTGCAGTGCGGTGGTCTGGTTGTTGTCGCCCATGGTGCTCATGGCGTGGATCTCATACTTGCGATCCGGCCATGCCTTGCGCAGTTCCTTGCACACAATGTCAGTCTGAACTCTGGCGAGGACAGACTTGCGCGTGCCAATCTTGACCGGGCCTTGTGTCGATGTCGTTGCCTCGCTTGCCATTTCGTGTGTTTGATGCACTGTCTTCGAGTCTTGCGCGACACACGATTCAATCGGCGAATTCAGTGACGTGCAGGCCCCACATGCTTGGATGTTGGCCCATTCACGAAACACAAGCCTTGCCGAGGCTCGTCCCTGGAGACCATCAACTTCACCATCTTGTCGAACTCCTCGATTCTTGCTACGTGATCATCAGGCTGAACACAATTCCCTCGTTCCAGACTTCGAACATCCCACGCCGACTCAGACTTGTTGTGGCTATGTCGTGCCCAGTACAATCTCGGCTTCCTCCTTGATCCGTGACAACCGCTTTTTGGCCCCAGATCCTTCCTTCTGAATTGCCGCGGACAAGTAGCTTCTGCCATGATTGTGTTTGCATCCTCTCCGGGAATAACGTCCACAAAAAGCGACGTTTCGCCGTAGTCGCTGCCTGATGAATTGATCATCTTTTGGTACCAAAGATATCGCTCAGCCTTATAGGTCAAGGCACCGACAGCGTTTAAAGGATTTCGGTCCCATTGTCTAGCCTCAATTTTATCACTAGCAATCCGGCTTGGCCTAACACATCTTAATCGTCCTCCAAACACATCATCTCATCAACGTATAAAGGTCCAATTCGCCCTGATACTTTCAGTCACGTTTTCGTCGCGGCTTGGACTTTCCAAGCGTTCTTCATTTAAAGCCCCCTTCGATATCTGATCGACAGAACATATATCCCTTGATATCTCGGTCGATATGGACGGCGTCAATGTTAACGCCAGAGATCAATGGGCTCTGCTGGCTCTGGCAAACGAAGCAATGCAGTTTTCAGTCAACTCCACTGCCGACGGCACCAAGAAGGATAGCAATGGCGTCGATTGGCTCATGGTTGTCAAGGGTCTCTTGCCAATGATCACCCTTGCTCTTGGATTTGGAGGCAGAACTCTGGTAAGCATTCGTGACTACGCCGATGTATTGGTCGAAACAACGCGGACGCTAACATGATCACAGATGGATCATTTCTTCCTTGTCATGACCACGCTCGCTGAAGTCGAGGCGCCCATCGCCGGCGGCGTCGACTCGGCCGATTCTGGATCTGAGAAGTATGGTCTGCTCGAAGGATCCAACTACAAGGACAAGGCTCGTCCGTCCGTCTCAGTAGGACCTCGATACGTGACCTCTAGTCTTCGTGCTACCATACGCCATCTCAATGCCGAAGCAGGCGACCTAAGCATGTTCAGAGGTATTGGCGCCAAAGCCTTCATCTACATCCTTATGGTACCGGTAGCTTTCGTGAGCGAATTCGTCGCTGGCTATCTACCCTACGTCAAGAGTGGGCATATCTCGGGCTCTATTGCAGAGCTCATCGCTGCACTCATTGCATGCCAGCTCTGGGCGGGCCTCATGCACATCATCATCTCGAAGCCGCGCAACAAATTCTGGTTCCGCCGCCTACCACTATCATTTATCGGAGTCTTGCGTCACGCTTGGTTTGCCATCATTGTCAACAATCTGTCTGACGACCTTCTCGAATGGGCCATTCGTTACTTCACAAGCTTCAGCAAGTCAAAGGTTCCCAAGGTTGAACATGTAGAACTGGATAATACCAAGCCGTTTCAGCTGAGTCAGGGACCTATAGTGGAGATCAGCATCGCTATCGTCTTATGGATGTTTGCCAAATCTCTGCTACGCTCGCAGATCAAGCCTTTGATCAAAATAGCAGTCCTGAAGCCTGTGCAGGCAATCGAAGGCCGCGTTATGTCGTCTATGCTCAGAGATGACGAAGACCCAGTCGTTCCGATGGACCGTAGCTTCCAAGGACGCCCACAATCAGGCGGTATTCTTCAACAGCAACCAGAACCTCTGGACTTCACAGCCGCCGCTCGTACCATTGACAAAGAGACATATTTGCGTCTAGTCAAGCTAGAAGTCAAGATGCACTTCATCAGTCAGTTCGTGCAGTGGGCCTTTTGGACTTTGATCTTCGCCGAGGTTGTCTACTTCATCGGCCCTAGTTCTGTCTGGCTTGTTCTGAAGCTCATCAGCGGTACACCCATCACTCAAGCGGATCTGAATCGCACGACAGGCAATATGGCCAGAGGTCTCTTCGAAAAGGTGATTGCTGCTCCTGGTAACTTCACGGTCACCACGGTCAACACGACCTCTAGTCCTCTCTCGCTCGATCAGTAGATTGTTTTCGAGAATTGATCGCTATGTAATTCATGTCATCTGTTTCTTTCGGAATGAAGAAGGATGTTGGATACAATTGATTGAAGTTGGATAGCTTCGAACCATCAATCCACTCTTTTTTTTTTTTAAATACAGAGTTTCAAACAATCGCCTTCTTTCTTTCTACTTCGTCAAGTGAGCTAGACTGTTCAAACCTAGTCAAGCTTGGTCGAATCTTTTCTTCTTCTACTAGATTCAGACTAAAACTGGCGATGTACTCGACCACAGATCGGCTTGACAGGGTGACACTGATTAAACCTTGTCGGTAGCCAATCAGCTTGTGCTCAAACAGCATGACATGTCAAGACTCAGAAGAGACATTTTACAATGCCCCTGGTAGGCAATCATAAATCCAGGACCGTGTAGACGATTGAAGAACCATGTCAAGAGCTTTTGTAGTGTAGGTACATGTTTTAGATATGAGACATTGTCTAATAAATTCACATCTCGATGCTAGATCCAAATCCACTTTGTGATAAGCCCATCTCCCAAATGGTCGTTCGAATCATGCAAGGAAAAGAGTGATGATTCGCTATGCGGAAGAAGAAAGATATGTTGTCCCCGGTCTTTGAAATTTTCATAAAGCTTTGCAAACGTCGTCCTAAATGTCCAATACTCCTCTTTTTTTTCTCTCCATCGTCATTCAACCGTGCAGTTGTGCTCCGAGCGGTACCCAGCTTCTGCTGACGTCCATGCTTCTGTTGACTCTAGCACCAGGTGTCAAGGGTACGTCGACACGACCACGGCTGCTGCTAGGGTCGTCACTATCTTCATCGTCATCGTATGCGTCAGACAAGCGAGCGAAGTAGTCTGCCAATCCAGATGTGGGACTGGCGATACTGTCGTACTGTGGAGGAGGGGTGATGAGTGGCGGTGGGGGCTCTTCATCTTCAAAGGCTGGGGGGTTGAACGAGGGAGCGCGCAAGAGATGGATAGGTCTGTCGAGATTATGAGGAACTGCACCCGTCAGATGCGCTGCTTGCGGGCGGGTCAGACTGGGTGCTGTGATTGTTGGAGGTATTGTTGTTTCTCTCATGCCGTTCAGGGCGTTGAGTGTGGGCACGTAAGAGGTAGGTGAGTTGCGACGGCGAACTGCGTTGGGGCAGCCGCATTCGTAGAGCGAAGTGCCGGCGGAGGCGGACTCGGGGCTGGTATAGGCGGGTAACGACGTGTTTGCTTGCGTTGCGCGACATGAGAGAATGTGGAAGGGCGAATCGATGGAAATCTCGAAATGTCTACGCTTGCCAGGATTCTCCGTGTCAGGTTTCGAGAGGCGCATCACGATCTGAGTTGTGTTAGTTTGGGATATCCACACTCAACATCGACATGTACGTACCTTGATCCAGTGATGCACCTGGATGTTTTGGTATGTGGTGTCAAAGTGCAACCTGGTCGCTCTTTCTCTCTCCCGGTTGGAGGTACAATTCGGCAGTTGTACGCTGAACTCCATCTCAGTAGGTCCTATGTTCTCTCCCTCGAGGTTACCTAGGAGGTTGGTCGGATCCGATGTCGTGACGGGCTCTCCAGCAGCGGCGGCGGCCCGTTGGTTATACGGCACACCACCCCCTGCCGTCACACGCATCGTGCTGCCAGGGAATGTGCTAGTCGGTGGCTGGTCTGCCCTTTTTTCGAAAAGCTGCACCTTTCTTGTAGGCTCCATTCGGTGGACGCGCTTGTTACTGCAAAAGTACTCTATATTCTCCGTCACGAGCACTTTTATGCGATGGCACTGCACCTTGGCTAGTGGCGTTAGTTTGAATGCGATGGGTACCTGTGCGCCGAGAGGAAACGATTTTCCAGATATGACAATGTCGTAGTGGAGTTGATCCTCCCAGTTTCTGCTGATGGCAATAGGTTCAACTTGCTCAAGGGAGCCCTCGGCTGGTGCTCTGATCAGCTGCACCTCGCGAACTCCAACAAGATTGGCCCGGAAAGCACCAGCGCGTTCTATGACTGCTTCGAGTTCGTATTTGACAGAGCCTAGGTCCACGTCGATCGTCTCGGGTAGTCTACTGTCGATAGGAAGCTCGAAGTTGTACACATAATCACCCGGGTTGAACGTGCGGTAACCTTTCTGTGCTACGGAAGGGCCTCCGGTTGAAGATTCACCCTTGCCGAAACTGCGTGACTGATTGACTTGTAAGGATAGCCTTCGCTGGTCTTTTGTAGTGAGGTTTGTTGTCGAGATATTTGGGGACTTTCCAATACCAAAGGAAGAGGTCGTAGAAGATGCGCCTGACTTGAAGAGTTCCACATGATCCGCGCAGGGTCCTGCCTCGGCTGTGGGGAATTGAGCATTGAAGAATGGCCAGGTGTGGCTCATTATGTTGTCAACCTCTTCGAAATCGACTTTGCGCGGAGGGATGCCTGTCGGATATTAGTCATGCTTCTCGGATCAGTAGAAAAGCTGGTGTGTCACCTTCAGGCCATTTTGTGGTTGCTCTTCCTTTGAACTTGAGGGTAACTGCCTTTATCTTGGCGGCTTTCGTCACGCGCAGGTGGAGAGTTCCTCGTAGCATGGCTGTGTTACCGCTGGATGCATCGTTTTGTTCGAAACCTTGTAAGAACAAAGCCGGCTCGGCCAGATTGATCGATACGTTTACGCCGCTTCCAGACACAAGCGGTTTGTCGGATGAATCAGTACCAGGCACTACCGAACTATGTTGTGCTCGAGATGTAGCGTCTGAAGCAGCTCTCACATCGTCCGTCAAAGCAGGTCTGGAGACCATGCCGCTCACTGGGCCGCCAATCGATCCACGGATGCCCGCCCTCATGTTTCCGAAGACAACCGGTCTCTGTCCTCCTTTTGTAGTCTTGCCTTCTGGCTTGGCTGTAGGCTGAGCCGGAGTGTCCAGAGAATTGCGTTGGGACGTGTGGTGCGAGGATATGACCGAGCGTATCTTGATCGAGAGTCTTCTGCACAGATGCCGAGTGGGACAAGGTCGTGGTCTTTCGATGCGGACTGAAGGATCGTAGTTTTCGTGTACGCTCTTGATGCGAATTGAACCTCTTCTGTATCTGCGGGGCTCAAAGTAACCCGGGTTGTCGGCGCCTTCGTGAAAGCTGGAGGAGCAAAAATGGACGCAGCTGCTACGGCGAGGATAGGAGCGGATCTCTGCCATTGTGTATTAGTCGAGGATATTGACAAGCACTCTGCGGCCGGCGAGAAGTGGGGAACATGTATGGGCGATCGCAGGGAGTTAAGGCTTGCGATGCCGCTGACAAGGTCGTGCAGAATCGCCGTGCCTGCCAAAACAAGGAATGGTGCCCAAATTGCACGCCGACATGTGGGAAACCTGCTATGTGCATGTGCAGGAGGGACTCACCAAATCAAGCGTGTTTCAAGTATTGAAAACCCCAATTACGTGCGTACGACTGCGTGATCTGACCTTTGAGCAACTTATGCGAGGATCAGACGTGTCGCAAGGTTAGAGATGAGGTCACGAATTGGGACTGGGCGAGTATCAACGCTCCTTCACGTGTAGCGATGAGAATTGCGATTGTAGGGCGACAGAGGCTTCAGGCCGTCTGAGCCAACTGGTCGCGGAATTGGCACACCAAGGCAGTGTCCGAAGCCAAATTGAGTGTCTCTGCTGCACTTGAAGCTGATATCGAAAGAAACGAGGGGAAATCCTGGCTGACCAAACAACAGTCGACCGGCACTGGTTATGTAGAGACAGCGGTGTGTCGAGATTCGTCCGTGGGTCCGGGGCGAGTGAAACACAATGAGAAATCACAGCAGAGAAGCAGGAAGCTGGTCAGACAAGGGTTTGAGTTATCTATGGGCTATGCCAGTGAACGACATGACCAAGCCTCGAGGGCGTTTTTTGACTTTCGTCATTATTTTCCAAAAGGCCATCTGCCGCGGCGCTGTCTTGCCTGGTTGCGCGGCTTGACCCCCAAGTCTGGCAGTGACGAGCATCCGCACTTTCCGTGATTGGCTTTGGGGAATCCCACAAGGTTTCGAGATATGCATTAGTCGGCTTCCCCAGTCTCTATCCGGCGCCTGCCCAAAGGCAATATTTCGCCGACAAGACCACTTCAAGTTTTGAGCGAAAGCAACTTTTCAGGAACCTCAGATTACCCAACGGCACCTGACACGAACACGAGCTGATCCGAATCTTCCGGCCTGTATATTCCTCAATCTCCGCGTCCCCCGGCGCCGCGTGGTTCACTCGTTCACAAGTCCCTGGATCGTTCTTCTGAGCTGTCTGTGTTACGTGTGTCGAATGGTTGGTCCGCGTTTTGCAGTCTGGTCGATATATGGCGGATCGCGGAGGTCGAAAGCAATGACCATATGATGTCCTTTGAAGTTCTTGAGATGTCTGGAGCCGCGGAAATAATTCACCATCCTCTACGACTGAATGTCACTGCTGCAAAGAAGTGCACGTTAAAAGCGATCAAGATCTTGCTCCCTGGAAGCAGTCGGGTATTTCGGTCTGCGACCAACTAGGTATGATCGGGCATCGCAATCATCCTGCCCTGTGCTGAAATTTGTCGCTTCCCACTCCCCTCTATCATGACTGACACAGGGAGTCAGATAGGTTGTCTCGAGGCACAGTCATGTTCTAGATAGTAAGAGTCCACTTGCGGATCCAGCGATAGGATACGCCTAGGTATAAATTAATCTGCATTGGGTTGTTGAGAGCGTTACATACTTTAGCTTGGAGAAGATAAAAATGCTTGAGATCGGAAGCGCCGATGCCGCACCCCGATCTTGGACAAGATAGCGGGGTTAAATTGACTCTCGGCTTTAACGCGCGAACGACGCGGGAACGTTCCAACCAAAATTCGCGTCCCTCGAGGCAAAGTGGTAGAATACTGATATAGAAAGAATCACATGTCAAAGAGCTGCACGCGCTATTATGCCCGACGAAGCAGAAGATGGTATGCGGATCTTGAAGGCTCTTGCTAAACGTCGGAACGAAGACTGACAGCGTCTGCAGGCAACACCCCTCTCCTTGGGGGCGTGGTCCTCTGCAGCACATCACTATCTCAGGACCTTAGAGTCAGTAACCTTTATGCCAGCTTCACAGAATCCGTGCCAACACATTATGTTCAACAGGACAAACTCAACGATCTTGCACGAAGTATGGGTGCCGTTCACCGCCTCGACTTGACTGCGGACGTGACACACCTCGTCGTCGGCAACCTAGATACACCGAAATGCAAGCATACCGCAAAGGAAAGACCAGACATACACGCGCTCAAACCTGAATGGATCCATGCCATTCGTAAATCCTATATGGAGGATCAGGAAATTGACCTCGAAGCACTAGTGCAAGAATACCGCCTCCCAGCATTCTACAACCTGCACATTTGTGTCACTGGCTTCGAAGACAGTACGTATAACCACTATCATATCCTTGAGTGGGCTAACTCTGCTGCTTGAAGTCGACCAACGGCAAGACTTGATCCAGAAGATAAGTAATAACGGTGCGCACTATCATGGTGATCTTACCAGGGATGTCACCCATCTTATTGTGGCTAAACCAAGAGGCGCAAAGTATGAGCGTGCGAAAACATGGAATCTGAAGGTAGTTTCCGCGAAATGGCTCGAAGAGAGTTTGGAGAGGGGAATGGCGGTCGACGAGTCATTATACCATCCGCTCATGGCCCCTGAGGATCAGGGCCATGGCGCCTTCGTTCGTGACTATCAGAAACCCTCTGCGCTAGGAAAGAGACGACGTGACGATCCTTCTATCAACCAGAGCGAAGAGCTCGGGAAGCGGAAGATGAGGCGAACTGCGAGCGCCAAGTTGGCAGACCACAGTCAAAGCATGATGACCAGTTTTCTTTCCCACGGCGGCGGTGAGTCGTCAGAAGTTGCGAAGGATCAATGGACGGAAATCAAAGATCAATCACCACCTCCCCGCGATGCCGATCGCTCAAGGTCAAGGTCAGAGTCGAAGGAAAGGCAAAGGATATCTCGTCACACTTCATGGGAAGCGGCGCCTATACATCAGGAAGAGGAGCCAGGATTGTTCTCGGGTGTCTCGTGCCTAGTTCACGGTCATGATGACAAGAAGGTATGCTTTGATTCATGAGTCTGCGTGACCGTCGTTTTACTAACGTTTCGTGCAGACAGCCAAGATCCACGAGATCGTGATTTCGAATGGAGGACATATCGCCAGTAACTCTGATGCCTTTTTGTTGAACGATGATGCGTATCAATACAAGATTCTTGTACTTCCCAGTGGATGGACTTCAACCACTAAAGGTTCTCTGCCTGAGATTCCATCCGGAACATGGCACGCGACCGAGTGGTGGCTAGAGAGATGTATCAAGCAGAAGGCGCTACTCGATCCCGCCTCTGATCTGCTCAGTCAACCACATCTGAGTCTACCGATCGATGGTATGTTGCGATTGTCATTGTTTATTATCCATGTTTGCTGACGTGCTCAGAATTCCAAGGTCTAACGATAGCGACTTCTGGCATGGGTCATGATGTGTTGCATATATCAAAAGTTGTCAAACTTGCAGGTAAGACTCGGTTTGGCCCTATCAACAACGCAATAGAGCTAAACCTCACCCAGGCGCATCATACGACGAAGTACTGCTACCGAGAACGTCGATCCTGGTAGTGCCTAGCGCAGTCCCAAATTCGGAGAAAATTGCATATGCTGCGAAGCATCGGATCCCAGTCGTATCGGAGGAATGGCTTCTCGCAAGTATCAGGAATGCTCGAAAGATGTCAATATCCGATTACGCCATGACTGGACAATCAAGATACCCCCTCAGCCGTCATCACTCCAGCCGTCCGTCCTCTCGGGAAGCAAGTGCTGCCCCACCACAAGACAAGAGGTAGGATAGGCCGGTATTGATCATTAGGACGCGGGCTGATCAAGTCTGTTAGAAAGGATGACCTACCTGCACAACGCCTTTCAGCCATCCGAACACGAAATGTAGCCACTTCTCTACATCTATACCACTCAGGTCCCGTCCAAGCAATACAACAGCAGAAGACAGTGCCCAACTCAAAAGGACCGTTCATCGAAGAAGATGAGGAGGAAACGGTGCCAGATGATGAAGGCTGCGGCAACGAGTCACGACTGCCGGCCCAGTTCGACGGTCAATATGATGATCCACCACCAATGATAGCAGAAGACGACATGGTGGTAACGAACGCTACACGGTCAATACAGCCGTTGCAGAACATCCCGCCAGAGGTGAATAGCACAAGGAAGCAGTCAAAATCGACGCCTTCAGGGGATATCTCGGCCTCTTCATCACTAAGAAAAGGCGGACAGCGAGGAAGATTGGGAGACGACGAGAACGCCGATGTGCCAAAAGCTGAAGCAGTGCAGACGAATCAAGTGAGGCTAAGTGGAGAGATCAAGTCACTACTCGAGCGACAACATTCTCACCCAGAACCATCGCCGGTTGAACAGCCAGTCAAGGGAAGATGGAGAAAGGATAAGAAATTGGGACGCGCGCCGTCATACACATCAAATTCCTCCGCTTCAGTATCCTTCCGCCAGCATCAACATTTGGACGCAGTGAACACAGGACCGTTAGCTAATCTGGTGGAAGGCGAAGCACCTGCACTAAGTCAACAAGTCACCTACGAGACACCAGAAGCTCAAGAATATCGACTGAAGATGAGCAAGAAGATGGGCACGAGACTGATGGACGACAGTGTCGGCGCACGAGTAGAAAGCCCGGGACTGGTGCGTGATGTTGAGGCAAGTGGTGCTGCTGCAGGTGTTGGCGGTAGAGTGCGTGGACGGCAGCGAACTGCAAAGAATGTATGATCAATGATGTCAGGAGATTGCTGCAAGCCTGGATACGAACATAGCTATGTAAGATAAGAACACAGCATGAAATGCTTGTGATTGTGATCGTGTGTTCTTGGTGCGCATGCGACAGTGATCCAGTGACGAAGCTAGAAGAAAAAGAGGAACAAAAGGAGAAATATCGAAACGATGTCGCCATATCGAACGGTCCGACAAAAGCGATCTCATCGGAGACGAGCACAGACGGGGATAGTTTCAGACCCTCTGCCGTCCTGCCCTGCCCAGGTGAGTCGTAGCCATGTGACGGCTCGTCTTCGTGACTCCATTCTTGAGATAGTCGTTGAGTTTTCCGTGCAAACGTATAAAAGAAGGCGCATCGTCATCGCTACATATCATAATTCGCCATGGCGTCGCTGCATACTCCGACTCAACTTCTCTCACCTCCGCCTTCTCCCGCCCCGCAGAACTTATCGACCGAGATCAACACGGCCACACGGTGCGCTCTCTATCAATGTTGGCGATAAACACGCTGTGCAGTCGCTGACATGGGACAAGCTCGGTTCATGCGCGCTTGAACAAGCTCATCATCTCTCGCCTACCTCTTGCCCTTCCGCCTGTAGCCATAACCCCCGAAGCCTACGCTCACGGCATCAACACGTTCGGCGACGTCTACCTTGTTTTTGAAAACTGCTGGCGGGTCCTGATCGCAGAAGTCGACAAGTCCGACGTAGACGACTCCTCACACGACAACAGACTACGGCGATGGCTATCTCAACTAGTCCCTCCTGGTCTTTGGCGCTCGGATGCAATCAAGAAAGATTTGGAGTACCTGGAGACGATCACTGGCGCTGATCTAGAGGCCGTCACCAACGCCCAAATACGCACCCTTACCGAGCACATCTATCGACAGACTCGGGACAAGCCTCATGTCCTGATCGCCTATGCTTGGATCATGTACATGGCCATCTTCTCGGGCGGCCGGTGGATCAGAGAGCAGTTGACGAACTCCGGCCCTGAATTCTGGGGTGTCAATCACGAGTCCGACAAGATGGAATATTGGGTTCATGGGACCTTGAGACCTGGTTTCACTCTGTTTTGCTTTTCGGGCGCAAGAGATGGAGAAGACATCAAGGCAGACTTCAAGACGCGTCTCGAGGAGGCCGAGGAGCTGCTCACTGCACATGAGCGACAGGACGTCGTCAACGAGGCCCAGTATATCTTTGAACAATGCGTCGCCGTTGTCGAGGATCTCGATAAGCAGCTCAAGACCGATCTCGAACTAGTCAAATCGCTAGCTGCTCGAGGAGCGGAGCATGGGACTGCAGACCTAAAAACAACACCGACACGGGCTGCTCTTCCACAACAAGCCGCAATGGAAAACGCAGAGCCGAAGTCGGCAAACTTTATAAGAGCAATAGTGGTGGCCTTCTTCGCTTTCGCCTTTTATCAGTCATATCGTTGGCAGTATGGAGATTTGGAGCGCGATTAGCCAACGTGACGAGCCTTGGTGGAGGAATTTAGATGAGAGGAGCGTTTACATTCAAAGATACCAGCATGCGCCAAGCAGAAAGATACCCAATAGACACGAATACCATAATAGCTTCTGATCTTCACTCCTTCACTCTGTCGTTCTTCAATCACTTGAGCGGGCCAAACGCGCAAACAGCCTTCGCTCAATTTGGTGTTTCATGAGCGGAGCTTCTTGAGTGCACGGACCGCCCTTCACATGCCACTTCAATCGTTCCCCAAAAGACTCCTTATGTGCCAACGCTCTGTATCAAAATCACACATTCACTCTTGAGACCGGAGGAGACCTTAGTCACATCAGTTTGACCATAACACAGTCTCGCCGCCATACTATCTTGTCGTTGAGTCACACCGCTACAACGATGATTTCCGGATTCAACGAATGGACCGCGTCGGCCCAGCTGGGCCATACCGATTCGTTTGCAGAGCTGAACGAGCGCCGACTTGGAATTGAGGCTGAAGACTTCATTGCCAACATACTCACAACTTCACCTACCAAGGAACCTCTTCTGCCAGCACTAGGTGGCCTTCCTTTTGCTCTTGAGGAGACTATCACGCATCAGGTCGAGATCTTAAAGAGGCATGGCTGCCAGCCTTACTTCATCTTCAGCGGAGTTACCTCGAATGGTCAGGAAGAGAGACTTCAAGCTGCAACTCGCGCAACCAAGAGCATCGCAAATGCTTGGGAGTTATACGGCGCATCCGAGCCCGAACGTGCCGTTGCCGAGTTTGGCACTCTGTGTAAGGACTGGTGCATGGTTGACTCCTGGATGTAGGGGCTGACCTGTATAAACAGCTGGCACAATCAACGTGGAAAATATCTACCGCTTCGTACAGAATGTGTTGCGCAAAAACGACGTTGACTTTCTGATTGCACCGCATAGCGCATGTGCTCAGGTATGTGAGATGAGTCGTACGAGCATATCACGGACTAACATCTTACTTAGCTAGCATCTATTGCTGGTACCGAATTCTGCGATGCTGTAGCAGGCTCCAGCGATATTCTCATGTTTGAGATTGATCAACTCATTACAAAACTTGATTTTGAGCAGGCTCAATTTTCTTGGATCACTCGTCGTGAATGCATCGAGGCGCTTGGAGTCACTTCTACCAGCATGTTTGTTGACACTTGCCTTCTTTCTGGATGCTCCATCCTGCCTACCCTACCTCAGCTAGAGAACGACTTGGCTACATCTCCCAGGGGTCCAAAGATCAGAGCTGCTGCTGATCTGCTCAAGAGAGGTCAAACTAACGGTAACGCCCTCTGTTTGCAGTATCAGGACGACCCAGCTATGGTAGCTCTGAACTACCTCGATCGCTACCGCAAAGCGAGCCTCTACGTCAAGCATTATGTTTGCATTCGCCCTAACGGTAAAATCGAGTCTGTTGATGGCGCGTCAGCACCAAGCGATCTGAACAACATTATGGGCCACCGCTTGCCCGATGAAGCATTTGGCTATCTCTCGCGCGGTGTTATCAGCTCGGAGGTTCTGAGTTGGATAGCATCGAACGAGATCATTGAGCGTCCACCCCTTGATGGAGGCGAGGCTGATGTCTACCGTCGTCTGGTCTCTGATGGTCTCACTCCCCTTCGAACTACTGCGCTCTCACTTCTCTCGTACTCGGTCCATAGGTTCTACCAGCACAAGCCTATCTATCTAAGGTGCTGGTTCAACCCTAGCGCCCCAAAGACGTTGAACGTCTCCGATACTGCTGACCCCAGAGAAACCGTTGTGGGATGGAACGTACGGCTCGATCAGATCACATCCAAAGCAGCTAAACTCGAACGCGACATGTCATCTCTGGCATTTGCAGTAGGTAGCTTGCAAGACACGGACTTTGCTAAGAGTAGTGTCACTCTGAAGCCCAGCGGATCCAAGCCACTCAACTCTCCTGCAGAGGTGCGATCTAATACCTTGTGGAGGTTCCTTCAGCTTCGTGGCTATATTCAGCAAGATCATCAACTGAGTCCTCTTGGTCAATGTCTGCAGACCGCATTTTCACGACACAACCAGCAGGATCTGGAAGAGCCAATACTGCTTGCTTTCGAGATGCTTCGTTTGAACCTGCTCAATTCGAGCAACATGTTCCTTTATAACGGTTCGCCGCAGCGTGGCTCCGAGACTGATAAGCGCAACACGTTGCTGGTCAGTAGGGTGGCTTGCTTCGCTGGACTACGCCACAAGAGTATAGGATTTACAGGACCTCTAAGCAGGCATCTTCTTGCTTACACATCGATGGTGTCTGCGGTCCGCGGTAGCCTGCGTAATGTAGTGGAGATGAGTCTCTTTGGGTTGTTGGCCAACTCCCACGTCGATCGTAACATGGCGCTTGGCCAGCTTGCTCAAACAAGCTACAGGTAAGTCGTGCTCCTCGTCGAGGTTGTCGCTCAACACTAATCATATTGTAGCCTGCCTTTCTTGAACGACGTGGACTGCGCTCTTGGCATTGCGGTCAAGTCATACCTGGACGAACTGTCGGCACAGAGCGAGCCGATTTCCGAGGCATCACGCCAATCCGTCAAGATCAAGGGAGCGAACGAGTGGTTCCCTCATGCCACTGACTTCCAAGGTGACTTGGAGAGGGCTTTCGCTCTCTGGGACTCGGTAAGAGCTGTGATTGGATGTATTCATGAATATGCTAACGTTGGGCTAGGTCTATGCTGCTGTCGCCGCGGCTCCCGACAATGTGGTGTCGTCAAAGGACAAGAAGGTATGGGAGGAGGCCGATGCATGGCTCTCGGACAGGAAGTAAAACGGAGAGCACCACTCTCACAGAACGGGCGGATGAAAAGGTAACCAAAACCACAAAAAAAGAAACCACAATCAAAAGCGTAAGAGTATCATGTTGAATTTATTTGCCAATGGTGAGGAACAGTCTATCACCGACATCTCCCAGGCCAGGCTTGATCATACCCTTAGCATCAGTACCGGGGTCTACTGCGCCTACCCAGATTTGTACACCCTCTTCCCAGACGCGGCTGACCTTTTCCAAGCCCTCGTGGCTGGCCAGTACGCTGCAGATGACTATATGCTTGACGCCCCAGTCTTTCAATGTATCTATGGCAGCACTGGCTGTGGCACCAGTAGCGATTATAGGGTCGAGCAGGATGGCGATGTCGGACGGTGTGGTCTGCTGCGAGGTGGTTGTAGCTGAATGGTAAGGGAGGTTGTTGTAGTATTCGACAGGCTGAAGGGTTGTCTTTTCACGGTACATGCCTAGGTGGAAGACAGGAACTGGGTCTGGTAGGACGGCAAGTAGAGCTGCGATATGTAGGTCAGACATGTGGGATGGTCCGGGTCAGGGTGGAGAGCATACCGTCTACCATTGACAGGCCAGAGCGTAGGATAGGTACGAGGGAGACATGATAGGGTGAGATTGTTTCAATGGGGAAGTCGTAGCCTAACGGAGATTGATCCTAGAGCCAGGGTCAGTGGCTGTCTGTGGGAGGCGCGAGGGTGCCAAAGTCGTACCGTGCCTTGGTGAGTAGGCTTCAGGGCGGATCCAAGAGCTTCGTAGCCCAGCATAGAGGAGATCTCATGTATAAGACGCTTAGCATCACGAGCTCCAGTCTGCTGCGATCGGAGCTGTGATATCTTTGCTCGTACACAGGGATGTTGAGCTACGTGCACGTTGGAAGGCAGAGAAGACATGGCCGAGACTTGTGAGATGCGGGGTGAGCTTGAAGGTGGAAGAGGACGATGAAGGTAGACAAGAGACAGGCTTTAGGAGAGACGGTCACAATTTCAAGGAGAATGAAGCTGGGCAAAGGAACACTTTGTCCGTGTTACTATCACTGAGTGTCCTGATAAGAAGGCCGACAAAGGCATGTGGATGCATTGATAGGCGGCGGACGCCGACCTGCACGACAAAGCTCCTGTGAGCAATCAACCGCGGGGTCCATCGACGCTTGGGGCAAGGGCAGACGCGGGCCGAAACAGCCGAACAGGCGGGCCGGCCGGTGATTGCAGATTCGCATCAGTTACAGGAATTCAGCAACTTCTGTGTCTTCCACTCATCCACTCGTCGAGACACGGCATGAGCGAGGCTGCGTCACACTCGCGTGAGCCCACCCACCTCGATTATCATGGACATATACCCGAGCGTGATGCCTCGAGACAGGCGCACCGCCAGTCAAAGCCCGAGCCCGAGCCTGAGAAAGCTGAGGATACAATCAATCGCCAACCCTCGCTGAACGAAGTCGATGCGCCCGAACCTGTGCAGAACAGACACGACGACTCGGCCTGGCACCGACAAACACATCTCGAGGACGAATCGCTCGACTCTGCTCCATCGCCTCCCTCGTTCCATACTCGCCGGTCATCGCCGCCCTTGTCTAGCAAGAAAGAGCCCCTCTCTCCGCTTGCGACGCAGCTTTACATTATCTCGCACCTTGTCTTCTTCTCCATATGGGGTACGCTCGCTCGCTTGGCTATGCAGTGGCTCACCTTCTACCCTGGCGCTCCCCTGGTCACTCCTGTGCTTTGGGCCAACGTAGGCGGCTCCTTCGTCATGGGCTTCTTGTCCGAGGATAGAAGAGTGTTTCGAGAGGAATGGGGTCTGGACAACATGGATCCTCACACCAGAGAGAAGGCACTTGAACAGGAGCATTCAGATCCAACTGCCGCTAAAAAGGCACATGCGAAGACGAAAAAGACGATACCGCTGTACATTGGTCTGGCCACAGGCTTCTGCGGTTCTTTTACCTCCTTCTCCTCCTTCATGCGCGACGTCTTTCTAGCTCTGTCCAACAACCTCCCGACTCCTGTGAGTCACCCATACCCGAATGTGCCATCCTTTACTTCCACGATACACCGCAATGGCGGCTACTCATTCATGGCTCTGTTGGCCGTAATCATATACACTGTCGCGCTCTCTCTGGCTGCTCTGAATGTCGGAGCTCATCTCGCTCTTGCTTTGGATCGCTTCACGCCTACCTTGCCCTTCAGATTCACTCGCAAATTCATCGACCCACTTGTTGTTTTTCTCGCATGGGGTTGCTGGCTCGGTGCCATCTTCCTATGCATCTGGCCTCCAGACAGGCCGTCTGGTTCGTCGAGTCGTGGTATCTGGGCGAACGAAGTCTGGCGTGGTGAAGTTCTGTTTGCGTTGGTCTTTGCACCCATTGGTTGTCTGCTGCGCTACTACGCGTCGCTCAAGCTCAACCCCATTACTGCCTCCTTTCCGCTCGGTACCTTTGCCGTCAACGTGTTTGGATGCGCGGTAGAGGCCATGTGCTACTCCGTTCAGCACGTGCCTATCAACTCGACAGCCGGTGCCCTGGTTGGTGGAGGGAGGGTTAGCTGTCAAGTTCTGCAAGGCGTCATGGATGGTTTCTGTGGTACGACAACCACTGTCAGCACGTGGGTCACAGAACTACAATCCTTACGAAGGCGACATGCGTATGTATACGGAATGGCGAGCGTGGTCGCCGGTCTCTGTCTCATGGTAATCATCATGGGCAGTGTGAGGTGGACAGTGGGCTGGAGCACCCCTGCATGTGTCACCATGCGAACCTCCTCATGATGTTGTAAATTCTTTAATCGGGCTTCGACGACTTGCCCGTTGTCGCGCTTGTTGTAAACCATCACATGATGAGTTGCCAGAAAGTGGATGCCGCTAGAGGATATAATAAAAATCTAATATGATGATGCTTCTATTCCTCCCGCGTGGATCCTAAAGCCCTGCGTCGGCGGAAAGACCCCCCAAAAACAAGGGGAAGGGCAAGAAGAGATCACGATCTGGAAGCTCCCGACCGGCTGCTTCCAAGGTAAAAGGCGCATCGAATGATCATAAGCCGCGTGTGCAGTATCATTGGAGAGTTGGTCGCATTACGCGAGCCAAGGAGATGGAGGACGAGATTTGGCAGAAAAGACTTCTGCCGCTGAGACACACACGAGTTCTATCGGATTATTTGTTGATAGACGTCATTGGGCCTTGTTTGGACCAGCAGCAGTGGAGTCGATCTGGGGGAATCAGAGCCGCAAAAAAGCCACTGGTCTAGAGGCCTTTCTTCCCCTTTTGTGGCTGACGCGACCATTATTGATCGCTGCCAGCATGAACTTTCGCTACAGCCTTTTGACAGAGATACGAGCATTCATAACCGGCATGTCAGTTTTCTCAATCCAATAGCTCGAGTCTGGCGACGGTAGAAATAGAATTGGATATGGACACTGAAAGACGGAGCTGCCCCGAAGTGGACGTTATTACCCATCAAGGGCCCATGCTCTTTTGGAGCAGGAGTCTTCCGTAAAGTTGGACGAGCATGCGTTCTAAGAGCTCACTCGTGTCGCGAGAAGTCCTTGTTAATCCCCACAAACACGGGAATGTAGAGTGCAGGCTTGAGAGAGCTCATTGATACTCTTGGTATCAAATACTGTCCTCACCGTTCAGTTCACGTGCCTCTCATCTTGTTGTCCAACCGTCGAACAAGGAAGCGTGGAGCGGGGGGTCTGGCGATGATGGACGTGGCGCCCGCGGCGGATTGATTGATGGCTGTTGTCCCTGGTTTTCATACATGCAGTAGCTCGTCTGGAACCCCCTTTGTCGTGCGTAGGACACAGACAGTGCACGACTTAAGCGGCACATGAGATGGGCAAGAGTGTCAAGATATAGCAAGGAGCGCTATCCTTTTGCTGAATATTGAAACGATTGGAATCTGCCATGTTGGCCGAACGACGGTTCTGGGGGAACCAAGGTTTCTGTGATGGTGACGCTAGCCGTGCAAATCAACGGCAAGAGGTAAATCGATCGTCAGGCGAGACCGTTTTTGGAAAGGCGCCATGTGATGTCATGAAATGAATGGCAGGTGGACGAGCAATGCGCCCTTCTCTCAAAACCCATCGTGTTTCCTTGCAGCGAAACATCATCCTAATTCCACGTCTTTCCTCCTTTGCAGTTTAGATACCCCCTTTCACGATACCAGCCACGTTACTTTTGTAATTTCACCTGATTGACGATCACGACTATCCTCTCTCTCATCCCCAGATACCCCAGACACTTATCCCAGATACCCTACAACCCATCACAGTAATTTCATCATGGCGCCTTCTGCGTCGGTCAATGTTCCTACGAACACCAAGATCAAGGAGCAAGATGTCAACAACAAGCTCCAGCTCTATGGAATCTTCTCTGGTAAGTTTCCTGTAACACGCGATAACATGCAGCTGCTTGTCAATGGTACTGACCCGCGCTTCCCATAGCTTTCTCCAATGGCAAGGTCCCCTCAAACAAGCAGATTGATGTTGCTATGAACAGCGCTCTCGCATCGCGACCGCTCTCAAACCCATCGAAGAAGCTCTCGACAGAGGGACAAAAGCTCGTGGGTGACCTGCGCGAGGTTGTCGAGCAGGCCAAGCTCCTCCTCTTGACCAAGAACGAGGGCAATCTTCTTCAGGACTTCATTTGGCAAACTCAGCAGATCTCTGGCGCCAATGCCGGCACTCCTAATGCTCCTGTCGACAAGGAGACCGCCAAGCAGCACGGTAACGAGGCCCTTGATGGCCTTCGCACTCTCGGCACGCTCATCCTGTCCAACGGTCAATTCCGTAAACTTTGTAAGTAACAGCATCACCTCCTGCCACATCCTCCCCGGCTAACCTTCGTACAGTGAGTGATGCTAGCATTCTCTTCAGAGACATGGCCGGTGACGCCGCCCAGAAGGCGGCCAACAAGGTTAACCCTTCCGAGGATGAGCTGAACCAGATTGACAAGCCTGCCGAGGACAACACCTGGCACGACGTCCCCGACCTTTCCAAGGGGAACCTCAAGAACCAAGCTAAGGCCAAATTCGACGAGCAGAAGCCCTTTAACAAGGAGCAGGCCAAGGGTGCTCTTGGTGATGCCACTCAGGCCGCCCACCCCAGCGGCTCCCGTGACCCCGCCGACGCTGCCAGACTTGCTGCTCGCGACCAGCAACAGGGTACCAACTCTGGTGTTGACGCTACCAAAGGTCTGCAGCAGGGCGCTGACCGCCTCCACCAACAAGCCAAGGAGAACGTCCCTGAGGAGACCCAGGAGCGTGCCCGCGATGCCAAGGAGCGCACCAACAACTACATGAAGGAGAAGCTCCCCAAGGAGCGCCGCGAGCAGGGCATCTACCGCCTGAAGAAGATGGTTGTCGAGATTCAAGGCCACCAGGACTGTAAGTCACCCTTTGCCTATTGAGCATCTCGTCGCAGCAGCTGACCACGGCCATAGACCACCAAGCCATTGATACTCTCCTTCGTCTTGCCGAGCAGTACACTGGTCACACTAAGAACCTGGCCAACCAAAGCCAGGGAACCGTCAAGGGTGCCCACAAGGATGACAGCCTGCAGATGGCTGAAGCCGACCTCAAGGTATGTTTGAAGAGATCCAGATCAACACCAAGCATATGCTGACCAATCTCCAGACCCTCATCGAGCGTTTCGCCAACGGCACCTCCCTCGACGACATGTTCGACTCCATCAACGTCATCTACCGTGATGCCGACAGTGACCCTGAGCTCAAGGGCTGGTTCACCCACATGAACAAGTACATCCGCAAGTGCCTCAAGGAGCAAGGTTACGTCCTCGAGGACAGCTCGACCGAGGAGTGGAACAAGCTCTACGATCAGGGCGAGTTCCTCCTCCGCGACCGCTACCGCAACCACACCGACAGAATTGCCGACGAGTTCAAGTTCTACATTGACCAGTTCAACCAGGACAAGCAGAACGTTGCCTTCGGTGACGCCGTCCAGAAGCTCTTCCTCGACCTTGGACAGGACGAGAACGGTCAGGCTGAGTTCAAGCCTCACCTCATCAAGGACTTGACTGAGGTCATCCTTCCCGGCATCTTCGAGTCCGTCCGCTATGTCCCCATTCCTCGTATCGAGTACTCCGACCACATGATGGATGCCATCGTTGAGAACCTCGTCCTCGAGGGTGACAACCTTGCTCCCAACGTCATGGAGTTCGGCAGCGACAACTACTGGCGCTGGGGACGCAAGTCTATCACTAGCAAGAACAAGAACAAGGTCATGCTTTCCGTCTCCGGCATCCAGTGTGACCTTCGCGATGTCAGCTACTACATCAAGAAGAAGGAGGGCTTCCCCAGTATTACTGACAAGGGTGTCATGGACATCTTCCTCGGCGGCACTGGTCTCAGCTTCAAGGTCGCCATGGAGACCGCAGACAAGACCGATGGCAAGCACTTCTTCAAGGTCAACACCGTCCACGTCGACATCAAGAACATCAACATCAAGCTGAAGCAGTCCAACCACAAGTTGCTCTTCAACGTCTTCAAGCCTCTCCTCCTCAAGGTCATGCGCCCTGCCATCCAGAAGGTTGCCGAGACCCAGATCCGCAACAACATCCACCAGCTCGATGAGATGCTCTATGGCATCCACCAGGAGGTCGAGAAGGCCAAGCAGCAAGCTAAGAACAACCCCGACCCTGAGAACATTCAGAACATCTACCAGCGCTACGCCACTGCCGCTCAGCAGAAGTTCACCAAGGGCAAGCAAAAGAAGGATGAGGTTGCTGCCGACAAGAAGGTCAACATGGCTGTCACCAAGCACGACAGCATGTTCAAGAACATCTCTCTCCCCGGCGGTATCAGCACCAAGGCCACCGAGTACAAGGAGCTTGCTGCTAAGGGCGACAAGTGGGAGTCCCCCATCTTCAGCATTGGATCTTCTAAGGAGACTTCCAACTTGCCCAAGATGGCTTCCATCACCCGCAAGCCTCACAAGGTCAACACCGAGGGTGTTCGTGGCCCCAACAACCTTGGCACTGACCAGTACGGCTCGGGATTTAACGGATCCTCCGACACTGGCCCCAGCGGTGGTCTCAACACCGGCAACTCTGGCTACGGCTCTCAGAGCAGCACTGGCTACCACGGTGGTTCTTCTTCTGCTGGTCTTACCGGTCAGGTTCCCGTCCGTGGTGGCAACACCACTGGCTCTGGCTACGAGCAGAACACCACCAACACCACTGGCTACCACCAGGGCTCATCTCACTACGCTGCTGGTGAGGGCCCTATCGGCACTGGCCGTGAGTCCACTGGTGCCGGCAACTTCGGCGGCGAGGTCGACCGTGCCTTCCACGATGCTACCGGCTCCACCACTGGTACTACTGGTACCACCGGCACTGCCTCTGGTGTCCAAGGCGACGCCAGCGGAAACACCTTCTTCGGCAAGAACAACCCCGTCTTCCAGGGTCGTGTTTAAGCATCGCGCCTGATGGTTTCTTCTTTTGGTTATTCGAATTTCGCAATGCTTTTTACCGTCATGATACCATTGCCGTATGCCAGTCGCGAAGAGGGATGAGGACACGAAAAGAGACGTTATACCCAGTCAGCAACATAACAAGAGCAAGAAGGACACAATTAATAATGGGGTGAAGGAGTGTGTTTCGCGCGGCATTGATTCAATAAATCATTTCGCAGGTTTTCCTACTTTGTATTCTAGTGTTTTAAGTTAATGATTTTTCGCTCACTCAAGTTTCCTGTGTATGTACACGTGCTTCTGTGATGTCGTGTCGCATGCGTGCTCGTCAATCGGCAAGTGCTGTTTGCGTGTTCGTGGTCGGAAGCACTGATGTTGCGGACAATTCCTCCAATCACGAAGTCAAGCGTCGTAGAGGATGTAGGCGTAGCGACACCGCAACAGTAAGGACTATCCTCCAATTCTCCTCACAAGTTGAAATTAATACTCTCCCAGATGATGCAGAGTATTGCTACATCGTTGGACGCGCGTGCCGACAAAAGCCAAACAGATCAGGAAGCCAAAAATATAAGCACGCGTCCGAAGCTATTGGCAAAGGCTCATGCAGGTGGAAAATAGTAAGGTAGGAACCGGAGTTTTCTTGGCCCACTTTGTTGGTACTCCGACTTCCACCCATGAATCGTGAAAGCTGTGGAAGATACATTGTTGCTTTACTCAGCATAGAGCATAGGGTACTCCATCTGTCTGTTGGTCTTTAGTCTCGCTTGATTATGGTGTCGCAAATAGAGTTGACGAGCAAACTGGGTTGCTCCAACAGGCTTTCGAGGAAAGCTGGGGCTTCGGACTTTTCGCATGTGGTCTGGTGGAGCCTAAATGTGATGCGAGACAACCCAATGAGGAAGAAGAGCGAACCAGAAGAGGCACAGACGGCCTCCAGTTCTTCCAGAGCTCAAGGAACATCTCACACCGACGTACTCGGCGTAGGGATGCCCCGGTCAGTATTGTCGCACTGCATACCCGTAGTAGCAGCAAACGACGTGCGCCGCTCTGTCGGCTGTGCTTGTCTACGTGTGAGAACGTATCGGCACATGTCAAGATGTCAAGGACGATCACTTCTCTCCAAGATGCGATTGCAAGACTGTCAGTCCTGAGGCTGATTACTGACTGCTGTTCAGCTTGGCTGTGCGTCTCGTGTCCCAGCTTACGGAGTTTCAGCTTGGCTTCTTGAGCCTTCGTCTTGTGGCTGCCTGGGCTCTGTTGCTTGCAGCGCACAAGACAAGAGGTCTAGAGAGGACAAGAGCGTATTTTGTGATATCCGCCCGTATCCACTTCCAATTCGGGATCGTGCCAAGGTAGGCGGCATATGCATACTTGAAGCTTGGAAGCGACCTATCCAGCTCGACCATTCATCATGCCCTTGGCTCTCACCTCTCACGGTCAAGTTGGAACGTGGCGACTAAGCTCCTTTTGCTCCTTCAGCTTCGGCTCTCCTCCTTCACATGCCTAATTCCTCGCATTTTGAGTGACATGACGCTCCTTGCATCCTCTGCATGGTCCCGTCAGATCGTGGATGAGGGTTCGAGATGCTCATGGCCTGCGGCAACCCGCTTCCAGATCGAGCTTGCGGTCAACTATCTTGAACCTATGATGAATCCATGTAAGTAAGCTATGCATCCGTAAGTGTGTTACTACAGTGGGTAGTGGGACTGTGGGAAGAAAAGAGGGGCCCGGTTTTGAGTCTTCCATCTCTATATCCTGCTCCCATCCGCATTTCCTGATTTTCTAAGCTCTGCCCATCATCACACTTTGGAATATCAGATATACACTACAAATATTCTCGTACCACATAACGACTTATAGGTAGCCACTCACATGAGCAAAGTGAGTCCAGAGCCAGGCTTTCACACCATGGTAAGAACTCTTCAATTCACTGCCGACGCTACTTGCTAATTCGAAATAGCCTTCAACTACATCCACCAAGGTGCCATCACCAACAGAGGCCTTTCCGTCATTTCTGAAGTGCCATAGAGACATCAAGGATCCCGACATCGGTGCGACGTATGACGAACTCAACCACGACCCCGTATCACCTCTGGACACACCTGTAGCACCCTCCGCGTCATCATCCCGCCATAACTCAAAGCACGTTTCTGTCAACTCTCGCTGTGAACTGCTGGCTACGGAGAGCTGGCTTACCCAAAGCATGGAGAAGGTCCCACAGATTCCCGCCATCTACGCCAATGGGCGACGTAACTCGACAAACTCATTGTTAATCCAAGCCGCAGGAAAACTGGAACCGTATGAGGCTCTGGGGAACGTGTCTGTGGAGCACATGGCTCCCCCTCCCTCAATGCCAGGTCAACACCCGGAACTCAAGATTGGTGGTTTCCACGAGGTAAGTCCAGCATCATCCTTTTTCCAACAAGCAAATCCAACAGCTGACGTGGACAAGGCTCTGTTTATTGGAGTCGTCATAATGGCTCAGTTCATGTGTCTTGCAGGTCTTGGTCAAGCAATCGCGCCAGTCAAGATCATAGCCTCTGGCCTCGGCGTCAACAATCCCGGTCAAGAAGCGTGGTTCTCAGCCGCATACAGTCTCACCACGGGTACATTTATCCTGATCGCCGGTCGATTGGGTGACATACTCGGCCACAAACGCGTGTTTGTGTTCGGGTACCTGTTTCTTGGAATCTGGTCCGGCTTTGCCGGATTCAGTGCTTACGTCGGCAGGCAGATCTTCTTCGACGTCTGCAGAGGTATGCAAGGCATCGGCAGTGCGTTACTGGCTCCCAACGCCCTCGCACTGCTTGGCCGCGCATACCCTCCTGGTATCAAGAAGAATCTCACTTTTGCACTCTTTGGCGCCATGGCACCCTGGGGATTTGTGATCGGTGCGCTGTTCGGGGCTCTATTCTCGCAGACCACGTGGTGGCCATGGACTTTCTGGAGCTATGGTGCCGCAGCATTCGCCCTGTCAGCATTCTCACTTCTCATTGTGCCTAAGCAATTAGCCAAGGAGGCTCAATTCGCTGGCGTCACAAAGGTACCTGGTTTCGACTGGACGGGTAGTACGCTGGGGGTCGTTGGTCTGGTACTTGTCAATGTCGCCTTCAACAATGGTCCGTTGTACGGTTGGTCCACTCCTCACGTCTACTTTGTCCTGATCATCGGAGTCTTGGTATTGGTAGCATTCCTCTGGGTAGAACGTCGGGCTGAATCACCACTACTGCCGGTCTCCGCCTTTAATGGAACAGTCACTTACACCATGGCTCTAATCGGCATCGGTTGGGGCAGCTTCGGCATCTGGATCTATTACTCGTGGCGCTTCCTCGAGGAGTTCCGTCATTTGACTCCACTCAATGTCTCTGCTCAATTCACACCCGCCTTGGTCTGTGGGCTGATAGCTGCAGGTGCCACTGGTTTCATGCTCACGCACACTCCCGTCTCATTCACAATGTTGATCGCCATGTTGGCCTTCTTCGCCGGTCAAGCGATTTCGGCCTTCATGCCCGTCAATCAGTCTTACTGGCCTCAAATGTTTGTCTCTATCCTCATCATGCCTTTTGGTATGGACATGTCCTTCCCTGCCGCCACTGTCATTCTCTCCAACCACATGCCCCGCGAGCACCAAGGCCTTGCAGCGTCGCTTGTCAATACCATGGTCAACTACTCCATCTCGCTGGCATTGGGTATCGCGGGCACAGTCGAGGTATCAGTCATGGCCCATGACGGTACAGTTGCAGACGCAAAATGGGGTGTGAGATGCGCTTTCTTCACTGGCCTGGCTCTTGCTGGTTGTGGTATTTTACTCGGTGTTTCGTATTTCATCAAGTCAATGATCAAGGAGGGTTGGAAGGTAGCGCAACATTGAAAACTAGCAGGCTTTCTCAAGCTCGTAGTTGCCTAATTCTGCTGTTATTAGCTAGGGACTATTTTGCTCTTTACCGTTAGCCGGCTACTGAGAAGATATCTGTGACATTGCAAAGAGATCTCCTCGATTCCCGTATTCTGGTCGCGTATGGTTACGAAAGGAGCTTCAGGCTCCTTCAGCCAACGGCCCTAGTGCTTCGCAGTGATCTGGGTGTGCTCAGAACTTCTTCCGATTTCATAATCGGGTGAGAGTGCTTGGGGCCAATGCACGCGGCAAGTGACCTGAACAGCCACCGCCTCGTGGTGTGTCGGTTTCATTCTGAGGAGTATTGTGTGTCTCAGTGACCCGATTAACACACTCAGAGCAAGGTGAGAGGCTGTCATGGTTGGCTCAGTGCTCGTTCAGTTGTTGACTACTCTCGCGACATCTCGGAAAAAGGCATTCGAAGCCCAAAAGGATCCGCCAAACTCCATATCATACCTGATCGAAATTCGTTAGCACGTCCATCGAATCTGACGGAGGTCTGGGAACAGGTTCAACTTACCAGTAGTTGACCGCACAGCAATACCCTTCGTCACCACAACTCTGCCCAACTTTGTGATACCACATAGCCGGCAGATACATCATGTCGCCCTCATTGAGTGTGACCCTCATTGGTGTGACAAGCTTCGAGTATGTTGTTGGCCTAATGTCAGGGAAATCTGGATCCCAAGTGGGCACAGGAACGATCAATTCAGGCTCATCGAGCACATGCTCGAGATCATCAATCTTTAACTCTGCCTTCTCATCCTCATTCGTCGAGATGTATGTGGTTCCAGGGATGTTCTGCTCATTCACAGCAGCGGCTGCCACAGGAGGCATAATGACAAAATGCTTCTGACCTCGCACTTGGACATAAAGGTTTTCGTAATTGTCTTTGTGGAGGGAGGTGGTAGAGAGACTATTGCCGAGCCAAAAGTTGACGGCCTCGGGCTTCTTGCGCAAGGCGATACGAGCGAATGGGATATCAGAGGGGACGTCTTCGAAGAGAGAGGAGTACTCGTTGCGGAGGTTGTCATTTTCTTGATGCAAGTAAGAATATGACAATGTCAGGGGAGGGTGGGGGACATACGAGTCTGAGCATATTTGATGGGTGAAGATGTTTCTGATTGATTTGATTCTTGTTCTGCGATGTAGCGTACGACCTTGTCGAAGGGCTCTAGTCTTTCGAGCGGCTTCACGTAGGATAGTGAACCGTCGTCTTCCTTCAACACTGCATCTGCGTTGCTTCTTGCGTGTCAATGCTGAGAGGAAGAAGGAGTAGGAACGCGTGTTTGAAATGGAGAGTGCTCGTAATTTGAGAAGAGATGGCCGAAGGAAAGAACGAATTGGCAGTACCTACCCGAAAGGTGTAATGGCTACATTGACAAGGCTGTCACCAAGAACTTTGAGAAGATAGTGCGAGTCCCACTTTTGGACAGCTGCCCAATCCTCGGCAGCTTTTCTTACAACAAATGGCCGATTACTGGCGACATATTGCATGAATTCGAGAGCACTCGGCTCTTCATACAACTCATCAATGAGAGCAGCGTTCAGCTCATCATATGTCGTGATTAGGTCGCGTACTGCGGCAGTTAGCTTATCTGCGCAATCCCCTTGATGGCGAGCAGTTGATTGTTCCATGTCTTCTCTTGTTTTGTAATAATTAGTGTCTTGAAAAGGTAGAGTGCTATCGAGAGATGTTGTTTGTGAGATGGGCAAAGTCATGATGGTGGTCCAAGCTTGTGACGAAAGCACGGCGGCGCCGATGCATGATCGCATCGACATGCACCTAAATGTCTAGAAGTGACATGTTGCGACGACTCTTATTCGCACCCCGAGGTAGCTTCTTCAGAAGCACGCCGGTACCTGCGGCGCAGCGGCGAAACGTCTCGACATCGATCTTCGGATACACAATCTCGGGCACTCCCAAGGGCAACAAGGCGCGTCGACCATCATGGAGCGAGCAATACAAGTTCGTTGGATGGGTGCGTGAAGGCTTTGTGAACGGAGTTGTTGTTCTCCTCTGCGGACATATCCTGCTCGACCACTGCTTCAGCTGGAGCGGTACATGGGGACCGTCAATGCTTCCAACCCTGAACTCGGTCGGCACCACAGTCATCGTCTCCAAGTGGTACCGCCGGGGAAGGGGAATTGAAGTTGGCGACATCGTGTCGTACAAACACCCAGTCGAGGGCGAGGTTACAACCATCAAAAGAGTGATCGGTATGCCTGGGGATTTTGTGCTCAGAGACACGCCTGGCAAGGGAGACGGTACCATGATACAGGTCAGAATGTAGCCTGATCAGACTGCTCTACGCTCTACTGACACGAATGGCAACAGGTTCCTCTCGGCCATTGCTGGACGGTCGGAGACAACCTCAGCGCCTCGCGCGATTCAAGAATGTACGGGCCCGTTCCTCTAGCTCTCATCAAGGGCAAGGTCGTCGCCATCTGGAATGAATGGTTGGAAGGCCCACAGCGTGTGCACAATGCCTTCAGGGACTATCGAGATGCAGGAGAGGTTCAAGAGTCGGCCGTCGCGCGCAATGGAGGTTGAAAGAAACAGGAAGAGCAAAGCACACAACCACCACATTTCCCTCTGACAGCAGAGAAGGCACGCCGCGTTAGAGAGTCTACATCAACGTGCCTGACACCTAAGAGGCAGCACACGACGATACCAAGGCAGCACACACAGTATCAGCTTGGGTCTTGGAATCGGAATGATCCGTGTAGCGTGCAAGAGAAGCATGTCTCGATTGCTTTGAACATGGCAATACAGCTTCGGGCTATGTACAACATGACCAATCCATCACATCTTACTGCTGCCACTCTTGACCCAATCGGCAAAGTCCTTGCGCTGACTTCTGATGTCCAGGAAGCCCTGTCTCTGCTCCAGCGCAGCGTACGGGTTTCCTCTAGGGCCCAGCGGGTCTCCGTTGATGCTCTCGGTCTTCGAGCTCTTCTCCCTCTCCAGCTTGCCCGCCCATACGCGCCATTGAATGGGCTTCAGCTCAGGACTGCCGATCACGATGCCGACACAGAGCAACAGGACAGCTGTCAAGGTCTCCAAGGTGATGTCCAGCGGCAGATCGATTGTCGGGATGATGTATGAGTGGACGGGAGACAGGGGGACGGCGCCTGCGAGGGTGGCTAGGGTCGAGTGTTCGTAAGCACTGTATACGCTGTGGACAGAGTCAGTTGAGACATGGCCGGCCCCGAGCGAACACGAGTTACATACGCATGTGCCAACAGTACAGCGCCGAAGATGTTGAGAGCGCTAGACAAGAGAGCCATGACGCGTGTGCTTGAATTGAAAGGTCGTAGTAAGAACTCAGCCGGAGATGCTGAAGCTGCTTTGGTGACGAGCAAACGCTTGTGGCTTGGCCGTGCGAGTAGAAGAAGAAGGTAAGCCGTGTGCGGCTGGTCTGAGACGGAGCCGGGTCTGGCAATGCACAATGGAAAACCGTTGCTGCCGTGAATTGCCTGTTGTGAGACAGAAGAAGCAACCGGACGCCATGAATCACACGCCAGCTACCTATGAGTACGCCAAGCTTCCCCGGCGACTGCCTCCTTCCTCACAAAGTGCTGCACCTTCCACTTCTTTCATCGTCACTGCCTCCAAGCTCTGAACACACAAAGCTCAAACTTTCTGCTTATACACTGGCTTACCAACACTCTCTCGCGATACTAGGCCAGCCTGCTAATAAAGTATCTCGCCCGATTAGTGATCTCTTTTGTATTTGTTCAGGTGTCTGAGTTCAATTGCCGCTTCTCAACTCCCTGAAACCGTCGTAACGCTTTACAGAATCTGGTCCCTTCATGACCCGTTTCTGCTTGCCTTGCTCCAGATTTCGCTTGTTCTCAAATACTAGAAAACGTGGTAAAATTGTCTTCGACTGACGTTGCACGGTAAGTCGTTATAAGATATGGCGCTCCTGCTACACGTGGGCCTGCTATCTGGCTAAATCCTTCGTCTTCCTCTCGCTTTCCCCATTTCAAGGGCTTCTTTGTGATAGGGTCTCGTTCCGTTCAAAATGCATATTCCTACTTTCCGGTCTCTCGTTTGCCTTTCTTTGCTCACTGTCCCTTACGCATCGGCTATTCCTCTTGATGAGAACCTTTGGCCTAGGGCTGCTACCAGTATGCCATGTTCAGACTGACCGAATTTTGTAGCACCGGCTAATCAAACACAGCATGTAATTCCAACGATATAAAGACCGTGAACAAGAGCAACAAGCAACCGATGACATACTGCAAATCATGGCTATCCACCAAGCAATCAAAGTCGACAGTAAAGGATCTCTCGGTTGCCCAAGTAAGCAGTGCTTGCACATGCATTCTGGCATCTGCTTCGTCATCCCCTGCTGCTGCTGCGAAGAAGACGACCGCTAGCACCAAGAAGACAACGAGCGCTACGAAGAAGGCAACAAGCACCACAAATAAGATTTCGTCGACCAGCAAGGCGACATCGTCCACGAAAAAGACCACCTCATCCACGAAAAAGGCAAGGACCTCGATCAAAACAGCCCTCAAACAGGTCTCCATCACAACCAAGGCATCATCTTCGTCTACGGAGAAGGCGTCATCATCATCTACGAACAGACCATCTTCGTCTTCTACGCAAAAGACATCCTCCACACAAAAGACCAGCACCTCCAGCAAGAAGACCACGACAACAGCTTCCACGTCGAAGCTGTCAACCTCGGCACAGAAGACTACCATCAAATCGACCAGTGTCACGAGCCAGAAGCCAGCTCTGACGTCTGCCTCGATCAAGCAGAGCAGTAGCAGCAGCTCCACTGCAGCTGGCTCAAGTCTCTCGTCATCCAAAATCACCGCAAGCTCATCTATTCGCTCCATCATCTCAAGCTCGTCTTTCGCTTCTTCGTCGTCATCCAGTACTTCATCTTCCTTCGTTGCCCCATCAGGAAGTGCTATTCCAACAGATCCAGTAACAAGTGTTGTTGCCAATCAAAAAGCGCCTGCCTCAGTCTCGACGCGAGCATCGTCAGGTGCTCAATCATCCTCCAATGTCGCGGCTTCGAGCCAGACTTCTTCGGCAATCACTAACTCAAAGGATGCATCGACTGGCAGCGACATCGTCACAAATGGAAATTTCAACCAAGGCTCTACCGCTGGCTGGCACGGAGCACGGGCTTATGGCACCAAATTCAACGTAGCTTCGCTCGCTGGCGACTCGAACTACGAGGCACTTGTCAAGTACGCACTGGTTGTGAACGACAATGCAAGTGGTCAGCTTTACCAGAATGTGACCATTCCTGCCAACTCGGCCTGGCAGCTCGGTGCCGACGTCTATCTCAATTACCCTAACGGTCTTCCTGCCGGCGTTTCTTGTGTCATCAAATACAGTCTGGGCAGCGATGCAATTATCCTTAAGCAATACGGCGTCGCATCTTCTAGTGGTGCAGTTCTGTCCGACACCGCTTCTGGACAATTATCAACAGGTTTCACTGGCAGGTTCCAGATCGACACCTACTGCAGCACCACCACTTCAGCTGCAAGCTTTGCTCTGGGCTTTGGCAACATCCAGCTTCTCATCTCGGACGCTGGAAGCGCAGCAACTTCGACTACTGCAGCTTCAAACGCTGCTCTCGCTACAGCTCCAGCATCCTCGACGACGAGCTCGGCAGCAAGCGCCAGTGCAACATCCACTAACATGCTGACCAACGGCAACTTCGGTTCAGGTGACTACACAGGCTGGGCCCTGTTCCGCCTGGGCAATCCCACTTTTGCAATCCAAGGCAACCCTGGTACCTATGTCAGTTATATCACATTCCCCGCCGGCGGCGATGCAAACTCCCAGGCTTCTCTTATGCAACAGTCTGCAACTGCGATCGCTGGCAAGACATATACTGTCTCCATGGGTCTTCTTCTCAATTATCCATCTGGTCTGCCCAACGATGGTTCTTCTTGCAGCTTACAAGTGTACTTTGTCGATTCCAATGGTTTCGGCATGTCGTTCGTCCAGACGACATACAAAAACGGCGACGCGGCGTACCAGAGTATTTCTGGCACTGGTTCGGTCAACAATGGTTTCAACGGCGTTTTCGATATTTTGATCAGGTGTTATGGCAGTGCGTCGGCGATTGTCGCAGGTGTCGAGGATGTACAGCTTCTCGAGTCTTAGAAATTTGGTTTCTCCTTCTTCTTGTAGACAATTAATTCTCGGCATTGGACCGAGTAATTCTCCATACTCCAAGACCTCTCCTCTTCGATCTGATGGCTTTTCCGTAGGCACATGATGAACAAGTACGAAATTCTGGCCCAGGTCACATATACATGCCATAGTATCAGTGTCCCAGTTGTTTCTTGCGCTCTCCGATATCTGTTATCTTCAAGAGGTCCTCGTAACCTTCAGGCATCGCTTCTGGACCCGTGAAATGACAAGAGTGGCAAAGGTACTTATTGCCGTCATCTCCAGCCTCTGCAGCCTGACCCTGATCTTCAAGATCCTGCTTACCATTTTCTTCACCTTGGGGTTGCTTCTCCCTCCACCACATCTTCACTCCTCCATGCCTAGACACCAAGCATTTGCCACATTTGTGCTGTACCCTCTGCTCGTACAAGACGGGTACATGCGTTTTCCAAGGCAAATCCTCCATTGCCCACGCGTGTTGCACAAGCATATGGACTCTATTTCTCAGTACGTAAAGTGGATCTGACGCCTCCCGGACCTGCGTGTACGACCGCAATCGTTTGATATAAGCATCGTGGTTGGCTTTCTGCCATCGTCCATAGCTCGGTCGGGTTCTCGTCAACGATGCCTCGCGCTCCTTGTAGACTGGATCCGTGTGGAATCTTGTACGTCTTCTCACATACTGCCGACGTCTTATTTCCGGCTCGTTCGACCAGTTCCGGAGAGGAGCGCCTGAGAACATGCGCGCATTTTTTGCGACGAACGTGAAGGTTGTGATGGGTAATCTAATGACACCGAGCATCCTGAGCATATTGAGAGCCATTGCTCCAGGACCAACAGTAGTGTATGTCGAGCTGAAAACGATGTGCCGCCGAGACCAAGCTTGTGATGTATACTGGCCAGCCAAAGATTAGATCGAGGAAGCGAAGAGTGCTATGGTGATGTCGGAAGTGTGCTGCTGAGAGGCCATAGCCGAAAAGTATGGTGGAGTACTCAGGATTGCCTGGCCAACAAGCGAAGAGGTCATGATCAGGGTCGCACCTTCTTTTCCAAGGTCTTTCGTTTCTTGACAGTCACGCAACTCGTAGTGTGTAGAGAGTGTTTCGAGTGTTACCTTAATGCTGCAAGAGTGTAGGGAACTATCATGGAGCCTCATATTCGAGATCTGATGATGAGAAATGTCCATTTTATCTCAGTACAAGCCACTCAACCCATCAGCACGCTCGTCCAATCGAACTTCTCCCAGCGTTTCCGGAAACTCTCAACTCTGGGATCTTGTCTGATCCATCTACCTTGCTTCTTGATGATCTCCGGCCCCTTCCTCAGCATACCTCCAATGACTTCCCTCGCAAAGAGGTCGCCCTTTGGCCATCGACGCTCGTCCTCAATCACATGACCCATGCCTCCATCCAACGTAAACCAGACGTGAAAGTACGGCATCTCCTTGACTAGGCTCTTCCGGAACGCTTGCTTACCATAGCCAGCGCGTTGTGAATTTGCAAGAGTGTCGATGAGCTTCTTGTGTTGACTCCACTCTTCATCGGCGCTGAGGATCGCTTCTTTGAAAAAGGCAGGCGCGTTGTCAGCGAGATGGAGAGGCACAGGGACAGCAAATAGGGCTGCGTGGCCGCGTCGACTGTGCATGTGAGCTGCATTCTCATAGAAGATGACGCCCTTGTCGCGTTCGTAGTACATGCGAGTCAAACTCTTCATGAAGTTGCGAATCTCTTCCCACTCGTCGTCATCACATTCCAGCAGATTGAGATGATGTTGAATGGGCACAATGACAGCTCCGCCTGCCGCCAGTTCCGGCTCGGTCTGTAAAGTCATGTATACTCTTGTGGCTAGAGAGACGATTGGCGCCGCCGGCGGCGTGTTTGTGTCCTCATGATGACACAGAGGACATGAGTCGAGAACCTTCTGCATCTTTTGAAAGTCACCGATAGCAGTATTCCGTAGGTTGATCTCTGACTTGCCGACTTTCTTGGCAAGCTTGCTCGCATTCTCGTCCATGTAGTCCAGGTCATCGGTGAACTTTGCGTCCTTAGCAATGCGTTCTGCAAATGCTTTGCCTTCACCGCCGGCGATGCCACGAGTACGTCGCTCTTGACGGACCATGTCTTCAATACTCATATCTTCATTCTCCTCCACGTGACCACGTTCGCGACCGCGCTTGTTCTCGATGGTCTTTACCTCGCTGCCACGACCGCCGGCAAGCATACGATTCTCGACAGCACTGAGGACCATCACATCTGACTGCTTATTGTTCGCGGCCGAAGCAACGGCAGCTTCGTACTCGGCCTCTAACGTGCCGGCATTGGAATCTTTACGTAACTTGGCCTTCATCAGCTGCGCTTTGAGCCTGTTCAAAGCGGTCTGGTCTAGGACTACAGTGGTCGCCAGCGGTGGAGCCTCGTCCATGACTTGACCTTGGATTGGGTTAGCGTGCTGCGGCACAGGCATATCTGCAGCAGGCTCGGGTGATTTGCGGTGTAGACCAGCTCTTTGTTTCCGCTCAGCGTAGAGTTCACCGCTGGGCTTCTCTAGACCGACGTAGTCCTTGCCGTACATCTGACGCCGGTCCAACTCACGCTCTTCCTCGCGTGCGTCGTCGAAGTCCCTCAAAGAGCCAAAGCGTTCCATGGCGATGTCATCCTCGGGCCGGCCGGAGTCTTTGACTTGACGGTAGACGGCGTTCAACTTTGTCATGCGCCATTGCGAGCCTTGGTCTCCGAAGGTGTAGGATACCTCATGATGAATAGGTTCGTCGTCGACAAGCGGAGCATCTTGTGCCTCTTCGTCGTCTTCTTCTAGGTCTCTCGCGAGTTGTTCGAGATCTCTTTGGTGTATGTTACGATCCAACTGATCCTTTGCAGAAACGAATTGTGAGGGTGGAGATTTCGGGCGCGGGCGCTGAACGTAGTCAACGTTGAGCGATGAAGGAGCTTCCATCCACGTGTCGCGCTTGAGATACTTGTTGGCAGTTGCTTCAAGTTGCTCGTCAAGGATGTCCTCTGTCGGTGGCGCAGTCATGGCTTCCTTCTCTACCCAGTCACCCTCGTCTTCGACATCGTCTCTCTGCGTGGTCGCGGCGCGAGGCGAGCGACTGCGCCTTCGTTTCGAGCGACGCTCTCTTCGATCTTCATCGTCTTCCCTGTCGCGGTGATGCCGGCGTTTGTGTCTGGAGTCCGAGTCTTCATGACGCGACGAGCGGTGGTGGTGTCTGTGACGTCGACGGTCCTCGTCCTTGTGGCTGTCTCGCTCGTCTTTACTACCGTGTCTCTTACCATCAGACTCCTTTGTCTTGTTGGCTGCTAGCTCTTTCTCGAAATCTTCAAGACCCATGGTTGGCAGTGTTAGGGTGGAAATATCTAGCTTGTGAGACTTCGAGACTACAAATGACGCTGTGACGCGCTCGGTGGTCAGTGCAGGGTCACCCCATCAAAGAGACCTACCACGATCACCGAAACTCGTTCCTGTTCTCTGCCATTGAAATTCAACATGGGCCCAGTATGGTAAATCCCTTGTCTGGCTGCCGTTGTCTGTGGGCTTGATGAGAAGTATTGCTGTGTCAGTCTGCGCCGATGTACTCCGTGAATGACAGTTGGAGGTATGCACTTACCAACCGATCCACAGACAAAGGCACGTACGGCACCAGGCTGGCTCCTTTCTAAGCGTACATTGCCTCGTTGTCGTCGACGTTTCACCGCTGCGTGCAATCTACCACTGACTCTGCCACATTTATGCGGATTGCTTACTCGACTCTAAGCGACAGCACCCTGACATGTCTCTGACATATCTCCGTTCGATCGCCATCAGCCATGGAATGCACTCCGGCGGACACAACTCCCACACAGGTCTAGAGCATTCTATTTACCGACGCGGGTATCAGTTCGCGTCCTTCACCACACTAGTCCTTCTCACATGCTTCCGGGTTCCAAATCTGCGGACCTAAGTCCCAGACGGCTGGCTACAGCCCTTGGTCAGTCCCGCCTCAGGCATTGGCTTCATTCTCCGAAGACGGAGCCCACTGCTTCTCTAGAGATCCCAAGCAGACCACTATGGCAAATCCTAATTGTACCATGCCAATATCTAATCATGCAAAAGGCAGTGGATGCATTCACGCGAGGGCTTGACGCGCAGCCTCGTTGGTTCATCGGAAATGGTCATCAATGCACATATGCACTGGATGCTGCTCATCGCAACGCATCGAACCGAATGATCATGCTCCAAAGCCAGATGCCCCAAAGGCTGCGAGATTCGTAAGGTCTTGGACCTCATGCCATGTCTTCACGGACTTCGTTCAGCACTACATCTGAGCGCCCATGTACGCACCCGTCAGTCTAACATACGACATCTTGGCGCGGCAGCTTCGCAGGCAGGTCCAGAGGGGTCGAAACTGCGACTAAACTACCTGACATCAGGGTAAGAGTACACACGATGTTATGCCGTATACCTCATGGATCCTTCCATTATAGTCGGAACATTGTGCTATTGACAGGCGGCTCCGGTACATCGTTTTAGGGTTACACATTGTACGTATACTTAGGCTCGCCTCCGCCCGCATGAACGATTGTCGTTCCCCAGTCATAGAACGCCATATTATTGTGGCTGAACATTTGAGTGAAGTCCTTCAGGCAGGGCCCCACATCAGTCATCATGCATCAGACTACGAACTGCAGCATGTAACGAACAGACAGTTCGCGTCCGACAGACGTTCGCGTAAGACTATGAAAATTTATTCAGCATGACAAGGGAAACCATGTATTCTGCAGTATGCGGGTAACTTAGATTGAAAAGACCGGCTGCAAGTCCGCGCTGCATGAGCTATGCACGAACGAGAGTACTTCATTTGAAATGTCATAGTAGCGATCACCGTCGTGTCGATCTTGCAGGGCGGACGGGAACAGAAGACGGCGTAGAGAGGTGTTCTTACCATCGATGTCAGATCATGGACGGAGACACGAACTCGGCGAAGACCAAGGTGGTGCTCACATCATGCCAGAGGATCATAGAGTAAGGGATGTTCGCAGGCCACGAGTAGCACGAAGAGATGTTTACGCATCGCGGCGCGCGGTGCAGACGATGGGAAAGCAATGATGTGGCAGTCCGCAGACCAGAGTTGTTACTTAGCCGCGGACTCGCACAGCTTGCTGGATGTCAAGACGGGTGGAACATGAATAGCTTTATCCGTTGTGCCGACATGAGTGACATACGTGCACCGTAAACTCGTCCAAAGACTGCCGCAGATCACACTTTTCTCCGAAAAATCGTCACGCTCGAAAATCTTCTTGTTTCGCCGACGCGGTCTAACCTTGGTCGCTCACGTAAAGAGGTGTGACAAGCACCTCCTTTCCAGAAGGTAGAAGTGTTGACCGAGATCGATGATCGAAGATTGCGCTGGCAGTTCGCTAGCGACGAACACCAATATTACATACATGGGTAATAGACTTCGAGGGTCAGTTCTCTCGCGCATCGATAGCTGGTCCGCTACCAACTTGGCGAACAACATTTCAGATCCTTTACGCGATACCGAAGCAACCGGACATAGCTGCTTTGTCACAAAGTCCGTAGAGGATATACTTTCGAATATCGACCCCTAAGTCGAAGAAGTGTGAGGCTCATATCGAAGATACATTACAGTGGTGACATGCAGGAAACTTTCTCGCGCGGGGTTAGGTTTGTGATGTCCTGAGATTCTGTTAATTGGAAGGGAATGACATCAATCGCCCTCGAGCAGCAAGGGTCTTCAAGCAAGCCATGAGACACGAGGCGCTCAATAGATTGTGTACGTGTCGCAGATCTACACGGGTAAAGAAATCTCGCGGGATTCTCGTAGAACGAGCTCGAGCCGCCTTCCATGCAGGTTCTACATCGCCATGATTGAAGAACAGGACATTTGACCACATATCCATCGGCATTGCATGACCTAGCGTAGACAAGTGCGATCGTGAGACTGCCTTCCACTTGCCGAGAGCACTTACGCAACTATGCGACAAAACCGGAAGGTGGTCAAAATGGGTTCTGGTAGCCCATCATTCGTTTTGCAGAGATTTACTGGGTCATCGAGATCTGTGCCCTGAGTAATCGCAGGACGAACCTACCACGAGAGCTAAGATTCGAAACGGTTATGCGAGTCGCGAGCACCTAAGTCCTGACCCACGTGCGGAGAGGAGGAGCCACGGTCTACAAAGCATGGCGTTCGAAGCGATCCGGGGGAATGACGAAGTGGAATTTCGACTGGAAAAGTGTAAACCATTCAAAATGGAACTGAGAAGGAATTCATGAACAATGAGCTGCTCTGTGATATAATGCATGCCAGAGACAACGAGTCACAGTTGCCAGATCTGTAACATCTGTTTCTCGTATGCACCAGAGGAGCAAGGGATCGATCGATGTCTCTGAGGGGCTGAGTCGGACAGTAAAATTGACCTCGGTACGATAGAGGAGCAAAAGCAGGGTTTTCATCCAGGGACCACTTCTGACAGCGACGATCTCTTTAACATCGGCGATGGCAGCTTGTCCCTGGCACCGTGCGCACCATTGGGCGTGTGCGGCTCTGCGGGTCTTGACATTGGGATTTCTCAAAAGCTGAGACTGGAGAATACGATCACGACGTCATACGAGAGCAACTCGAGGAAAGACCTGTCAACCTCGAACTTCATCCAACACACCAGTTCTGGCAGAAAAAATAGAATGCCAAATGGCCCGGATACGAGGATTTGAACTGAGGCTCTGAGGAATCCAAGTCCGTCAGTCGGACGTGCTGATAAGAGGGACGGCAAAAGCAAAAGAACAGATTCGTTCAAGCAGATCTGCTTGAGGAGCAGTCCCCGGGGTACCAATAGCTTGGTTATGCTTTGTAAAGCGATTCGAGGAGAGGCCAATCATTTCGAGCAACCCATTCTGCGGGTGGCCCGGTGTCCCTGGCACTGTCGAAGCGGCCATTTCAGGGCACCGATGGATGAGGTGGGTATCTCTGGAAGACAGCAACGTCATGACTTGGTCATAGCTTACACGATGATTTATAGGTAATTACTATCCCGAGGTCGTTGGTCGGCTGCCTGCGACAGAGGATTTGGGGCGTACAAGCAAGGGACCGATATCGTAGACACTAGGTGAAACAAGTTAGAATGATTAGTGTGTTGTGCAGGCAGAGCCTCAGGCCCTGCTGTGTAGAGACATGGATTTAGACAAAGCTGGGATAGCGTCCACAATTACAACGAAGTTTAAATCGATGGCAGCATGTTGGAGTTCAAGGGTGTTCGATGATGCGACGGTGGACACGTTGGAATCTTGGTAGGTAGCGATGCAGCAAGAATTCTCGAGCGGTTGTGCCGATGCTAGTCAAGCGATCAATTCTTTGTTGCAGAAAAACACGGCTGAAAAGAGATGACCTGGGGAGAGGGATCGAGAATGCGGTGACATCGACGGTGATTGACAGAGGTGGGGGCAGGATTGACAGGAACATCCGGAAAGGGACTTGGCTAAATTTGGTAAGACCAGCTGCAGGGTCGAATGGTTCTGCCACACCTTGTGATGCGAAAGCCTTGAACATGCGCCTGCCCGATGCGGGTTAACGCCAAAACTCTGCAAGGAAGCCACACTACTCCGTACAGCGGAGCGATTGTGGATAGAGTAGTGATCAGAATTGCCGACGCGAGAGCGAGATGGGAGAGGGGTGTGAAGAAGCGTGTTCGTACACGAAAGACTTCGTCGCATCTCGCACCTCCGGAAAGGGCGGTTCGAAGCTGGCCGCGAATCGTCAAAGGGGCGACATGAAAACATGGTTCGCGTGGTGACAGAATCTCTATTTTCACGCACGCGTCGTATGGGCGCACATGTATGAGTGTCGCAGAAAGGCACGAGACGAGCGAGTCAGTAAGAAGTTCGCGTGCTTCGAAGAAGACCCCTAGCTTAGAGGCACAAATTGAATGAGATCACGATTTGTCGGCGGATGTTTCGCTGGCTGCAGTCGCAATCGAGCAAGCCCAGCGGTTGGCAAGGGTCGAGCTTAGGGGGAGAGGTCGGTAAGACCAAATGCAAGTTGCATGACCAGTCGCAGCATCGCAGGAGAGGGTTCCCGGCTCAGATCGCCGATTGCACATTCAGGGCCCCGCTATTCTGTCAGGCAGGGCTGGCGTGTGAACGGGCACTTGTCGCGATAAGGTTGCGTTCAAGCATGCATGTATCCCGGCGCAGACGAAGGATGGCGCTGGCCGTCCGCGGCGAATATGGTGATCCCGTCTATGGGATTACTCGGCCGTTCGTGGCTTTCCAGGGTAGTAATTGGGTTGGCCATCCCGGCTTCGCCATAACAGGATCCTAGTGCGGTCAAAGTGCTCCACGACCGAGCAGAGACAAGTGGGAAGCTTTGCGGCATCCCCTCGCGCGCCGTGCGTTGTCTTCCCTTCATAAAGTACCCGTCTCCCTCGCCCAGTACAGGTCTTGAAAGTGTTTGTCCTCCTCAAGACCTGGTCCACCTCGCACCTGTCCTTATCTTGAACTATACAATACAGCCTTCTCACTCCACCAAACACCATACCTGTACAGCTTAGGCTTTTATAAAGTTCCGCCTTCCCAAGTGCATATATCTTCTGCGGTCTTCATCCGCAGACTGGCCCAAGACTCTACTCCTCATGATGGACGGTAAAAACAGCATCGGAAGGAAGGTATCATTGCTCAACGACGACTCGCACACTGCTGCCGTGCTGCACCGTCTGCCGCCGCTGAGCGTCTACTACCGCCCCACGCACTCGCGCTCGCCAAGTTTGGCTTCGTCGACGCCCAGCGTTTCCCCACAAACACCCCGATTGGTGAGAAGCGAATCGTCGGATTCCCGTGGCCTTCCACTTTCACCTCTCACACCACCCCCAACATCCTTCGACCATCCGCATCACTCAAAGTCGGCCCACTCTCACTATTTCGCCGGACCCGCCACCTCATTTGCCAAAATGGACGACTCGACGACTTCCGTCTACCCTCCGGTTCCGGACGCCCAGGCCAGTGCGCCTTACCCAATGCCCATCTCACAGGTCGCATCATCGACAAGCCAACACATGCCGCAAACCTATCGCAGCTCCAACTCGCCCGTCTCAGAGTCCTCCCGCGCTGCTCCGGCCGCCAATAAAGCCTCGACCAAGAAGAACCACTACCCCTGCCCACTAGCGAAGCACTACAACTGCAGCGACTTCTTCACCACCTCCGGCCACGCCGCTCGTCACGCAAAGAAGCACACTGGCAAGAAGGACGCCTTCTGCCCCGAGTGTAACAAGGCCTTCACCCGCAAGGACAACATGGAGCAACATCGTCGTACGCACCAGAACGTCCGTGGTCCCTCGAAGACGTCGGTCGATGGCCGTGTCAAGAAGTCGACAAAGCCTGCACCACGCAAGTCTATCTCTGGTGCAATGGAAGCTGCTGCCGTCGCTCACTTGGAAGAGCACCAACCACAACCACAACATCAACAACCACCTCAACATCAACACCAGTACCTTTCCACACAACAACCTATCATGTCCACTAGCCCTTACTACATCAACCCAGACCCAATCCAACCCCTGCCGCAACCAATCTCATCCGATTTCAACACTAGACCTCCGCTCTACCGCTCCAGCTACCCCAGCTCTCTCGACTTTCTCCCTCCACAGGCCAGTCTAGTGCAAGACCCCGATCTTCACTACAGCTACCCTTCTCCTGGTCTCTCAAATGGCCTGGACACTCTTGCTCTGGCCGCAAGTGACCATCGTCGCATGTCTGGCGAAGACTCATGCTAGATTGTCTCCTGCCATACCATGGTCACGATGCTCATATCACGAACTCTCAACGTCGGCACGGCTTCTCTTCCATGTTTTGTCCTTTTGTCTTTTCCGCACGCACATATACCCAGTTTCGATTCTGCCTTACCTTATTTCCCCTAATGCTGGCGGGGGACCTGCCCCAGAGGTTGACCACACTGACAAGCAAGAGGGACTTGCAAGTCTGGTCTCATGTATCACTAAAAGCATTGTACGAGCGTTGGAGGTTTCTGACTTTTTCATTTCTAAAGACTCACGATGGCACGCATGGATTTTATCTTACAATGCGGTCGCCCAAGTGCAAACCATGCCTGGTGCACAGGACTCAAAAGACGAAGAACGAAGATTGGCTACTAGAGCCCTCTGTTATAGTACGGTGTACTAGAAGTAGCGACCAAACAGTATCACCAAAAGATGGCTTCAAGCAAAACGTTCTCATAGTCCACTTCCCACTACGCCGTAGCAACCGTGTAAATTGAATGTGTTCAACGATCGGTCGATCTGACAGTCCGTATCGAACCGGCCACAGGTAGTAGGTCAGCTCGCGATCGTAAATCACAAAGGATTCAGGACAGTCCGGCGTTTCCGAGAAGAGTGCAGTGATGGAGTGGCGTAGGAAATGTAACGGATTCATGAAGTGCTCCATCGCAGCACTTCACCGACTCAAGCGGACTCAAGTGTAGCAGTTCCAAGCGATCCCAATGCGGCACACCGCGCGACCAGCGAACGGCTTTTTCGGAGGGCCCCTCCGCCCCGCCTGTTCTCTTACGTCCGTACGTCGAGCACGGAACCGCAACCTTTGATGTGTCGTAGCAATCGTGCCAGTGACAGAATTGTGATGACACCTTGTTCATAGGTACACTACTGTCGCCATCCACGATCTTTTCCAAGCCGAGGCCATCACCTATCCAGCCACCTCGCCCAACCAATAACCATACAAATCCTATCATTAAGGTCCGCGGTAGTGGCTTCCGAAGGCATAAACGCGCGCGAGGCCGACTGAACCCCTTCTCTCGATAGTCCACGACCGAACATTAACCGTGTGGAGCCCTTCGCACGTACCATGTACCTCTTTGGTTCGGACGGTGTCAGCTGAAGTCGGTTTGTCTGGGCTTCATATGCAGACACGTCATACTGTAGGAAGCTCGCTGCAGGGATCCGTCAAAGTCTGGCTGAAAAGTCATGACAGTGTGTAAGAGCGAGCTGACCTGCAGATGGGCACTCGTTCATGTTGCCCCAGGACCCTGTGTCTTCTAAGCCAATAGAAAACAATGGGGCCATTGCAACATCCTTCGGGATCGCGCTACCAGCGAACACGTTTCGCGAGTCAACATCACTACAGTTCGCGATCCTTCAAGGAACGGTGACATTCTAAACATTGTTTGGTATGTTGAGGACAATCTGCGACCGGTCAAAATCTGCGACTGGTCAGTTCAATACTTGACAGCGGGCCCCTGGTGTCGGTAGTCGAATCCTACAGGGAGTGCCGTCACAGCCCACCTCGCCGGCGGCCACTACTGTACCTACATACGCCAGCTATTATGCTTTTGCGTTTACAATTTGCGTTTATCGGACCTCATGGCCATTCATCACATGGTCACGTTGAAACCAGCTCGAAGCCACTAACCAGATCCTCCCGCAGGAATGAGTACTCATGTCCAGACTTCGAGTTGCTCGATTCTATTTGGGCGCATACGGAGAGACGTCCCTGATATGTTTTGTGCAAGTTCGATCCACAGCGAGGCACTGCCGCACTGGTGCCTCTTAGTTGTGCTACCACAGTCGCTGTCCTCAATTGTGGTTGGTCGTCAAGGGTCTGTCCTGAAGGTATCCGGAGGATCCATTTGAGAATCCCGCACGTTTATTCTCCACCTTCTCTCGCTCAGTGTTGCGGGCGATATCTGGGGGCAGATCTCCCCCACACCCTTGCTCGCAAGAAACACTGCCTCTTCTCGCGGGTGCGCGGTTTTTGGGCATCTACAGCCCTCGAAGTACTCGTCTACTCCTCACAGTACCACTGAACTCTGTCTGAGACTTCGCCTCACAGATCAGTTTGCACCTCGCTCAACTCTTACTAGTTTGTTCACACTACCAAGCTTGTGTAGACCTCCAATAGATTATACCCTTTCTGTTTCAAAAGCATTTCAACATGTCGAGTGTTATACGCTCGATCTCCACATGAGCTCGTTCACTCTCAGTCTCGGCTGAACGTACTTGGGTAGAGCTTGAGGCTCCTAACATGTGGTGATGCAGGTCTCGGGCCTTTTCAACTCTATCGACAATCATCACTTGCTCGAGCATCAAACTAAACTTTGCATACCTGCGGCCACTAGATCCACGTCGACCGAAGAGAAGCTAAAAACAGGATGTCGACATCAAATGCCTCCTTCGACTGACTCGTAGAACGATGGTTTGAGAACCCCTCTGATCGCTGATACCCTCGAGTCATGATACCGTTGCAACGGTCCATCACCAGTCTCGGCCATCCCCGACAACACACGGTCGCGAGCGAGAGAGCCTCAGGGTAGTCCTTTGCCGGAGTTGATAGCCTTCTGCACTTCTGATGTATTTGGTCGGTTTTCTGCAAGTTATGGGGTCAGCCAATGGCTCCGCAACCCCGGGCCGGCATCTCGAGCCTGGGTCCTTGGGCTAGGTACGGTACTTACCCGCGTAACGCTCATAACTATCCAAGTACAACTCGTCTGTGCTTGTAGTGGCCTTGACGGCATGGTTTTGCTCGATAGCGTCGACCCATTTAGCCCAGCGAGTGCCAGCCTCAGGCTCGGGCCAGCCCCTGTACGGCTGGAGGACCTTACGAAGGCGAATTATCCATGGCGCAATCTATGCCCGATCAGCAACCAGGTCCGTAATCTGGGTGGGGGAGTGGCGCGGTACCTGAACATCCACGAATGACATGTTATCGCCCAAGAAGAATGGACCAGACTGATCAGCAGCGTCGACAAGCTTCGACATTTGTCCTTTGAGCTCTTCTGCATGCTCAATCTGATCCTTTTCATCTTGAGCTTGTAAGTAACGATAGAAGTTTGGTACGATACTCCGATTGACCTGTGCTGCCGATGAGCTCACATTACCTGACGTTCGTCATGCTGCAGTCAATCTTACATGGTCAGACCATAAGCGAGAATACGCCCTCAACTTCGGATCACTGGGCAGCAGGGCCTCGCCCTCGTGCAGATCTTCGAGCTACACATTCTCCTGATCAGCCTCTGGGAGTATGTGAAAATTCAGGGGGACCCAACGTATTCCATTAGCACAGTGGATTCGTAGGAGCCCCAGTCACCATGTCGAAGGGCCGGGACTAGACCACGAGGATTGACTTCCAGTAGCTGCTTTGGCTTTTTGTAGGGATCGACCTGCACCACGTCCATCGTCAACAACTTTGCTCACTCGTACCTGCTCTGCATAGCGAGAGGCGTCGCGGTGTGGGTATCAAGGTATGTGCCTTTACTCAGAGGACGCCGGTGCTCTTGTCCACCCTGACTCCTTCGGCGAGCTGTCATGGAGTTTGGGGAGATTTGATATGGAACCCTGAGCCGGCTTCGCGAGGGTGATAGAAACTCGCTTATGACAAATGCCATGGCTCCTGTTCCTTGGTGTCGGCTCAAGAGAACTTACCTCGATATACTGATAGTCGAGTCGCTTCAGTTCAAGAGAGATCCACACTCTCTGCACGAAAGGACTGCGCAATGGTTCGTGTCAACATAAATGACCCGCAAACTCGAAGCGAAAACAAATCTAAGCGCTCAAGATATTGTCCTTCACAGGACCGAGCCTTTACAGCAACAGGAAGCTCTAAAGAGGGTTGCTGTGCTCCGCCCTAATATGAGATATTCGGTCAACATACCAAAAACAGCTTCCAAATAGTTTGAGCTCATGATCCTCAGAGTGGCTCTCGACTGTCTCAAGTGCAGCGCCCGTGGCCTTTTTGTGATACGTCTTCTTGTCAGGGTTCCCGTTTTGGTTGGCATCCATGGTTGTGAATCGAGTGGTGGATGTGAATTGCACTTTGAAGGTTTGAATATGTTTTCGATTTATCGAGCAGTCTAAGTTATGGCCTAGATTAGGATGGCAAACTTGACATAAAGAGAGAAGTCTTCGTTCGATATTGACAGTCACTTGAAGACGTGAAGTTGAGCAAGCGATGACGATGATGCTATAGATTGACGGACCCCGCAAGATGACGAATTGCTGCCGTACCAACCATCTCACCCAAAGATTGTCTCAGCATCAAGAACAAAAGGTTGAAGCTCGACAAGGGCGAATTACCACTGCGTTTCGGATCCTACAACTCTGCTTTGTACTTGTGAGCAGGGAGATGCAAATCTTGTTCGCTCTTGCCATTGTTCCATCAGCCATGATAATGAAGGCACTCGAAGGCGGTAAGTGCGTCATGGCCGCTCCTGCCGGGTCGAGCTCACGCAAGCAAGTCCGTAAATCAGGGAAAGAGAGATGAATGAGTGTGCAAACATGTTGCCTGCTCAGTGCTCCAAACTAGACGCGCCTTCCTTTCCATCAACCACAAACTCACTACTTTCTTCGCCATCGCATCCACATCTCCGTCATGGACGTGAGTCTGCTCTCTGGAGTAGCGAGAGGCAGCAGAGAAACTGACTTGATGATAGAACTTCCGCATCTACAACCAGGCAACCGCCGCCTTGCTCGCCCTCGAAGCTGCGCCCCTCCTTCTCAGCCCTAGTATGGCTGCTTGGATGGCTTCGTCTGAGCCCAAGACCGTCTCAGCTTTCGAGACTCTGGTCGCACGTGAATTGGGGTTCGCCCTGCTCTTGTGCGCCTTCCTCGCACTGCTCTTCTCGGGCGAGTTGCACCGCCTATGGGATGACGCCGAAAACGTGCCCAGTGCTTCTGCCACCCCTGCATCTCCTTGTATGCTATGAACACTGATCACTCTGTCTGAGTTCCAAGGCTAATGCAAACTAGACTCGTCGGCCACTACCATCGCAACCCTCCTGTACCACCTCGCAACTGGCATTCTGATGTACATCTCTGGCACATCTGCACAACTCTCTGGAGTCCTGATTGCAGGCGCTTTGGCACACATGGCACTGGGCGTCGCAGGACTTTTGGTTCTGACCTTCGCAAACGATGGGAAAATCAGCAAGCGCACAGGCGCCGACAAGAGAACTTCGGGTTTCCTCTTCAAGAACAACGCTCATGTCCAAAAGCACTCATGATCACTGGGTACGAAGGTTATGTTACAAGACGCTGATTGCACATCGACTCGCCAACCCTGGCGAAAGATATAGTCGAGTAGTCAAAATATCATCAAATATCTCCAAGACTCACTTTCACATATCCACTCGGGAGACTATCGTTCTTTCTTTGCATAGAGAGATCCAACGCGAAAAATTGAGCTATAGAACCCCCAATCATTACTGGCTCTCCAGACCGATTTCCATCCTCTTCGATCATTAATTCAGAAAGTACAACATCGCGGATCTTCCGAACCAAACCGTCAGCATGCTCTCAGCGTCGTAGTCCAGCTTCGCGGTCGAATCCACACTTGCCAATCCTCTTGATACCGAACTCACAGGCCCTAACCAACACTGGGGTACGCTCGATGCTGAGGCCCAATTCAAGCTGTTCAAGAAAACATTCCATGCCAACTCACCTCCCGATGTAGGAGAGCCCCGATTCATCGAGAACAACTGTCTTGAGCTATTAATAGACACCGAAACAGAGCCAACTGTACTTCACATCACCCCTGAGGCATACACGAACGGCAATGCCGGTCGATGGTACTTCCGCTGTACCCTCTCTCACGACAAAAGCTTCCGTTGCTTCGCCGACGTTCGCGGCTGCCATTCCGAGAACTATCCTTATCATTGCAACATGGCCTCCCGTGCACAGGTCAGCGGCGGTACAATAAGATATTCTACACTTGGGTAATCGGGGGATGCGACTTCTTCAGTTTCAAATCGGATGTTATTCATAGCAAGGAAGTCATCCAGAGATATGAAGGATCTCGCGATGTCGCGGTGATGGCACAGGCAGACTTTTGAATAGACATTTGGATCTTGCGTGTTGGTCATCTGACAGCTGTACTCAAGCAGATATGTGTGCCACTCTCGAGAGGATATATAAAGTGCTCTTTACAAATTTGACTTCCAAGCCATCTTTGTAAAGTACAACTGTGGATTGTGCTTCTCTTGCACCTACTCGATGAGGCAGGTGGTGATGCTTCTGATGAGATGTCAGTCTGCGAGTCAATGAGCGAATGATATAACAGAAAAAGGCCTCTCTCGAGTCATTCTTAGACCGTAGTGAGGAGGGGAAACTGAACTCAAACGGACACTTTCACCAAGGCCCGAACCTTATCATGACATGAGAGCATATTTCAATTCGAGAAACAGCCTCAATCACCATATACGAACAAATTCGAAGCGAGAATGTGATATCAAATGTCATCCACTTTCTAGATGGGGATATAAGCCATCCCGAGTCGTTCCAAGATATTCTTGCTATCAATTTTTACCTGTATCTCATGAATCTCTTCAAAATCGATGGCCGCTCTACATCAGTCTCAAGCAGCTCATCTTCTACATGCAGCACATCATCAACGGGAACCTGCATCCATGATGAATACGACATCAACTACAAACCACCCACTCCGACTCCAAAACCAAACACGAAGACTACCGTGGATACAAATGCAGAGTCTGATGCCTTGGATGTCGAGATCCAGATGAATCTCTGGGCATATCTATTTATCCAAAACCCCAACCATGAGCCAGGATTCGAGAATCCGCGATGCGGATGCGGAGAAAGGACGAAACTCGGATGGAGTCGTGACGGTCGTCCTTATTATGGATGTGTTGTGCCGCACAAGAATAACTTTTCTTGCTATGTTGATCTAAGGGGTTGTGATGCTGGCAATCCGGCTTGTTTGTGTGGACAACCATCAAGGGTGAACCGGAATGAGAATGGTTTAGAATATTATACTTGTGTTACTGGGGGATGCGATATGTTCAGGTGGAAGCGGTGGCTATCTGATGGACGAGATTAGATGTGCTTGGTCCCGTTGAACAGACGTCTGACCGCGATCATTCATGCCCAATGGTCGATGTCAGCGGGGTCCTGGAGTTTAGCTCTTGATGATTCGTAGACTTTCAAATCTAGATATGAGGCTTCTCTTCATCTTGAAGAGTAGATGAGCACTCGAAGGGATGTCAGATTAAAGGATGCTACAGATGGTCCTCGATAGACATGACACCTCAAGCGTCAATGGGTATTCCGAAGGCCACGAGCTGTTTTGTGTAGCCTGCATCCGTCCACTTGTCACGTTCCTCCTGGTCGGGTACATACACTATACCCAGCATAGCAGCAGCGTTTGCTCCATAAGGACCATCACTAGTTCGACGAGGTATAACCGCGATCCAGTCTGCTGTCATGGCCACATTGTAATCTCTACTGCCTTCCCCGGACGTTGCCAGTGCAGCCTGGGATAGTCGGAGGAGCTGAAGATATGTCTCATACGCGCTCATCGTGTCAGTGCCACTCGGAAGGCGTAGCACGAAATGCTTGAAAGGTACATGCTCTAGCTTGGTGGATACATCTGTGGAGTCAGCATACGGCCAAGCATCAAGGCGAGAGACATGATAGCTGACCATGGTACGAGTCGGCCTTGGAAGGCCACAGCATGTGACTGGGCAGCGGGAAGACTTGAGTATGTTTGTGGCCTTGTGACGATCCAGCGTTGATACCGCAATTGTAGATGATCAGAGATGGAGTGTGGAACGCCTTCAAGACAGACCAAGCTGCGTCGATATCCGACAAGTCCAAGTCATCGGTCTGTAGCGCATAATGCCTGGTAGGTATAACAGTCATTGGTCGAAAGATACCATACTTGTTCACTAGCAGACGATGAGTGGACCCCAAATCCGTCACAACTTCCTCCGGGTCCGGGTCGATGAATGGACCACCAGCTTTTGATCTACTAGGTGCGTTGGCGGGAAGGATTGGTTTCCTCTTGAGTATACCTGCGATAATGAATTGGAACTGTCGCAGAAGATTAGTGGAGTGTTCGTTTGTCGTTTGGATTCATCGTCTTTTCCCGTTTCGCGTAAGCTGCGGGTTGACGGGGTGGGTGCCACGCATTGGAGCGACAACGCAAAAGAAATTCTTGACTCACATTGAGGCCATTGATTCTAACCAGCTCCGAGACAGCTTCCTCGTAGAAGATCTTTTCCTTCCTTGCAAGCTCGTCGAATCGAGCCAGCGTTCTCTCCTCGAGCTCTGGTAGATGTAGCAGCTCCATTGCAAGTTGGAGCACGGGAGTATTTCTTGCTAGAAGTCGTCTTGGAGGGCGCTGTTGTGTCTCTGATAATAAATGAACAAATGTCCTGTGACCTGGTTTGTTTCGCACGATGGCGATAGTCAACACGAAAACATGCTCGTATCAAGATAGCATATTGCAAAAAGAGTTATATGTAACGTGATCCGCACAGACTTCATAAATCAGTCGCAGTGGTTTAGTGGTAAAATTCGTGCTTGCCATGCACGAGCCCCGTGTTCGATTCACGGCTGCGACATCACTTTTGCTCGTCAGTCCCTCTGTTGTGATTCCTTTGGCTGCTAGATCTTTTTCCACAATGAGACGTTCGTGCGTGATTGGTATATACTGAGCTAGTTTTTGGTTGAATACGTAATTTCGTTTCGCATAGAATGTCATACGATATGTCTTTTAGCCAATCTCAGGCTCGTCTGCAACTCCATCACTCAAGAGTTGACCTTCCGCCGTAGAGATCTGCCTTCTTGGGGTACCCATTTCTCCAAAACCTCGACACTTTGACGGATGGAGAAGCATTGGTCATCGTCGGGTAGGAATCTAGGTGTGTCGGATTGGATGGACATGACTCTGTCGGCCCACCTCATCAACCTCTTCACGAGCTCTGGGAAGTCCAAAGCACCCATGCCACCTCTCATCGTAATCATCCGGTGTTGTGCGGGTCGATGTATCAGGTTGGCCGCGCTTCTGTCGCCGTACAGACTTTCGTGAAGGGCGATGCGACCAACGGCGAGGATTAATGGGTCGCTGACAGCGCGAACAGGATCGTTCAGTGCTTCATTGATGGATCGTACGGCCTGATCCCGCAAAAAGAGCGATGTTTCGTAGGGCAGAACTTTCAGCTTGATCAAGTCGCCGGAAGCAAAGAGGAGCCGGACGTTGAAGAGAGCAGAGTCTGCAAGAGCATGTTGAGTCATGAAGCGTTCCCATTTGAGTCCTTCTGCGTTGGAAATGCCTAACGCGGGCCAGCCGCGAGGAGCAAATACAGTTAGCACTAGAGATCAGGTCAGTATTCTGTCATTAAGATTGAAGAACAGGTGCCTCTTACTATGGTGTAGGACTCGGTCATACCAGGGCTGGCTGGCGACCGGATAGCAGTTGAAGGCATCATAAACGCCGCTGCCCAGGTCATGAGGACTCACGAGGGCGGAATTTGGTGTGGTCAAACTGGTATCTGGAGTCTCGATCGACGATATCCAGGACGAGACGAAGGTCGTAGGGCTTGCAACGACCGATTGTGAAGACGTGGAAGCAGAAGATGAGCTTGCCGGAGCGCGTCGGCGTGGGCTGGAAGCCTGGCTGCTACGTGGTGTTCGTTTCCTTTTTGTGTTCGAAATGAAGGGTCGGCCGTCAAACTCGGTGGTATCCGGTTTCGTTGTAGAAGGTCTACTTGTAGTGTTGGTCTCCCAAGTAAATTCGCGATCTTTACGATCTGGATACTGGTGCGAAGTAGGAGCAGCATCGGATTCAGAGATGATAGAAACCTTTCGGTCATGCTCTACATCTGGACCAGCGCTAACGGCGGACTTCTCGGTTGCTTCAAACAAAGCCTTGAAGTCAACTGGACTCGTAAATCGAGGATCTTTCAGGGTGTCAGGGAGCCTTTGGTGGAGCTTTGGGCGAACACCGGAAGCCCATCCAGAGGCGGCGGCGGCGGAACGGATTCGTTTCTTGTTTCCCTCATTTGTTGCATCTGAAGGAGCACCGACGTTGACAAAGGTGAATTGTTGCAAGGTCATATCAGCCTCTCTCCGCCCAAAGCATGGTACGGATCAGGGAAGTAGATTGCAAAAGAGACGGTTAGATGAAACAAACAATGCAGCCTTGTAGATCCGAATTGGAGAGGACAGAGCAAAGGTACAAAATGACGGGAACTGGCGAGAACTTGAGAGGCTGAGGCGTGAGGCTCAAAATGGCCCCCAGCACTCAGACAAGCACGCAAATGATGATTGGCAATGTTCAAGTTAGGGGAGAAAACCATTTGCAGTGAGCTGACTAGGGGCATGGTTGACTAGTTGGACGGCGGCTCCGGTGTATGAACCAGAAGCGGATGGCATGACCGCAGGTCAAAAACGCTCAATGTGCGCATCTGGCAAAACGAGCGATGGCTTTGATGCGTTGGGTGAACGGACACGCTCCGGAGACGGATCGAAAGGGTTTGAAGCGGGAGCTAGCCTTGGACAGGCATGGACTGGTCGAAGCTCTCGAGCTTAAGGAGCGCCCTCAGCCATGACTCTCCAATCTCGAGGCAAGCTAAAATGCAGCTGAGGTACAGTATGCAGGTATGGAGGGATGAGAAGTCGATCAGGACCCTGAAACTCCGACAGATTGCTGTAGGGGATGGGAACGCCGATGGATGGGATGCAACAACGATAGGGCTGTGATGTGGGTGAAATGGCGGGCTCATGCGGACACTGGCAGAGCGGGCGGCCTTCGCAGCTTGGTGCATGGTCACTAGTGGAGGGCGCCGATTCACGAATCACGAAATTCGGCGAGTTCCCAGGCTTCCCCGCGTTGGTGACGATCGCTCCGCAAGCTGACAGCGTCCGAGTTGCCGATGCATTGCAACGGAGAGAAGTCGCGACCAGCGCAACAGGTAGCCACCCAGTCTGGACCAAGCTTGACAATGGCGCTCGAGGACGAATCGCCTGTGTCGCTGCAGGAGGGAGGCAACAGCAGCACTGGAAAACGCAAGAGCGACGAGAGTCAGCAACAGCAGCAGCAACGCGCAAAACGCAACCGATACATATCCATCGCATGGTAATTTGCCCACCCCAAGTCACCCATGTCTCCGACTGACGCCTGCTCGAAGCAACGAATGCAAGCGACGCAAGATCAAGTGCAATGGCCAGTCTCCATGCCAGCGCTGCGGCAACCTCGCTCTGGAGTGCGTCTATGCCCCCAACTGCTGCACCTCGAGCTTCAAGGACACGGATGAGTTCAGAGCAATGTCCAACCAAATCGCCTCTTTGCAAGACCAGGTCAACGCTCTGTTCAACAGCATGAACGCCCTCCGCGCCGATCTTGGTAACCAACATACCCCCATCGACCCTTTCCTACAGCAACAATCCATCATGCAACACGACCAGCATCCCCCTCTGGAAGCCACTCGACGGAAGAGCATGTCGAGAAGATCTACCTTTAGGGGCCCCACAAGCTTGGAATTCAACCTGGGCGTCGCCAAGAATCATTTGGAGAACATGGGCATAGCTCCTCCTGCTCCCGAAGACGACGTGCTGCAAGAAGAGTCCCCTAATGGTGACTCGCTGGCTACCGCTCCGCTACATGCCAGCAAAGATCCTATATGGCACGTCAATCGCGACGAGGCTCTGCGTCTTATACGCGTCTACCAAGATGACATGCACATCATGTATCCCCTGGTCTCTATTCCGGAACTCGTCGCCTACGTCGACAAACTCTTTACCTTTATGGAATCTGCCCAGCGTACCGGCCTTATGATGAGGGCTGCTCCTGGAGCCGACTCTATCGATGACGAAGAGACCAACGTGCTCAAAATTGTCATGGCCACTGCAATGGTAGTCGAGGGTTCTGGAAGAAGCGATCTTGGTCGTGCCATGTATGCTTACGTGCAACCTTCCATCGATGCTCTGTTGCTTGGCGATACTGGCTTGAGGAGTGTACAACTGCTTGCCCTTACTGTATGTATCTTGCCGTTACGCGCGTACTCCACTCTTCTAACATAATCTAGGCAACATACCAGTTCCACTGCGACAATGAAGGCATATCATGGCGCATCATAGGACTGACCGCTCGCCTATGCATCGAGTTGGGCTTACATCGCAGGGAAACCTACGACCGTATGGACGACGAGCAAAGAACCATGGCGATGCTTACTTTCTGGTCTGTTTACTGTCTTGACAGGAGGTGGAGTTTTGGCACAGGCATGCCTTTCGCTCTCCAAGACACTGACCTTGACCCAAATTTACCAAAGCCGGTAAGTGACATTCTTAAATGGTATTGACCAAGCTAAACGGCTTTCTAGGGCGACAAATCACTATATCTGACGGCCATGATTGAACACTTTGCAATTGCCAGCAAGGTACGACTCTTGATTTACTCTGACTCCAGCAGAAAGCAAGTCAGCAAAGAAGATGTGAGTTATCTCGATTTCCAGATCGTCAATTGGCATAGGAATCTTCCTCGCCAGTTACACTGGGATCGAGAGTCGTGGGGCCAGGCAGACGGCGATGTCTCTGCTGGACAGCAGCGACTTCGAATTATTCTCTACTTGCGGGCGAACGTGATGCGCGTCATGATTCACCGACCCGTGCTGCATTCGACAGCATCCATTGTAAGCAACCCGATACAAGCACAGACTGTCGTCGACATTGCCAAAGATACGATCCGCATCTTGACGCACATCAACCGGACGAGCCGGATGTATCGAGCGTCGCAGAGCTTGTTCAACGCATTCCTCACGACGGCTTTGGCAGTATTGTTCCTCGCGGTGTCACACATGCCCGAGACGTACGCCGGACAGGTACGCGAGGAGTTCTATATGGCATTAGATCTTGTGCGAGGTATATCTAAAGGTAGCTGGGTGAGCAAAAGACTATGGAAGACGATCAGGCTGCTCAAAGAGGTAGGGCCGAAGCTCGGATTGGTGACGGGCAATCCACAGACGGATCCCAATCATTCAGCAGCAGTGGCTATGGCTGGACTTGCTGGACACAAGGTCGACGAGGGTGCATTCTTGAATCCTGGAGGGTGGAACAATATGGGTAGCGTGTCATCGAACTCGCCTGACGGAATGGTGCAGGACTTGACGAATTTGTTCGAGGCGGCTGGAGGATATAGCAATGGATTTGGAGGAGGGTTCGGGCCTGGGGTGCATCAGATGGACGAGAGTGGATTCGGTGGTGAGGATGAATTGAGCAGGATCCTCCGGGACTTGTTCTAGACTACATGGCGCTGTCGCTACGTTGCTGACATGCAAGACGACAAGATAGCTTCATGCGGGTAAATCAATGGATGGCCTTGTTATGAAGCTGGTCGACACGTGATGCGGGCTCTGCGGCATGGGGCATCAAGTCGCAGGCTTGGCGCATGGCCCTTCCGGAAACATCCCACTTTGATAGCAAAACAGCTGTATGACAAGCCGGCCGTGACGAGTAGTTGCAAGCGACAAAGAATTGAAGAGCAGAAAGTGAAGAGTGCCTTGAGAAGACATCTGCAGTGACTACCTGGCTTGGCAGGCGCATGTTCGACTGTTTGACTTACAAGTCGACTCCTGCCCACACGACGAGCATTTCGGCCCAATAGTCTCGCACACTCGAAGCTGCCTGCTACGCTCCTTCCTCTACAAGCCCGCGTCTCGACCATTCGAGACCCTCCACTGCGCCTGCCCTCGGTCCTTGAGCCAAGGCGCGCGCCGACTGCCGACCCGACTTCCCAAGCTTGCGCGTACCGACACCGCAATCGTGGATTCACGCGCATACGCCGGCCATGTTGGGCCTGACGACGAGAGCGACATGTCTTCCAGCAGCCAGGTAGCCGAGTCATGGATCAGCGCCTTCTGCAGCCTCGTGGGCCACGAATACTTTGCTGAGGTGTCCGAGGACTTTGTCGAGGACGACTTCAACTTGACCGGCCTGCAGAGCCAGGTGCCCATGTACAAGGAAGCTCTGGAGATGATCCTGGATGTCGAGCCCGAAGACGACTACAGCGACGACGAGGATGAAGAGGAGGATGAGGACCTGGACGACGACGATGACGAGATGCGGGATGCGGCCGCCTACAGACGCCAGGAGAGAAGACACTTGCGCATGGCCTCGGACCTGTCGGTGATCGAGAGCAGCGCCGAGATGCTGTACGGCCTGATCCACCAACGCTACATCACCTCGCGCCAGGGCATCCAACAGATGGCTGAGAAGTACGAAGCTGGCCATTTCGGCGCATGCCCTCGCGTCTACTGCGGTCAAGCAAAGGTTCTGCCCGTTGGCTGCAGCGATATCCCCGGTCAAGAGACGGTCAAGCTGTTCTGTCCTAGCTGTCTCGACGTCTACACACCACCCAACAGCCGCTTCCAGTCCGTCGACGGTGCCTTCTTCGGCACAACCTTTGGCTGCCTCTTCTTCATGACCTTCCCCGAGCTACGCGTTGGCGGCACAAACATCACCTTTGGCCCCTCTCCCGACCACGACTTGCCATCCACAACCACCACCACCCATCGCAAACGCCGTAGCAGTCTCACAAATGCCGCCGACACCTTCTCCTCCGCTCCACCGGTAGCCGCCCAGCCCACCCCTCTGCCGACACAACCAACCATCATCAACGGCTTTGCCGCAGAAAACATGGCTCCTGGTCTCGGCAAGACCAACATCTACGAACCTCGCATCTATGGCTTCCGCGTCAGTGAATTTGCTAAGAGCGGTCCCAGGATGCAATGGTTGCGCAAGAAGCCTGTTGATCTGAACGAGCTGGACGAGGTTGCCATCTGGGAACGCGCGAATGCTGGAACATCAAAAGATGACGATGTTGAGCTAATGGACGAGGAAGATGAGGATGACGAAGACGAAGAAGCACAAGACGAAGAGGAGCCGCTCCAGGCAGACGGAGATGTACGAAAAGGCGTAGCGAGACGAACAGCCGCTGCCGCAGCAGACGAAGGCGGTGCTAAAATCGGTAGCGCGGGTTGATGATGGACATGCACTTGGGAGGTGATCGTCGGTGTCTTTTGTGGTCTCCTCTGCTCTTTTGAATCGTTTCCCCCACTTTTTGCATCTCCCTCTTCTCCCACAGGTTTTCAAGCCTCTGTTTCATTCTTGCTTTCACCAAGGGAGAAGAGTCACATCGACTTTGCCTTCATCGACTGTCTTCTCACGAATTCTAGACAGACATCATTTGACCAAAATTCTTTTTCACGTTTTTCATGCAAACTTTCAGGCGTAGTGCTGAGAAGTAGTTTATCGTGATGTTTCTCCTTGGACGTGTCGGAGGTGATGTAGAATATCACAAAGACAATCATGTCTCAATCTTGAACGTCTTGTAGAGCAGGGTCACCCTTAATCTGTTATTGGCCTACTTACTGTCGTTACGATCTCGGACGTAGTTATAATCAATGACCGAAGGGGTCATCAGCTTATAGCCGGAGCTGTTACCAGGTAGTCTTGCCATTTGAGGTTGGTGGCACCGTCATGGCTGGTGTCTTATCTCAAACAATGCATTTTAAATGTCAACAGAAAATATTCAGAGCTTCCCAACCACACCTACACTCGACGGCGGTGACCGTAAACCCCTCGAAAGGTGCGACAAGTGTCTATGAAGGATCTGTACCCATGGTCTGAAGCGTGCAATCGAAGATGGTCGACATACGATGGGATGGAAACCAAGACAGGGTTGTACTCCCAGCTGCACATCACTTGCTCGGCAGCATCTCGAAATATGACAACACCACAAGCAAATCAATAGAGGGGCGAAATTTCGATCATAATCGAGCTTGCGAGATAGTTAGATGTGGTATGTGTACAGTTTATCATATTTGATGTATTTTCATGCTCTTTGTGTCAGTCTCACTGTTCTCGTAAAACGTCGTAAAGCCATGCCTGCGGGTGTGATACCCAATTACGCTATGCCATGTCTGTCCTTCTCATGTTCCATGCAAACGAATCGATGAACCACAATCAACGACAATCGAGATCCTGAAGTTCCTAGAAAACCTCCATGTCTTCGAGCAGGTCGGTAACTTCAGAGGTCTTGACTTGCTCTCTACACCACCTACAATCGACCAAATATGGAACATCGGCGACCTGACCACAATCACAGAGATACTCCTGTTGATGGTCAGTCAGCGTAAAAGGACGATCTTGTAGGATGACTTACAGTCTTGATGAGATTGCGAGTCGACTCGTCATCCTTCTTGACCCACTTGTAGACCTCTCTCTTCAGTCGACGGCTGTATGCCTGGGCCTCTTTCCTGATGAAGCACGGTATGCAGAGCCAGCTGTCTTCGATAAATTGATCAATCAGGGTGCAGCAACACCAGTCACCATGGAGATCGCGGTCCAGGACCTTATCGCAGAGGATCCTAAAGTCAGGCTCTCCATCGTAGCAGAACCCTGGCTTGCATACTGAACAGTAACGACGCTCGCGAGAAGCACCGGCCAGGAGAACAGCACGGATTGCTTCTATTGGGAAGTTACCAGAGTGGAAGTTGGGGCCTGGATACGCAGGGTAGTCAGCACATGCCAATATTTGCGATCAGTAGACATGTGGGTTGCTCTCGGCTCACATTCATCGCAATGGTCGGCGTGACAATGGCGCATGGCCTCGAGGGTTGTGGTGAGATCAGCTTCGTGGCTTTCCCAGTGATCTGGATCATCCTTGCAGCAGGGGAGATCGTCTAAGTAGGCGATGTGGTAGCGGCAGCTCTGGAGATTGTGAGTACGCGAGAAGCACAATCAACAGTACAAGACTTACGTTGCAGACCATAGCTTTACAGTCTTCGCAAGGCATGGGCTCGGTAGCCTCGCACTGGACAATGGCCTTCGTGACATCACCCTGCCAGTGACCAAAGCACCTTGCTCTGGCTTCGATGCCTTTGCCATCACAATGAGCACTCTCCTTGATTCTTGCGAAGATGTTCTCGTCGTCAGTGAGATATGCGTTGATCTCTTTGCAAGTGGAGGTAAGGTGGACGATGTCCGCCGAAGAGAGTTGATCCGTCACCATGATCATGAGCTGGTATTGAGAGAGAATCTGGACGAGGGGCGAGATTGTAGTCTGAGGTTTCTGTTGACGATGGAAATTGATCCTACCCTGGTTCTTGAGAACCGCCAGGCCCTTCTTAGTGCGCTTCTGAGGCATTGCGGCGGCTGGCGTTAGGGTGAGTAGGCTCGACCAGGTCTGCAAATGTGAATGGGATGGTCAATATTGCTGTCAAAGGAGAAACTCTACTTCGCGGAATATGTGTATCAGAGGAAAGGCCAACCGGGTCCAAAGGTGCGACTTGAAAGCCGAGGCAGCAATGGGTTGTATGGTGAGTTGGGAAAGAGCATCTAGCCTCAGGCTGCCGCGACCAACCCGCGTGCTTGCCGTTTCCAGAGGCACCAAACTGCCAGAACACATCTTCAGTCTGCCAACATGCTCCTGCTCGATTGCAATATACCAAGATCGTGGGTGAGGATGATCTGATAGAGTAAAGTCACATCGTCCGTTGCGAATCGGCTCTATCGGGTGTGAATAAATCAACTACAGAACTTGCTATCAAGCAGATTCTCTGTGCTGATCCAATCAGAACACCATTCTCAGCTTTAGCTTGTCTTGCTCAACAATCTCGTCCTTCTTAGCCAAAAGCTCCTCCATGTCCCAAGGACAGCTCACGTATCTTCCACCAAGCCAGTCTTTACGTGCGGCAGAGAGCCAAGCGATTGTGTCGCCGGGCAGATCAGGTTTGTCAGGAAACTTATCGCGAACACTCTCGGGTGCAGTCCCTTCGCTGATCTTGGTCTTTATGGCACCGGGGTTCACGCAGAAAGTCAAGAGGCCTTTTCCGTTAAGTTCCAGTTGTAAGGACTCAGTCCATCTTAACATGGCAAGCTTTGAACTTCGATAGCTTGCAGTCGTTGGACGAGCACTCAAGGCACCCGAGGAGGCTACGTTGATCATGGTACCCAAGCCGTTGTCGGTTGCACGTGTGGAAAGCAACATTGGGAGGAAGGCGCGAGTCATGTTGATAAGTCCTTGAATGTTGACCTCCCATGTCTGCCAAAGAACGTCCGGATCGGATTCGAGAGTCGACTTGTTCGGTTCCATGTGAGCAGCATTGTTGATCAGGATGTCCAGTTTTCCTTCGAATGCCCTCGACACATCATCATGCATAGCTTGTACTCTCACCCTCTGAGCAATATTTACCGTGTAATTCAGTACGGTAGGTTCAGGATGTCCAGCTTCAGTCGCAACCTGCTTGAGTCGTACGACGAGTTCGTCTGACACTCCGTGCAGATCAGCTACAGCTATCGCGGATGCTCCAGCTCGGGCGAAGGCTGTAGCTACAGCATAGCCCACTCCACTGTCCCAAGCTGCGCCGGTGACCAGAACTCGTCTCCCCTTCAAATCCAGTTTAAGAGGTGAAATAAATTCGTACGTCGTGTTGTGTCGTTTGTCCGTGAAGTAGCCACCGGATTGCTCTACCTGAGGGGTTCTGGCAGACATGACGATACACAAGTCAAGTCGAGAAGTTGTCGACCGAGTAGAAGGAGAAGGATACTAGAAGAGCAGGCTGTACTCGGAATTTGTATGTGAGGCATCGGAAACACAATTACCGTGTATGGACGGCCATCTTCCAGAACGGTAGACAAAAATCCGACCTGTGGGTCGAGATGGTGCTATGATTGCGAGCTATCGTTCTTGGAATGGAGCTGATTGTAGGCTCAGGAATCTTCACGACTACGATCAGCGTGAGGATGGTCGCTCAGTCAAGTGAACGCTACATCTTCATACTCGACAGAGTGCGTGCTTGCTAGAAAGTGAGACCGCTTTCTCGTCAATGATTCCGAGGAACCCGCGGGCAGCGAAGCGCACATGGCCAAGATCATGGTTGACGCCGAAAGCGGTAAGTGAATGCGGTCTTCATCGACCAAGAAAAAAGGACTAACGGTCATCGATATCAGGCTAGTCGGAGCGCTCCTCACCCTCAACCATGTACATACGAAGGTATTCGGAGCGTCATGCTGCCTCGAACCGACCCTCTGCGTTGTCTTCCTTTGCTTAATACTTGGTAAGGGCAGATGGCGAAAAATGAGTAATCTGCTCAGCACTTTCAAACATCGTATTCCTTGGTAAGCATTACTGAAGTATTGGATCTTTTATATACTTGGAGGAGGCTCCTTCCGTCCTCTCGCTGGTATAGTTTGCCAATATCATCTATTTCTCAACACTCCCTCATTCGAGTCTGAGCATATGTTCGACAAGATGAAACGCGAATCGCCACCAGACGACCAAGGGTACCCTGCCGTTTTTGACCTCGAGGATGAGTCGGAACAAGCGCGATGGGAAAGGAAGGGGAGAGAACGTCCTGAAAAGTTCAAGACCACAACTCAAGAAGTTGGCTTCATCTTTGCTGTGGTCATGGCACAGCTCATGTCCGAATTCTTCGTCTCTGGTTTCATTGTTCTTATCCCAACACTGGCAAGAGAACTGAACATTCCACCCGAGTCAACGACCTGGCCAGCAGGAGCTTTCTCGTTGGTTGTATCAACATTTTTGCTTCCTCTCGGACGAATTGCGGATATGTACGGAGCCTACCCTGTCTACGTAGGTGGAATCATCTGGACTGTGATCTGGTCAATCATCGCTGGATTCTCAACCAACGAGATCATGTTGGACGTCTGCCGTGCATTTCAAGGCTTCGGCCCAGCAGCATTCTTGCCAGCGTCAATGTCCTTGCTCGGATCTATATATCGGCCAGGTCCTAGGAAAAATCTAGTCTTCTCCATCTATGGTGCAATGGCTCCTCTAGGATTCTTTGCGGGCATCTTCTTCGCCGGCATATCGGCGCAGTACGCGAACTGGAGATGGTACTTCTGGATCGGCGCCATCATCAGCGCATTCAGTGGCCTGGCTGGGTTCCTGACCATTCCTTCAGACATTGCAGAGAGACGAGCAATGAACGTCAAGATGGATTGGCTAGGCACGTTCACCATATCTGTCGGCATTATCCTGGTCGTCTTCGCCCTGACCGGAAGCTCTGGAGCGCCTCATGAATGGGGAACAGACTATATCATCGCAACCATGGTCATCGGTGTGGTCTTCCTGGGTCTGTCCGTATACGTGGAGGGCTGGATTGCTGAAGCGCCTCTACTTCCACCAGAGCTGTTCAAGATCAAGTACATGAAGCCTCTTGTGCTTGCATTGTTGCTGACATACGGCGGCTGCGGAATTTACTTGTTATACGCTACTCAATACATGACCGAGATTCAAGGAGCAACACCGATGCAGCTTGTCGCCTGGTGGTCTCCCGCAGCGGTCGGAGGTTGCATCATTGCAACAGTGGGAGGCTTTGTGTTGCACTTACTTCCAGGAACCATACTTATCATTATCGCCTCAGTCGCCTGGATCGTCGCACCATTACTCTTCGCCCTCGTTCCGGTAGGCGGTCAGAACTTTTGGCCATGGGTGTTCCCAGCAATGGTGTGCTGTACAATTGGTATCGATATTACATTCAACGTCACAAACATCTTCATTACGACAAGTCTGCCAAATCGCCAGCAGGGACTCGCGGGGGCCTTGATCAACAGTTTGTTGCAATTGGGTATTGCAGTCGCTCTCGGGTTAGCAGATATCACTGTGGCTCAGACCGCAGACCAGGGAGTGGCACAGAAGTACAAGAATGCGTTTTGGCTCGAGGTTGGATTGGCTGGTGCGGCGCTGGTGATATTCGTCGGGTTCGTCAAGGTCGACAAGGCGAAGGCCCAAGCGACAGCAGACGAGAGAGTTGAGGTAAAGTCATAATAAATGCCGGAAGTGTTGGATTGGTTGAAGCGTAGATTTATATAATGATTTTTGATACCCATGACATTTTAGTTGATTCTCTTGCATGTGAAAACGCGATAAGAGCAGATTGACGCAATCTCATTCACCACCGTATTCGGAGCGACAAAGCGTTGAAAGTGAAGATGGACAAGCGAATGGGTCTGGCAAAGAAGAATAGTCCTGGTCAGAAGAGAGTGAATCTTCCTGTGATTGAAGGCCCAGAAGACAACGCGACGAGTTGTGAAGTTGGAAATGTGGATCGTCTGAGAATAGTGGATTCCGATTTTTGGTACGGTGGCCACGAATCCAGTTTCAATGGCGAGGGGTCAGCGAAAACAGGGAGATGGAAGGTGTTGCTTGGCACTTCACGTGACGATCCCTCCCAACCGCAACTTCCAAAGCTGGAGATGGGGCTTCTTGTTATTGCCCCCTTCGACCGTCCATACAAGACTCTGTGCTTTTATCTTCGACGGCCAGTGTCATATATCCGTAAGTCGCATCCGATCAATTCCAGCATGAGCGTGAGACGCTTTGCCGATGGACTCAGACCATGTCGCTCGAGTGCGCATCATCAGGGGTGTCATGGCTTGTGGACAAGTTGCGCTTCACCGAATGCGAAGTTGCTGCCTGTCTATAATATACTGCCACCTGGCAGCAGCACGAAGACGCTTTCACGCTCATTCTCCAACTCGACCGAAGCCTTTTACTGACTTGCTCCTGTTCGTTGTGATAGGCTACTCCGACATTTCTGAATAACCACTACCCACACGACACTTCAATCTACAACACCGCCAACATGGGTCTCACATTCTCGCGTCTGTTCGACCGTCTCTGGGGAAAGAAGGAGATGAGAATTCTCATGGTCGGTCTCGATGCCGCCGGAAAGACCACCATCCTTTACAAGCTGAAGCTCGGTGAAATCGTCACCACCATCCCCACAATCGGTCCGTGTTGTCGTCCGTCGCTTTCCGCCAGACTCGAGAAACTGACTTGAGCGCTTGCCTGCAGGTTTCAACGTCGAGACTGTCGAGTACAAGAACATCCAGTTCACCGTATGGGATGTCGGTGGTCAGGACAAGATCCGTCCTCTCTGGAGACATTACTTCCAGAACACCCAAGGTATCATCTTCGTCGTCGACAGCAACGATCGTGACCGTGTCGTCGAGGCCCGCGAGGAGCTGCAGCGCATGCTCAACGAGGACGAGCTGAGAGACGCCCTCCTCCTGGTCTTCGCCAACAAGCAGGATCTTCCCGTAAGTTCTCGCCCTGTCCACTGCTACATGACCACCGCTGACACCTCATTTTCAGAACGCCATGAACGCCGCCGAGATCACCGACAAGCTCGGTCTGCACAGCTTGAGACAGCGCGCTTGGGTAAGCCAAAATCCTATCTTCGATCGACACGGCAACCTCTAACACGCATCTCACAGTACATCCAATCCACCTGCGCTACCTCCGGTGACGGTCTTTACGAGGGTCTGGAATGGTTGAGCAACTCGCTCCGCAAGGCTGGTCACCAGTAGACAATATCCCCAGCTTGAACCTTGTGTCCGTTTTTGCCGCGCCTCAATTCATGTCTCTCAACCTTTCCTCTCCGTCCTTACGATCGTGGACCCTACTATTCTCCGACCCTTTGCACACATGGGTGTCTCTCCACGTGCGACCACTTCGATACCACAAACAATCAACAGAAAAGCGATAACAAAAAACGGAATGACGAGAAAACAAAGAGTGCCATGACCGAAAGCATTACCGACTCTTTTTCTGCTTACCACTCTTCCTTGTTGACAAGGACGGATGGACGGCATGGACAGGACGGGACAGAAACCAAACCCAGAAGTTGAATTGTCACTATTTTGGCGGAGGGGGCGGCGTTTTTGTTGTCATGTTTTCTTCTCTTTTTATTCTGTTGCTGCTGAATATGCATAACTCACTTTTTTGATCAGAACTCGAATGTTTTACGGCCCTGTTTTTAAAAACCCATTTGTTAAATTGGTAGTGGATGTGATACTCGTGGTACTTGGAAGGTTGTTGCATGTTTTGAGATCTTGCATTCTTTGGTATAGACAGATAAGACACGAGGCTTCCTGAGCAGTGTCTGCTTCTTTTTTGCTATCTGGATGGATGGCTTCCATCTCTCCTCTCCCCGAGTAAACTGTGTATTTCTGCTTGATAACGACACCACCCCGAATAATGCCCTTGTTTGAAAACTCCGATTCTCCCACGATTGAAAAAAGGAAAAGAAAGAAGACTCCGAGCGAGAAACATGGGAATTGTGCAAAGAGATGCAAATGCGTGCGTGCTGTGTTACGAAAAAAGAGGATTCAAAGATGTCTCAGATCTTGCGTAGAGACGAGGAGCAGGTCTTTCTTCCATTTCTGGCCTTCTAGGTTGACATGGACTGCTGCTGCTGCTGCTGCTGTTGAGGTGGATTGGCCGACTTTGTGCTCAGACCGCTCGAGCTGGTGGGACGAGGGGCCATCCAGCCCTTCTCGAGCCAAATGTCGAGGAGAGGGGCCATGGGCTCCAACTCCTTGTCACCCAAGAGTCCAAACAGTCTTCCCACGTTTACAAAGTGGATGAAGCAAGTGTTGAGCTCCTTGTAGGCACCTAGGTGCCAGAACTCGAGCCAGTGGGCGTGGTAGATGTGAGCGTAGCAACGCAGCATTTGGCGGTAAATGTTGCGAATGTCGCTTGCGAATGGTGGAGGGAAGCCTGAGGCTCTGCCCAGCCAGTTGTTCGGGTCTGAGGCGGAAAGTGAGGGGGGGGCGCTGATGAGGTTGTCGGTTGGGAAGATGCTAGGGTCTGTGATTTTACCGGCAATCCATTTCTGCACGTAGGAGATGTATTGGGGAGCCGGGACTCTGACGCTTTCGCGTTTGGCATCGAGCCAGGTGTAGGTCATGGCGCCGGCGCTCATGGCTGGGCAGGTCTGCTGGTTGCAGATTGGGACGCCAGTGTTGCGGTCGGCTTCTTGGATGATCTTGAGCATGCCGTCGAGTAGGCGGTTCTGTTCGACGACTGGCGGAGTGTCAGTTTGCTGTGCCCGTCTCTCGTGGCCGAGATGTTTGTCTTACTCTGATGTGCCAACCATTCACCCTCTTCGACGAGGACGGGCTTTGCTGCCAGAGTCATGAAGTTGCCTTTGACAATCAGGTTGGCGTATTGCTCGCGGAAGAAGAATGGTGGTCGCTGGTTGCTAAGGGTGTCGACGCTTGGTTCTCTACTCTCAAAGGACATCGCTGTGGCCGAGAGGCCTGGTGACAGAGGCATCTGCTGCGAGGAAGCAGGGGTCAAGTTTGCGGAAGTCTGCATGGTCGGTGAAGGGGTGTTGGCCTTGTTTTGTTGTGTCTTGTTGCTTTGACGGCCAAAGCCACGCCTGCGGTTCGACGTGTTAGCTTTGTTCGCGCGCCAAATATCGTGACGGGCCGCATGTAAGGGGAGAGCTGTTGCCATGTGCTCGACAATTGAGGGGCAGTGCTGGTACCAGATTCTGATAGAGAAGCAAGGCATTCTCGACTCTTTTCTGGAGACAACAGGCGCGTGCAAGCAGACGAATGAAGGGCATGCAACTCGAGTGACACAAGGGAACATTCCGGAAGGCTTGCAAGAGGTCGACTCACATGTTGGAAATCCAAGAGGCCATGATTACGGTCAAGGCCCGTCACAGGGACGCTTCGTTCAGTCGAGACGATGCAAAGACAGGCTTCTCTCGCAAGAGCTATCGCAGACAGCTGGAGAGACACGGGGGCTTGGGCCGGAGTGGAAATGTAGTAGTCGGGTGCAATATGAACAGGATGCTTAGCGTAGTCGCTGTCCTTGTCCTACTTACCCCTTCTTGTTTCACATGCTCGACGCTGCGGCCGGCGGCAAGACGTCCGACCTTCGAGTTTGCACGACTGTCAAACACCAGCCATCGTTCGCACGCGTCGCCGACCTGTCCCTGATGCAAAGGTGCAAGTGAGCCACTCACTATTTCCACTCCAGCCATCGCATTTCCCTTGTCGCATTGACTCGACACATCTTCACTTCCGTCCAGTCTCTTCCCGCAACCAAAACCGTCGCGCGACAATCGACCATCGCCAGGGCACATCGCAATGTCAGACCAAGTACCCACAGATCCCAGTGATCAAGCTCCTCCGGATCTACCTGGCGCAGTCACCAGTGCCATTCTTCCAGCCAATGATCCCGTTCCTGATGAGCTGAGTGAAGATGAGGACGACATCATCCCCAGAAAGAGACCGCTCGGCGATTTGGTCAACACAAAGATCGATGAAGATGATGCCTCCGACATGGGAGATGACGATGACTTGTTCGGAGATGGCGGCGATGACGATGATCAAGAGGAGACTGCCCCGTACGTTGTCGATCTCTGCGTCCAGCACATCAAAGCTGACCATCTGCAGCGAGCCACTTCGGACTCTCGAGGACGAAGAACTGGATTCTGGCGATGACGAGGGTCGCCATGATCGTGCGCCCTCAGAACAGCACATGGACGAGGAAACTCAGGACATGATCGTTCAAGAGTCTAGCATGAGCAGACAATCACTACCTGAACCCACCGATGGCGAGGTACGACATGCGACGCCCTGACGAGGACCTGAACCGCTGACATGGCTAGATGTACCTGACCAAAATCCCCAAATTCTTGTCAATTGACCCCAAACATTGGCATCACACCACGTACCAACCACCCACCACCGACCACCACTCGCACGAGGCCGCACCTGGCTTCTCGGCCTTCAGCACCGCTATCAGTACCGTCCACTGGAGACGTTCTCCATCCAATCCTCAGAACATCCAGTCCAACGCACGCATTCTGCGCTGGTCTGACGGCAGCCTGACACTACAACTCGCGTCGAACCCCACCCAACAGTACGAGATAGAGGGCAATCCTCTTGCTCCTCGCCAGCGCAACCCTTCGAAGCCAACCCCCACAAGTCAGAAGCTTGGCAGAAAAGACCATGCCTACGACTCATACACCTACTTGACTGTACCTGATCCATCTAATGCCCTTCTTCGCGTCTCTCACAAGATCACTGCTGGATTGTCCATTCTTCCTTCAGCTGCTACCACGGACGACGCACTAGAGAAGCTACAAAACTCGCTGGCCGCCATCTCACAGGGCAAGAACAAGAGCAGTGCTGGTGGTATCGAATTTGTCAAGATTGACGAGGATCCTGAGCTGGCCAAGAAGAAGGCAGAGGTCGCAGAAAGAGAAAAGGATCGTGCACGCAAGCGAAGAGAGGCTGCAGAGACTAGAGAGCGTGAGAGGAATGGTCGCGCCCTTGGCCGCGCTGGTCTGGGTGGCAGAGGCTATGGTGGAGGCCTTACTGCCGGCATGCTCGAGGATGACGAGCTTGGTGGCGGTACTCGCCAAAGAGCCAGACCAAAGCCCAAGAGACGTCAACGTGCCAACAGCGAGTACAGCGAAGACGAAGACTTTGGTCGCAAGAAGAGCAACTTTGGCAACGACGAGTACGATGAAGAGGACGACTTCATCGCCGGCAGTGACGAAGAAGAAGCTGTCGAAGATGATGACGATGAGGATGATGGCATCGTCGAGGACAGGCGGCCCAAGGAGCGTGCGCCGAAGCGTGCAAGTCCAGATGAAGACGATGAGGACGCAGAAGGCGAAGATGATGATGTCCCTCAGGCTTCAAGGACCAAGAGAAGGAGAGTCATTGACGAAGACGACGATGACGAGTAATCTCGACGACAAAAGCGTGCGCAATCTATTCAGTTCTCTTGGGATACAGTATCATTCCGGTCCTCCGGCCACATTTCAGACATTCACATATACATTATTAGCAGTCTCTTCGACGTCTCTGTGACAGTTCTGCACAATGCTGATCAATCGAGCCAGCGACGCTCTAGTTGAGCAGATGATATAGTCTGTCGAAATAACGTGAGGAGAAAGGCTCTGGAGTCCTAGGATTTGCCTACTATCGAAAGACAGATATCAAACCAGGGCCTTGTAGAAAGATGATTGGCAGTGAGGTCGGTTTGCCTTTACAATTGAGTTCCAGTCCCCACAATTAGCGATCGGCGAACTCGTCGACTAGCAGAAGCTCTGACATCATACAAGACAAGCTCTCCAGCCACCACGGTAACGCTCGGCATCAACACTTTTGAGCTGACTTGGTTGAACATACACCATCTCACATCTTGCGGCTCAAGATCAATCTCCTTGCTCGTTCAACTTCCCTCAAAATGTCGACTCAAGCTCCAGCATTCTACACAGCACCTTCGGACAAAGACACACCACAGCAAGACCGTGGACTGTTCCAGCACGAGGGCAAGAAGCATGAGTGCCACCACTACGCTCGCATGTACGGTGGTCAAGCTGTAAGCGCCATGATGTGGGGATTCGGTGCAACACTTGGAGCAGATGCTGCTAACGCTGCAGTTGGAGAGATGAGAGTACGTTTTGGATGATTGCAATATCGCTGCTTCATGCTGACTACAGCACAGCAATGGTGGAGACACTAGGCAATAAGACCTTTGTTGTCTTTACTTCAGAAACCACACCACAACACATTAAACCGGGAGTAGTACATGTGGGAAGACACGAACGAGTATCAGACTGAAGCGAAAGGAACACAGTAGGCAAAGAACCCACTAGAAATGTTATTTGACGTCGGAATTTTTATACAACGAATTGGGTCAATGCTATGGACATAACGACTATTCGAATGCACTGTGTACATCCAGTATTACCCGAACATGCAGGACCATCTTCAGACTCGATGTCTTTCGAGAACTGCAGCGAAGTGTGTGCCTAACGGCAAGAATTATTTTGGTGGCTTCCACGACTCATGCTCATTTTCAGAATAAGTCGTGCAAAACCCTAAGAACCCAGATGCGGATTACCTTATTTCCTGCTTTGCAATCCGACTACTTTCTCTTCCAACAGTCCGACCAACCTAGGAACACCCTAGTGAATACGGGGTGATATTGCACTTAGCTGCATTTGTTCATGTTGACTAACCAGTAACCCTAGCAGCCAAGCAATATACAAGACCAAATGTGCAATTGACGAGCGATCAGGTTCGCTTACATCTTCTACGCTGCCAATCTCTTCCAGAGTTAGAGGCTAGACCTCGCAAACATGCCATGATCAGATAAGATCCGCGGTGCATCCATATCACGTCCTTCCTGATTACTCGGTAGCAGGCGGAAAGTTGGCTCGAGCGCGAACGCCGTCACCTTTCCCGCTTCGGGCCTCGATGCCCGTCGAACGCTCAAACACCATCCCCTTCGCCTGCTCACCCTATGACCCCGCCTTGGCTCTGAGCAGCAGGGAAACTTAAAATTGACAAGAGAGAAACATACAGATAATTAGGCGATCAGAGCCTGCCCTTCCCTTTGTTTCTCGGTGTCGGGTTCATTATTCTTACTTCTACACATTGCGTCGTCACACATTATATCCCGCCGTTTGAGAAGATTATGGTCGGCGTGCCGAGGAGTACAGGATGTGCGACATGTGTGTCGAGACGCATCAAGGTACTTTCATCATCCCCCCTTATGGACCACTTCCCCTAGGCTCTTTCGCGTCTGACGCAGTTCTCCGACATGACAGTGCGATGAAGGACGACCGACCTGTCAGAAATGCGAAAAGGCTGGACGTTCATGTCCAGGCTATGCCCGAGATCTCCAATTCAGAAACAGGACGATGACGGTCGTGTCAAGGAATACGCGACCCATAGTAGTCGACTCAATATCCTCGGCGTCACCGACAGACTCTAGCAGTAGTCTCGGTAGCGATTCTTCAGACCTACGTAGGGATTCTGTTGTTGCGACAACCCCTCCAGAGGTGGACAGTGTAAAGTCGCTGCATTTGCCTCGGACGGAACAGCTGCAAATCATGTCAGCATTGATAGACGGGTTTGCGCCGCCCTCGGCAGAACCGACGCAAGGCCCTTCGATGATACGAGACTGGCTCTCCTTTGTCTATTATCGTATAGGTTCGACCACACCCTTGGATTTGGCTATGCGATCGGTCGCTTGTATGCAATTTGGTTTACGGACAAAGGACACAAACATGATCAATGTCAGTCGTGGCTACTACGGGTATGCTCTCCAGACGTTACGAAAGGCCCTCATGGCTCCTGCCACGGCGCAATCCGAGTTGCAGAGCACAGTGATGCTACTCACATTTTACGAGGTGACATGGTCGACCCATGCTGGAGATTCAGAGCTGACTATCTTCTTAGCTCATGTCGAATCGAAAAGAGGATGAGTGGGTACGGCACTCCGGTGGTTCAGTGGAGATGATGCGAGTGCGAGGTCCTAGTGCCTACACAAATCGTAAAAGCTTCGATTACTCCATGTATCTGGTGTGCAGATACTACATTGTGAGTGGCCATATCCAGTGTCCTGGTCGCTATCACCAGAAGCTAACGAGTGTGCAGGTAATGGAAGCCTTCTACAAACGAAAAGCTTGCTTCCTGGACAGTCCAGAATGGAACACACTAGCTCGAGATCCAGACTCAGCAGAAGGAGACATCCGAGAATCCATGTTCCGCATCCACGTCCAGATACCAGGGTTGATCCGAAACGCCCAAAGGACAGCCGCAGGCCAATACGACGCCTTTGAACTAATTAAGAAGACGGTCGAATTACGGACAACCGTGAAACAACTCTACGATCAATGGATCGTAGAATTAATAGCCACAAACAACATGCCCACCGAAGTCCCTGGCGAAGACGAGTTGTTCCCAATGGTCTACCATTTTAACAATTTGGCAGTCCATGGCTTCATGTCGCAACACTGCTCGACAATCATCCAGTTGAACTCCGTACTCATCCAGTGCGGGCTACCAGGAAAAGAGGAGTATATCCAAGAGTGTCGTGAGCAAGCCGAGCAATTGTGCAGATATGTGCAGTTTGCTCAAGGCAGAGTTTTGGGATCCATTTTATTGCACTTTTGGCTCATCACTGCCAAAAGACATGCAGAAGATAAATATCAGGATTGGATAAGTGCCAAACAAGCGGCCATCCAGAAATGAAAAGATATTCACACATGTCAGAAAAGCACAAAGAGACTTTATAGCATAAGCGTCCGAAAATATTTCGTGGTCCGCGAAAAGCAGTCGTGGTTAGGAACAGCAAAAAAAGAGGGACAAGAGAGCAAGACTTCAAAAACGTCAAGAGGCCAGAGTCATGTAATTATTATTATACCCTTCCCTACCTTTGCCAATTGCTGATGCACCCACCGCATCCGACCAGCTCCGGGCGTGCAAAGGATGCAAAGGATTCATGAAGCCGTCAGTGACATTGGCTTTTTCGCCAAAACACCTCGAAGCGGAAGCATTCTGCGAACGCATCTCTTTCCAAAAATTTATTCGAAAGACGACATGATCTACTTTCAGTGGAGGATGCGAATCGATTCCTTGGTCATATCGGAGATTTTTGTTCGTCCGAGTTGAGAATGTTTGTCCGGTGGACGTTTTCGACTGCAATGTACCAAAGTCTCATTTGTTCTCTAATGACTTTGAAAGTATCGACAACAACCTCGGGTGTATCTTGTAGAATGTACGTAATTTGGTCACAGAGATACTTGACTATACACGAGACGAAACCAAAAGCGGTATTGATCAACCATGTCAATGCGACATCAACAACGCAGAATCACCCCTGTACTCCTACCCTTCTCCCAGCGTCACTAATCTGTCTCTTATGCCTCAATCGGCTCTCTATCAACTCAATCGCAGCAACAGAATATCCTCTCTTGATCCCTATATCGTCTGCTCCCTCTTTAATCTTGGAAGTAGGTGATACGGGTGTGAGTTCAGCAGCGACTTGCTCACTCCACTCAAGCGGCGAGGCCCACACTGGTTGTTTGAACAGTGGTTTCGAGTTGATTGGATGGCTGTGACTTGGCGGATTGGCTTTGCCAAAGACAAAGGGACTGAATGGGGGTGCTAGTGGGCTTATGGCTTTGTGCGTGGTCGCTCTGGGCGTTGGCGTAAAGTCGCCTGCTGTCGGACTCAATGGTGTCGGGAGTAAATGTGTAGCTTGTGGCCTCAGGATTTGTGTGTTTATACTCAAGGGAGGGGGATGCTGTATTTGGTGCGAGAAGATGTGGTTTCTGTCGTCTTGTGTCAGATCGAGATCGAAGGGGTGAGCATACAATGCTGGTTCTGAAAACCCGGAGTCTGGAGTCGCGGACCGGCTGTGGTATCTGAAGGTCTCTTGTGTAGGCCTCAGGTTTTCGTCCAACGAGGAAACATTGTACTGATGACCAAAGTTGTTGTATTCATCTGCTTGCCATAATGCCTCAGCATGTATTCGAGCGATCTGCGCTTGACAGACTGAGAGAGCTTGCAAGAGGAATTGGAGTGTGCGTTCTGACTCCTTGAGGTATTTCCGCTGTGAACTGGCAACCCATTTGGCTTTCCTCCTATTACAGCGTTTCGATTCTGGATTTACCAACGTTCGCTGATTTCGTGCGAGTTGTCGCTCAATGTCTGCGGTGTGATATTTGAGCTGGTCAATCTCAGTGAAGAGATGTGTCTGCTGTGTCCAAAGTGCGTAATAAGAGCTCGAGTGTGCCATTCTAGATCCGAGGACGGCCTTGCTCTGTATGTGATACGGACGACTCGTGTGTTTGTAGATCAGGATCGTTGAACGTCTGACTTTGTAGCGCCGCCAACCAAAACACTGTGATTGAGAAGAAGCGTCGATTATTTTGTCCCTCGTGAACATCAGCCGATCTCGAGAATAGAGTCTATCCGTAGAGTGTGGAGAGTCAAGCCCGTATATCCGGCATAGGAAATGACTTTTGATTGTTGATCGTGGCTTAAAGCCAAGCGAGGAGATTCTTTCATTATTTAGACGACACCAGAGTATAATCGTTTGTAAGTGCGGCAGTGACGTCAATCGCAACGAGCGGGCAACAAAGGAACTGATGTTTTGGGGACTGGTCGACAGCGCCGGAAACCAATAGATGGTGATATTGTCAATATCATCCAGACGGCCTCGAGCATAATCGCAATTTGGGAGTACTTAGCTGGTCGGACCTTGACGGTGTTTACTGCGAACGTCTCCACTACTTAAGAAACATCACTTTTCTATGCGTGTTCAAGGCAAGTCATCTCTGAGGGTGGCAGCTGCCTAGTCGGTTCTCAAGACTCTTGACAAAGAAAGACAGGGAAGAGAGAATGTGGATCGCAGGAGCACAACAAATCATGTGCATTCCACAACTGATACGTCTGGTGCAATAAGGCGGTACCTTAGATGATCATCTCACACAATCTCTGTAAACCGTACTGATCTCCAACTGCGACGTCGACTTGTGACATGTAGAAGCTTTACTTTTCTTTTCAGAGGGTGCGTCGACGACAATATATGACGGGCTATGTCAGACACAAGAGTGTCCACGTATTCCGGGATCTGTTGTTGTTACTCCGTGATTCATGCTTCGTAAATTCGTTCCTACCAATGATTGTAGAAAGAAATTGATGCGTCAAAGAAAAGTGCATTCATCACGTCAATCTTGGTTCTGCCTCGTGCTCAGCATGGTCTGTGCGCTTTGTCAATTTCTGACACTCATCAATCATCATGATCCTTGTGTCTGCAAGGAGGCATTTATGTTAACATGTTGCGTTATAAGTCTGCAGCTAAACAATCGATCTGTACGAGGTAATGAACTCAAAAATAACCGCTCATAGCTTGCCCACACAGCTGTCTAACTCACGGCGCCACACGTCGTCTCATAAATTCCTTCCGCATCACCATGGCCGTAGTGCAATATGGCGATGCCGAACTGGCTCATTGAATCTCCCCAGAGATGGTGCGGTACTGTCTCAGAACATGGGTACTGTGCGACATCTGGAGAATTGGGTTAGCCACTTTCCGTCAACTAGTCATTTTCAAGTTGGATCTACGTACATGGTCACCCAAAGAGTGCTGGGCGAGGTACTGGGAAACGAAGAGGAAGACAAGTATGACGATGTTATCCGTTGGCTTGCGAAAGCAATGGTTGACTGACTGGACATCGACCTGCTCGTGTAATCGGACGTCGACGACGAGCGCTTCGAGGAAGAGCGGGAGGACCGCTCCCCAGATGAAGTTGCGGAGCGGACAGAACTCAGCAACGGTGCCGGAGTGGTAGAAGAGCCAGTGGATGACGACACTGCAGGGGATGATAGGACAGACGGCACCGGAGTTGTACCTGATGCTGTGGATGATGTAGGTGCGTATGTAAGGGCTAGGGCTAGGGAAGGAGGCGTCTTTAAGGGTTGGAAAGCCACCGAAGTTCTCAGAGGCGGACATGACGACGTCAAAGGATGCGGGCATGCGTTCCCTGCCGAGTTCGCTGTTGGGGTAGAAGATGACAACGCCGGGTTGATCAACATCGATGTTGAAGGTGTCAATTTCGCTGGTTTCGACGAGACGGGTACGAGGGTCACTCCGCATGTGCAGATAGATACACACGTGCAGACCGATGTACATGTACAGACGAATGTCGATGGGTGTAAACAGACCGCCGGTGAGGTTGAAATCGGGAGAGACGCAACAGCCGCAGTTGGTAACGACTGAATCAGAGAAGATGTCGAAGGCTGTACTGGGGATACAGTGGACGGCTGCGAAGGAATGGCTGGCGATGGCTGCGAAGTCGATGCCGGTGACGGCGCAGAAGATGAGACTGGAGGCGTTTTCGGAGACATAGGCATTGACTGAGCTGTGGATACAGTACTGGGATTTGTACCTTGTGTTGAGGATGAAAGAGACGGCTGCATCTTTGGTGATACACCCGAGGTCGCATTCTTGATGATGTCTGCGGCCTTTCTAATCGTCAGCTCTTGCATAACAGGAGGCATCGCAGTCCTGACCTTCTCAGCAATCCCATATACCACCGCTTGGAGATGACTCGCAGGAATAAGAGGCATAATCGAAGCATCAACTATCCTTAGGTTTTGAGTGCCATAGACGAGCAGATCGGGGTCCACGACACCTCCCAAATCCAGGGGCAGCATGGCGCAGGTGCCGCTGGGGTGAAATTCTGTTTGTATGTTGTCCTTGATGAAATCCATTACTTCCTGGTCGGTAGCATTCAGTCTGGGGTTGACTTGAAGTGGCTCTAATAACTTCATTGATGTCGTCTCAAGCACCTGGCGGTTGTACACAATTGAGGCGAGCAGAACATCAAGATCAACCGGATTCGAACCATATCTGGGGTCAATGATGGGAGGGTCAAACGGACGCGACGAGTTCAGCTTCTCAAAAGTTAGCAACAACTGGACGCATAGTGGTGGAGAGCTTGTGCTTACTTTGACAGTACCCCGAGAGAATGGTCTCACGTTCACATTGGAAAAAGCTCCATAGTTGAAATTCAACAACTCATATACCGCTCTCTTTGGGTCTCGCAGAGCATTGACTAAGAGTCGACGCTGGGCATCGAAGCCTGTGAGTACAGTCTTATGAACGTCTGAGGGCAGAAAGTCAGACGCTTTCTGTGTTTGGGCTTTCGTGATAATTGACAGAGATCTGTTTGACAAGAACGAAAGAGCAGGAAACGCGTTCCCGTCTGGAGGTCCTGCTGTCCAAGGGCCAGTTCTGTTTGCCTGGTACATGGCACTGAACTGGCTCATCAGCGTATGGTTATTTGCAATCTGCATGCTTGTCAAGGATGTAGGCTTCTGGTAAGGATCTAATGACACTGTCAGATGCGCTTCCAAGTTTATAGACAAGGTACCTACAGAACACCCCGACAAGAGCATGATCTTGCAAGTTCATGCCAACGCCTGGTAGATCGACGAGAACGGGGATCTGGAGTAGTTGCAATTCGTCCGAAGGTCCGAGGCCCGAAAGCTTGAGAAGTTGAGGAGTGTGTAATGCGCCGGCAGCAATGATGATCTCTCTAGTCGCTGTAACATTCTTCCTTGGTACGTCTGCTGCTGAAGAAAACTACATCTCGGTCAGTATTCATACAGATACTAGCACGGGAATTCATACTGACTTCGACTCCATTCGCTCTCACGGGTTCTCCGACGGAAGTCACCGGTGTATTAGTCGGCTCTCGTTTCCGAGGAGAAAGATGAGCCTTGAAGGCCTCGACGAGAAGTATCCACGACCATGACCTGCGATACAGAGATGCAATGCCATTCTGGGTGATGTTTGAGAACAAGCCATCAGGTCTGGAAAACGAGCTTCCTTGGCCAATATTTGAGTCGCCGGGAGTTGGTGTTGTAGTATTGGGGTTACCAGATCCTCCCTCGAACAAGATGCGGGTGACATGTTGGTTTGTGGAGACCCACAGATTAGGTCTCATAGTATACGGCTCCAGATATGCCGAGCGAGCATCGCACCTTGTTTGGGCCGCCGGATTGAGCGACAGTGGTAGAAAGGAGGCGCCTGCTATCAAACCATCGTTTGGATCGAAAGATACCGGCATTTTGAGTTCGTTCAACGCCGAGAAGAAGTTGACTGTCTCATTGTAGATATGGTTCGAGAAGCTGACGTTGACAGGCCCTTTGGAGCCATGAACCAGTGGGTTCTGATTGATACCAACAGCATTGGCCGCCTCACTCTGTGAATGGGGTGTGAAGGTCTCGCTCTGAAGACGACTCATATTAGCGTCATTGCTTGAGCGGCGGGCATGTGGGTTTGTACCTTGCCGAAGTATGGTAAAAGCTCCCAAAAGCTCCAGCCAGGATTGCCGAGTGCAACCCAGTCGTCGTAATCGCCAATACCGCCTCTATTCTACAGCATGGCGTTGAGAACGGTTCCACCGCCAAGGACTCGTCCTTGTGGAAGTGCACGAGTCCTGCCATCAAGGTAGGTCTGGGGCGCGGTCAGAAGATTCCAGTCCAGAGAACTTCCGACACCTTGGCCCGCAAAGAATGGTATCTGAATCCAGGCTTGGTTGTTGTCGGCCGGTCCAGCTTCGAGCAGGAGTACGTTGACGGTAGGGTCTTCTGAAAGACGATTCGCAACCGTGAGCCCACTCGGACCACCTCCGACGACTGCTCACGTTAGCTGCCTGTCTTTTGCTTCCATTTGCGGTCGTGACTTACTGATGTAGTCATAAGAGTCCAGCAGTGGGGAGTTGAGAAGAAGGCCTTTGGCCACATGCGAGAAGTAAAGTAGGAAGATAAGACACAAATTCATATTGTTCGAAGATACACTGTAAGTGGAGATGTGTAGTCTATCTCGATGCGATTGATGTTGTGCAGGGGTTGTGATGTAGAAGCGAGTGTGTTTGTTACCCAATGTCCAGCGTCGCTCCCGAGTGCATTCAACCCTAGCCGCGTGGCATATTCATATGACGCTGCTCCACGGCCCAATACAAAGGGTCGTTCTTTCTCTATCGACACCGTGAACACAAGATTGAAACAACGCCGAGAGAGACGAACATCAATATCTAGATCAAAGTCAAGTATTAGGTAAATTGTAACAAAGCGCAGTCCTCTTCTGGTATGAATTTGGTCAAGAAGTTCAACATCGGCCGCCTCTCATGCATATCCACCAAACGTCCCAGGCCGCTTCTGCTTCCACCCCATCGCGTCTTCGACCCCTTGCTCGTATGCCTCTTTTCTCTCCAGGTCCCTTCTCTTCCGTGCCGCCTCGGCGGCTTGTCGGGTCGCATCTTCTGCATGTCTGAGTTTCATATGATCAAGTCGCTCACTCAAGCGTTGAAGCATAGACGTGTTCTCGGACTCGGCATCTTGCGGCTGCTGGTACTGCCGCGAATGAAACAATACTGCGTTCGGCTTTGGTTCTGGAGGCTCTGGGACGTATGGTCTTTGGTGAATGTCTGGAATATAGGCGCCGGAGTTGTGATCAAGTCTTGTAGGAGGCATCATGTGTTGATTCGGCTGCTCTCTAGTAGACATTCTGAGCGACAAGTCCTCCTCTGGATCAAATTCATGCCAAGCTGGTACCTTGTGGTCTTTCTGGTGCCACTGAGTAGTTACGGAGATGTGCTCCTGATTAGGACGTAGAGAGCCTTGGGCTGCAAGCTGTTGACCGAAGCGTCCAGGATCGTTTCCCTCTCCATTTCGGAGCACATTGCCATACACCGGCTTGTCGGTATATCTGCGAGTGAGAGGCACCCTATCTCCTGATATCGACGTCGGCGGCGAGCTCAGTTGAGGCGACGCGAGGATTGATGACTGGTCATCCAAGCTCGAAGAAGATCGGGAATGGCTCAGATGGGCTTGTGTCCGCCAAAACAAGATATCTTCTCGTCGTATCCGCTCGGCATTCTGAGTCTCCTGCTTCGCTTGCTGCGGTAATGGATTTACCACTTGTTCTCTAGCAGGATTGTAATCAGGCCAATCTGAGTCGGCAGTGATCTGGCCATCAGTAGGCGGGGCATCGCCATCAGCCCCGAGGTTCTTGACGCAGTGATAGTCTGACGTAGATGCTTCGTTCATTCTTCGAGACTGCGTTTCGAAGAAAGACTGCTTTTCGTATGGCTTTGGGACATGATTTCCAAAGTAATCCCGTGGCTCCTGGCAAGTAGATGGCTCGTGTCTCGTAGCCTTGGTAGGATACTGCCGAACAGACGAGTTGATGAATCGTTGTTTGGGAATACACAATCCTGGGGGGGGACGCTCTTGAAACAACGGTTCCGGCAGTATAGGCGGTCTTTGTGTACTTCCAGTATAAATGCCTTTCGTCTGCGCGAAGGCGTTATTACTCACATCAGACATGTATGTCAGAGTATCTTTAACTTGACGGGATTGTTCAACTTGCTGAGGTTGTATGGCCTGCTGCATTCGCCATGGGACTTGTTGGTAGTCTAATGTGTGTCGCTGAGTTTGATCCTGAGAAGGAACGTCCCAGCCCAGGACTTGGCCTTCCCATATTTTAGGAGAAGGCGTGTAGTCCATCGATGGAGTGAATGGTCCCAATGACGTGTCAATGTTGGAACTTGGGTCAGACAAGATCTCGACCACATCATCAGTGGATCGTCTGGTTTTTGCTCCTTTTCTGGTAGCTACCACTTGTGGGCTCAGGTCCTGTTGCTCTTCAAGTTGTATCCGAGGGTGAGACAACCTAATTGGGTTGTCGAGGTCGGAGATGTCGCTCGATGCACTGATATTAGTAACTCTGCTCTCTACAGCTTTGCTCTCCGCCCGTCGTTTGTCTTCCCTAGTCAGGATAACACGAATGAAAGCAGTTTCTCTGACTCTGGTTCTTAGGTTGTTGACAGTCTCCCGATGGATGGCCGCTATTTCCCAACTAGCGAAATCTTCAGGTTCATCTCGCCTCTTCTCTTGGACAAGGACCTCGACCTGTTTACGTTGGTCCCCTGACAAAGCTTCGTAAGCTTCGGTCAGGGACTTTGTTTTCCGCTGTCTTTTGGCTTGTGCCTCAAGTTCGTCAGAAGGTAGAGTCATTTGAATCCGTTCTGCTCGCTTCCAACTTGGAGCGCCATGCTTTGTTTTCTGGACGGCCTTCGTAAGCTTCCAGCAATGAAACGTCGTCTGAATCAGCTGATTTCGTAGGCTGTGGTGTTTTGCGTCCGGATTTCTGCTCCGTCGGTGTTCGTGCCCAGTACCAGTACCTTCGACCACATCAACCAAGAGAACTTCTGCCGATCGCCGGTATGTCGGCGGCATTTCGTAGTCTGAATAAGTGTGCGTAGGAGGTATAGGAATGGCTTGAGCCATGGCTAGTGGTTGACAAATAGTCTTATCAAGTCAATCAGGTCGCTTTCCGAACTTCACGGCAGTCTAAATGGTTCGCGCAAGCTGGACGCTGAGGGTGATGACCAAGAGAGGACGACAGAGATGACATAAAAGCCTGCCCTTATACGTTCGCATCGCAATTTCTTGATGGCGTTTGCCTACATCGCATGACTCCGTGCATTGCGCCGACAGTTTTCGGTACACCTTGATGCAGAAGATGCGAAGCATGGTTGCGAAGATTAGATTCAAAAGTCAATTCTTGTATTTGGGAGCCAGATACCCGCAAGTTGAGCAGCGACTTTGATCCACTCACACCAATCAGTGTATCGGATGCTCATATCTTGCAAGGACGTTCCTCATCTGATTGGCTGACCCTTCATCATGGCCGCAATGGAGTTTGGCAGACAGATAATCGAGAGCAGCTTGCAGGACCTTCGAGGAACTTCTCTCTCAAGTACGACGACACCCACTTTACACGAGCATGATCGATTTCTCGAGATGGTATTGGTCGACCCAAACTTCACATCTTTGGAACCAAGCTCAGAAAGTAGATGCGGGAGTATACCTTTCACGAGATGAAGTTCAGGGGTGGTCACGAGTGAAGTTCAGGGTGGTGCAAAAGATGGGCTCAGCGGAGATCTAAGGCAGGGAAGAGGCGTAGGCAACAGTAGCATAGCATGTTATTTCTCATCATGCGATGAGACATCCAGCTCTTCCTATCCAAAAGTGTTCGTTATGCAGGCACCTTGGGTCATTGCCGACTTCCTTTGGATCCATACTAGAATGTCGTGCGCTCACCAAATGTGCACTGTCACGTACAGCTGTATGCATGTTGCAGTCCCCGGCTACAGCTTCGATTCGGCGACGCTCGCATACGGATTACTGACCCTGCTGACACGCGTAGCTAACGCAAGCCGCAGTGCACTCTGCGCTGGCAAAGGCTTGCAGCTCGCCAATAGCCAGGCGAATTCTCAGTATAGGCCGGCCACCTGACGGAAGCCACATGTGTGGGATGATCTGCCACACGTCGTTGTTGAAAGAAGATCCAGGTTGATACAGCCGTGGCCAAACAGTGAACAAGTTTTCATATGAGGATTGTGGCTTGCAGTGAAGAATGTCACGATGCTTGAGCCGCGCCGGGGTCAAAGACAAAGTATCGGCTAGAATGACGATATGGAAGCCGATGATGATCGATCAACCACCGGACTTAACGATAGAGACTGTTTTGACACCACGGCCGCGAATAGGCGGCACTGATTAAGTTGACTCGGATGTAATAAAGGTTCTTTCACCCAATGTTCCGGTGTTGCAGGTATTTGGACACGACAAACATGTGGCCAAGTCAGAGCAAGAAACTAAGAGCCTTCCTTTGGCGGCATGAAATTAGCATTGCACCTTCCCCGGATGTTCGGAGGTCGGGCTTGGGGGGAAGGAGCGGCTTCGGCATATTCGCTCGCCATTTCGATAGAGATCCATAGAATGGTTCGATGGAATGTTGTGTCGGACTCTCGGCCTTCTCTCCTGTTCAAAAGCGAATACTGCTAATTATTTCTCCCATCATCTTCCGTCAGGCATATTCTTCCAGGCACTGATAGAATCACACGAAGTGTATCGGGGAGTTTGTTCAACCGACCCTTCTTCTCCACGCGGGACCGGCGATAAGGCGTGTATATTTCTAATCGGCACCTTAGCCTGATTGCAGTGGCATGCCTACTCCTCCCTACGCAGAAATGGACGACTATCGCTTCCAATTCACTCCGTCCGACTCGGCCAGCCATCTCCACTCCATGTCGCCCAACATGATCCACGGACCGTCGCGGCGTGATTCATATCGCCGTCGCAACAGTCTGCCCACGGCCGTCGCTTCCAGCCCTTCGAACAACGGGCTCGGTATTCCTACACCAGAGATCAACTCCCGCAACGGGCCTTCTGCCTCGGAACTCTCTGCCGCCATCTCGGAGCTCTCGCGTACGGGCACTCCGTCCATGGTTCAACTGGCCGCCTTGACCAGCCCCTGCTTCTTCCACCGCCGCTTCGGAGACGCCGTCAACATTGAGAAAGTGTTGGACGAGATAAAAGAGGATGACCAGTTGTCACACAGTCGTCTTATGCAGACGGCTGCCAGTGTTCGCGAGGTCTCACGCCAGCTACAGAGAAGATCCACAAAGCAAGCCGTACGCAACGTCATGATAGTCACAAAGGCCCGCGATAACGCTCTGGTCGATTTGACTCGTGAGCTGGCCGAGTGGCTACTTGGCAAACCGCGCTACGGCAGCGATGTTGGTGTCAATGTCTATGTAGATTCGAAGCTCCGTCGTTCGAAACGTTTCGACGCAGACTCACTGACTGCCAAAGACAAGCGTTTTGAGAGCATGCTTCGCTTCTGGACACCCGCCCTGTGTTGGGCCTCGCCCGAGCTATTCGATCTTGTCATAACTCTCGGAGGAGACGGCACTGTCCTCTTTACCTCGTGGTTGTTCCAACGCATCGTACCGCCCGTCATGTCCTTCTCTCTGGGCTCCTTGGGCTTCCTCACAAACTTCCAATTCAACCAGTACAAGCACCAACTAGATCGCATCATGGGTGACGCAGGTATGAGGGTGACGATGCGCATGCGGTTCACGTGCACAGTCTATCGCGCTGCCGCATCAAACTCCACGCTCAATCCTCCAAACACATCCGACCCGTCATGTCTGGCGACAGCAAATCCAACTAAGATCGAGGGCGAGACTCACGAAGTGCTCAACGAGCTGGTTATTGATAGGGGACCTTCATCCTACATCTCGTCACTAGATCTATACGCCAACGACTCTCTAGTTACTCGCATTTCCGCCGACGGGATCATCCTTAGTACACCGACAGGCTCTACTGCATACTCTCTTTCCGCCGGTGGAAGCTTGGTGCACCCTGAGATTCCTGCCATATTACTCACACCCATCTGCCCTCATACCTTGTCTTTCCGGCCAATGATTTTGAACGACTCGATGGAACTAAAAGTCTCCGTGCCGACAAAAGGTCGAGGCGGCGGCTTCGTCAGCTTTGATGGGAAAGGGCGGATACAACTTGGTCTAGGCGATGAGGTTGTTGTTAGGGCGAGCAAGTACCCTTTCCCCACTGTTCTCAGTCAACCAATGGAATGGTTCGACGCTATCAGTCGGACGTTGCGTTGGAACACTCGAGCCGCCGAACAAAAAGATTGGGCAGGAAGAGACGGCGAAGGAAAGGATGACGAGCTCGACGAGGACGGTGTTCCTAACGGAAGCAAAGAACCTGAATTCGATATTGACTTCGAAGACGAGATGGACAGTGTCCGAGATTCTGGATATTCTGGATCAAGCAGTACAGCATGAGCAAAAAGGGTGGTGGCTATGAAAGACTTCCCACAACAATGGCTATAGAAGACACAACCCGTCTATCCAGACATGTAGAGCCGGTGCCACAGACATTCTTTCATCCTTCTTACTCACTGCCGATCTGGACATGACACAAACGTGTAGAGTTGGACGATACTCGAACGATGATCGTAGGAGCAAGGCTCCGGCATGGCACGTTCTCAAAAACAAGAGACTGTCCGAATGTCTGTTCACATATTGCTGCAGCACCCTTCCCGTGTGCAGAATACTATCGCACACCCTCTCCTCCATGATCGATTTAGAGCAACGATAAGTTGTAGAAAGGCACAGTCACGTTGCGTATCGATGAACCTAGCGCAGGGAGTCGATGGCACGAAGTATCTCGATGACATCGATCCAAGCTGAGAAAGTATGGTGCCTGAAGGCAGTTATAAGCGTGACAGTATGTCGCACACGGAGAGGACGTATATGCTGCATGTTAAACTGTGAGGGATGGACACAATGCACGCATAATATGTGCGATCGAATTTGATGAGGAGATGTCTCGGATCACATCCGAAGCAAAGGGGTATCTCTACAAACAGGACGGCACAAGCCAAGATTCAGTAATGGGCCGAGTTAAACCTGGCGATGAGCTCGTTCAGTGAACCTCTCATCATATCCATTTCAATCCTCTGCTGCTGGACCAGTTGTCGGAGCTCCAAATTGTCGACTCGTTGCTGTTCCGCTTGCTGCTTTAGCCCAATATTCTCGGTTTCTATGGCCTCGATGCGTGTGACGAGGGTAGTGACTCGTCTAGCAAGACCTTGACCATTCGCTGGTGGCTCATAGTAAATGTTCGCGTCTGTAGATTCAGGCAGAGGCTTGAGGGAAGGTGAGGGTGAAGGGACAGCAGCTGGTGCTGGTGGTGAATACCTGCTATCGGTGTAGGTTGTGGGGATTCTAGGTGCTTGGTGGATGGGCTGGGTTGAGTCGCTCAATTTCTTCTTCCTCCAAGCGGGCTCTCTGACTTGAGCGGACGGTTGCGGGACGGGTTGATGAGGCTCTCGGAGTCGTCTCATGGTATTCTCTAGAGCGACCAGCGGACCCACTTCCGTATTGTCTCCATCGTCCCCTACGTCGTCGTCGTCCTCATCATCATCATCATCATGAGAAGTGTCATCGTCTTCCTCTACTCGTATCACTTCACCAGGGACGACAGGATTTGCAGTGATGATAGTATCCTTTCTTTTGGACAAACCCATCTCCTTGCGGAGTTTTGCCAGTTTACGGAAGGAGATGGTGAAGCCGTCTCGCCTGAGGATCTTGGCCATCTGTTGATCGGTATAGTAGCGCTCTTGGTAGAAGAGGTCGTATATACGTTGTCTCAATTCAGCAGTCACTTTGATACGTGGACGAATGGTAATGCCCCAGGCATTCAAGTTACGTTTGAGGGTATTTGCAGAGAGCGAGATGTCATACTCGCTCTCGAGAGCAGCCATGACGCGATCCATATGCCATTTCTCCTGTGTGATCCACCATGTGATGGTCTGGCGATGCGCTGAGAGGTCGATCGGATGTCGGGGCATGTTGTGAGTTCAAAAGAGCTATTGGCGACGGGCTACCTGAATGAGAGGTACGGTCGGTTTCGCCGACGGAGCATGTCATGTCTGAACGAGAAAGCGGGCTTGGCACCCAGGTCTCGGCGAGTTTTGCGGACAACGGGCTTTCACATGCTCCGCCTGGGGCCGGGAAGGGCGGATCTGCCCTCGTGCCACTCATCAAGGCGGGCACGAAAGACCAAAGGGTCCCATCCGACGACGATCAGTTTGTGTTTTGATGACAAGCCCGCGGCTGCCTGCTGATGGATGCGTGACCTTGACTTGTTGATTCCCTTCTTCTTGCTCCTTCTCTTTTGAGAGCCCGATCCGTCTACATACGCACTCGCACTCGCACACGCATGCCTTGGACGCCGCCATGGCTCTCGACGCTCTTCCCGGCGCAATGCCGCTCCCACCACGAACCGCTTCGAACAATGCTACGCCCACGACTGTTCCACAGCAGAATGGACTGACACACGACGACTCGACCACATCGCCCAGAATGCATCCACAAGCGCACATATATCCCCCACCGCTAAGCCCTCCGCCCGAGGACCCTATGCACAACATCTGCGACGACTTGATCTTTCAGGGCACAACAAAATGGTCGCAAGAGAAGGATCGCATACTGCTGGCTCCGTACGACTACCTGGATGGACACCCTGGCAAGGACATACGATCTCTCCTGATCGGTGCCTTCAACGCATGGCTCCATGTGCCCAAGCCGAGCCTCGACATCATCACACAAGTGGTTGGCATGCTGCATACTGCCTCGCTACTCATAGATGATGTTGAGGACTCCTCCGTCTTACGACGAGGCGTTCCAGTCGCACACAACATCTTCGGAACCGCCCAGACCATCAACTCGGCCAACTACGTCTACTTTTGCGCTTTGCGTGAGCTTATGAAGCTGAACAACCCTCGGGCCATTGAGATTTACAACGATGAGCTACTCAACCTACACCGCGGTCAAGGCATGGACCTCTTCTGGCGAGACTCATTGACCTGCCCTTCTGAGCACGACTACCTCGAGATGGTTGGCAACAAGACAGGTGGACTGTTCCGTCTTGCTATCAAACTCATGCAGGCAGAGAGCAGCGTCGCAATCGATTGCGTCCCCTTGTGCAACACCATCGGACTACTCTACCAGATCCGTGACGACTACAAGAATCTCTCCGATACAATCTACACACAGAACAAGGGTCTTTGTGAAGACTTGACCGAGGGCAAATTCTCCTTCCCCGTCATTCACAGCATCCGCTCCGACCCGCAGAACCTCGTCCTCATCAACATCCTCAAACAAAAACCACAAGACGAAGAAATCAAGAGATATGCCGTCAAATACATGGAAAAGACGGGCAGCTTCTTGTACTCACGTCAGGTATTGCGAGGTCTAGCGAAGAAGGCTCTAGCACTGGTCGACGAACTTGACAAGAATCGTAACGAAGGCGCGGCGATTCGAAAGATACTTGACAAGATGCAGGTCGACGAACCCCACGTGGAGCTCGGAAGCATCTCGTCATCGTCGTCACCTTAGTAAGATGCATACATAGGCGTTCTTTGGAGCATTTGGCGTGAAATACTTTCTGGAAGGTTATGTTTCTTGTCGTCCTGATACGATTTGGCGAACTTTTTCACTCTCTGCATATTTCTCTTGATACCTCTGATAAGCATACCACAGCTGGCCTTCTTTTTTATACAGCTTCTCGATAATTTCAGCCGATGAGCTGTTTTGTGCTTTTAGTTTCATTTCAAATTCGTTTTTGTAGGTACATAGCATTCAATCTCTGAAGTATGTACTCGGGATCATCCAACAACTCTCAGTCGGACCATCCCTCTTGACTTTCGCATGTTATGACAAGAATGGGCAACTGTGAAAATCGCATGCCTTTTGGAAACCCAACACCTCTGAACGCCGCCGTACAACCTTGCCCCGTTTTCCCTTGTATGCATGACTTTCCGAGCAAGAAAGCGGGACAGACAAAAGAACCCACCGTCCGACACTGATGAAGCCTTGGGCATTGTCTGACTGGAAACAATTATGCGACCAGGAAGGAATGCAACAAACGGACTCCAGTCGGCGTGTGATGGTCCCTTTCGTTTCGAAAAGTGAGAAAGAAAGGTCTTCAATGCTCAACCTTGATCTTCTTCTCTCGCTTGACCAGACTAGTCTCGGTCTTCTAGACCTTGACGTGCTGACCCTGCTTGACGACCAACTTGTTGAGCTCCTTGTAGGCCTCATCCCACTCGTCATCCTTCTCCTCGCCCTTCTTGCCGGCGGTAGGAGTGACCATGACGACGGAAGTGGGGCGCTTGGTGCTGCCAGCGGCACCGAGCTCGGCGCGCGACGGCAAGAAGACGTAAGGGATGTTGTGGTCCTCGCAGAGGACGGGGATGTGGCTGATGACGTCCATGGGGCTGATGTCGGCGGCGAGGACGACAATGGCAGGGGCGGCGACTTGGGCTGTGGCAGGGTCGGCGGGTGTGGTCTTGCGGACGGCCTTGACGACTTCCTTGACACCACGCTTGAGGCACTTTTGCTTTGCGGCTGTAAGTTTGATATGGTTAGTGCTTGTTCCTGGAACGATTCACTCTGCTCAAGCTCAAGCAGTTCATAGACTCACCCTTCTTGACAGTCTTCAGGACCTTCTTGGTGGCCTTCTCGTCGCACAGAGGGTTGGCGAAGGGAACCAGAGCGCCAATGGGGATGGCGGCAGACTCGGCGACAACATCGGCATCGACAATAACATCACCGTCGGCATCGACAGCGACGGCACCAGGGGCGGCATCCTCGATCTCGTTGAGCACGGCGGTCACGTCGCTCTTGCGACTCTTCTTCTCTTTCTTGACACCGCTTGCATCGACACTCTTACGCTTCTCCTTCTTTTCCTTCTTTTCTACTCTGTCTTTTGCCATTTTGTGAAAGTGTTTGGTGTGTGGTGGTGGATTTCTGAAGATGCTGTTGGAATGCGGTCGTGAGAATGGAATTAATTTTTTTCCTCTTCGCGTTCTTCGAAGCCCGCACAACCCAGAGCTGCTTGCTTCGCAGAGGTTTTTGCCAAGCATTTTGCCGACGGAGATTTCCCGATTGGTCGACACAGCATCTGTGTCTTGTCATCGTCAGTTGACAGACAATTCATATTCAGCTATGAGAGCACCTGGAGTCTCAAGCATCGCGAACTTGTTGAATGTCACAGCTGCGTAACCCGACTTTGAAGACATGATTCCCGGGCCTCCACTAGGTGTCACCTCCACACCACCGAGTCCCCGAAGCAACGGGTATAACCCTGCTCCGAGTTTCGAGCCGGTATAAATGTCGGAACTCTTTGCAAATCGAACAGCAGATCATTCGAAATCTCATTTGGTCTCTTCTCAAATACCTTGGTGTGCTTAGACAACTATCTCGATTTCTATTGCAAGTATCGCGACAAATCGAGACCCTGTTGGATTTGTCTACCTAACTCCAGCCTCGATGCTCACACGTCACCAAAAGCCACAGAAAACAAATCGTTCAATTTACTCAGTGAAGTAGGATTCAATACAAATACACATCGTGCAAGTTTACAGCTCATTAGTATCGTCCGTATCGCTTTCCATCTGATCGTCCAATTGCACACTCCTTTCGCCTTTCCTGTCTTCCAACTCCTTCAGGGCTTCCAGGTGTCTCAAGAACAATCCTACAGGCGAGAACGCCCCAAGAGCCAATATGGACAGTCCACCATTGACCAATGACCGCGCAGTCTTGACTCCAACATACTTGACTCTCTCATCGACTCTGCCAGAATCTGATTCCAAGTCGCCAGAGACCATTTCGTCTTTCGGTACAACCAAATTACCCTCTAGCTTGTCCCCATCTGCCACATCCGAGAGGCTCTCTCTCACCTCAAATCGCTCCTGTGTAAAGTCTTCCATGCTAACATCTGCACAATTTGTGTCCCTTAAGAGATCATAAACCTCGAAGTTGCTCTGTAATTCAACTCCCGCCTTTCTCAGCACCACCAGTCGCATCAGTCTGATGACTAGCGGCAGACGCGGATTCAGGTGTGACTGTGCCTTTGGACCTTGATTCCAGCTTGCGCGGCTTTTTCTTCTCGCCAGTCGCTGAATCAATCAGCTTCTTGGGCTTTCCCTTGGGCTTGGGAGTCGCTTGGCCCGAGGAAGCGAATGGGGGAGCAGGAGAAGCAGCAGACTCGGACTTCTCAACAGCTGGAGTCTCAGGAAGTGGTGTCTTCTCTGCCTTCTTCTGCTCCTCGTCGGCGAGCTTCTTGGGTTTACCCTTGAGCTGTTTCGGAGGCGCGGGCGAAGCGGCGGCTTCTGATTTCTCGGTCGCGGGTGTCTCGGGTAGGGGGACCTTCTCGGCCTTCTTCTGCTCTTCAGACTTGTCGCTCCTTGACTTACCCTTTGGCTTTGTTGCGGGTGACGAAGCAGCCTCCGACTTTTCGACTGCAGGAGTCTCGGGTAGAGGCGCTTTCTCTGCCCTCTTCTGATCCTCAGGTTTGTCGCCCTTTGACTTTGCCTCAGTTGCGTCATCCTTCTGGCCCAACTTGCGAGGCTTCTTCTTGTCGGCCTTTTTGATTTCTGCTGGGGTATCCTCCTCGGATGAGTCATCAGCGTGCTCGACCAAGAAGTGACCGTCCTTGGACTGTCCGCCATTGATCTGCTGCACATCGTTGGGACATGCAGACATGACAACCACGATATCTCTCTCTGCCTTGAATCGAACGTAATCGCCCTCCTTACATGTAGGAGGTTCGAAAGAGAGCTCGCCCTTGTCACCTTTCCACGGAATATTCATGAAGAGGTTCAATGGCGCTGGGACCGAGTTGACCGTCACTGAGGCGCCAACACCCTTCGGTCCTTTCAACTCGGCGCGGTCGTTCAATTCCTTCAGCGCAAGGACCAAGTTTTCGGCACAAGATCCATGCTGCTCCCAGTCCTCGATCTGGAGAGCCTTGTAACGCTGCGGATCGCAGGCTGGGATCAACGTGTCGTGGACGCCAGAGCTAGTGTCTTCTATGAGCGTCAACATGGGTTCTCTCAAGTTGGACACGAGGACGTCGTTGACGCGAGGGACCATATGGAAAGTCGAGGCGCGAGTGTGAGGCATGCTGAGGTATTCCATCTGGGCGGTATCGCCGTGCATAGCGTTCCATGCGCTGTAGCCGGCGTAGAGAGAAGATACAGATCCGGATCCCGTGATGGCTATTCGTAATTAGCAATCGCTTCTTATGCTCAAAAGTACCCAGACTTACCCGACAAGGAGGCCGCGCCTACAGGTGTCCGAGAGAATGCGGCCAGTTGCTCAGCGTACGTCTTGTTGGGATCGCGTGCATGCTACAAATTGCCACATCAGTGACCATTCGGACAAAGCAGCCTTGATGAAGCGCTTATCGCACACACACATACCTGAGCAGCAAAAGCAGAAATGGCTCCCTTACTGGGCAAGTAACTGGTAACGCCCTGACCTTTGAGCAGATAGCTGCCCCATTTTCTGGAGTTCTCCTTCTCTTGTTGCTTGTCATCCTCTTCTGTAGCCTCGTCCGGTTTCTTCTCAGGAACTGCGTCGTCTTTCGCATTGCTGTCAGTGATTTGCTTTCTTCCGCGCAAAGATGGAAGGTATGAAGACCAGCCGCTCTTGGAAGGGGTAGATTGCTGCTTGGACTCTGCCTCAGCCGCTTGCTGTTGGGAAGTGGCAGCCTCGGCTTCTTCTTGCGAAGGCAAGTCCAGACTTCCTCGCGACTTCCTGTTGCTCTTCTTCCTGCTGGTCTTGTCCTTTTCATCTTGCTCCTTCTTCTTCCTCTCTTCCTCCTCCTGTTTCTTCGCCTCTTCCCGCTGCTCCTTTTCTTGCTCCTCCGCGAGCCTCAGCTTCTCCTTCTCGTCCTGCTCTTGATAGCCGTTGTCCTTGTCATCTTGTGCATTTTGTTGCGGTCCGTTCTGCTTAGGCGGTGTAGGTAGAGCAAACGCCCAAGTGTCGATCACCTGAGTACCAGAAGTATTCACAATCTTGATCGTGCTGCCCTTTGGCACAAATGTAGCAGTACCATGACGGGCAGGAATAGTTTGGAGATCTTCCAGAGATGGCATTGTCAATTTCGATTTGACAAAGCTTGGGTATCGTTACAGTATTGGAGATGTCTCAGAAGCGAAATTCAAGGTTAGATCAATCAAGAAGAGCTCGAAACGACGAGTAAGATGCTTAGAAGGATTCCAGAAAGCTGCCTATAGCTCAGCTACTTGGTCGAACCCAGCAAATTCACACTACGCAATCATGCAGCTAGCTAATGCGACAGTCGCGGATGATTTGCCACCAGAACGCAGCTTGCAGGGGTGTTTCCTTGCTTACGGGCGAGGAAAAGTGGCACGAAGACGCGTGCAAGGCGGTTGGGCACGATGCACGTTGCAATGACGTAGACCTCACCCGTGTGGAGACGAAGCGGGCTGGCCTCAGGGCTGAGTCTGGATCTGAAGATTGCATTGGTATCCATACAGCATTGTGACATTTGGCTCAATTAACAGGTTTATCTATGCTAGGAAAAAGACTAAAACTACTTTCCAACCTGAAATCTGTGGAACGATGATTCCTCAATGGGTCCTGCTCAACCCTTGGCATTATACTTGTCGTTATAGGCAGTGACAGCAATCGCAACTTGTCGATAAAGCCAGTTGCGGCTCTGCTCATCTGCAACAGGAACAAATGGACCACTGTTTCCTCCCTTGAGCGTCATGCTCATACCTGTACGCTCCTTGACAATAGTTTGGATATCCTTGAGAGGAACGTCCCACTCAGTCACGAGCTTCTTGGTTTGCACCAGCATGATACCATTGTAGGTGAGCATGACCATGCGTGGACTCTCGGCACTTGTACTCTTGGTACGTGCTTGAGTTGACTGCGATCCACTTCCCGAGGACAGTTCCATATGGGCAAGATAGTCTTCGTGGAAGTATTTGCCATTGTCAAGGGTTTTGAGCCAGAACTGACCTAGAGCCTCGCGCTGGCTGTAAGGTCGCACGATGCCATCTTGACCAATGAAACGTGTCAGACGCACGCGATCAAGACCTTCCTGGTCAAATACGGTCGTAGTATTGCGAACACCCTCAGCCATGTTAGATGCCAGGTCGAACGCTCCAATGGCAGGCTTGGTGGCCAGACCAAGGAATCCCTTCCCTACACCCTTAACAAAGCCAAGAGCGCCCTCCTTCTCAGCACCTTGCAGCGGATGTCTAGCGAGACCACCAATACCGCTTGCCATGCTGTTTGCGAAGGCATTACCCCCAGAAGTGATACCGTATAAAGCGTGCTTTGGTCTATTACGAGAACGAGACATGCGGCGCTGATCTTGGAACTCCTTGTCCATGGATGCGGCTGCAAGACCTTTGCTGATACTGCCTGTAAATTTGGCCATACTGTCAGAGAAACCGAAGACACTCTTTTTCACGAAGCTGCTAGCACCCTTGGCAATTCCGATACCAAGGTCCTGAGGTCTGTCGGTCATGACGAGGCCCTGATACGGTTCGTAGAAGATGTCGGCAACACCGGAACTGATGTTGTTGAAGAGACCAACTGGGTTGCCCAAGAAGTCTGCAGAGCCCAGAACGATATGGACTTGGCGAAGCGATTCCTGGACGTAGTGGCTCTTGATGGCAGCGACTAAGGCGCCAACAGAGACTCGAGCATTTTCTAGCATAAGAGCGTTGTAACGAATAGGTGCATCGTTAACATTGCCAATAGACATGGTGAGTACATTGACAGCAAACATGAAAGGATTCGAGGATGAACTGCCAGTATCCTCAGCGTTGATACGCTCGGTTCTGACAAAGGACAGATCAAACTGCATAGGTTGCAGGTGCAACAACTCGAAGTAGATGTCTTGACCGCCTTCTTCTTGTTTGGGCTCTGGGATGTCGAGATTCTCGTCACAAAGCTGACCCTCCTTCTCTTCTGACCATGAAGCGCCTGGTATCTTGGTGAAGTCGAGCATAGCGAAGATGAAGTCTTCATCGATTTCTATAGTCATCTGCTGCATCAAGAATGTGAAGTACTTGATGTAAAGCACACCATAGGAATCGTCCTTGACGCGTGTAATGGCGGCCTTGAAGATGGGATGAGCTTCCATCTCTTTTCCTGTCTTAGGAACCACACTGGGGTAGAAAATGAGCGGGAAAATGCCTCCATAGAGCTGATTGTCGACTTGAATCCATTTGATGGTAGAAGAAACAGTCTGATACAGCGGCGAGTCCTTGTACGATAGATCGATATCGCGCAGTGTAACATACACGAGCTCCTTGAGTTGACGATTGATGAGTGAAATGCCAAGTCCTGCAAATCTAATTTGAGCACTCAAAGTGACGTGGTCATCCAAGTCCTTGACCTCGAACCCAGTCGAAGTTGATTGAGAAGCAGAGCCACCCTTTTGCTTGTACAGACTCTTCGATGGCTTGTAGTTAGACAAGACAAGTGTCTGAGTTGGACCGTCCGCTGCGACATTGAGATCGATGATCTTCTGACGATTGGTCCCTTCGGCTGCAGGCAATCTCATTGGTATGAGGTTGCCGATTTCTGCAAGCTTGACATGTCTCTCCTTACCCTTGGCGCTCAACACAAGATTCTTATTCTTGGTCGCGGGATAGTCCCAAGCATAAGGCATGATACTTCGTGGAGGCAGTCTGTATCGAATCGGCTTCCAGCCAGAGGTGCGCTCGTCTTCGTCTTCATCAACGTTCGGATTGGCTTGCCAGAAAATGAACTCAACATCACTTTCATTGCGGATAGAGAATGGCCAGTGCTTCGTCTCATGGCTAATGTGAAGGAAGATAGTGGCGTCTTCCATCAAAATCTCGACTCTGATGAGTTTCTGTCTTTCACCAGCCTTGGCCAATTTGATGTGGACACTGCCAACATTGGCGATGTTGAAGGGAGACGACCAACTGTTATTGACACCTGGGAAGCAAAGGCACAACTGCTGTCCACCAGATTGTCTCAAGAATCGCAGTGGATGAAGTTCTTGTGGCTTCAGAGACGTCACATCCGATGATCCGGGTTCTCTGATATTGAGGTCTTCTCCTAGCTTATTGCGCACCACGAATCTGGGCGCAATGGTGATGACCTTCGTCAGCTTGTATTTGCCCTCACCTTCTTCAACTGTCAGACCGACGTGCATTTCCGATCGACCAGATTCTGCAGCAACAGTAACGTCCGTAGTGGATCCAATAGCTTCAAAACTGACTGGTTTACTCCATGTCGATCCGTCAACTTTGATGAGCGCTCTATTCTTCTGATCGTCCGTTGGGTAAGAGAACATAAATGGAACTGCTTTGCGTGCTTCGTCTGAATTGCTGAACGTGGTTTGTCCAGCAGCAGATTTGGCAGCACCAAAGTAGGTCTTGCTGCGGATGTCAAGGCCTAGACCAGTTCTGTTTAGAACTACGTAGGGGCTGTAGACAGTGATCTTGAAGGCACCACCGCTATCAGGGACATTGTAGTAGTGCAGCTTGAGTCTCAAAGTCAAGTCTTGGTTGTCCTTTACAACAAGGGTCTTCTCACGTCGGAAATCGTCACGTCCTGTGGAGTTGATGATGGCGAATTCGCTTTGCTTGAAAGGGGTGTCCTGCATGTCAACACTCATCAACAGTAGATGTGACAGCTCAACAACGTGAACAGGACTGACGCCACCTTTGCGTAAGAAGTTCGTCCAGTCCTTTTTGGTGTTCTTGTCGTAGATGCGGTACTTGAAGTCAAACGGCAACAAGTTTTGAATCTCGACCGGGGCGGAGAGTCGAATGCGCATGTAAGGATAGATTGCGGAGATGGGATTGTTCTTGTCGTACACGGCCTGCATCTGGAAGTAGAAAGGCGGAGACGAATCTTGCTGCTCTCCTTCGCAAGTGATAGTTCGTGTGGGACGCTTTAGTAAGTCTTTCCAGAACAGACGTTCGTTTGACCAAGTGTAACCAAATCCTTGGTCTGGGCGAATGACCAGCGAATGCATGAAGGCAGCACCAACGGGTGCGGATCGTGCATCACCCGGTGCAACCTTCTCGATCTTGAGCAAATGGCCCTCATCTGGACTATACACACCGACCTCGATAGGTATCTGTGTGTTGTTCTCAACCAACAAAGGCGATCGGAACGTGATGTACTTGACATTGTCTGCTCCAAGTTTCACATCAACCAATATACGATGCTGTACTTTGTCTTTGCGTGGCTGGAGGTTGTAGAGAGTTTCGCCCTCACGGCTAACAGGAATGCGCTCAATACTGTTGAACCCACTGCCTTCTAGCTTGATGCCGACAATGCCAGTAGCGCCTTCTGGAGACAGCGTTTCTCTTGTCGTGCTCGGATCTTCAAAGCGCCAGGGAGCCTCCTCTCCATCACTCAATTTCTCTGCGGCGCCTTCTTGATTGTTCTCTGTTTGGGCCCAAACATTAAGGTCGAAGCCGGTCTGGTTGCGGATGCGATAAGGAGCGTCAGTTCCTCTAGGCTTGGACAAGATGTCCTCATCATTCGACAAGAACTGGGCTGACTTGGAGGCCAATGCGATCGTAGACGAGGTCATGGTCAGCTCTAAAGATTTACGCGAGTAAAGCTCTAGTGCGAGCTTCTCGGGGTTCAAGCTCTTCGCCATATGGAATCCAAGTGACCATGGCTCGACAAGAGGTTCCCAAGCCGACTTTGAGAAGTTGTAGACGTTGAAGAATGTCTCGATGCTAGTGTCTGCTGTCATGGCGCCACTCCAATCACGCACTTCTACAGCAAAGTTCTTGACACTCCAATCGAGCATTGGCAGCTCATGAAGGTCGCCGATAAGAACCACTCGAATGCCCTGAAGATTGATTTTCATCTCTTCTCTCTTCAGCATTGCCGACCCTTGTGGCTCGGCAGGTGCCTTAGGCGCGGTAGTGGTGTGGGATTTTTTAGTAGCAATAGTGTTGGCTCTAGGCTTTTGCGCTGATGATGGTGCCCGCCCAGACTTTGGCCTGGTTGAGGGAGCCTTCAGCTGATCGATCTTAGAGGGACCTTCCTTGGCAAGCTCCTGGTTATCGTCATCTGCAGACATCGCAGAGGCCTTATTGACGATTTGCATGGCCAAAAGAATATCGCGCAAGGACAAGCGAAGCACCAGAGGTTCAATTTCAACCATGATGCTCATCAGTTGAGCTTGCTTGTTTTCCGACCGCATGTCAACGGAGGTCTGAACACTGAAATCATCAAGGATCCGAAGCTGGGAAGTTTCGAACTTGTCCATACGGCAAAGGAACATGCCAAGCTTGTCGACTTGAAGAGCAGTGACGTGTTGCTGCGATACAAGGATCTGCTTGCTCCCAAGCACAATGGCTTCAGAGTTGGTGATGGCAGGGTTGGCGATGAGGATGATCTGTGCGTCAACAATATTGACACGGAACGATATGCCCATAGGGCTCGAGCCATTGGCAGAGCTGGGGTCGGCCTGCTGTTCGACCGCAATGTCAGTGCCAGTAGACATGCTTACTGCATCCTCGTCTCCGATCGAAGATTCGTCTTCATCCGAGATGACAAGAGGCTCATCTGTCGCCAGACTAGCATTGATAAATTTTTGAATGGCAAAGAGATAGTCTAATGCCAAAATGATCCTTGGGCTATCAATGGTCAAGAGGGCAATCAAGTTGCGCTCCTTGCCTCCAGAAATGGAGACGCTTGCCATGAATTGTTGTTTGACATCAGTGTTGATAAGAGACATGATCTTCCTAAACTTGTTCTTCTCATGTGTACGAGTGTCGGTTATTGTGAATGATTGAACTAGAAGCTCAGACTCGAGCGATCCATCGCTGACCATGCGCAGCTTCACATGAGTCTCGTTGAGCGAGAACTTGGACAGACTACAGGCTGCAAGATCTTCAACGGGCTTATCAGGCTTGCTTGATATGAGTTCAAGGCCGATTGTACCGACCTTGAAGACAAGATCAAGCTTGGTCCAGGTGTCATCATCTGATCCAATCTCGGGACCCAAATGGGTGGGAGACTGAGGTTGCTCGTCTTGTTTGTTAGAGTCGCCAGTTATTGATTTGGCGTCTTGAACCGTGGACGCGGGCAGCTCCTCCTTGACATGTTCTTCAATCTCGTCATCTGTAGCGAAAGCTTCAGGAATGGATTTAGAGAGCTCGAGGATAAACTTGAGCTGTGCCTCTGTAACACGCAGATTGACATTCGACATTGATCCTTCAATCTCTGTATCGGGTCGTTTGTACCCTGCTTTGTGCTCTGCGCTTGTGATCCTGAAGTCGAGATCAACCTTGTCAATGAGATCGAGTTCTTCCATTCTATCATCAGCGTAATTGAACGTCGAAGTCAATCGAGTGTTATGTACACCGGCTGTGAGTTTGTTGGCAGTATCAGAGTCCTTAGAGTCATCCAACGGGAGGAATTCGTTGCTGGCATAGAGTTCTCCTAAGTAAGCCGTGAGAACATCCCGTCCTGGAGAGTCTGTAATGACCATGCGAGGGAAGGCAATGATCGGAGTTTTGATGCGAATATCGAAGTGCATCTTGCTTGCGCGCTCTTGAATGCTGTTGGCCTGATTGGCAGCAGCCTGTCTGGCAGCGTTCATGATAGCCTGCATCTTGCCGAACTTGACACCGAATTCCATAATCTTGCGGAATGGCTCAGTGACAAAGTTGACCTTGAGAGAGCCGGATCTGAGATAGATAGAAGTGTCATATCCTGGGTATGCCTCCGTAGTTGCATCGAAGGTTTCGTAGCGGAAATCGGCAAGCTCATCGCCCTGGATTGAGACCAATTGGCGTAGTGACGACTTCTCGGAGACGCCTTGGTTGACATCATCGAGCAAAGACAGGTTGCCCAGTCTGGCACCAACTCTCATAGTCTTGCCCATGAGGAAAACAGCAACTTCAGCAGATGTCAAACTGAGTGTAGCAAGACGAATCCCATCGTTATTGAGGATTATGGCAATACGCTTCAGCTCGGCCTTGATACGGATTTTGTCACCTGCTGGCTGCGCACTAATCTCCTCAACTTCGGATGACTCCACCATTTGTGACTGGTTGGCTTGGGCCTCTCCAGGGTTAGTGAACGTCACCATGACAAAATCGAGCAATGTCAGAAGAGTCTTGCGAGTTACAAGCAGATTGATCGTTGATACCGCCACGTCGAGATTGGTCGCGATTCCTTCGAACGTTGACATGAATTCCGGGTGTTCAGGATTGACCTTGACAAACTTCAGCGAGAACAGATCTTGCTTCTCGTTGGTGTCTGTGTCTTCGGACGAGATCAGGTTTCTGAACTCTGGTGACGGATTTTCCTCCACATGATCCTCAACTGCAAGAGTGCGCAGACTGACCTCGGCTACCATATCGAACTGACGTTGGAAGAAGAGCAAATCGAAGTTCTCGGCAATAAGATCAACAAGCAACTGGTCCTTTCTCTTGCCATCTGGATCCGAGCGATAAAGCGAACCTTGAAGCTTGTCAACCTTGAACTTGAATTCGAAGTTACGTTGATCGACATCTTTTGTAGGTTCCTTGGTAGACTCTTTAGCTTCCTTGAACTCTTCATCTTCGTTGTCGGTTTCTTCCTCCATCACAAGTTCATGCTTTTGAGCGGAAAACTGGAAAGACTTGGATCTTGGTCTCCCTATGACATCTAGATCCACGACACTCTTTTGTCTAGGTCGCTGTGTATGCTTTTGTGTGGCTTGGACAGTCTTCTGCGGTTTGTCTTCGTCTGATCCGAACTTGGGAATCGCAACGTCAATCAGCTTCATCAAGCTTTTGTATTTCGAATCGGAGATGGAAGCGTGCAGCACGGGCAAGTGACCACCGACTCTAAACTTGGTCAGACCAGAAGCCTTGGGGACGATGCATGTCTCGACTGTAAAGTCGATGTTGATTCGGTCAACAATGTGCAAATGTCGCGATGTGTTGTTAGCGTCGAGCTGCTTCTTGGTCTCTTCGATTGAGGGTCCAAGCAATAGTTGGGTCGACTGTAACTTGACAAGGAACTTGTCATACATCAACTGCTCAAGGCGTTTGAAGTCTTCATCGGTATACTGTTGCTTTTGCTTTGACTGCACCTCGTTCAATGTGTCCTTATCAATCAGCTCGCTACGAACACTAATATGACCGGCATCAAGGATCATGCAGAGAGATTCTTTCTTTGTAACAGAGTCAGGAATGATGATGAGAGGAGCTTGCAAATCGAGCTTGGCGTCGACAGTCTTGTGTTCTTGAAGAGCGTACTCGAGACCTGCACGAGTTTGTTGTCTGAGACCCTCGACAGTAGCACCGGCAGATTCCATCAAGGCGCCTATTGACTCCATGTGGCGCTCTGGTGGCTTGAAGAAGTTGGCGACTTCAACAACAAACTTGGGGTTGTAGACAAACTCCATGGCTTTGAGTTTCACAGTCAGATCAGTATCAGCATGACCATCAAGAGGGTTGTTCTCGAAGGTCAAAGCAAAAAATGGATCTACAGGCGGTTCGTCGTCTTCGTCTGCAACTTCGTCATCCTTGATTTCTTCAACTCTTTTGTCGTCCGGTATCGAGTTCTTGATGTTCAGCATCTGGGGGAACAAATTTCCCTCGGTGGTACCATCAAAGAGCTTCATAGTCTCGAGACTGACTTCGGCCAACATTGAATCAGTACGCTGCAAGAATTTGGTATCGAAGCCCTGGAAAATGAGCCGAAGCATTTCGGTAGCCTTGCCGTGAGGATCACGTTTAAGAGTGAAACTGCCTTCCCGGAGGCTCATGTCGACTTGCAATTTGACAGCCTCTTTTGGCATATCAACGGCGTCTGCAATCTGTTTCTTCTCGTCGAAGTCGATTGCGTCATACAACTCCTTGCGCTGCTCTTCCGTCAATTGAGTCTCGTCACCTGGATGCTCTTCAGTCTTCTTGCTTCCCCAAACCCAGGACGACCATGTCTGTTTTGCAGGGGCCTTTTTGACGCCAACATTCTCCTTGCGCAACTGATTTCGAGCAAGAGATCTCCAAAAGCGCAGGTCTTCGTAGGTCAGTTTACGTTCAAGTGAATCAAGGTCAGTCGCCTCTTCGGGAACAAGCTTTTCTTCCTTCTTCTTCTTTTTGAAGAGACTGATGTATTTGATACGATCGTCACGACGTTCCTTGAAGTATGCCCAAGTCCAACGGCGATTGCGTTCATGAATCTTATCGTGGACGGACTTGGTAGCGAATTTAAGCCAAGCTCGCGGGTCTTCCTTCGGTGATGACTTGGGCTGGAACTTGCGGTACTCTTGGTGTCGAATAAAATAGTGGAAGAGATCTACCAACATTAAGGCATCGCGATATTGATCGTCGTCAATCACGAAGCCAAGTTCGTTGAACAGAAGACGAGCCTTCATCTTGGGACGGTCGAGCTTCCCAGTCTTGTCAATTTCGAGACCAGCACGACCAGTGACTGGCTTGAGTATGTATTGATGTGATCCGAAGTCAGTATCGTCCTTCTTTGCAATCATGTCTCTGAACTTGTCGATAATTGTAGTATGGTCTATTCCTTGCTCTTCTGCGGTCTGAGAACCCTTGCCAGAGCCCAGCAACTTGGCATCAGTGTCCCAGTAGACAGCGAGGGCGCCGAGAGTGGCTAGCTTGTGAGTCGAACCAGCCGAAGTGCTCTGTATGAATGTTGGTTTCCAGTTTTCATCTGTACTGACAGCACTCAGCTCCTGCAAAGTGAGCCCAGCAGCGAAGGGGTGGCCGGGGTCTGAGATGGAGTCTTCGTAGCGAATATGAACATTCTTGACCGAAATCTGTAGATTGTCCACGATAGCTGCGACAAGACTGGCAGTGAAGCTCTGATTCTTTTGCTCCTCTTCTTGGCTCATGCCCTCTGCACTCCTCTCTTTTAGCAGCTCCGCACTGTCGAGCTTCTCCATCTTGACAGCGTGGTCGCGCTTATCTTGATCTTCGGGGTTGTAGTCTTCATCTTCTCTTGGAGCAGCCAGCAGGTATACGTCCTCAATCTTGACTTGTACGGGTTTGCCGCGCAGGTTGGACCATGGGATCGAGAGGGTGAGAGAGCCCAGATGGCCTTCGACAACGTTGATGGGGAGGTGGAGTTGGTCGAGAGCTTCCCGGCGAAGCTCGAGATCTCGTAGTTTGACATCGCCGGACCAGATTCCGACATTCAGCTGCTTTGGATCAAAGTTCTGGACGTACATGCCCAAGAACCTGTTGAGCAGGTTCGACACGAGTCCTTCCAACATGACGGCAGTCTATTGCCTTCACCCAGGCAGGGAGTTTGCGCAAGGTAGAAGCGTGGAAAGGATGTGAGGCAGCGGGTTTGACTATTGTGTACAGATCATAAGGTCAGGAGGTCGCTAGATAGGCGGTAGGCCGCGTGAGTAGGTACTTGATGGAGGGTATCCTTGGTTGTGGTTGATTGGGCGCCAGCGAAACGGACGGTCGATCGTTGTCAGGCGTCTAACACTCGAGTCGTCGCAATGTCTGAAACTGGATAGAACGCGACAGTAAAGACCTCGGTCTTGTTCTTGGTAGCAGCTCGCACAGCCTTTGGTGGATCGCGGAGAAGGCAACTGTCCGATAAGTTGGCAGCTGCTTTCTTGGAAACAACAGCGACGCTGATCGTGCTTGCCCGCACACGACGCGGGAACGTGGCATCGGTGACGTCAAGACGATTCCAACCTTCACACACACGCCAGCACCACGATGTTTACTTGAGTAGCTCGAAGAGCCTCCTGGGTGTGCAGCTCGTACTACTTCCATGACACGACCGTACATACCGCACACAGGATCCGAGCATTGAGTGGCTTTGGATTCGTTGATAGGTCTTTTTCTTGCACAAGTAGATAGTCCATCGCAGCGGGATCGGGAGAGACGCACGAACGATGACGTTCTGAGGTAAAATAGGCAAGAGCTTGGTAGTGCCTACCCCAGGGATACAGCGGAGGTGTTTCCTCATAGCTTCCCCGAGCTTCCCTTCTCTCTGTGCATCTCGAGCTCGTCTCTTCTTTCTCGCTCCCACCTCTACCCTCAGTCACAACATGTTCCGCGCCGGTGCTGCTCGCCAACTGCGCGCCCTCAGTGGCCTTGGAGCCTCGGTCCCTCGTAGCTCTCAATTCTCCTCCAAGCTATGCACCCTCTCGCAGACCACTCGTCCACTCGCGCTTGGCAAGCCCATGACACTTGCTCTTGCACACTATGCTACCCAGCAGGCACCAATGGACAAAATCAACAAGGCGGTGGAATCAAAGCTAGGAGAGCTCAAGCTCAAGGCGGATCCCGACACTGTTAGCTCCACGTCGTCGACTCACCCTGTCTTTGGCGAAGTCGGCACGACTGAAGACCCGCACAAAGACGCCGACATGATGGCCGGCGTCAAGAATGACTTGGTAAGCATTGGCTGTCTCCAAGACCTGTTCGACAGTGTGTGCTGATTCCTTGTCTAGAAAACCATCAAGGATACCTTCTCGCTTGACGGCGTCCCTCGCGAAGCCTACACCTTGGGAATGGCTGGTGTTCTCCCCTACCTTGGAACCTCAGTATCGACGGTCTATTGTGCCTGGGAGATCAACCATGCGCACAACACTGGCTCCGGCTTCTTGATGAGCGAGCAGACTGCAGAGGCAGCTCTACACGTGCTTGAGCCCCTCCAGGTCGGATATGGCGCTGTCGTAAGTTGAGACTATAATCGCAACCTTGGCCACCTTCTCACACCCCTTTTCGCAGATCATTTCTTTCCTTGGCGCCGTCCACTGGGGTCTGGAGTTCGCTGGATTCGGCGGAACCCAGGGCTACAAGCGTTATGCAATCGGCGTCTGGACCCCCGCAGTCGCATGGCCCACAATCCTTCTCCCAGTCGAATACGCCTTGATCACCCAGTTCATCGCATTCAACTTCCTCTACTACACAGACAGTCGCGCCTGCAAGAGAGGCTGGACCCCTCCATGGTACGCTGTCTACCGCTTCGTCTTGACTTTCATCGTTGGTGCCAGTATTGTTCTGTCCCTGATCGGAAGAGGTCAGATCGCAGACCGTATCAACAAGTTGCCTGGTCCTGCCGATAGAGTGCGCGCCCTCCGTGAGACTCAGGCAGAGCAACTCTCTAATGAGGAGGCTGCCAAACGTGCCAAGGTCGTGAGCAAGGACGAGGAGGATGACGAGGAGTAGAAGTCCAAACATCGCCGACGTCCATCTCACGCTATCAAGAAGCCGCACACTTAGAGCAGTGCGGTACGACGACACACTTTGCTTCCTTAATGTATGTATCCTCGATGACTAGTTATTAATCAGCAAGCCAATGCTGCCTTTTCTCAACAGACCACATGAACTGCGCATTTTATCAGACAACTTCTTCCTTTCGAGTTGCACTCTTGTTTAGTGATGTTTTCTCTGTAATTCGGTCTACGTCGAGGACAGCCGTTGACATTTTGATCTATCGAGGCTTATGCCTGTATCGCACATGCAAGCTTAAACATTGTAGATCACGGCTGCGGGAGAACACGAGCCTATGGAGACGGAATCAGAACTGTTTAGGCCAGGTAAGGCGTCTAATTTGCTGCAAAGGATTGATCAGCAGACTGCGAGCCGCATGCTATCAGGGGCACAATATGAGTCTCGAGGGTTGACTCGGGTGTTTCCTCGTTCGCGGAGCTGACTTTAGGAATCATCCGGAGTCGTTTTTATATGAAAATCAGCACAGTGGAGCAGTTTTGATGGCTCCAAGCTGACGAGGCCTGCGTGCCGAGGAGTACTCGTGACCCTTCAAACTGGGGACAGCGAGTGGATCTCGATTGCACTGATCGACACTCGCATTTTCATCAAGTTCTGTGCCTTGCGGCCGTGCGTATTCGAGGATCGTCACTCTGGCGTCTTTATTCCCAAGCACGCGACAAGAATCCGGAACATAGAAATCACTTGCGCGCCGAAAAGAAGCTCGGAGGTCGGGAGCAAATGTACAACGCGTCCCAAGCAAGATGATTTAATAGCACACAAAGGCGCCTCAGGCCCGTGGGCAGCGACCGGGTAAATTGCTACGGTGGAGTGCAGGACTGACTGCCCGGCCGGCATCCCCGTGGGATCTGAGAGGCACCGAGTGTAGCCCCGAGAGGCTGTAGTCCCGAAGGCGGAATGGCCAGTGGGGATGGTGGGGTTCGCCATGGACAAGTTGAAGCGTGTGAAGTCATCCTGCCCAGCGTTACCAGCACGTCCATCACTGAAAAACTCACTTAACTCTGCGTCCCTCACGTCTGTCCTTTCTCTCTTTTGCCATTCAGCTCACTGCTACACCCTCTGATACCCTCTCGAATTTTTCCGTCTTTTTCCGCTTGCCGAGCGATTTACATCCATCTATTGAAGACGAAATTTGGTTTCACACAGCTCCGAAGTTGACGCCCACGCATTTTTATTTCTGCGTTCTGCAACAATACTAATAAGCCTACCTTGTCGTCTTCTATTCGACATTGAAGCAAGCATCATATCACAATGGACGGCACACAAGACATCCCCAATCTCGACCAAATCTCCGAGCAACAAGCGGATCCTACCCTGCAGAAGGCTTCTGGTAGCACCGATGCAAAGCCCAAAGTCAGGACCGAGTCCAAGTCTGGTGCTCAGAGACCGCCGTTGAACAGATTCACCACCAGCCACGAGAACGTACTCCATGAGAACTTCATTGGTGCAATTGACCAAGGAACCACTTCGTCGAGATTCATAATCTTCGACGGAGTGGGTGAGCCCGTAGCAATGCATCAGATCGAGTTCGAGCAGAAGTATCCCGAGTCTGGGTAAGTTCATATGCTGCTCTGTCGCGTATGCAGTACTAGTGTTAATACATGTCTTAGTTGGCACGAACACGACCCCTGGGAACTCGTCTCCTCGGTAGAGACTTGTATCGAGGAGGCTACCAAGAAGTTCCTCGAGAAGGGCCACAAGGTCTCGGACATCAAGGCAATCGGTCTAACCAACCAGAGAGAAACGACTCTGGTCTGGGATGCCGAGACCGGAGAGCCTCTGCACAATGCCATTGCCTGGCCCGACACCAGAACAAAGGGTCTTGTTCGCGAGTTCAAAGAACGCAAAGGCGACCAGAACTTGTCTGCCATCTGTGGTATTCCTCTGTCGACATATCCCTCTTGTCTCAAACTCGTTTGGATGCTGCGCCATGTACCAGAAGTGCAAAAAGCCTACGACGAGGGTCGCCTGTGTTTCGGTACCGTCGACTCTTGGTTGATCTATAACCTCAACGGAGGAAAGGAGAAAAATGTGTTCGTCACGGACTCTACAAACGCTTCAAGAACTATGTTCATGAACCTTCACACCTGTCAATACGATGACGAGCTCCTCAGCTTCTTTGACCTCGACCGTACCAAGCTCAGGCTACCCAAGATTGTTCCCTCGTCTTGCGCCGATGCCTACGGTACCCTGTCTAAGGGTATTCTCAAGGGCTTGAAGATTGCCGGATGTCTCGGTGATCAGTCTTCGGCACTGGTCGGTCAACAAGGCTTCACTCCTGGTTCCGCCAAGAATACATATGGTATGCACCACGTTTTGTCACACCATGTCTACAGCTAACACCCCTGGCAGGTACCGGTTGTTTCCTCCTCTACAACGTTGGCGAGAAGCCCACCATTTCTACCCACGGTCTCCTTGCCACAGTCGCCTACGACTTCGGTCGCAACAGAAAACCAGTCTACGCGCTCGAGGGGTCCGTCGCTGTCGCTGGCTCTGGTGTAAAATTCTTGATGAACAACATGGGTTTCATTGCACATGCCGAGAAGGTTTCGGAACTCGCTTCTACCGTCGACGACAATGGAGGTCTCGTTTTCGTCACTGCCTTCTCTGGTCTTTTTGCGCCATACTGGATCGATGATGCAAAGGGCACTATCTTTGGTATCACTCAGCACACCCAGAGGGGCCACATTGCACGTGCCACTCTTGAAGCCACCTGCTTCCAGACCAAGGCTATCCTCGACGCCATGGAGAAGGACAGTGGACATGCCTTGTCAGACTTGGCTGTCGATGGTGGTATGAGTAACTCGAACATTTGCATGCAGGTATGTCAAGAAGATGACCATGTAAGTAGAAACACGACTGACATAGTTTTAGACACAATCAAACATTATCGGCATCCCCGTCAATCGTCCCGCCATGCGCGAAACAACCGCTCTGGGCGCCGCCATCGCCGCCGGTTTCGCGGTCGATATCTGGAAAGAGTTCAGCGAGCTCAAGGCTATCAACCAAAAGAATCGCATGGTCTTCGAGCCCGAGGTCACTCCTGAAGAGAGCCAAAAGATGTTCAAGAAGTGGGATCGTGCTGTCAGCATGTGTCGTGGCTGGCTCGACGTGGACGAGGTCACTGAGCGCTAAATTGGGGCTTTCGTCGCCAGATGTAATGAGGAGGACATTTTACGATAATATTTCTGTTTGATTCTTGTTTTCATAAAGGATTTTGCTTCGGATTGGCATACTGTTCGATACCCTTGTTATGGGTTCGCATTGTCGAGGGGAAGTTTTGGAGTTGCATACACATGATGATTTGTCAAGCTCTTACAGCATATAGAAGCTACCTTAGAAGGAATAGATTGTCTTCATTTCAATTGTGTTTTGTGCGACATGGCTGGTGCTTCTACTCGATGGACGACACGCAGATCTAGTTTGCCTGGGAGCGTCACTTCTGATATTCAGGAACGTTTCACCTTGGCGAATCAGTAGACAGCTCCCTTTATTCAGAGCAGTCGATTGTTTACCGATATCGCCTGGAACGTGGCTGGTTATAGAGTAGAAGCTTCAGGACGACACCGCTGCGGGTCGACCATCCCGGCGCCTCTTCCGCAACCTTCGAGGGGAAGAACGGATTTGACTTCCCTCCAAACCTTAAAACGCCAACATCTGCATCCAGCGATTTCGAGATTTCTCAAAGTCGTCCTCGAGTGGATCTCATCTCGCACTGTAATTTATCTCCAACAGCACCGAATATGAGATTCCGCACGCCATCCCCATCTTGCGGGCTTGGACAGCGGACAACTTATCATACTGAGCGTTCTTATGGCAAGCATAGGTCTGCTGCTGCCAAAACCCAAGTTTCACTACATGACAATTCACAACCTCGTACGACTGCTACGTCGGCGCATGCAAAACATTTCATGGTCGCACTGGCTCTCCAACCAATCTTGTCATCTCATTCTACTCGCGCTTAGACACATGTCCGCGCGCCTGTCCCTAGCGGCTCTATACACAAACCAAGACCTGAGAATAACGGGCGATGAACTGACACGACAGATTTCCAGGAACACGTCAATATTCCATGGGTAGTTTGACGGTACGGCACGAAAAACGGTGACACCATCCCATAAGCCAAACTGCACGCCTCCCGAGCAACGCCATGCTTGCTCCCTTTCCAAAAAGCACGTCGCATGCAGCAAAGGTCTCCAAGCCCGGGTTTCGGTGCAGCGATCAGGGATGCGCGATTTGCTTCGCATTGGCGTCGACTTGGACGTCCCTCCAAATCGGTCAACGGTACGAAGGTTTCGTCAGAAGAGATCTCGTAATTGTGTGATTGGAACAACCTGTCAGAGGATGGCCCGCTGAGCCAGCTAGTCTGGACGTCTTGCATCATATGGCAGAGTGCACAGGTTGAGTTCCCTCTTGCTTTCTCGCTTCACCGGGGCACATCGGTGGTACAATGAACATAAGTGAGGTGTTTCGAGATCACCTCCAGGAACAGGTCAGTGGGGAATTTATGCTTGCTGCTCGCATTTTATCTTTGCTTGCTTGTGTCGTATGATTTGAAACCAATCGTAGTATCAAACTCTTCTCGGTTCGTGAAGAGGCTGGCAGCATACAGATCTTCTGCTCTGTGTATTGTTTCTCCTGCGGACAGTGTCAAGTCTATAAATTGTCTTCCCTCGACCCCTTCGAAAGTTTCAATCATTGTCATCAATACTAAGCCATCGCACAGTCGCTTCATCCCTTCACCAGATCTTCAGGTCAAGCTATACCAGCCTCTCCACTTGTACATACAAGATGTGTGATTACACCAAGGTCGAATACTGCTGCGGTCATCTTCGATACACAGTGCGCGCCTGGTGTGTCAGATATCAGGAGTCTCATAAACGCTGTCCTCCTAACGTCGTCGCTGTGTAAGTTCTCAAGGCCCCCTACAGACTTCACTCGGTACTGATGCATCCTCTCCAGAGAATACAGATTCGAGGAACCATGTGGTATGTCAAAGTCGTGTGCTTCGCGCCTGGACTTCATGACATCTCGAAACCGATAGAAACTAACAGCCGTATTCGATAGGTGACTGCAAACCACCTGCGCCGCGACACGGCTACAAGACCAAAACAGTCAGCAGAAAGTAGCCAATATGTGTCTTGCTATCTAAGACCTACCATTGGTGCCCTTTTGAGTTGTAGATGTTCTCTCTTTCGACATGTTTTTCAGCGATATCGGTAAACAGAACATGGCTTTGTCTCCTTTCCTTTCTTTTTTATTCAAGTCATATCAGCAGGACTGTGGCAGGCGACCACCGAAGTCCTAGAGCAGGGTGTGAACCAGTACGGCAGTTTTGCAGATATACCCTTTTCCTTTTCAGCCACACCTTGGGTCAACGGCATGAGGTATCAAAAGCTATCATGATATCATAAAAAGTTTATTGCTTACAACCTCAAAAGCGTTTCTCTTTCTCTTCTCTCTCTCTATATAGCCCAAGGTTTTCTCGTACAGTCAAATATGATGCCCACGTCAAGTACTCAGTACCCACTAGCCAGTGCGGTAGAGGAACGCTCGTCTACATGCATCTGCGAATCATCAATCTTACAAAAGTATTCCCTGCCGACACATAACGCATCTGTGTCCGTCTCGTACGGTCAAGTACTGGTCAACGTTCTGTGCAACGTATACCAAAAGCCAAAGCTAACATCATGTGGCAGTTGCGGTGTGTTTTGCTCAAGCCTGCATGATCAACCTTGTTCGCATGGCTCAATAGCATGCGCGAAAAGGCGTGTTGAGTGATGACCTTATGCCTCGTCCATGAGTTGAGCAGTATAACGATTTTGCTTTAGTCTCGGAGAAATGACACGCCCGAGAACCAGGAAACCTTTGATCAGAAGATCCGGTATGCAAGATCTTCGGAGATCCCTTGGGTTGCAGGATGTCCTGCGATCGTAAAGTAAAGGCAAGAGGCGCAGCTGGCTACTCCCTGCATTGTGGACAAGTGATCGCCTCCGGCACTTTAGGAGCAATTCGTCACGATTCATCTGGCATCTCTGCTCTGAGACCGATCATTTATGAGCTGTGTGTCGAATGATAGCACACGTCCGACACTATCGCTGGATATTGGCTGTACTGCCGTTACCTGTCAAATACGACATGTCACTTACTGGATCTGCGAGTCATACGAGGTCGATGCTCTGGGATTACAACCACTGCATGCGATCAGACTCACCAACAGATCTTCAAGCAGACCCAGAACAAACGATCCATGAGAAAGATACATTACAAGGAGCTTTCCAATCACGCCTTGCAAAGACCTCAGTCGGTACGACAACAGCTAAAACGAATGTCCCTCCAATCTCGACTGGATACTCACAGCTCTCGTAAGGAAGAAGATCAAGAAGTTGCGGTCTGCAATCATCCCTTGTATCTCCCGAGATTTTCCATCAACCACATATTGGCAATCGCACACAGAAAAAGAGTCCTCTGCCGAACCCGAAAAACACCCGATGCAATGTGGAACGTTCCATCCCGACTGCAAGTTCGTCGATCGTGTATATGCATGCACGTAATAAGGCGTCTAGCGGTGTCGGCTGTCTCGGACGAATGAGATACGTGCATATCGTCAACGGATCTCCGAAATTGCAAAGGACTAGTAATCGTTACGCGAAAGTCTTGGGCAGTAGGAAGCTAGGTGCTACTGCACTCTGTCTTCTCATATTAGAAAGGTGTGTAGAAAGAAGTATTCGAGCAAGGAGATCGCTGTTATGTCGTCGTAGACATTGAACACTGCAGAAATTCGTGGGCAAAAAGTACCTAGCTTTGTGCTTGGTCTGGGCCAGGATCTCTGTATCTTGCTCTACATACACAGCTCTCCTGTGATGGACTTCAGCAGCTCGTCGTTGAGTGAAAAGAGAATTGGCATGACGAGTTCATACTGGCTGTTGTAAGCATTTGGCATCGTCGATGGCTTCAAGATGCTGACGAATGTGGAGCCCATTGATGGCAACAGCTATCGATCGCGGCGCCGATGGCCGAGCGTGTTGTCAACAAGACCACTTTAGCCGGCATGGATCCCTGCTGTGGGTATGACCCTACCCTTTTTATATATCACCTTATCTTCGCACTTGTAACATGTTTATTACAATTAGCTGTATCCAATATATATCTATATGAGCTATGATTCGATGTGATATGATTGAAAATGATTTGAAAGTATCTTGAAGGCTGCAGCACCCTCTCGACAATCGCTGGTTGGGCGCCCTCAACTCTGTCGCAGTCGCACATGTTTCTCGCGGCCTTCTCGTCTGACAAGGTGCAGTCTTCGACTCCGAGATAAACGTTATCACGGTACTAGCATACAATTGGTTGATTCATGCGAACTGACTGTCAAAGGTGGGACGTCAATTTCGAATTCTCGTTCTTGGTCTTGCGACTACTGCTGTATTTGGGTTTTGCCTATGAGCGATAAGCGGAGTTATCCTATGTCCGCGGATATGCTGCAAAGTGAAGAAGTCGATAGGTATGAAGCTCCATATTCATTTGTTACCAATCGCACAATTTTTTTGTAAGAGGACAAAGTCAACGCAAATGAATTGGAGCGTCCATCATGTCAACTATGTCAATTCCAGGTTCATGACGATATCCGGACATATCTGGTATGTCCGTATCTCCATGATGCCCCTCTCTGTTTAGCCGCCATATGTGAGAGTACAAGTAGCCATCGTTTTCGACTAATTGATCGCTTTCTTTTTTCTGAACCATTCTCGCAGAAACTCAAACTTCTAGAACAGCAATATGTCGGACCAAAAAGATCCAGTACTCGAGAAGATCGAGAACACAAAAGCCATTTACAGACGCTTGGGCAAGAGCGGGCTACGAGTGTCTGTACCCATTTTGGGTGCTATGTCATTTGGTGACGCAGCATGGCAACCGTGGATTCTGGATGAAGAAGCATCACTGCCACTTCTCAAAGCTGCTTACGACAAGGGCATCAACACCTGGGACACGGCCAACATCTACAGCAATGGCGTCAGTGAGACGATTATCGGCAAAGCTATCAAGAAGTACAATATTCCACGCGAAAAGATTGTCATCTTGAGCAAATGCTTTGCCTATGTTGGCGAGGAGCCTGGAATCAAGACTATGACCTATGGCCAGAAAATAGGCGACTCGCCCGACTACGTCAATCAAGGAGGACTTTCGCGAAATGCCATCTTCAACGCTGTTAACAAGTCACTCAAGCGCCTGGACCTGGAGTATCTCGACCTGCTGCAGATCCATCGCTTCGACCCAAACACGCCGATTGAGGAGACAATGGAAGCTCTCAATGATCTCGTCAAGTCTGGCAAGGTCAGGTACATTGGAGCATCTTCCATGTGGACGTATCAGTTCTGTATGATGCAAGCATGCGCCGACAAGAATGGTTGGACAAAGTTCATCAGTATGCAAAACCAGTACAGTCTCCTATATCGTGAGGAAGAACGCGAAATGAACAAGTATTGCGACGCGACCGGTGTCGGACTCATTCCCGTAAGTCATCCCAATCTAAACTCCCGTAAAGTAGCTAATATTCCTCCAGTGGGCTCCTCTCTGTCGTGGACATCTCGCTCGTCCTGCATCCGCAGCTGGAAGCACGACTAGATCCTCCAAAGAGGCTAGCGGCCTGGCCGGAACCTCAGAAGTCGACGTGAAGACCATTGGTCGAGTGCAAGAGCTCGCCGAGAAGAAAGATTGGAAGATGGCTCATGTTTCGCTTGCATGGATTAATAAGCGAGTGTCCAGTCCAATCATTGGATTCTCGAGCGAGGAGCGCATGGATGAGGCATTGGGTGCAAATGGCAAGACTCTGACCGAGGACGAAGAGAAGTATCTTGAGGAGCTATACCAACCTAGAAATATCGTTGGACATAGTTGAGCACTTGGACAGGATAAATTCAAACATGACTCGCAACAAACAGAGAGTGCAATCAGAGTCACGGTGTAGACTGACACCTCAACATCAGAAGGATCATACTGTGGTTGCGTTCGCGTAAGCGTGAGAAGGATGCGAAGCCAAGAGCTGAAGTAGCGTTGTCTGCCTTGAAATCCGTTGCTGTGAGTGGATGAATATTAATAAGATTCCTCAGACATGCGTCAGACAAAACAACGCGCAAGTCCACTCTCCCACATCTACAACATTTCAATCGCATCGCGTTTTCAATCTTATCTTCATGATGGCGATAGTACGGAGCAGCTCCAAAGATATAGAGAAGCAAATGAAGCCGAAGACCGAAACGGGCTTACAAAAGTCACCAGCCAAGTCGCCTGTGAAGAGAGGGAGGAAGACGACGCCAACGCCTCCTCCAACGACCAGAGGGTCTCGATCGCAGTCAAAAGCTCGCCGCCCGAGTGTCCGGATCACGGACTCGAGAAATGATGAAGACATCCCTGGAAATAGCAAGTCGGCGCGAAAGGACAAGAGTCCCCTTCAACCACTCTCAGTAAACATCTCCTCAGATGATCTTGTAGAGACTCCAGTACCTGCCAACAAACTGCCTCGCAACTACTGGCTCGCGAACAGCGAAAAACTTTCGCCTCCGTGGATATCTTGCTCGGAGTTTGTACGACCAGTGATGGTAGAATTCATTATGCGCAGTAAGAAGCGTCTTGCTCTTGGTGTCAAGTGGGAGAAGGGCGACAAGATCACAAACATGGAGGGTGCCATGCATACCTTTGTGACCTCTATCGAGTTGGCCTGGCTACACGGCGAGCGAGGCTATGACTACGGACACACCTTCACACCTTACCAACCAATTGGCAAATTCAGAAGTGGCCGGCAAGTCTTAGTGAGTAACCTGGTTCATCAAGACTTCGAAACCGACGAGGTGATGCTGAAGCTCTCATCTCTGGCAAACGCAAAGACAACACTTGTCGAAAACTTCGACATTCCAACAACCAAAGAGAAGCAGTCTGATGAGATTCGGGAGAAGTATGATGATGCGTTGCGTTGTCTGATGGTTCATTACTTGACACTGGACGGAGAACTTCCAAGCATCGAAGATGGCAGCACGACCGCCATGTCGCGTGCCCAAGCCAAGTCCTTTCTTACTGGCAGCGTACTCAAAGTCGCCTGTAGCGATATTCTGAAAAGTGTCAGCAGTAAGTGGTTCTGGATATCTGCCACCAAGCCTAAAAGCAAGACGGGCAGTCCGCTGCTGTCGCTTGAAGTTCTAGTCACCACTGCTTACCACCAGTTTCGTAACGAGATGAATGCTCTGGAGAGAATTTGTCCTCAAGGCTACGTGTATACTTTCTCGGCGCCGAAAATCTTCATTGAAGAGTTTGGTGATGAAGACGGTCTAATGGCATGCATATATGCTGCTGGTCTCAAACACTATCTCCAGACCACAAAGATCAAGAACATGAAAGTCTTCCAGCTGCCGGAAGTACCAGGAGAATGGGTACAGTGGATGCGAACGGCACTGGCGGAAGCACCAGGCGTGCGGGTGATGACCAAGACAGAGCTGTACAGCAACGAAAGTACCTCTGGCGACAGCTACAACCCACCAAATGCAGGCACCGTACTTGTGTTGCACAACTGCTCAGATGGATTTGGACAGAACATTCAATACGAAGTGGGTGCTGGGAGCCTTGATGCAATTATCGGACGGTTCACGAGTGCGGCAGGAAGCCTACTTAACAGTCGAGAGGACCTTGTAAGCATGGTTGCAATGCATGCCGAGTGATGGAAGTAGGGTCGAGGTGCCGAGGAAGAGGATGTTTGCCATTTGTTTGCTTGTGTTGCGGCCGTGAGATGGGTCACATGTCTGCCAATTCTCAAAGTACCTTTGATAGTCGTCGCCCCGTTATGCGAGATTTAATGCCTCGTCAGCGCACGTCGTTTGACTCCGTACTCCCGAGGGTTTGAGTCGTGATCCAGGTTGGCGTGTTGCGGCGTCATTCGACCCAAAGCTTCCCTGACAAAGCTCGATATCTCAATTCAAGACGCTTGAGGCAACTTCCCAAATTCTCACACGACAGATACACCAAACAGCCTTGTCAGCATTGAATTGTGCCACGAACCCCCTGGCAATCAGACAATTGCTTTTGACGGTGTTTCAAGGACCCGCAGGTACACATGTAACATAAGGTTTCCCCCGCATCCTGGAATCGCGTTAGCGTGCCTACCCCGGATTGGTGGTCGACGTTGGCATGCCTGAGAGAGCGACGAATGCAGTGGTCTCGTGCTCAGTGGGATGATCTCCTCAGAGCTCCGTAAAGAGCTATCTCAGCTTGGCTCAGAGCTTGAGCAAGGACGACCTGCAATCGTCCAGTGGCATGCAACTGTCAGGCAACCCCGCACCGCGTGACTGCCCTCCAAGTATTTCTACACTCAACTCCCTCACTCCTTGCTCTTCTTTCTCTTCTCAAGATTGCCTTGTAGTCATCAACAAGTCGGTCTTATAACGCTCCCATCAATTGCCTAACGCCCTGAATCAGCTCTCAAGCTTATCCCAAGCTTCAACACCTCCAGTTCCAACCATGTCTGCCGAGATTGAACACCCTTTGACCAGACTCGACTCTGCCGTCTCTGACACCACCTACGAACCCGGCCATGAGAAGAAAATCAGTCACCGCAGAACCAGCAGTACTGTCTCAGGAGTGTTCAGAATTGAAGACCTAGGTAAGTCCGAGTTGAACATTACCTCCAAACTATTCATATCTCTGACTGGGGTTACAGAACAGGAAAAGGTTGAGCTGCAAATAGCACCGGAAACGCAGAAACTCGGATGGTATGTTTCTCTTGGTGTAGTGATGTTGCCTTGTTGCCTTGCCGCCTGATTGATAGAATATTAAAGTGAACCAATTGACGTCCAGATGCTGACCACTTCCAGGAAGCTGAACAAGAACCCAAACACAATCGACGACAAGGACATGTTAAAAAAGTACCTCGTGACGCCGCCGGTCAAGAAGATCGACCTACACTTCCCGTTGGGACTCAACATCACTGCCCGTAACCTCAAAGGTGTGACGATCAAGGATGCAGTAGATGCCATCTACAAGCAGTTCAAGAAGAAGGTATGTCTTGCACCACTGCTTTCCGACGGTGTCTAGTTTCGAGTCTGACCATATCTGTGATACAGGAAGATGATGACATGGGTGAGAACCCCTACCTCGCTGGCTTCGAGTGGGACAAAGAAGAGTGCTACACCCGTTTCATCGTTCACCAGAAGAAGACTGCTGGCACCAATGACGGAGCCCCTAGCGGAGGCGGCAAGAAGAAGGGCAAGAAGGGACAGAAGGAAGAGGCCGACCCTCTACTGCTGTAAACGCCACCTTGGTGTTCGTCCTCAGAAGGATGCCCTCCGTCTCTTCTTGCTCCGCTTCACACTCCTTTCAGATCATCAACCGCGGGTCGGATATTGAGCATTGAGAGGTATATTGTCGCTGTTGACTCGCTCCGAGAGCGCTAACATATCTTTGTATTCATCACTTTCATCGAGTCCGGGTTGCTCGCTGGTGTATATCAGCAAACACCGGGCTTGTGTATTATTTTTCTCCGAGACAACCTTGCTCTTATGCTTCCTGAGATACCGCGGTCCTTGTAGTTCCTGTGCTCTTGCTTCTGGTGTCCGTGACTGTGTTGATCGATGGTTGGAATGATGACTTTGCAAAAATGGGCGCGTCGCCGGTCTCACGGGAACTCATGAAGCCAACCAACCTCCGAAGTTTTCCCCAGGACTTTAGCGTCAAAATCTCCTGGTCGGTTATAGGCCTCGCTTTGCTATGACACTCGCGAGACTCGATCTACTGATGAACTCCTAGGCTAAGTAAAACTATTGGTCTCCCAAGGTCGGAGACTGGTCAGCCTGCTCCAACATGTACAATGCTGCGCCTTGTCCAACGATATATTGCGCCAAGTCAATGCATTCCTCCAGGCTTGTCATACAATTGAGATCTTGGAAGGATCATGCCCGTAGGTATAACAAAAGGTATAGGATACTGGTCCTCGGATCTTTCACTCACTCGCAGCTGTATCCTGCACTGATCGTACGCAAAATTGCAGTTCCCCACCATCATCTCATTTGCTCTGATGTTCCTATCATGCCATCAAGCTCATGCAGAAAAGCTTCACAAACGAGCCACATGTCAAACTTTACAGTCTCCAGTATCGAGGGACAGGATGCTGTACAAGACTCGTATCCGAAGAACAGCTCACTCACCATCCGCGTCAGCAAAAAGGCCGATTGCCGCAGTGAATCTGAGCCTTGCCCGGTCATAGCAACAGGATACATGGCAGACTGGTTGCGACTAAACATCAGTTCTGACCACGACACCAGTGTCTCAATCTGGAGCCTTGTCAAAAACACAACTGGTCTTCGCACGCTTAGAAGAGTGTCTATCTGTTGGGATGTCAACATTGTTACATGTGTAGTAAAAGTAGCTGAGACTGTACCAAACTGATCCACATCAAGAGCAATTTCAATTCGAGTCGAGCTGAGATATTTGCTGTTAATCGCGCCATGCGACGGAGCATCGCCGGTAGATGGCCCGTAAATGTTAGTAGATGATATTATAATCCTAATACAATGATATACGAACAATTCTTGCGCATGAACTGATTTTAGGATAGCTTTGATTTGATGAAGACGGTGAAACCATGGTGGTAGAAGCCCGACATGGAATCCAATTCACCGAGCCTCAAAACGGACCAAAATAGATTCGACATGGACCAATAATACCGAAAATCGAGGCAATCATATATTGTACTCGGCCACTTGTTACCATGCACTTGTCGTGTTTACCAGATCGACACGTCCGAGGCTGCTCGCCCCCGCTCCGCTTTGCTTATCTTCAACATCGCATCAACTTGCCAAAACGAGATATGTGAGGACGTTGTACTTGAACTCGTCACAGTCCAGTGACTTCGCATGTGATATTACTCACAATCAAGTGAGATTCGCAATTCAAAGACTTCTTGCTCAACACCTCGTCATGGAAGACAGAGCTCAGATACCCGTCGGTCCACCTCGACCGAACCCAACCACAGCATATTGGCAAGAACCAGCAGACGAGATAGCAAGCCTGAGGAGTACAGAAGACCTACCAAATCATATCGACTATGTTATCATCGGTAGTGGCATCAGTGGAGCAGCGATAGCATACAACCTGCTGAAGAAGCAACCCACCAGCTCCATCTTAATGCTAGAAGCCAGGCAGGCTTGCAGCGGAGCTACAGGTCGGAATGGTAAGCAAACAAGACGTGCTGCCGCCAGGTTTCAAATGATATCAGTGAACTGATGCAAATCAAGGTGGTCATACGAAAGCAGCAAGCTATCGCAGTTTCCTCGACCATGAGGCTGAACATGGTCTTGAAGAAGCCATCAGAATTGCCCGCCTCGAATATGCCAACATTATAGAAACCCACGCTTTAGCTCGTGGATTTAACATTGATTGCGCATCCACACCTTGCGACACTGTGGACATCATCTACGATGCTGGAAACCTGGCACGAGGCAAGGAAGCCATCGCACGTATGCAAGAAACCATGGGACATGATGATCCAGCTGCTAGGTATGAGATCTTGTCTGCGGAAGAGGCGGAGGCAAGGTTCCATACCCTTAATGCTTTGGGTGCATTCGTCTATGAGGCAGGAAGTATCAGTGCATATCGCTTCACAGTCGGGTTGCTGAAGCATTGTCTGGAACAAGGCATGCAACTGCAGACAAACACACCTGTTCAAGCCATACAGCCAGTCAAAGATTTCGACCCAAAGTCGCCGAGATGGACCGCAAAGACATCGAGAGGGGACGTCGAGACTGCCAATCTGATCATAGCGACAAATGGGTATACTGCACATCTATTGCCGCAGATGCAAGGTATCATTGTACCTTTGCGTGGTCAAATCACCGCTCAAAGACCAGGATCAAAGTTGCCAATCTTGGTTACGACTTACTCTTTCATCTATGCTGAAGGCTACGAGTATATGATCAGTCGACCATCCAGCACATCGGATGCCGGCACCATAATCATAGGAGGTGGTCTGGGAAGACTAGCCAACGCAGGTGCGTCGGAGTTTGGAACCACTCGAGATGCAGAGCTCAATGATGAGATATCAGCCTACCTATATGATTGCACAGCAGGATACTTTGGTGACAACTGGGGAGAAGATGCAACGGCAGGAAGGATCGTCAAGGAGTGGTCAGGAGTGATGGGTACAAGTTCAGATGGTCTGCCATATGTTGGAGCTATGCCAGACATGCCGGGTGTGTTTATCTGTGCTAGCTTCAATGGACATGGCATGGTCTTGTGTCTAAAGTCTGGAGAAGCGCTTTCTGACATCATAGTTGGAGGTGGATATGCAGGCTGGTTTCCAAAGGCGCTTGTGGTGAGTGCTGAGAGATTCGGAAAGAAGTTCGAAGGAAGGTTGGATATGCGGGCGTCTGTACCTGGCGAGGCCTTGTTTGACGATCGGATGGAGAGGCTGTAGATAAGTGACGAATCGTGAGAAGAGAGGAAACTGAAAGAGTGATGGAAATTAGAAAAAAGGTCGTTGCGGCACTATGCGCGCCTCGGACATGATATTTTGGAAGCCTCTGAGCAATGATTTTCATGTTTTTATAAGAAAGTCGCAGTGCCTTGTGTAGCGGGAGAGAAAAAAGAACAAGCCCATGTCCGATTTTTGGTGTAACATTCAAAGCGCCGCAGTAATATCGCTCACCACGCGCCCTTTCCATTCATTGACCGCAACCAAAGTCCATTTGTGTGTCGTGTCAAATCGCTTAGAAGACCATCTCGTGGGGCTTGTCGCCCGATCTCAAGGAGAAGGTGGAGCTGAGGTAGGAGATGAGGAAAGGCTCCTTCTTGAGGCTGGCAAGGATGGCACGGTCGACGGACTTCTGGTCCTCGGCGCGGCCGGAGGCAACCTTCTTGGCCTGTAGAGATGTATCAGTATTTGGCTTGTCGCAATCCATCTTTTGGTGGTGTGATCGTACCTCGGGCTTCTCGCCCTGCTTGAAGAAAGCGTCCTCACCCTTGGCCTTTGACTTCTTCTCTCTGGCGAAGTAGGCGTCACCACCAACCTTCTCAACAACCGACGAGTCAATGCCGGAGATGTCAACCTTGGTGCTTGTTGCGATAACGTAGCGGGCGTTGACGCGTCTAAGGGGGACACCGTTGACCTTGAAGGGGCCGGTGACGAGGAGAACACCCTGGGCGAGGTTCTTGAGGAGAACAACGCGCTTGCCACGGAAACGGCCAGCGAGGAGGATCAAGACGGTACCGGGCTGGAGGGAAGCGCGAGGCTTGCAAGGGTGCTGGGTCTTGCGGACCTGAAGAGGAACTCGTGTCAGCGGACTTTTGTTCCCTTTGAACATGTATAGAAGACCGGCTGAGCGAGAGAAGAGCGCAATAACGGATCGTGTATTTCGGGGTGCGCGTATATGTCTTGTTCCTGGAATTCCAACTCTTTTTGCTCATTCTCTCGGCTTGTCCTGCTCTCGCGGTCGCATGGTGTTGCATACCTTCTTGGCCTGGCTGTCGTCCTCGGCCTGGTAGTACTTGGGGGCCTTCTCGGAGGCAGCAGGGATGACCCTCTCACCCTGTTGGAACTGCTTGGTCTGCTGGGCGGACATTTTGGCGGGTTTGGCGACGGTAAGGGTGGTGTCGTTGATTTGTCGTGTCTCGTCTTCACAAAACGGAATTCAAACTCGGTGGGAAGCCATGATCAAAATGCGGGAAGCGAGACTGTGTGCCAAGACTAGAGCGTCCGACCAATCACCGCCCCGAAGCGCGTCGACCATCGATACGTAAATTGGTCCTGTTCTTCTTCTCTATTATCAAACATGTATTCCGCGAGTAATACAAATTGATGCACTGGATAGTAGCAAATTTCCATCCCTCGTGCCGTCACTTTCGTCGTCTGTAAGGCGAGAGGTACGACTTGAGACTCGATTCCAGGACTTTCACCGCTTTGAAATTGGACCATATATTGTCTCATTTACCATTGTCATATCACAATGTCCTCCCATATCCTCAAGTGATTGTAACTGAAGTCTTGTCAGATTGTTGTCATTCACTTGTTGGCTGGTCAAGGCAGAGCAGTGAGTGATGGAAAGTGCTTGGCATGATCGGCGTTTGGCAAGACCGGGCGGCGTGGAAGCTCTCGCAGCGTTGGAGCATCAAAGGCGGCGTCATCGTCCGGTCGGCGTCTCCAGCATTTCATCAAACACTCGAGAGACAGCTTGTAGACAACATCTATCAAACCAGCTCTCTATTCAACCAACACATACACACAATGGCAACCGACGCTCTTATCACATTCAAGGCTGGACAGTGCGACATCAACGTATGACCATCTCTGGCTACCAATGTTTCTTCCTCATCTAATGCGCATCACAGGGCAAGAAGGTCAAGCCTGATGCTACTCCCGGCTATCTCTACCTGTACGAGGAAGATGGTAATTCTCCAACAGCACCGTAGATCATCTACTCCAACTGACCAACTCAACCAGAGCTCGTGCACTTCTGCTGGCGCCAACGTTCCGCCCCTCCCACAAGCCCAGAGCTCGACCTGATCATGTTCCCTGGTGATGCTACTTTCACTCCATACACTGGCACCACTTCATCGGCCGACACAAAATCACCCACCAATGGCCGTATCTACATGCTCAAGTTCTCATCATCCTCGCAACGCCACTTCTTCTGGCTCCAGTCCAAATCACAACACCCTGGTGGCGACGTAAGCGTGTTCAGCTCAAGAGACAAGCGCTATGGCGAAATCATCAACAACATCTTGGCTGGAGAAGAAGTCGATGTCGGTTACGAGGTTCAGCGCCTGAGGGACGACGACGAGGGCGGCGACGATGTTGACATGGAGGACGCACAACCCGAACACCACAGGCAGGGCAGCGGCGGCGCTGGTGCTGACGCCACTGGTGGAGATCCCACCGTTGAGGGTGAAGCCAGCCGTGAGGCTGGAGCCGATGGCGGTAGAGCGTAGGTTCTTCTTCCTTCTTCAAGATTGTGCTTTGATACAGGATATTGCGTGTGCTCTCCTCGTAGATGAGCACTAGACAGTAAAGCTATTTCGGGTTGGTAAAAGGCGTTGTGGGGGAAGTTAAATACCATCAAACATGGACAGGGATATCTGCATTGCGAGGATAGCATGTATCACACCATCAGACAAGCATTCAAGTCATTGCGAACGTCTCAGAAGTTGTCAAGGTCCATAAGCTGATGTTTCGTGTTCTTGTAGTGCTCCTCCCAGCGACGCAAACGATGCTGTCCAAAACTTCCTCAGATCCCTGCAAGGTTCCTCGATCGGCACTCGACAACAGCCGCAACAGCAACAATCTTCCTACGACCGACCATACACCACCCTCTCCGAACTTCTCTCCACCAACACTACCATCCCTTGGCTGTCATCAACTTCACCAGAGCAGATTGACGCACTTTGCATGCATTTACCTCCTTCGCTGTTCCTCCTGGCCCAGGAGACTGCTGCATCCACTTCCTCTGCTGAGCCCAGTGAGGCAACCACACGCGCCGCCATCGAAGCAATGGCTACAGAGCAGAAGCGCGAGTTGTTGCAGCGTGTCCTTCGCTCACCTCAATTGAACCAGAGTCTGGGAAGCTTGACATTTGCATTGAGAGACGGCGGTCTTCCCATGGTATCAGAAGCTCTTGGTGTCAAGGTTCAGAACGGTGGTATGGTCAAGCATGGTAGTGTGCCTCTTGGTGGCGGTGAAGCTGTGGAGGCCTTTGTTGAGGGTGTCAAGAAGGGTGTTCAGGACAAGAAGTTGACCTGAACTTCTCCCTAAACATGCTTAGTCTGGCAAGCAAAGCTCTTAAGACTATACTGCCATTACTTGTTGATAATACATATATTTGATCAAAGGCATGGTCTCACGCCAAAGACGTCGCGTGTAAGTGTCCATGCCGATCTTCGAATCCCTTCATCGCTCCAACGCCTCGGAACAAGACCCACCACATGCAAAGTCTCCGACTTTCTTCCATCGAGCCAGGGTAAACCACCGGAAATGTGCAATGTCCTAGCTGACTCGTCAAGAAATCCTGGAGGCGGCAGTCTCACATGTTGTGCCGTGGTACAATCTGCAGTCCTTATCTCGTGGCGTCTCTACTACTGATATCCCACCGATAATCACTGATAACAGTCCCCTCCTTCGCACTCCAACACAAGGTACAGATAGCTGTAGCAAAGATATGCTTTTTTCGCAAATGACGCCTCTGTGCATACTTTACAGTGACAAATAGGAATAAAAAGTTCATATATGAGATGTGGTAGATCCATCAGGGTCATCTGTCTTGAGCTTTTTCGCTGCCGTCTTCAATCAAGACACACAATGTCGGAAACTACACCTCTTCTGTCTGACCCAGAGAGAGCTCAGAATCGTCGCTTGAGTAGATTGATACAACAAGATGACGATGCGAGGTCGATTGTAAAGAGCCATGTTAGTGTCGAGGAACAAGCTATGGCGGGTAGTACCATAGGTGAAAGATTGGCCTATAATGATTACACCACCATAGATTGGTTACATGATCTTGTGAGTTTCGCACGCCTTCTACTCTTCTCTCCCTTATGCTGGCGCAAAAGCTCACGGTTTCCTGATTTGCACAGGTCAAAGATTCCCACCGTCTCCGCAACATCCACGGAAACAAGAGTTTGAGAGGACAAGCCATTGCAATCTTCGATGCCTCGAGTGGTTGGATAGCAGCAGCACTCATCGGCGCCTTGACAGCTTGTGTAGCCTATCTAGTCGACATTGCTGCCGCTACAGTAAGCGACTGGAAACTAGGTCATTGCAGCACAAACCCCTTTGCAACACGGGAATCCTGCTGTTCTTCTGCTACATCTTCTTCTGAACCTGTTACCGAGTGTGCGGCATTCAGAGAGTGGGGAGATGATTACGGGATGAGGTTCGGGGTGTATGTAGGGCTGGCATTGGTGTTTGGAGTTATTAGTGGGGGAATTACGATGGTGACGATGAGTGAATTGCCTTCTGCTGGTGTGAGGGAAGCGGAGGGAAAAGATGATGGTGAAGAGCAGGAGATGGTGCCGGCGGGTAAGGTCATGTATATGGCTGCTGGGTCAGGGATCCCTGAGATCAAGACCATCTTGGGAGGGTTTGTAATACCCGACTTTCTGTCGCTGAAGGTCCTGGTGGTGAAAGCTATTGGAGCCGTCTTTGCCGTCTCTACAGGTAAGTCTTTGCTCCGATTGATCTTGGTGGGGAGTATGTATGCTGATTGTATGATTCTAGGCATGTGTTTGGGTAAAGAAGGTCCATTCGTTCACATATCGACTTGCGTGGGCTATCTCATCGCCTCTCTCTTTCCAAAATACCGCGATAATGGTCGCAAGATGAGGGAGATGTTGAGTGCGGCTTGCGCTGCTGGACTGTCTGTCGCGTTTGGTGCACCTATTGGTGGTGTTCTATTCAGCTATGAGGAGATCAGCACTTACTTTCCGAGAAAGGTATTGTGGAGAGCTTTCTTGTGTAGCGCTGTTGCTGCTATGGTGTTGAAGGAACTCAACCCTACTGGAACTGGCAAGTTGGTCTTGTTCGAGACAAACTATGGCACGAGCTATAGTGCCATTCACTATCTCGTCTTTGTCGTGCTTGGTAAGTGTGATGGAGACCTAGATACTCATGGGTGCAGAGCTAACGACATTCGATAGGCATAGCTGGAGGCATCTTCGGCGGCGTCTTTTGCAAGTTGAACTTCCTCTGGAGTAAGACATTCCGCAAATACGCCATCATCAAAAACTACCCAGTATTTGAAATCTTCCTGATCGTCTTGGCTACTGCACTTCTACAATATCCCAACCCCCTGATTCGCGAGCCAGGCGATATGATCATCAAGACTCTGCTCGTCGACTGCAAGACTGAAGACTCTGTAGGATCATGGGTGTGTCAGAATGAGGCTCGCACGGATGGACATTGGGCCTATGTGGGCTGGCTGGCCTACGGCACACTGGCCAAACTCGTGCTTACGATCATCACGTTCGGCATCAAAGTCCCCTCTGGAGTAATCATTCCCGCTCTGGATGCTGGAGCCCTATTCGGTCGTCTACTAGGCCAGTATGTGAGTGGCATATCTCCCGGCATCTTTGCCATGGTAGGAGCAGCAGCGTTCCTGGCAGGAGTCTCAAGAATGACAATCTCCCTCTGTGTCATCATGTTCGAGTTGACCGGCGAACTTGAATATGTGATTCCACATATGATTGCCATTTTGGTTGCCAAATGGGTGGCAGATGCTCTGGGCAAAGAAGGAGTTTACGATTTGGCTCAGAATGTCCTGGGTCATCCCTTCTTGGATCTCGATCATAGTCTTGGGAACATCCAGATGCAGGACGTTCTGGTCGAAGAACTTGTTCCTCCAGAGCACACAATGGAGCAAATCACCATCCATATTCCTACAAGCAACAAAGTCAGGCGAGAGGTACTCGAAGAAAAGCTAGTCCAGCTCGAGAGCAGAGGTCTCATGGATGCCGGACTCGTTCTTGTACAAAATGGCCAGATGCTACAAGGTTACCTAGCCGAAGGTGAACTCAACTTTGGACTCAGAGAGTTAGGGAAGTTGTATTCCAAGGATGCGGAAGTGAGGCTTCTGGGAGATGCAGAAGAAGGAGACTTTGACCTCTCGAGTTTTGTGGATCGTACACCTATGGTTGTCTGCGCCAAGGCACCGATGGAATATGCAGTCGAGATGTTTGGGAAGCTGGGACTGAGGCATTTGATGGTGACTGAAGAAGGTACAGGGAGATTGGTAGGCGTTATCATCAAGAAGAGATTGGTGGCGTATTTGGACGGACTAAAGCATTAAACGGAAAGTAACGAATGACGAAGAAACCCGCCTTTCATACCTCTGTACCTGTGTCTTTGCAAAGATGATGAACAAGGCGTGAACCTGACTGTCTTGTCACAAGACCATGCTTGCTATACATCCCCGTGTGATATCTGCACAATTCATCTCCTAGACCTCGAGCCACAAATTCGCTTGTACTGTACGCTTGAAAAATGCTGGTTCAGCACCTTGAAGTTGAAAAAAGAATTCATTAATCTCTCATGTGCCTGCGTCGTCTAAAGCCTAACAAAATGCCCAGTGGTTCCGCGCTTTTTTGGATGTCACAGATTGATGTCTTCTTTTGGATCTCTCGCTCCGTAAAACGCCGGTTTCTTTTGTCGCCCCAAATGAGAAAGAACCAAAATCATCAACACGCCCACACATCATACCCGGATATCTTCTTGCAGAAAAATTGCTTTTGTGGTCTTTCTTTCTTTCGGATGCCCGTTATCTACAATCAAACACACGTAACAGCATTGCTTAATCGTCGCTGGGGACGAGGTTTGACTTGACAGCAAACATCTTTGCGGAGATGGAGGCGGTAAAGGCATCGACCTGGCGGGAGTATTGCTCGACTTGACGGCTGTTGACGAGGGTCTCGAGTCTGGAGGGCTCTTGAGGGAGCTTGAAGAGCTTCTGCCATTCGTCCTCGGGCAGGAGGGGCTGCTTTGTGGCGGTGCGGCTGGCGTTCTCGGCCTTGCGCTTCGTTTGCCATTGGGTGATCTTGGCTTGCTCACGGGCGAGCGAACGCTGGTAGAATTGGTAGTTGTTGAGCTCGGTGTGGTGGGTCTCTATGCTGTCGAGGAGGAGGTCGCAGGTCTTCTCGAGGAAGGGGTCGATTGAGAGGTCGAGCGAGTCAAAGTTGGGAGCCAGGGGCAAGGAAGTGAGCGAGGGATCTTGCTCGAGGGTGGCGAGGCTGGGAGGGAAGTTCAGGGCCTTGCTCGGGGGAGCGGCGGGGAGCTGGTGGAGGAAAGAGGTGAGGAGGTGCGAGTTGTAGACGACAACGGGGAGCTCGGTGAAGATGTCCTGGTAGCGAAGTCCGCTCTTTTGCAGGCTAGAGATTACAAGTCAGCACTCATCCGGTACACTGAAACTGCCCATGTATGCTCACCTCTCGGTTGTGAATTTGCCCTCCTTGTAAGCGGCGATGAACTGGGGAGACAGGCGGTAGGCGCGGAGGTTGAGGCTGCCCTGGGAGCTGCGGCTGACATCGTGGACGAGGGTAACGGTGCGCTCGTTGGGCTCCTTCTGGTAGTAGAACTGGTTCTCGATGGCGGCGAGGCTGACAAAGTTGCCCATGCTGGCGCTCATGTACCAACCGACGCTCTGAGCGTCAACGTTGACTTCGCGCAGCATGCGGATCATCTCGGCCTGGTATGCGATGTTGGCCTTTGCGCGGGGAGCGGCGATCTGGGCAGCCAGTTGTGCGTCGTTGGCATCGCCTACGGTAGCGCCGCCGTCGACTTGGGGCATGTTGAACGAGTTTGTGACCTGGAGTTGGCCCTCGACGTCCAGACCGACCAGGGATCCAGTTGCGATGCTAGGGAAAACCTGCGAGCTGTGCTTGATGATGCGCATCACCACCTATTCCTCTTGTCAACTCTTGTCCTCTCTTTCATCCTGTGCCTTTCGTGGTCGCATACCAGAGCGTCGACGCGCACTTCGCGCAAGATTGTCTCGTTACTGCCATCATGTCAGTACTGCGCCCGTAGAAATTACGGTCGGCGATTTCTCGTCTTACACTGCGGTCTCTGCCATGTTTGCGGTATGTGTATATGTATTGCGTTCAAAGAAGTGCTCTATCGTCTGCCCCAACTTTCCTGTCGTTGTCAATATGAAAAGTCTCGACGACTCGGCTGTGTCCGCCTTGGCAGTCCAGCTACTCCGGCTCAACTCGAACACTTTCGACGAGTCCTCGCACTTCGCACTCCCGTATATATGTCACTGATTAAAATCCATACATTCCATGACCTCAGATAAGTCCCTCTTATAGGTCACTGCCTGTGAGTGAGTACAGAAAGTGTCAATCATGATGTCTGTAAACTTGAAGTATGCGGTTGCACCTTCCCCTTTGAGCTACGAGACCTACCTCGACTTGCATGTCAAAAGCAACCATCTCTTCTCACGTCAGGTACAAGTATATGTCTCGTCCGTTCCCAATATTCAATATTCACTCCTTCTTCAATCGCCCCTCAAGTTTCCTGGATTCATCTTCAAAAGTTCAACATGACTACCTCAACTGTCCAATCTGGCACAACCAAGCCCAAGCAGAAGATCAAGATAGCCCTCTCAGTCGACTTTGATGCCATCTCCGGCTGGCTAGGCACGTCCCAACACCCAGACAACAACATGGCCGACCTCTCCTCCGGCTACTTCAGCGGCTACGTTGGCGTCCCTCGCCTTCTAAAAGTCTTTTCTCGTCTTGGAATTTCTGACAAAGTGACTTGGTGCATCCCCGGCCATTCTCTCGAGACCTTTCCAGCACAAGCAAAAGCGATTGTAGAGTCAGGGGCTGAGATTGCTTTGCATGGGTACTCTCATGAGGGAAGTGCGCAGATGACTGCGAAACAGGAGAGAGATGTGTTGGTCAAGACTATGAGTTTGGTCGAGGAACTGACGGGCAAGAAACCTAGGGGTTACAGAGCACCGTTGTATCAGATCCAGGAACGGACGGTGAAATTATTGCAAGAGCATGGTTTCCTCTGGGATTCGAGTCTAGCGCATCTAGACAGTATGCCATACTTCTTGCCCAAGGAAGTGGATAGACTCAACACGATCGAATTCTCTCCTGACAAGGAGGCGAGTAGTTGGATGAAACCTTCGAAAGACTTTATGAAGATGGAGAAGAGCACGTTAGTTGAGATTCCTTGTAATTGGTACATGGAGGTAGGGTGCCCTGGTCACGCTCTGCATGATGGTATTACTGATATTCACACAGGACATGACGCCTATGCAATTCTTTCCCAACGTTCCCAACTCTCAAGGCTTTGTCGATGTTCGCCTGATTGAGCGCATGTGGATGGACCGCTTTGAGTGGTTCAAGAGCGAAGTCGAAGACGGCAGAGAGGACATGACAATCTTTGCGCTCGTCCTTCATCCTGATACAAGTGGCATGGCACATGTGATTGGGATGATCCGGAGATTCTTGGGCTGGGTAAAGTCGTTTGGTGATGAAGTCGAGTTCTGTACATATGAGCAGATCGCAACTGAGTTTGCAGGGAAATGATTTGGTCTTGTGGATATCGGAGTTCTTTTTGCCTGAGAGATATACGGCACATATCGAGTAGAAAAGGTAGGGTAATAAGGGGTGTATTTTTACAGGGGAAGAAACCAAAACGCCGCAGATGCAAACCACATGTGAACCATAATACAAGCAACAAGCTTATTGCTCCGAGACCTTGGCAATGGCGTTCTGCTTTTCCTGGGCCATGACCTCTCCAATTCTGGCGAGTTGTTCCTCGGACAGCTCGAGAGGATTTGCGAGCTTCTCCTGTCGCTGTTGCTCCTTCAGCTCGGCAAGAGGAGTGGAAACCAGACGAGCGAGATTCTCCCTGTGCTTGGCTGCCTGGTCTTGTGCCTCCTTTTCGGCAATGTACTCTGGCTCGTGGCGGCTACGGAAGATGGAGTACTTGTTTCTCAACTCGTCAATGACGACTGGAGGCATTGGTGGTTGGAGCAGGTATGGGCGGTGAGTGGCTTCGTCGACAGAGATACGGAGGGTGTCGTCATCGAACGGCTCTGCTTTGGCAGGCTCATCGGTCTTGGGCCATAGCAGAGGGATCCTGGTACCAGGAAGGTAGCGTTGGCCTTTCACGTATTCCAGCCCACCGTTCTTACGTTCTACCCAACCAGCATTGCGCAGGTCAACGCGGTCCACAATGACGTCTTCAAAGTGCCCAGTGGTTCGATCGCGGAGGGGAAAGACAAGTTTGACTTCATCCCAGCGAATGGGCATTAGTTGTTGTACAACAGGGCGATCGTCCTTGTTTTCCTTGCGAACGTATTCAGGGACGTGGAAGTCGGCCTAGAGATTGGATTAGTAGGCGTGCGGCTGGTGGAAAATGTGGTCGCATAGATACCTTTCGCAAGTCGAGAACACGTAGGTAACCAGAGTCAGGGAAAACCTCCTGGACTTTTCCGATTCTGCCAACATCCTTGCCCTTCGTGATGACGACCCTGTCGCCGACAGCGAAGGGGCTCTTGAAGTGCTTGTACATGGTGAAATGGAGCTTTGGAGTCTGGATGACGCTGGGATCGACGGTGCCGTATGTTTCCTTGAGGTGTCCAGTATCGCGTCTCGGGGCGAGTTGAGGGCCGAGTTCATATTCCTCGCGTCTGCGGTGCTTTTCTTCCTTGAAGTAGACAGCCTCCTGCTTGCCACGAGCCTGGGCCTGCCAGCGCGCGGTCCATTCCTTTGCGTTGTCGTCCTTGCCCTTTTGCTTTGCCGCTCGGCGCAGAGCCTGATGCTCGGCAGCTAGTCTTCGCTGGACTACCTTCTGCATTGCGGGTGTGAATTGAAATTATTGGTATGGATCGAGTAGGCGACGACAAAGTCGACATCAGGTCGAAAGTTGCGGGCTGCACGGGCTGTGATTGGCCGAAGATGGACTCCTCCGTTGGTGGCAGCCAAGAAGGGAAAGGGCTGGTCGGCGGTTGCTAGCCGAGGGTTCGAGAAAGTCTAGTCCTGCCAGAGACATAAACAACAAGGACAAGACTTCGACCATCCGGACTGTCTCTCGCTTCGCAGCTACCCGCACTGCTCCTATCAGCCATGCTGCCGAATCCCACCTGAAGTCAACTCTACGCGCTTGCCACCTTTAGCACTACGGACCACTCACGCTCGCTCCTTCCTTCTTCGGACTTGGTTCGTCCAGGATTGGGAGTCACCATGCCGAGTCTACTCGCACCACGCTTGAAATGCTTCTACTGTGGTATGCGATCACCCCATGTCAAGGATGGAAGGACGCGACAGTTTGCTTGCACCAGCTGTGATGCCACAAATTACCTCGACTCAGTACGACAAGTAGATGACTTTCTAACGTGATCCAAGCTGACTTGTTCTGCAGAATGGCGACATAACTGATCCTCCTGCGACTCCGAGCTCCCGTCAAAACACGTCTTTTGCTCATCCACCGCCGCGACCGACGTCACCTGTACAGCCCGAGTCGACCAACCTCTTTTGCAAAACCTGTCTCAAGAACCAGCAGATGGTCGCAAACTTGCTTGCCGAATATCTACCTGCCGAGGACGATCCGCAGTACTTGAAGTATGAAGCAGAGTATCCGCAATACCGCAAGAGTCTCGAACGACGCTACCCCCAAGTCTGCCCCAGATGTGCCCCAAGAGTAGAGCAGCACCTGAAGAGGACAAACTACGTCGCAAAGGCCGATTTTCTCACGCGGAGTCTCGAGCGCTCAAAGTCGAATGCCATCAACACTCTTCCCACCTCGGCCTCTCTCGGCATATCAGCTTTGAACCTCGTCGCCATGGCCTGGTGGGGAAGTGCCCTCTTCCAGCTTTACTGGCATGCACTGGCCTTCCTGGGTATTCCCGGAGACAACGAGGAAGTCGCTGACCTGACCTCTCTCATGGTCGTCGGCTGCTCCATCAATGGCTTTCGCTTACGTATGCTGCCGTCTGGCTGCCCTCACCTCTTTGTCCATCTTGTCAGGAAGTCGTTGTATTTAGGTTTTTGGCTTCTTTGGTGGAATCCAACCTTCAAAGACAGACTTAGATTTCCCTATCGAACTCATCACGCACTTGGACTTGCCGACTTCTACCGCTATCAGTTTGCTATCCTTGCTCTCCGGACGACCGCATGGTGGTACTTGAGCGGTCCCTGGATTGATGGTTCAGCTAGCGACATCAACAAGGGCATGCACGGATGTGCCGCTCTGTTCATTGTTCTGAGTACAATAGCCTCTTTGCGTACCGTCGTCTACTCTTCGGCTCCCAGAATCTCATGGAAGACCAGCAATGAGCCTTTGATTGAGCCTGGCAGCTTCCATCCCTCTACCGACGACTTTATCAGTCAAGCCTCGCCTCATCTTCCTACAATGTCTCCCACGCGCCAGCCATTTCCCTTGGAGAACCTGGGTGCCCGCCCTATCACTCGTTCAGCTACACGAGCTGCATCGCCTCTGCTGTCTCGCTTCTCACGACATTCGCCGTCTCCAGCGCCAGCTCAAGATACGGTAGACTCCATGGACTGGGAACCGGTCGGTCAATCGTCGCCCATTAGACCTGATCACGCTGCACAACCCACGTCAGTTTCCGCACTCCCACCTTTTCTTCGCCCCGCCGCTAGTATGGCGACCGGAGAGAAATCCCCCTTTACTGGGCGTCTACCGCCGGCTCCCATGTCGCCTGCACATCGCCTGCTCAACCCACCAGCACCGCCACAGTTCAAGCCAACTCCCCTCTCCCAACAACAAGACTTTTTCAATATGATGCGCCTCAAACCTGCAGCAGTACCTTCCTTGGCCAAGAAGCCTACGGTGAATGAGGATCACGACGATGACGACTCACCTCGCAAACCAGCCTCGTACATGTCGAGTACAGAACGAAACAGGACAAAAGACCATTTTGAGCTGCACCCACCGAGATGGACGTTACAATCCGATGTGGAAAAGAGCAACAAGGGTACAGGGTTAGAAGACATGTTCACCTCTAGCTTTAACATCGCCGACGAACATGACCCCATGACTCCGAGATCTGCACGTCGCACTGCTGCTCGTAACTCTGCTTCTAACACACCGCTTGGTGGTAATGAGGGCCGTCATATCTTCGATCGCGCTCCTGTGGAACCTGTGATTGACGAGACTGCTAGAGAAGTCTTTGTGAGGAATGCAAAGGAGATGGTGTTGCCTGTTGGATTGGCATTGGCTGTTGCTCTTGCTGCTTGGGCTAGGGATCCGGGTGCTAGGGAGTGGATGGGGACATTTTGGCAAGGGTAATTCTGGTTGATCGGAGTAGTGTTTTTTATATTTTGAGGACATTCCGTCATGGCATGATGACTATGGCGATGAGCGATTTGTACTTCTGCACGATCGATGTGAATTCGTGCCAAGCTCTGGTTGTTGGTGTTGTTGCTTTGTCGACGACTCTGATCCTAAAACTGGTTAGAAGTTTGATTAAACCACAAATGTGCTCACGAAGTCACCACACAATGGCAGCAACAATCAAGCAGTTATACATGACCCTTCGTTAGCTAATAGTAGCTCTGGTTCTACATCTAAAGGCACCATATCGCCAAATAATATCTTACCCATCAGTCAAAAATGACTTAGACAGGGTCACCCCACCCTCTACTACAGAAATCGATTTTCTCAAATCCCAGTTTACCAAATTAATCGATTCCACGAGACCAAGCAGGATTAGGGCTTAACTGCGACTTGTGCGAACACGAAATACAGTATACGGCAGTCTCCAGCCGCATCGCAAGAGTAAAATAAAATAAAATGTCTTGCTTCCAATATTTCCATCAGAGGATCGACATGTTCAACCCTAATGATCGACAAGTCGCTTTTGGCCGAGCCTCCAGCCCTGCATTTGTGACTGACTGTATGATGCAGGTCAAACATTTGTCTTGAAACATCGAGACTAGATCCTAGAAAGGACAGAGAGCGTTTCTTGGAACAGAGAGTATGGTTTAGAAAGAGTGACATTGAGATAGAAATGTCAGAAAATGGGATGGTGTAAACCATCGGGTTTGATATTGGGCAGAGAAGAGAAAGTGAACAAAAGAAACGCCGGTCCTTTAGATGCATATCATCCGAGCCTCCAATAACGCCAGTCGCTCGAAAGAAAACGAAGAAGCTCATCTTCAGGATGGAAGAGAGCGGAGAAAAGAAGGTACGGAAAACATTGTTCAACACACCAGGGATCATGGATGTACGACCATTAGATGGGCACATCTCTCGAGCCATCACCTGCGTGGTCGCGGTAGGAAGATCTGTCAGGCTTGGACCATCTGCGTCTTACTCCATCCTCTCCGATGGTCTACCAAGGCGCCCAAATATTCGGAGTGTATATCCCCTGATAGGCCTAGTCGTCAGACCAGGATATATACGGCCACTCTCGGGATTCTATTCGGTGTTGAAGCCACTTTGCGTCTCGCTTCTTTCACGGACAGAATGTTGTCTGACCAGAGTGCCCTCGCCTCCGTTCTCCAGGTCAATGTTGTAGATTAAAAAATCGCCTTCGCTAGTGGCGACCATGACCTCTGGAGCAGCTTCACCCATAGCAACGACACTCTTTACAGGAGCTCCGTTGCGGCCCTTGGGTATTCTTACCCAGGCAAAGTCGCGAGTTGGTTCCCAGATCTCCGTCACAGCGTTTGGCAAGTATCCTGCAGCACGCGACACCAGTGACGTCGAGACGTTCTGCGAGGTGCGACGGACCATAGACATCCAACCCGGACCGCGTGATGGTTTCGCGGACGGATCTGCCGGAGAGTCACCAAGATTCGAACTTGACGAGGGATCAGATGAGTCTGTGGGACTGTCGCTGCGATCACGTTGAAAGCGTCGCGGGGTTGTGGGAGCGTCAGAGGGCGCGTCCGAAACAGAAGCCGGCACGGCATTGTCGCGAGAGAGACTGAAAATGTGGACGGTCTCTGTTGCACTCGAGACACACAACAAGGTGCTCGTTTCGTTGAAAGACATGCAATGTATACGAGCAGGCATGCTGCCTCTACGGAATTGGTAGAGCTTCTTGGCGGATGGAATGGCAAAGACTCGGATGATGGTGCCCTTCTCCGAAGCTGTAGCCAAGAGCGTACCTTCCTTGTTCATGGCGATGCAGGACAGAGGCGCCTGGTGAGCAGAAATGACCTTGACCTCTTGCATGTCGTTTGCGTCGTACAGCATGACATCTCCACCCATTGGTTCGGTGACTCTCGGACCGGACGGAGGGACATGGCTTGGAGCTGGCTGTGCAGTGTATTCCTTTTTACGCATGGGGTATGCGATGTAGTTGTTCTTGCTGTCGGGAGAGAGGGCGCAGATGGCGTACGGGTTCGAGGGAGTGACGATTTCCTCGAGGACCTTCATGGACGATACATCGTAGACGAACATGAGATCTTCCATGACGACGAGGAGACGCTTGCGATTGAGGCGGACGGCGCCGACTCTGGCGGGAAAGGTGAGCTCGCATACGGTGGTCTGACGTTTTGTGTTGATGATGCGCAAGAGTCGCGGAGAGAGAACCATGGCGACGAGCGAGGTGGAGAAGAGCATCTCGAGGATGGATATGTCGCCGGACGCGCCATTCTCGGTAAGAGGGGTTTGGAAGACGAGAGCGAAGGGATTGGTCGAGTAGACGCGCATACCATCCGTTGTCGCGACGGCCAGGAAGCTGTGGTCCTGGTTGAAGGTGATGTAGTTCAGCGCCATGATGGGCTGTGGGCCGACGGCGACGTGGATCTAGTATTGTCGATGGAGCGGGCGGAGGGCTGCGCCCATAATCTCAGTCCAGCTTCCAGGTCTGGGTCGGGGCACGAGCACGAGCACGAGCACGAGCAGGTCGCAGTGAGCTTTGGCTATGGAGAGCTACAAGTATGCACGTCAGTTGTTGATCGCACGTCAAGCTGCACGTCAGTTGGAGCACAGAAGCCCTGGACGGTGGACCGAGGGACAAGTCACCCCAGCCCTCCTTCCTCTTTTGGATTTTGCATCTTCACCACCGGAATGCGAGCCACGAAATAACCTAACAACGAGCATACTAAAACCTTCTTTTCCATCGCAGCCAACTCTAAGATCCATGTGGGTATCCAGATAGTTGTGATTACGAGACGTGTTGTGAGCGAGTTGTGAAAGAGCGCAGCACGACCAGGAAGGAGGACATGTCATGGCACGAGCAGTCACACAGAAAAAATGACTCGGCTACTTAGCCCTGATCGCTGCCTCGTGGTGCTCGTGAGTCTAAATCATGAGGGCTTACTCTAGGGTTTGCACACAGTTAGGGTATCGAGGTGGTGGTACTGCGATACTGCAGAACCTTGCCCTATAGCACTGTGCTCGTGCCTGAAGATGCGTGGTGATGGTGAATTTATACAGGAGGAAAAGAAGCAGCAAGAGCGCTGCGACGGGGCAGATGCAGTCGGCATACGACGGCTAGCTGGCGTAGTGGGCGGCTGTGCGCCTCTGTGGTCCTCCTCTCTGCGGTCGCAAGCCCGGCGACGTTGATTCAAAGAGCCTCACCAAGACACCATCACGCAGCGTAAACCGTCGTCGGTCTGCATCAAAAACTCAGGGCTTTGTTAGGGCTTAGCGGTTGTCAGTTTGGCAGCCCTAGATGCAAGCCGGCCTTTGTCAACGAGATCCGACCCAGATACTCCTACTATGGCGTGTGAGTTCGGGTGAGATTCCTGTCCTGACAGAAGCACCGCTAATACCCTCACGCGCCAACCAGCCCTCAATGATGCCTTCTACCAGGGCCATGGAACGAAGCGCCCAAGAGACGACGTCTCGCCCATCTTTTACGACCAAGAGAACCTCGTGTCGCAGAAGCGTTACCGTCCCGACCACCTCTATACCAACGACCTGAACCCCTCGTCATACCTCGCTGCACCCTATGACCCCTTGGCCGTGTACAACAGGCAGCCTGACACCGACTTCTCCCTATATCAACCTCACCCGCACCTCGCCTCCGCCCATCCGCATTCCCTTCCGAACCCTCACTTCGACGCGCCGAACACACACATAGCAGCCCAGCCCGTCCAGCACCACCATCAGCAGCAGCAGCAGCAGCAACACCCCTCCTACTGGGCCCTGCCTGTCCAGCGTCTGCCACAGCAGCAGCCTCTCCCCCAGCTGCCGTCGCAACCCCAGCTGCAGCCGGCCTTCCAGCCCCAGCCCCAGCCACAGTCGCTACCGCAGACTCCTCAGCAATACTACACCATGCCTGCTGATCACGTGAACGCTGCCTCATATCCTGGCACTACCGATTGGTGGCAGCCGCGCCCTAGCCCTAGCAACAGTGCAATCGACGCCTACAACTACCAGGTCGAGGAGCCATGTGTCTACGGCACTGATGCAAGTCAACATCTAAAGTTGCAGAGTCTAGCCACTCTAGACAACCTCGTACGTCGTGTCTTGCATATAATCCTTTCTCTAAACAAAGTCACTAATCAATCCCACAGTCTACGCAGATCATTCTCAATCTTGCCAAGGGCTCACTAAACGACATTCTATTGCTCACCGCTGGCCGGGATCATGAAGGAAGTCAAGCCTACTTCACACGGCGAACCCTGTTTGACCAAACGCGTAAGGTTTACGCAAAGAATGCAGTCTTTATTGACATGCACACCCTGCCTGCCTTTACTGCCTCGCAACAAGAGGTTGTACGCAAGGCAAATCGCGCCATCTTCATTTCCAGTATCCTCGAGGGTCACGACATCAGCTTCTTCGACCTGGATTCCCGCTTCCTGGAAACCTTCATCTGCCCTGGCCAGCGCCTACTCAAATGGCAGGGTACCATCTTCTTGGAGTTGAAGACACAGGCCTACATCGCTGCTCTAATGAACAATGATGGCCCAGCAGAGTCTCTGCTCGATGAACTGTTTCCACCCGACTTGGCCGACCAACTATTGTCTCGCCATCCGGATACCCCCAATCTTGCACCCAGTGAGCAAGACTTCCTCGACCGAGCACGCTCTAGAAAGCAATATTTGTTTGACGAACCTCAATACGAGGCATACAGTACCCTGCCTCGCAAATACGGCTGGCACGACTTTCTACGAGAGTTTGCTGTCTCGCTTAGCAAGAACGTCGAAGCCGTCATCAATAACCCGGTAAGTCACGTCAGCAGCAGCGATCATCTTCGCAGCCACTAATCATGCCTAGGCGCGAACTCCTGTCAGTCAACCTGGTATCATCTCACCTTCTTTCAGAGCCGGAAGTCGTGGAACCCCGGGATCAGGCAGATTCGGAAGTCTGAGCAGTCCTATAGCTGGTGCTCAAGACTTGAGCAATGGCCTCAATGGTCAGAACAGCCTGAACCAAGACAGCGCCCAGCGACAGCCGACCCCATTACGGCCAATCCAAAGATCTCCAGACATTGGCCAGTCCGCCACTTCACCAAAGCCACGATCAAAACCAGCAAAATCAGGTGGTAGCGCTACACAACGTCAGCCCTGGAAGCAAGAAGAAGAGGACGCCCTGATGGCCGGTCTGGCCGAAGTCAAAGGTCCCCACTGGTCACAAATCCTCAGTCTGTATGGTCGCGGTGGCAGTGTGAGCGAAGTCCTCAAGGACAGGAATCAAATACAACTCAAAGACAAGGCCCGCAATCTCAAACTCTACTACCTCAAGATGGGCAAGGAGGTTCCCGAATGCCTACGAGGAGTCACAGGAGAGTTACGCAAGAGAGGTGGTGCACGTGTACGTGCCGCTCTTGGTCTGACGGATGATGATGATGCGGCATCGAAAAAGGGATCGAGATCTGGTACACCGCTTGATCCGACACTGAAGGCATGAGCGAAAGACCTTGATGGTCGCGCTATGGTGGCATATGTATAGAATACTTTTCAATTTTGTCGATAATTATCTTAACCCCTCCTCCTTTGTCAGGCGCCTTTACTGGCTTGTCAAGTAGAACATTCTTTGCTCGCCATCACCATATAGACTTTCATCTGTGTTGACAGGCATACAAAAGTTTCCACGTCTAAGTATTTCGAAATTTACATACAACACGAGTCTATGTTTTGCGAGATATGGCTTCTAGTAGGATCACCACATGAACCTCTGCGTCTTTCCAGGCTCCTGCGGCCACTCAAAGCCCCAATTCAAAAAGATATATCCAACACCAGTATTAATGATACCAAACCACAGCGTCTCCAAATACAATCGATGATCATGCTCAGCCCACAGCACCACATAGAGCCAATTCGCCCAACTCTGATGATCAATGTCCCGTCTCTGCCTCTCTTTATCCCACCATTGTTTCCAATTCTTGTGCGTGGGTCTGGTGATGAGGGAAGCGCCTGGATGGGCTTGAGGAACACGAAGTCGCCACATGATCCAGGGGAGGATGAAGTAGCGGGGTTCGACAAGGGGAGCGGTGATGAGTTGGAGAGCGGAGACGAGGAGCCAGATGAGGACGAAACTTATGGCGCTGCCTTCGCCAAAGGAAGCATCGTTGAGGCGGAGCAGTTGGCGTTGGTCGGAGTTTGAGGATCTGGAGAGTTTGGACTCGGAGGGATCCTTTTGGGATGCGAGGCCTTTGCCGTCGTCTTTTTCGTCTTCTTTGATTTGAAAGACTTGGGCTGGCGCGCCTAGGGCTTGGAGGACGGACCAGGCGCAGGACATGTAGATTGGGATGGCGAGGTATTTGATGATGGGGTGTGCGAGTAGGTAGCGGAAGACATAAAAGGTAAAGTGTCTGTTGTCGGCGAGGGTGAAGGGATGTACAATGGTGTTGTACTTGACAGTCACTGCGATAACCAAGACGAAGCCGACGAGAACAGCAGGTCGGGGCAAAAACTTGCGTCTGCTGAAGATCAACAGTGGCTCCAAGACGGCCACGAGCGGAACGGTTGCGAAAACGGCAAGCAGTCCTTGCGCGAAGAATGGGTATGTTAGACCGAAAGAAAAGAAGCTGGTATATGCCCAGATGTATAGCATCTGAGGCAGATGTAATGTCGCAACGTGATTCGACTTGTCACCGAGTACGACTCCGCCGTTCCAGAGAACGAAAGAACCGAAGAGTCCGAGTACAAGGACATAAGGCCACACGAGACGTGCAATTCGAATCAGTGTACGAGGAAAGTACAGAGCACGCAGAGCCAAAGTCACTACGGACATGCAGGTTAGCCAGAAGTCTACGTTCTCGTCAGTACAATAATCGAATGTGAGAGATATGTATCGACCGACCATCCAGTATAGAGTCACGCATTTGAGGGTCGTAGAAAGTGCCGTTTGCCCATGCTTGCAAAACAACAGCCTTGCCTGTGCGTGGTCTATTGGCCTCAACATCGGTGTGCAGAGCGCTGAGTCCAAGCAGAGCGATAGGAAACACGCCGACCCAGAAGATGTTGGTTTGACGGAACGAGAGGGAGATGAGGGCCAAGACAACAGATGCGCAAGCCTGGAGGAAGGTGCAAGGGCCGCGAGAGTTAGTTTCCAGAAGGTGTCTTACGAACAGCAAGACACTCAGTGTGGACGCGACATCGGTGTAGTAAAGAGCGCAAAAGAAGAACAAAGGTGGGAACAAACAGATATTGAGAGCGGAATGGATCTGTTGAGGACATAGAGTGGTCGAGGGAAGGAAAAGAGTAGACTTTTGGGATGGCAATTGCTTAGAAGACCGCGGCGAAACTGGAGGAGCAGTGTGCAGAAGAAAGAAGAAGATGGCGAACAAGCAAAGAGCGTTAACAGCTCTCAGAGCGTCCAGATCGCAGCGTCCAGTAATTTTGTAGAAAAGGACGGATAGAAGGTAGAGGCCAGGAGGAGTTGTTATCTTTGCATCCCAATGCCAGTAGTTGCCATTGCAGTATTGCTGGACTTGACCAACATGGAAGACCTCATCCTGAACAGATGGTTAGACGGACGTTCGGGGGACATTCGGTGGGAAATGCTTGACATACAAGATATGGCTCGCGGACTTGATTAGAAACAGCACCGAACCAGACGGCAATAGCGCACGGTAATGTGACCAGACAGAGGAGCAGTGGCAGGGAATTATGGGCTATACGCTCCTCATTATTCCTGACTGGCATTGCGACGAGTAGTCTTCAGCAGGGATGGGGTTGTAGAGGCGAGATGATCAACACGGTAGATGCCAAGATGAGAGCCAGAAGTTGATTCAGCTCACCCCACGTCTTGTCGCGACGTGATGGGCTTGACGGTTGGAGGCTTGTTATAGTCACTAGGCAGAGACGATAGAGCGAGGGTGATAATCCTACACACTCGTATATAGGTCGGTCTATGAGCTCGCGGTGTGCCTGACTCCCTCGATCGGCTCGCGCGTGCAGGGGTATGGCTCTGCTATGAACGCGCTCAACATCCTCTCGGGACTGAGTCCTCCACCCACACCCACGCCGCCAGCCACTCCGTCCCGCTCGCGTACTGGAAGCACGACGTCTTCGAACGAGAGGCCCTCCTACTTCGACTCCTTCGACAAGCCTCCGCCACCCATCTCGAAGCCGCCGTCGTCTTTGTCCTCCACATCAGCATGGCTCCTTCCCTCGCGCGTAGCTTCGATGCTCGTCACGACCCTTGTCGCAATCCTTGACTTTGTCACCATCCCCTTTCAGTACCTCCTCGCCGCCCTTTACGATAACGACGGCAAACTCTCGCTCCTCGTCCCAATGCGATCCATGCGACGCTTGTTCTCGCCCCAACCGGGGGAGCCGACGCCAGATCTTCCACCAACAAAGCTACAGACACGACCTCGGGGCACATCTATCGAGTCCACCTCTTCAGACTTGGTCTCCGATTCGGACGCCGAACCATTTGCCTCGTTTGAACAAGGTCCCGCCAGCAACACTCGCTCAAAGTCCTCGACCAAGGACGAAATAGCTCCGGCCAAACGATCCATCCGCATCAAGCTTCACAACAACGAGGATGCTCTCCGTCGCAGGCGCCAACGCAAGCCTACCGATGCCGACAAGTCGGAACAAGACAAGATCACTGCCGTCGCCAATTCTTTGAAGTCGCCCTCAAACTCGGCTGCTACAAAACTCAAGTATCCGCGTGCGCCTGCTCCTCCACGACCACTCGTGCCGAGACGACAGCCTTCTTATGTCATGACTTATAACCCTGAACCGCCCAAGAAGACGCTCATCATCGACTTGGACGAAACTCTCATCCACAGCATGGCCAAAGGAGGTAGAATGAGCACTGGTCACATGGTCGAAGTCAAGATCCAAGGCCCCATCGGAGGCAATGGCATGGCGCTCGGTCCTCAGGTTCCCATTTTATACTACGTACACGAGCGCCCGCACTGCCACGATTTCTTGCGCAAGGTACGTCTACATGCGCTAGCCATTGTCACATCTCTTGCTGATCGTGTCCGACTAGGTATGCAAATGGTACAATCTCATCATCTTCACTGCATCAGTGCAAGAATACGCAGATCCCGTTATAGACTGGCTCGAACGAGAACGCAAATACTTTAGCGGCAGATACTACCGCCAACACTGCACTTTCCGCAATGGCGCATACATCAAAGACTTGACGCAGGTCGAGCCTGACCTGAGTAAGGTTATGATTCTCGACAACAGCCCTTTGAGCTATATTTTTCATGAAGGTGAGTCAGCCCGATGTTTTGTTTTGACACTGCGACTTTGCCACTGACAAGGCTTTCTCAGACAATGCTATCCCGATAGAAGGCTGGATAAGCGATCCAACGGATAACGACCTTTTGCATTTGGTTCCCTTGCTCGAAGGCCTGCAGTATGTGACGGATGTACGAGCTCTTTTAGCATTGCGGCTTGGACAAGCGGAACGTACATAATACAGATCTTCCTTTTTCTTCTTCTCCTCTGCCTCATGGCTCTAGCACTGCATGGTTTCATGAGCGATCTAATGTCCAGAAACACCTTTGACTCGTGTGACCTTGGAAACTAGAGTTGTACAAAGGCGATATCTATAAAACTCGATGCTCGATTCATATTTGCAATCACCACACTTGTCTAGATCAGGGGTATGGCAGGCAGGCGACTGTGAATCGGAGAAACACGTGAAGCACAACTGATATGGAAATATGACATACCACAAAGCGATAGAGATGCCGCACACATGACAATCCTTCGGCTTGCAAGTTTGCATCCTTTTACCCAAGTTTCGAATCAGGCCTCGATATAGCAACAATCTAATGGAAGCCAAGACCAAGTCCAAAATAAGAAAAGCCGAGGCAATTAGAACTCAAGTGTCGATCAATAAATCCTTCTGTTGTCTGGCATGGCGGTATCCCCCTCGCCCTGTTTCAAGAGCCCACTTTGGACAATTGGCGACGAGGAACGCCGAAATAAAACAGGGTTTCGGTGACTTTGGTCACTGGTTTCTTAACGCAAGTGGTGTTTACGACTAATTTCTCTTTCTCATCTCTGGAGTGTTTTTGAGAGACAAAGGAAGTTTTCCTTTTGCTTTGTTCATGGATATGTTTCGAGATGAGGGCTCTTTTTTGTGTGTGTGGGGGTTTTGATTGTGGAGGATGGGGGAGTTGGGCTTGTGATTTTAGGCCACAACATCAACTTGTTTGAGTACTAGCGTTAGGCGCAGCATGAGGCAGGGGAGCGCAATCCTTCGAAAAAGATGCGGGTATAGGTATATATAACACAGACATCTTTCTGTGATTTCCCTCGTTTTTGTTTTACCTTTCTTTTCCAGCGTTCAAATCGAAATCAATCAATCATCGGTCTAAATTCCTAAAGATGCGTTTTTCTCCTGCTCTTCTTTTGGCTACTTCTGCCATGAGTGTTTTGGCTCAGGAGACCTCGACTACTTCGCTTTTCCTTGGTGGACCTTCCATCTCTGGACAGGAGTATGCCGGGTCTGTGGTTACGGCTGGACCTAGTGAGACGGTCTATGCACTCGTCTGTACAGGGTCTGCTTGTTACAACGCATCTACAATCACTGTAAGTCCCCCTACCAATCCTGATGATGTGTTGGTGTATGTTAGTCTGGGATGTGTCCAAACGACCCTCAGCCATGGTAATACCGTACCCGGTATAGAGATGTCCAACAGCTCTAGCGTTGCACAAGCAACATTTGATAGAAACACTCACGTTACAAATCGCACAACATACCAACCGGAATCACAGCAAACCTACACCGTCGGCCCATCCACTTTCGCCCTCGACTTCGTCACAACAACCCTTGGTGTTGAAGCTTCGGCCTCCGAGACTTGCAAGATTACCGGCACGGAAGCTGCTGTCTGTACCTTTACCATGAATGTCAATATCCCCGATGTCACAGCATTGAGTATCGAGAGTTTTGTTACATTGTCGGGTACTCTGTTCAACAGCTTTCCCGTCCAGTTGACCGCTGGCCTTGAAAAGTTGGCTTCTGCTACAGCTCCAGCTTCTGCTACTGGCAGTGCTTCTGGTTCTACGTCTTCTTCATCGTCGACTCGTACTGCTTCGGGCAGTGCCGTATCGTCCTCTGCTGCTGCTTCGGCGAGTGCTGCTTCTGCTTCGGACAGCGGATCTGTGAGTGTCGTGCTGATTGACATATCTCGACGCTTGTACTGATCCTCGAAATTTAGGGCGCATCTTCGATCATGTCAAACGGTAGGAGTGGTGATGTTTTGGCTTTGGTCATGTTCACGGCTGTGGTGGTGTCGGTTGGCGCCCTCGTGATCCTGTAGATTCACACAGATGATGACATTGATAGAGCAATAGCAGTCTGGCGTTCATCATCGCAAAAGAAAGCCTTCATCTAAGTAGTAGATGAGACTGTTGCAAGATCGTGATGTTTCAGTCCCAGAAATAGTGTTGAAATCAACAGTCGTGGTATAATGTCCTGATCGAAACGTTGCAGTGTCAGTGGAGTGATGGAAGGAGAATTGATAGGCCTTCCTGTTGAGTTCCGATGACGATCAAATCATGTTTTCGTTAGTCTCAGTGGCCGAACAGACTTTTCGCGCCGAGTTTTTCAATAGCATGTTAGACAGTAGGCAGTTGGCGCTCCTCAGCTAGCTTTTCGCATTTTGTACGCTCCGACTTTGGTACAGAGTCCGATCCATCGAGCTCCCTTTTGCGTGCTACCAGATCTTTACCTGTGGTGATATCCTCGTAGCCCTCCGGCATAGCTTCAGGGCCAGTGACATTGCAACGAAAGCATTCGTAAAGTCGCCATCATCTTCTTTCTCATATTCTCTCCCCTTCAACTTCATCCAGATTTTGGCGCCTCCATGTCTCGGCAGTAAACACTTACTGCATTGATACTCGATCCTCTCAGGATAGACGACAGGCACATGGGTCTTCCAAGGCAGTCCTTTTATCATCCGCCCACGGTTTGATAGCGCCAAACGGAGCCATCCTCTCAACTTGTATAAAGTATCATAGTTCCAATTCTTTGCACTTGCCAGTCGCGTTCGCGCTTGGTGTCTTGCCCGGTTCCTAGCTCTCCAGAGCCACTCAGCGATGCGCGCTTTCTCTCTATTTTCACGCACGACATCGAAGTACTTTCGTTCTCCTTCCTGCTAGACTGCTGCCTGAAACCTGAGAGATTCTGATGTGTTGTCTCCTTGATCTCGGGTCGCTGCTCAAGTATCCTCGGTGGTGTTGGAGTTTGAGTCACATGCTGAGAAGAGTCGGAAGAAAGATGGCGGCCACCTGGATATTAGTTTCCGGTTTGCCAGCAAAGAACAAGATCCAGATCGTAAAGAAGATTCAGAAGTCCACCAACGTAGCACGTGGTGATGGGCGATGGAGTTTCTCAAAGCTGTTGTCATTTTCATGCTGGACGCGCGCAGATCAGGACAGGAAGTGTCGCTCTGGAAGTAGTGCTATGTTCACTTGAACGTGACGACCAAACCCTATTGCTGCGATACAGCGTAGGCAGTTCTAGCTTGCTACCAGTGACTAGCTTGGTCGCGTTTCCGAGTGCAAGGAGCAGATTTTCGGAAGGAAGTCTTCCGAGTTCATCGCCCTGACAACATGCGGGGGTTGCGAGCAACGAGATGAAGCCTTCTGGGAGGCGAAGATTACCAGCTCAATCGTCAACAAAAACCAATATCAAATATGATCTGGAGAAGCATCCAGTCTTGCCTTCTCATAGGCGTTTTTTCTAAGACGAACGTCGCGGTCGAGATGTGCACGGGACCCGCCTCTGACAGAAGAGACGGCAAATGTACGCAGAGTAGAAGAAAGCCATAGTGGGTTACCGATGGCGACGTGAGGTTTCCAGAGTGGTCGAAACATAGTGTCGGGTAGTATGAGTAGTGTTGTAGCGGTGGGAGAGATGTATGAAGAAGCAGCCTTCTTCACATGTCAAAACCTCTCCACACTTTGTCGTCTCTTCGACCGACAAGCAACTCCTTGACCAAGCACCGCTCGCACAAACATGCAAAACTTATAGTGTCAGGACGTGCAGGAGATTCCTGTTTTCTATATCCACGACACCTGTTTACTGCTCATTGTCACGTCTGAAGTACACCATCGCCCACTACCACGAGTCGACGTCAACACACCACCATGGCCCTGCTCAATGCCCCTGTTCTGGCAGTCCTCGCAACATTCGCCCTATTCGCCCTCCAACTCATAACCCTCCGTCTCCTCTCCCTCGCACCACAACGCCGTCCCCCACCGACACCCCGCCAACTCGGTACACCCGCCCACCTCCTCATCGTCCTCGGCAGCGGCGGCCACACGGCAGAAATGATCTCCATGCTGCGCCGCAGCAACACTTGCTCAAAGTTCTCCCATCGCACCTGGCTAGTCTCCTCCGGCGACAGCTTTTCCGCCGCCTTTGCCAAGGAATTCGAGCAAGAGATGGGAGAAAAGAAGGGCACGTATAGAGTTGTGGAGGTCAGGAGAGCGAGGAAGATACACCAGAGTCTGCTTTCTTCGCCTTGGACTTGTTTGTTGTGTTTGTGGGATTGCTTAAGATGGCTGAGACCTTCTTCTGACAGGCATTATGGATACCCGGACTTGGTCATTACCAATGGCCCTGCCACGGCTACCATCTTGGTCTTTGCATCGGTCTTGTTGCGCTTCCTTGGTCTACAAGGGAGTGATGGTGCAGGAGAGATGCGCACAATCTATGTTGAGAGTTGGGCGAGGGTCAAGAGGCTCAGTCTGAGCGGAAGATTGCTTTGTTGGCTTGTGGACCGCGTGTTGGTGCAGTGGGAGCAATTACAAGGTGCTGGAGCTGGTGGAAGAGCCGAGTTCAAAGGTGTCTTGGTATGAAGCAACCACGATTCCTCGATACGACAAACAACACTACAAGGACGAAGTCTCACTCGCTCTCGACGAATAGAGAGCATGCCTCTGACCTGCCTTGCTCCAAGAGCACGCTTGTGGCCGAAGTGAAAATACCACTACTCGATTTCGACAGGACTTTGAACGCCGAGCGGCACCGACAATCTCACAGACTACGCCACGCTTTGATCGACGCAAACTCTCGATGGCAGCACAAGGCGAGAAACATGTCATTCACATAAACTGCTATCTCCAGAAGACTGAACAACGCGCGCATCGAACATGAGGCAAGGCGGTGCACTTCCCCTGAAACATTTTCGTGTTTCCATCCTCCTTCTTTCCACCGTCACAAAAACTCCCAGATCTGAGAAAAACGAGGCCATACTGGCAACAAGGCTGAAGTTGATTAGAAATCTTGAGACGCAAAAGGAGAAACAAATTATCTCAAAGACAGGAGAATATCACAGGGCACGGTCATCCTTTTTGAGACAACCGACTCAGTATAATTGGAAGTAGGTTCCCAAAAATGGTACTGCAACACTGTAGATAAAATTAGCATGGATTTACAGTGCATGGAAGTTGAACAATCAACATACCCCATAGCCATAGTGGTCAATATGCCCAACGTTGCTCTCTTCTTGATCTTCTCCTTACGAATCTCAATCTCGGTGAAACGTTGTCTCTTGGCCGGGCGCTCGTCGACCTCTGCAGGAGCGAGTGCGGCAGATGAGCCAACTGGGTCGAAGTCCGGGAAGGAATCGATCAGCTGCTCGTCATCATCTTCAAAAGCCTCGAGGGCCTTGCGCTTCTTGCCAGGGGTACGACTGGCAGTCAGCTTGCGCGCGGCATTAATGGCGTCCTTGGCCCGGTCAAGGTATTCTTGAGCATCACCCGGTTGTGCGAGGTCGGGGTGGCTGGCAGGAGTAGTAATGCTTGCGTGGATGCTCTCAGTGGGGGTGCCTCCGTTGACTGCGGGCGTGATGATGGTCTCAATGTCGACCTTGACCGTGTCGTCAGAGCGAGCACTGAGAGTGACAGGGATTTCGGCCTCCAGCTCGGCTTCCGCGTCTGCTTTGGCGGCAGCTTCACTAGAGGCAATGATGGAGTCAAACTTGGCGGACTCGGGCTCAAGCGATGTCTCTAGTGCAGCGGAGTCCTCGATAATCTCGGCAGTAGGGGCGAGCGTAATAGTTGCTGCGGGCTTTGCGCGTCTGGTCCTCCTGGGTGTTGCGATTTTACGGCTAGGAGTAGGAGGAGCCTTTGCAGGAGAGGCGGAACGAAGAGTACGGCGGCGAGTGGTGGTCTCTGTTGGAGGAGGGAGAGTGGTTGCTTCAGAGGTGGGAATGACGAATCGAGGAGGTGTTGCGATTTTCTTGTTGGGGTCGTGAGTTCCTTTGGGGATAGGCTCGGGGTCGAGCAGGGCCTCAATCCAGGCACGCATACCGTAGGCCTCGGCGAGAGTCAGAGCTGAGGTTGGGGGAATCCAGACGTTGCCAGCAATTTCTTCGCTGTCGGTCTCTGGGAGCGACTTGATGTACTTCTTCTCGGTTTCCTCCTCCTCGAGTGACGACCAGGGGAAAGCAGCCTTGTACATGCCAGTCGCGCTAATATAGCCATCGTTGGAGCGTCTCTGTGAAAGCCACGTTAGTGGGAAAGCGTCGATTTGCGTGAATTCAATCATGTGCTTACCATCAGAAAGTAAGCTTCCGGGTACGACTGGTTGCGGCGCGACGGAGCGAAGATACCACTTCCTTGCAGGTCTTTGGGGAGAGGCACACGCAAGTGAGCATAGTCGAACATGCCCAGGTTGGAGGGCTTTGTCGCATTCGAGGTGCCAATTTGGCCCGCCTTCACTGTGAGCTCCGTCTGTCCCAATCGGCGCCTCTCGACAAGAATCTCGACTGTTTCCCATCAGCCATGTGGTCAGAATGTCATGTCTAGCTCTCGACGTACGTGGTGGGGTGTGATGATCCTCGACCAGAGGATTCCTCTTCTCGGGCAAGTCGCGTTCCGCGTCCATTGTGAAGATCGAGCGCGTCGGCTAGGTTGTTTTTGTAGTTGGGCGCAACTGATTCGGTGGAAATGCGCCTGTGCGACGACAGCGTGGGGACAACTTGACTGCGGGCGTGGGTGAGTTGGGCTGGACGCTTGAGGAATAAAGTGGACGAAGGTGGTGAGGTCAAAAATGGTCAGAGACGCGAGCGCGCTGCTACCGGGAATGCAAGACCTACGCAATAGGCAGGCGTTGCCAACAGGAAAATAACGTCTGTGGGGGGGTTGGCTTTGACTTTCACCGACATCACTCACTTTTGGTACGCATCAGGGAAACGCCTACAAAGTGAGGTGAGCGGCTGAGACTTCCTTTGTGACCTCTTGCTTCGTCTCAAGCTTGCTGTTGTACACTTGAGTCTGGCGGGCGTGAATTCAGCACGACTGTCTCAAGGTCTTGTCTACTGCGAAGACACACGGGAGATTGCAACACAAACAAGCCAGCTTGCGGCATGCGAGAAACAATAATACTTACCTCTGTACTCACCGACAGCAACAATTGTTCATGTTAGCACGGCCACGGCTTTTTACAGATCGTCTCTGCCTAGTTTAGTGTCGTACGAAACCATACTGTTAAAGTACGTGCGTGCATCATCTCTCACAGGCTTGTCTGTTATGAGAACTTGATGCTTTAGTCATAGCGAGACCGAGCTATACGATACACTGTTCAAAACACCCGGAACCTCGTTCTTCACTCTGTGAAACTCGTACGTCGAATGTAGATACCGATGGACGAAAGTGCACGAAAATTGTTCTGGCGAGTCAAGGTCAAAAACCTAGCTTCCAGCCACCTTGCTCTTAAAGACCCCACGTCGGTCGTAGCTGCTAAAGTTCACCATAACAAACACTCTGCTACGACAAAGGCACAATTTGGCCGCTCTCTATAGTTCCATTCCACTCTGTGCTTCTCTGCCAAAGGCAGGTTCAGGACTAGACTTAATTTATTTCTCAAACCGCATTGACCTCTCCCTTCGTGTCCACGTGATTTCCAACTGAGGCGGTGAAGTCGGGCGGGTCTGACGTGTACTGAGCTAAATTCCAGGCCAGTCTTTGGGCTCCACAAACGACACCTTAAGCTTCCCTCCCTGAGCATCTAGCTCGCACACTCACTCACTTGCCTCCTTATCTTGATCCCAATTCCTGCTTGCTATCCATCTCCTTTAAGACCAATTCTACCTACACGTCGACAATGTCTGGTGCAGCTGACTTCCACGAGGACGAGCTCCGTCCCGAGACCACTGCTGGTTTCAAGGTTGGAGAGAAGAAAACCCTGGAGGAGTACCAACAGCTCGGTGAGTACCTTTGAGTTCATTTTTGCTTGTGGTTTGTCTACGATCTGGAGGCACCCAGTTCTCTTCTTCGAAAGTCTCCGTCTGCGGCGGAGGCAATTCACCTTGAGACCTTCATATGACCCCTGGCCCCTGGTCCTGGAAATCTGAAAGTTTTGATACGTGACTCAACACGTCCTTCTCATCTCTATCAGTGGAATTACTACGAATGTCAGATTCTGAGAAAGCCGCATAACATGAACATTAAATTTGCCGATTTGGACTCGGCCGATAATGATTATTTTCAACCACGATCCAAGTCTCGAGAGGCAGACGATCGAGCTCAGAGTAAATCTTCCACTGCTCCAATGACACCATCCAGCAGACGCTCTAGTAATCGCAGACAGCCATGGATCGATGCAAGAAAGCTATCGGATGAGCAGAAGCAGCAGCACATCGACGCGGAAATCCAGCGCAAAGCTCGGAGGTCTTCTGTACGAACAGCATTAGAGAACACCATTGATATCTTCTCCAAACCAGCATCAACCAGAACCTCCTCTAGAACCGCTTCAAGAGACGAGGACGAGCTAGCTCCGGAGTTCGTCCGAGCCATGCCAGGAGATGAAGCTTTCAAGCCTGCGAGGCGCACTGTTTCAAACGATCGGCGAAGGTCTCTTGTTCAGGGACTACAGAGTCTTCATAAACATGACAGTATCATGGGCCCTCACGATAAAGGTGTGTTGAGCAGATACTCTGGTGGTCGCGATCGAGATTCCAAGATACCACGCAAAGAGTCTTATGTTCGAAGTTCAATTCCGAACGCCCTGCTACCATCCCCCGATGATGATCGAAGATGGGCCCGACAAGTCCTACGATGCTACTCCTCCACGATGGATGCTTCTCACTGCGATGTATTCACCTGGCATGCAGTTGAGCGAAAGGACGACCCCGTACATCTCATCATCTGTCACGGTGAGATGGTCTTCATGGATCAGTACGGCAAAGAATTGCCTGGCCAGCCTGAAATTACACACCAACTGGAAGCAATTCATCTAAGGGGCCCGTTACGGCCAGACTACGAAGGGTATGATGTTCCTCTCACACGCATACCGACAAGACAAGTTGAGGAACAGACTGCCGAACACTTCAGAGCTATACTCGAGTGCAATGGCTCTGAAATCTCGAGTCCGCCTACTACAGTGCAAGTCGGTTGGTGGCTCCACAACTCGCCAGTATATCGCATGAAATATCGAGAGGCCGAATTGTGGATGACTATTGACGGTCGCAACATGCCAAATCGACCTGCAATCTCCGAGCAGATCAAGCAAATAAAGGAGATGACGGACGATTCCATGAGAAGCGATGATTCTTCCAGCGATATATCCCCTGGCCACATTGGACCACATGAATACCTGGAGACCCGGGTCAGTAGACAGGCCATTGAACAAGAGGACCGAGACCTTTGTAGACAGACCGAAGGCCGTGGAAAATCTTGGACTCGCCGCTTCTTCCGTTGGATGGGCGCACGGTGAGCGGCCACGCTACGCGATGCTTCTGGCTTCATTCATTCTTGCGCAAACTATATACGTTGTGATTGCTGACTATGCTTTGACTACTAGACCAAAACGATGAGAGTTTGAGAAAGTGGAAGGAGAGCCTGGGTATCGGCTCTGGTACCACCATTGGTGATGCCAGCGACCCTCGCAAGGTCATTATCGTTTCTCTCGGACTTGAGGTACGTTGAACTGTTTAGGATGTGTTGAGCATCGTAGCTTATATTAGCTTTTCTCCAGGTTGAGGGCCGTCCCGACATCATCATCGACCTGTCTTCCCAAGGTGCTCTTGAGTCTCTCAAGTCTAAGCCCTTTACCATCAAGGAGGGTGCCACTTTCCGCATGAAGGCCCGCTTCAGAGTTCAGCACCAGATCCTCTCGGGCATGAAGTACGTTCAGGTTGTCAAGCGTATGGGTATCTCGAACAAGATGCAGGAGATGATTGGCTCGTACTCTCCCAACACCACCGACAAGCCCGAGTACGAGAAGAAGTGTAAGTGGTGCGACGACACGTACCTAGTTGCATGCTGACATAATCAACACAGTCGAAGCAGAGACCGCACCTTCTGGCATGATGGCTCGTGGTCACTATAACGCCGTCTCTAAGTTCATTGACGATGACGAGCAGACCCACTTGAAGTTCGAGTGGTCATTCGATATCAAGAAGGACTGGTAAACGAAGACTACATCGATACAGCCTTTTCTACTTCTTGTCAAGCAGCATTAAGGGGGGGCTCAGGATTTCTTTCCTTACGCGCGTTTCAACGGGTTGATTTGTTTCTTCTCTCTCTATCAAGTTTCCTCATTTCCAGCATGTAGGTCTTGAGTTTGATACTCGGACTTGACACAAAATGCATTCTGCTTTCTCATCCAGCTTGATGCAGTATTCTGCTGCCTATCACTTACCAATATTTTCTTGTAGAACGTGTTACGGCACTCGGCGTCCTCTTTGACGAGCTGTTCTATTCCATTTTAGCCAGAGCATGGCTATTGCGTTCCGTCCTTCGTGACTTGATTCAAGCCGGACTTGTTAATAGGTCTTGACAATATGACGCAAGAGTGGCGAGTTTGTGATCTGTACAATTGCCCATGAGCTATTCGTGGTCCAGACAGTTTGGATGAAGTTGACAGGATAGCCGGCAGCTTCTCGCTTCTCGCTCATGGGTGTGACTTGGGTTCACAAGCCCGATCTAGCTGTGGCAGACCAGGGCTTTGAAGTGTTGTTTTGACCTTGTGCTTGCTCGAAACATCTTCTTTGATCTTCGGTACGACTGAGATCAGCGAGAAGCGATGGTAGGAGCCCAGACCCGCCCGATGCGATTGACTTCATTAACGAAGTTGCGGCTCGTGATCTGAGTTGACGTAGCTGGCTGGTGAGCATTGGCGTAATTCGGAGAGTGATCCTCGGGTGTATAAAATGGGTTCCTCAACAGATTGATATATGCCTTTTGCAGTGCTTGGAAAGCCTATCATAGGAGGCAGACTGTCAGCGTCTCAATTTCGTAGGAAAGCTATAGGATGGGCTCACAGGAGTAAGATCGGAGTTCTTCAGCCCCAGGACGGGGGGAGTTCTAGAGTCGTTCGCGGGAGACTGGCGACCTTCCATATCTACGATAATGACGAGTTTAACGCCAGTGTTTGTGAGCCAGCCGTACATGGCGAGACGCTCATCGACGGCTTGCAAGAGACCAAAGTCTTGGCCAACATTCTTTTCAGGTAGACGAGCTTCGAAGATATCAAGACACGTTGAGAGCATGAAAGAAAAATCGAGCTTGCTACGTTCTTCCTTTTCCCCTTCAGCAGGAAATATGGAGATGTGGAGTGGATTGTTCTATGGTGATGTTAGATAAAAGGAGTCAAGCATAATACGCGAGTGGTGAACTGGGAGCGAAATTTCGAATTACATACATGTCTGCCAATAACACCTATACAGGCGATGGCTGGAGTCTTGATGATGGTCATGATTGAGTTAATAATTATTCGAGTGACAAAAACAACAAAAGCAACGATGATGATGATAGAGGTGAAGTCAAGCTCAGCCAGTCGGGTAAGCGGTCGTTGTGGGCGATGACAGACAGCCAATCAGAGGACGACGATCGATAATCAGATGGGCGGTCGCGACTTCTGTACATGGCTCGCAAGCATCATTGAAACAGCGTCCCTTCCGCCACTTGCACGCATCGACAGCGACAAGGCACAATCTCCACTCCGCGCCGCCGACTTTCTTTGTCACGACCTAGTCACATACACACACACCCGACAGTCGCCATGTTCGCCGCCACTCGCTCGACAATGGCCCTGGGTCTGCGCGGTACGTGAAATTCGATTACCGCGACATAGACACACTCCGACTAAGACAATCATGTATAGCCAAGCCCACTGCCGCCCTCATCCCCTTCACTCGCGCCGCTCCCTCCGCCTTCATTCACAGCTCATCGACCAAGTCGGCAACTATGGAGAGACCTGGTTTGGTCAAGGGCAACCCCGGCACCCCGCCACCCATGAAGAAGGGCATGCCCACAAACGTCCCTCTTCCCAGCCAGGAGGGCAAGCAGGGTGTCATGCAATACGCCTTGTATGTCGATTGATTGGAGGATAGCAAGTCGAGTCAATTGCTGACCAAATCACTCATAGGACCACTCTTGACCAAATCGCAAACTGGGCTCGTCAGGGTTCGCTGTGGCCATTGACCTTCGGTCTTGCTTGCTGCGCCGTCGAGATGATGCACTTGTCCACCCCCCGTTACGATCAAGATCGCATGGGTATCATTTTCCGTGCCTCGCCCCGTCAATCCGATGTCATGATTGTCGCCGGTACCCTGACCAACAAGATGGCTCCCGCTCTCCGTCAGGTTTACGATCAGATGCCCGACCCCCGCTGGGTCATCTCCATGGGCTCATGCGCCAACGGTGGCGGTTACTACCACTACTCCTACTCCGTTACCCGCGGCTGTGACCGTATCGTCCCTGTCGACATTTACGTTCCCGGATGCCCGCCCACCGCCGAAGCCCTTATGTTCGGTATCTTCCAGCTCCAGAAGAAGATGAGACACACCAAGATCACCAGAATGTGGTACCGCAAGTAAACAATTCGCGAGGCTTGTGACAAAATTGCCGCCGCTGGTTTTCTTCTTTTCTTCTTCTCACATACATGGGCGTTTTATCCTTACGAGAGGCTGGGGCATGATGCTGTAGCGCTGCTTCGCATGGGATTGTGTAAATATTTGACTTCTTTTTTTCTCGATTGGCAATAAACGAAAGATTCCTTTGTTATTCCATTGTTGTCCTTGCACAGAGTCCACATGTGCTAACAACGAAACATTCACGCTTCAAGGTCAATCGTCGAGCAATTACCGATACGCATGTCCAGGATTGAAAGAAGTAGCAGCGCTGTTCATGACTGTAGAGAATGTTCAATCTGTGGAACAAGCACAAGACAAGACCAGTCCAAAAGTCAGTTATCGGATAAACAGTATAGAACCAGAACAAGCAAGAACGACACTCTGAGCATGACTGCCTTGCCAGCAGCTCGAGAATGAGGGCGAAACGATGTAAAAGCACAACGGCGAGCGGACGGATTGAACACGGCATTGAAGCAAAAAGAGTGAGAATGTGACATCCTCGTCCGCTTGATCCACCGCTGAGCCAGAAGAAGAAGAAGAGGACGAGGATGCAGGTAGTATGGCAAAAAGATTGGGTATATACAGCCATGAAAAGAGTTTCGAAAGATTCTCTGACATTGTTTGACTCCTGATTCACTAGAAGGTAGCGCAGGATGGGGGTTCGAAATGGCGACAGTCGAGAAGGGCCAACAATGCATCAAGGGAAAAAGACCAATACAGTAATGATTTACAATCAGACATAGACATACAGCATAGTCCACCAATCGACAGAGTACCAAACATCCCATATAAAAAAAAAACATTCAATCCACAATTTCCCACCAGAATCACCTTTCCTCCCAAAGGCTCTCTTTCCCTTCTTCTTCTCTCTACACAATACTATCAGTCTCATAAAACGGCTCATTAGGATCAAAGGGAAACTTCCTAACAACAACATCACCCTTGTAATCCCAAAGATCTGCTTCCACGGGTGTATACTCGACTGCACAACTACCACTACCTTGTTCTTGTCCAAAAGTCTCCACAGCACTGACATTGCCATCTCCATAGTCAATGCGTACTTGATTAACAGTCTGCCGACTAGGATCACCTTCCAGATAATTCAAGGGCGAAAATGAGAGTCCGGCGTGTGCGGTGGAGAAGACGGTATTTGGTAGATCGCCCGTGTGAGGGATATGGTGCATTCCCAGATTTAACCACAATACGAGATCGGTTTGAGTGAGGTTTTCACTATTGAAAAATGTGTTGAAGTTTATGGGTGGGTTGTGCACGTCTTGGTTATTGTAGGCGTGGGCGGCGCGGGGTTCAGTGTCGTGTTGTCTTGTAATTTGGAGGTCGTGGGTTGCCCAGCGTGCTGCGTTTGCCAGATTACTGGATTCTTCTACTGTGAGGTGGATGGCGCCGAGAGAGGGTGAGATGCGGTAGCCTTTGTATTCTCCGTACTGATTTACAGCGTCCTTGTTGATGACACTGTATTGGGTTGCGCTGTTGGGGCCCCAGAATAGGCGACTTTGGTCTTCGGATTCGATGTATGACTTCTCAAGTTTCATGGTGTTTCGAGCTTTGCCGTTGGACCAGGGGTATGTTGTCGAAATCGGTACCTGGTTGACTACGGCAACAGTGTTGTTGGTACCCAAAATGTCGAAGTCGGCTTTGAAGTTCAAGACATGATCGTGCATGCTGCCTGAGAGATTGTCGTGGATCTTGTAGCCGTATTCGTCATTGTTGGCGTAATAAGCACTTTGAATATATCCAGAAGCACGGACTTCAACATTGATGCTACCATCTATCTCAAGGTTAGTATCAAGCTATCGGGACAATGTTCAGACGAGAATAGCATACCCATGTAGAAGGAGTACGAAAACATGTAGTCGTAGTTTCCTACAGTGCTGACAGATCGGATGGTGAAGTAGGTGTTCTTTGTCGCACTAACGTAATTCGAGGTGCTGTGTCGTTGGAGAGGATAGTCGGCAGTGTATTCGAATAGACAAAGACTCTCAAGATGTGTGTGAGTTGTCTCTGCCACGTAGAAAGAGGTGTTGAGGTAGGTGGCATATGCCGGGCAATCATAACCCTTTACCAATTGAAATGCATATGGTCCGAAACCATAGTACGTGTCTAGGTATGCCTGAAGTGAGGGTCAGAAAGAATCATCTGAGAAGGGAGATCATACTTACAGTGCCGCTTTGGAGAGGATCCTGTCCTGCGTAATGAGCCAGCGCCTCTTGGAGGCCTAACTCGTACAATACTCTTTCGCCTTTATAGCGAATGTCCCACAGACTGAGACCAGTGTCACGCTGATATCCAACGAAGAACTCAAAGTCCATCCATTTGACCCATTTCTTCTCAACATCAACTGAAAATCTGGCACCGCTAGGTGCGATAGATACGGGAGGAGGGGTAGTATCGAGTGGAATGACGGGCCCATTCTGATCTGTTCGAGCCCAGTCTCCCTCAACGTTAGCCTCGAGCTTAGCAAACCCGGGCGTGTAGTATGCATTTTTGAATGCTTCGGTGGTGTCGTAGAAAATGCCGTTATAGTACCAGCCTTCAAATTTCCACTGACTAGGGTCACGGCCGGTGACATCGCTTCTGAAGTATAGACCTAGAGGCAGAAGAGTTTGGGTGTCAAAGTTGTCAACAGAATTAGACCAGAAAGCATCCCAACGAATAACCCGTCCGTCATCTTGCCAGAGAGGGTCGATGCCCCATATGGAGAGCGTGTCGTTGTCGTGACCAAGAGCAGTTCCACCCCACAGATCGAGGGTGATGTCGGAGATGGTAGCACTGATTTTGTATATCCATTGGGAATAAAGAGTGTCATCAGCGTCGGCATCAAGATTACGTACACGTCCGGCTGTCTTGCGAGTGTAGGGGTACTCGAGAGGCTCCCATCTGGTTGTGCCATTGTTGACGCCAGAAGGATCAATAGGGCCAACCAGTATATCTTCGTAATAGGGATCCTCACAGGCTCGATGATCCAAGACGACATGTGCGTATCGAGGTGGGGCCGGGCCCGCACCGTCCAGATAGTACAAGACGTCCGTTTTGTTTGGATGCATGAGCTCGACCAAGAGACTTGTGCATCATTAGTACTTTAGACAGGTAAGGAGTTTGTGAACGTACATAGTATTGTCCCACTCCCCAGCGTCATCGCTCAAGGTGAGGTTGAACTCTGGCTGAGCGAACATCCACTTGGTCACCGAAGCGGCTTCGACATCGGTAAGACCTCCCCAAACGTTGGCCTTAGGAGCTGTAATCCGGGTATAGTTGTTTCCCGAGCACGAGCTCACAGCTGGAGGTGTCGATGTTTCGTTCAACCAGCGTCTTCCGTTCTTTGAAGCAGCCTTCCTAGCTCTGCCCTGACGAACCCAAGCAGCCTTGGGATCTGGACTAGGAGCCGATAAGACGCCATTGGCGTAGATGATTGAACTGACAAACAGAAGACTTGAGGACAACCTCATGTTGTGGTTCCAAGTGATCTTCTGGCAAACACATTTCACTTGGACCTACCTCTCTGTTTTATATCTACCAGTCAACGTGCCACTGTTATCATGCTCTTCGGCCTCAATGACTTGGTCACAGAAGCGGTGTACACCAAGTCCACTGCACAAGCCATATGGACATGGATGATTCGCATGGAGATGCCACATTGAGGTGATATCCGCGTGTTGTCTGCAAAGTACCGCCTGTTTATCGCCTATCTCACACAGCTCGTGCAGGCGATAAACCATAGATAGGCCTATGTCGGAGAGCTTGCTCAACCATCAGATAGCGGCACGCTCTCTGAGTTGCATCGGCGTCGGATACAAATATCTACGTGGGATCAATTGAGCAGATAAACACACAATTCATGCCTAGGGTGGAATATTATCGAACAAATGACCCAAGTTTTGCAGCGTGCTGAGAAGTGATGACCACGGGACCACGTCTGGACATCGGAGAATTGATAGCCGGAGGCTGAGCCTAAGGACAGCTGAAGCTCAAATGAGCAAAAGCAGAAGACTGCAGACGGCAGCGGGTGGACTCGATCCTAGAAAAGAGGAAAGCTAAAGACGCGATAGGGACAAGAGGCAGGCCGGCAGCCAAACAAGAATCAGTCGTTGGCCGCAAATTGGAAATGACGGAAGCGCTGAGAGTGCAAGATTGACGTCGGGCAAGGCGCAAATTGGGTGAGATGGTTGTTAAAGGTCGCGGGAATACAATCAGCATGCATGGGTGGACAAAGTACGCATAGGAAGTCGGCTGCAGATGCACATGAATAATTCAAGCCAGGGATGATGGTGCTCTTGGGCAGAGCTGCAAGCTGGATGGAGCAAGGTCGGAGCGGGGCTAGCGGTAAGTGGCGCAAAGTTGGTGGATAAATGGCTTTCGTTGGCGTCGCTCATTTGGACTTGTCTTGACTCGATTGGCAGCAAGCGCAGGGTCTGGAAGGGGGATTCGAGTGTGGGGATCGAAGGCGTGAGCGCAGCCGTTTGATCCGAGGAGTGTGACAGGCTCTCATGCTGTTGTGATGAGTCGTCGACAAGAGTGACAGATTGCGTGTGTGTGGGGGCAGCAAGGCAGTCAGTCGCAGATGCTGAAGCAGGAAGGAACGATATGTCAGTCAGATCAGGCTTGCATGGATAGATTAATTACGAGGGGATTGGCAGGATTGACAGGGCGTCTTTTTCGGATGCCAAATACAGAAGCAAGAAGCGGGCGGAAACGAGGGTCGTAGGGTAGGGTAGGGTAGGCAGTTTGGTGCGAAGGCAGGCGCGCAGCAGTGAGCACAGATGTCGACGGGAGCTGCAGCTTGTCGCAAATCGATGCATGAGCGTGGAGCTGCGGTGCGATAGAGTCGGGATTGCCACTAATTTTCTTCCCTTGTGCTCCCTCTCTCCTACAGGCCCATCCGCACGTCGGTCATACACATTGTCGAGTGTCGCATATGCAGCCGTCCAGCCCACACGTCCACCTCTGCCTGTCGCCATGCCACTATGGCCGTTTGGAAGAAAGAAGCGACGTCTGAGCGCGTCGACGGCCGCAACGACTACGTCAAGCGCTGCAACTGCCACAACGCCAACAAAGACAACAACAGCGCCAGCTGCCCGCCAACAGCAACAGCAACAGCAGCAACAGAGCCAAACTCCGAGCCAGAGCCAGCAGCGCCCTGCAGATGTTTCAGATGGCCCGGCACAGGCCATAGCCCGTCCGACCAATGCCTCTCGCACCCACATGCACATCCCCCCGAATAGCCTTGAGCGTCCAGGAAGCGTGCAGGACGAGTTGACGGCACTACCTGCCTTGTCCAAACTCGAGCAAAGTCCTCATCTGAGGCCCGCAAACGTTATCAAGCCCGTCCATCCCTATACCCTTGAACGCCCCTCATCTGCCCGCTCACGTACCCCGAACATTCCCCGGTCCCCGTCGCATGACAAGGCCACCCCCAGTCGCCGTCAGTCCACCAAGCGGAAAAAGGATCAGACCCTACGCGAAGAGGAAATCCGTCAGATGAGCGCGCCAATGCAGATTCCAAAGAGACCCGCCGCCTCATCCGGCCATGACCTGCTCCGTCGCGACAGCAAAAAGGCCCGTCGGACCCTGACCAAACGGCCCGGTGCCGACGATTCTCGCAATTCCAACATCTCGCTTCCCCTGCCAGAGTCCATCCGCTCCAACAGATCACACATGTCGGAGCAGCGCGCCTGGGAGATTGGTGGCATGTCCATCCTCAGTCCCCGTCCTACCGTTCGTGTGTCGGGCACCTTCACCCATACGCCCTCGCCTTTCGCAAAGCGTCCGCAGAAGATGGACAAGCTGCCCGAGCTCGCTCGTGCCTCGAGCGGAAAGAAAGACCGAAGGAAGGTTGCCGACCTTGCCGACGACCTCAACTCCACCGAGCTGCGTATCCTTATGGAGCGTGACCAACGCAGGAAAGAGCAAAAGGCCCTGGAGCAGCATGAACGCCTCGATCGCAAGTTGCGTAGACGAGCAGAGAAGCAGCGCGAGGAAGATGAAACTAGGGCTAGAGAAGCCCGTCTAAATGCAAGCCCTCCCACTGCAATTCACCCTGCCTTCCGCGAACAAGCCTCCGACGCCGAATTCGTCACGCCCACTTCGCTCAGGAAACAGGGCAAGCAGCGAGTCCCAGAGATGCAGGAAACCCCTACCAAGGGCGGAACCTACCTACGCTACCCACCACGCGAAGACATACCCCAGAATCCTTTCGCCGACCCCGAGTCCGAGAACCCCTTCACAGCTCCCGGCGCCGAATATTCTCCTGTGCAGACGCCATTTGATGAGCCGATCTTGCAAACTGCCAGAGCTGTCAGGCTGTCTGCCGGCCGCTTGTCTCCACCCGCGTCTCCCGTCCCCAATGCTCAGCGCGAGATTCAACCCTCTCCCAGTCTGCCCGAGGTAGCATACCCGCCGTCACAAAGGACATCTAGTCATCCCGCTAGTTCTTTTGAATCTAGTCGACGCAGACCCTCCGAGAGTGGCAGCCGTCGTGTAGGCCCCAGTGCTTGGACTAACATTTTCCGCCGTGGCCTCAGCTCGAACCGCACATCCGAGGACAAGGCCCCATCCGAATTTTCCTTTGTCAATACATCTAGAGAGTCCATGTCAAAGCAACCCATTCCGGCCCATCTTGTCGGACCTCCATCATCACGTCAGGCCGGTGTACCCTCTCGCACCCAGAGCAAGTTCCGCGAAGATCTTCCCGAGCTGCCAATATCCCCGCCGTCGTCTCGTATGCAGTCGCCTGAACTGAGTATGATTACAGCCGGGGTTGTGACTGCGAGACGTTCAAAACGTGGTGTCGAAAAGCAGACGAAGCACACCGACCCCTCTGACCCCATCAGGAATGACTCTCCTGCAATTCTTGAAGACCGAGAGTCAACTGTTCTCTCTCAATCTTATGGGTCTGTTGATTCTGAGGGTAGCTGGATCAGTGGACGTCTGGTTAAACGCACATCACACACATCATATCCCCATAGTAGCTTGAGCTCTCTTAAGAAGGGAAAGCCCGAGTTCAACGGAAGTTTCGACCGTCTGCCTGTCCCGGAACATGAGTACTTTGCTGCTTTGACACCAGACAACGGCAGCCGCCGTGCATCAGTCGATCATGCGATTGAGATCACGCCGACAGCAGATCTCTCCCCCGAGGAGGCTGCACCCCTCAGACAAGCCACAGCACGCCGTAGACCAACGGTGGTACACAATGACCCTCGTTTTAAGTCTCGTGAAGGCCTTCTTACCGAATTCCAAGCCGCGGAGCCGGCAACACTATCTCGGGAGGATAGCCTCAGCAGTGATTCTGTCGAGTCTCCAGTGGAGTTGCACAAAGCGCAGAGCGTAAACTATGGTCGAATGCATGGCCATGGTAAAACACTCAGCGCTGGCAGCGCCAAGATGCTAGACATTGCGCCCAAGAGGAGCAAGAGCGTCAACACCCTACTTACAGAAGCGAGTCCCAGGTCGTCACCTCGCATCCCTCAAGAATAAGAGGGCCTGCATCAATCACCATCCTTTGAATCATCTCATTTGTTGTTTCTGCAGAGGCGGATTATCACGCAGAGCATGAAGTTATGTGCTTTCTTGCGATTTCCTCTTATGACCCCCATACACCATGGGAGATGTTTTTTGATACCCTATTTGAACTGCGAGCATGAATTGAAGAGCGATGTATTGGCTCTTTGCGTGGTTTTAGAGAAGAGTTTTGTTACGCCCGTCATAACAGAAGAGGGTCTGAAAGAGGATTACTTGTATACTACAGTGGATGTCAAGAAGAGATACAGCATCAAGACAGCTAAAGAAAGCATTGTTTTTCCACTACAAAGCACAATCTCAGACGTGAGTGGCTGACTCGCTCGCATATTCTTTGTCATGGTTCTGAGGGATGGTAGAAGCTGCAGAGCTGATAAAGCAAGCCTAGTGAGAAGTAGCCGTTACAGAAGATACAAGTGGCTGGAAGGATCGCGAAGGCGATTATTGATGTCGGGCGCACTTGGTGGTGACTCGTGAGATTGGGCGGGAATTGATCAGGACGGCATGTTCCGTGCGGTGGTGTTGGGCGAAAGGCGGCGGAGGGGCTGCTTATCAAAGCATTCGGCGGGTCGTCATTGTCTGTGTTGGTCACAGCATTCAGTCGAACTTCCACACCACAACAAGCTATATGTCCCTTGCCTCCACCACTCGTCGCAGCCTTCTTCGCACCGCAAGAAACACGTCGACCTTTTCCCTCGCCAGAACTACCACCAGACCCGCCGCGCTTTCGCAGCATCTCCTCAAGCCCGCTTTCTTCAAGCCCGCCGCAACCAGACACTTCACCGCTTCAATGGCTTCCTCCGGTGTTCACAACCTCCAGGCGTGAGTATTGGCCCGCCCTCACTTCAGCTCTCCACTCTCGTGCGCTCCACGTTTGTTGTGACACGGCAGCTGCATGCGCCATGTCACTGGAACTGAAGCTTTGAGAAATAGAGTGAAGCTTTAGATGCAAGAGCCGCGACTGACAGACACAACAGCAAGGCCGACTTCGACTCCGCTCGCGCTGAGACCGGCACCTTGATGGTCGTCGACTTCTTCGCCACCTGGTGCGGTCCCTGCAAGGCCATCGCCCCTCAGGTCGTCAAGTAAGCACTCCCTGCCTATTCCCGCTCTACTTCCCAAGACCCCACCACTAACGCGCCACACCAACAGGATGTCCTCCACATACCCCAGCGCCCGCTTCTACAAGATCGACGTCGACGAGGTCCCCGAGGTCGCCCAGGAGCTCAGCATCCGCGCCATGCCCACTTTCGTTCTCTTCAAGGACGGCCAGGAGGTCGCCACCGTTGTTGGTGCCAACCCTACCGCCCTCGAGGCCGCCATCAAGCAGCACGTTTAAATGCTATCTCTTGAAGAACTGCGTCGTATAGCCTAATGAGAAACAAAATACACTCATGACTTTTTCTTTTTTTTGCTTTGACATTCATCTCATGGTTTTTGTCGTCCTGGGTCTATTGGTCAAGTCCTATGTCTTTCACGCGACGGGGACAAAGGCGCCAGGCGAGCATGGCACTTGGTTGATGCACTTGTTGCATCAAGAGTTTGTTCAGCTCCAAGTTTATTGATTCAGCTTCGAGAGATCGAATGCGACATTTTAGGTCGCATTCACAATTGCTGAGTACACGAGCATATTCTTTGCATATTCTCTCATTCTACCAATCCCTCATTAGACCACATTATCACTTGCAACATTTCTTCGCTTCGGGCTTGCACCTTCCATCTTCTGATACCTCCTGACATATTCCACCCATTTTCCATTCGAAACCATGTGTAACCCACCCGATGAAATCTTATTGTGTGTGATAGAACAGCTAGACGAGAAGGATGAGTATTCAGCGACCACGTGGCTCGCTATTCTGCCACGATCGTTAAACCGCTTAATTCTACGCAATGTAGACGACAATGCTACTGCAGGTTACGAAGCTACAGGATGATGCTGATTCTTGCGATTGGATCATTTTGAGGATTGTGTAGAGCTGTGAGGCGAGAAGAGTCCTCAACATCGATTGTTATACCTACTGTCCTCCACGACTATCGATAGGGCGATGACAGGCTAGCGAAAGGCACAGTTCTTGTCTACATCGAAGGAGTCTGCGGAGGGAGCCGACGATAATATGCATCTTAGTAGACCTCTCTGCGCTCCGCAGAAAGTACTCTGCCTAGAGACAGTTATCAGAAATCAGTCATCCCCACAGGAGAGACTGAAACGTGTGCCCTCAACTGGTACATTACACTCTATGCCACCTTTCCTTAACGCACTTGCACAGCTGTTCAATGCTATCTTCCACATCACGTCTGCTTCATTCATAGCGTAAAGGCTCGGCATATCATCAATGCCAATGTCAACAATTTTGAGAAGAGAGAAGCTCTTGTACTCTCCAGCCAAGATGTGCAGATGCTTTCCAAATCTTTTGTCGGCCATACGGAAATAGAGGTCGTCGATAGACGGAGGTAGTATTGCAGCGAAAGAAGGCTCTGACTCTGCTGTCGGGTGAAAAAGGAATTCGATGTTGATCTCTAGCGCTCGAAGTCGAGTCAGCGAGCGAAGGTCGAAAGAGGCAGCTGGGATAATAGTTCCGCGGTAGGTGGCAGGCATGTGCAACTGGAACTCTTGCAGAGTTCCGGACATCTGATGCAGACACTTGAGAAGTGTTCCCAAGTCGCACTTGTCAATCAAGGGTTCTGAGTGGGACGGAAGCTTGATACGCAGGGACTCCAGTTTGCTGCAGGATTTGATGATAGACTGCAGATGCCTGTCGGGAAGAGTACATTCTTTCAAAGATAAATGGCGAATGTGCTCTAGTGGTAGACGAAAAGCATGTGAACCTCCGAATTGCGCCACTTCTCCAAAGATGGTGAGAGTCTCTAGTGACGGGATGCACATGACATCCTTCAAGAAACCGCTGTTCAGAAGTTTTTCTTCGGTTGTCAAGGTCAAAGATTTCAATCGAGTAAAGAACGGCAGACCTACAAGAGGGCTCTCTTGTCGGGCCCTGATGACCATGGTCGGTTCATTATCCAGGATTTCGGTCTCGCTTTTCCACGAGTCTGCATCAACAATATCGTGGCAGAAATCGTACAGATGGGGTCCGATGTTTCTATCTGAAACATACATCTCGAGTGCTGCAATATTTGGAAGGAGTGACAGTAAGAGAGTGACCTCTTCGCCGTGTTTCTTCTTACCCTCAAGTAGACATACCCTCCAGTAGCGTTGCCATAAGCACGAACGACGACGACGTGCGTCCTTGGGAGGTATATATTTAGCGCATATCGTTGCAAGCTTCTCGCTACCAGTGGCATATAGTTCACTGAGAGATTCCGATGTCTTTTCGCTCGAGCGATCTGGTAAATTCGCAAGTTTGAGGTAATCTACCTTGGCTGCTAGATCCGGTCGGTGTATCAAGGTCCTTAGGAACAGCTGGAGTCTTGTAATCGTTTTGTATCTGTAATCTTGCCGCCCCCGACATCTATCGTGATCATTCTCGTGCTCGATGTATGCTCTATATAGCATCGGAGTAGAGAGCGCACGGAGGACGTGTGATACCTGACAGACATTTGCAAGAGTTTTCGTTGTCTGTTTGTAATCCTCAAACTCTTTTTTCTGAGTGAAGCTGGACAGACTTGGCAAAGACTGTAGGATATACAACCAAATCTCGTCTGGAAGTTGTACCATTGTCGATAATCATGGCAATGATAGACAAAGCTCGCCAGAGATCCACGTGACGTCACATTTCGACGTGATATTTGATACTACGTGCTAAACCTGTCCCTTCCAATCTTGTCCGATAATCGAAGTAGAGCACCGACGAGCTGTAGAAAGGCACAGTAACATCGCATATAAACAAGACTGGTGCAGGGAGTTGGGGGAAGGACAGATCTCGATAACATTGCTGCAAGTCTGGGAATAATTGTGCTTTGACTCAGCTACAAGTGTGATAGTATTCTGCACGCGGAGAATTTCGCTACTAGCAAGTCTCCAAACGCAGTATGAGTCGGTCACTCAGGGCAGTAATTACTGAAGTTGGTCGAGTATTGCAGTTAAACACGTGTGAATATCAATGAGGAAATGGAAAGCGCGAGGTAGACTGTGCCGATCAACGTCAATCCGCAGCGCGAGCACGCCATCACAGAGACCCCTCAACCAATATAGACGGCGGCTAAAATGCAGGAACGAATGGCCGACATCGAAGTGCATGTCCGTCGAACTTTCTCTGCATTAGGCGGCTGACTCACATACTTCCACCATTTCTAACAGTCGAAGGAATCTGCAAGTCTGTCAACAAGCCACAATCGAAACTATCACTATGTCAGCCCAATTGACCTTAGAGTCGAAGCTGCCACTTCCATCAAGTGACGTCCGAATTCCCGTCCTTGGTCTGGGAGTTTGTGTGTCCTCAAGATGCGAACAATCAGTACTATCTGCACTTGAAAAGGGATATCGTAGTGTCGACACTGCTCAGATTTACTACAATGAGCGCGAGACCGGCACTGCTGTCAACAAGTTTCTGTCCCAGAATCCTTCGATCAAACGGTCAGATATATTTGTTTGCTCCAAGTTATGGGAGGTAGATCTCTCGAGATCGGATATGCCAACCTCATTTGATGAGCTGTGTAATTCCGGACCATGGCCGCTGAACAGTCTTGAGGCCGGTCATACAACCTATTCACGGGAAGGAGCGCTTGCGGGTATCAGGAAAAGTCTCGAAACCTCTGGCCTTGACTACTTCGACCTCTACCTCCTCCACAACCCTCGTCCTGGAGCTGCAGCACGCCACGAAGCCTGGCTTGGTCTCCAAGAGGCCTTCAAGTCTGGTAAAGCCAAAGCCATCGGTGTCAGCAACTGGTCCCCTCAGCATATCGACAACCTCATGGCTCACTCAGATGTCGACATCTTGCCCGCTGTGAACCAGATCGAGTTCCACCCTTGGAACCAACAACGCGTCATCTTGGACTACTGTCGCTCAAAGGGCATCGTAGTAACAGCTTATTCGCCCCTGACACAGGGAAAGCGTCTTGGCGATCCTGTCATCAAGAAGATTTCTGAGAAGCATGATAAGACCGCTGCTCAAGTTGTCCTACGCTGGTGTTTGCAGATGGGCATCTCAATCATTCCTAAAAGTGATCGTGATGCTCGCATCGCAGAAAACGCAGACCTGTTTGGTTGGTCGCTGCATGACGAGGATATGGCCCAAATTGAGACGCTGGACGAAGGTCAAAAGGGAAACATTGGAGAGTGGGATCCATTCGCTTATGAGTAGGAAATAGCTTGTGGCGTTGTCGATAGGAAAAGCAACAAAATATCTCGACATTCGAGCCCTTGACACAAGTTACAACATCCTATAGAATAGGTAGTCTAGAAATGATGACCAAACCTCAGAAGAAGGTTAGGCATTCTATGCTAGCACTACTGACACTTTTCTACACTTCGTGTTCTATCCTACTAGATTGCTGTTGATCCTATCATCTATATTAACCCGTGCTTTTCCGCGCTCACATCTCCATCAGTACTGGAATCTAAAGTCCAGTCTCTTGTTGCCGTCCTTTTCTCTCTCAGCCTGATCAGATTGATAGGTCAATTTCTCTTCCGTGCTCATCTGAGACCACTCTCTTTCCTTTCGTCGGTTCAAAAGACGCAGATACTCGCGTTGGGCAACGAAGACCACCAGAGATAAGGCGCAGATGGAGACAAGAACCTTGTTACCGCGATAGTAGTAAGGCGCATCGTCTTTGCGATAGATCTGAGAGCTCATGATCGAGCCGATTTGTACAATGACGTTGTAAGTCGCAGCAGAGATGGCTCGCTTTTTGACGTCGAAGGTATTCTCACTGATCCATGCGACGACGATTGGATGGAAGTAAGGATAGCCACTGATGAGTGTCGAGATGGAGAAGCGACCCCAGTTGTTGCCGCCGGCAGGCAGAGCGAGCAGTGCGATGAGCAACGGCATGACGAAGAATTCTCCGAAAACGCAATGCCAAGTACGCTCGAGGAAGTGGTTACTGCTGTAAGCCAACCCAAGCATCAAGATAATTTGCAGAACCGCCGATGGGATTGTAAGCATGTTGGAGTCGAATGTCGAGAAACCGAGACGCTTGAGTGTGAGCGAGAGGTAGCCGCTGACAGGAGCTGCGGGTACATAGGCGATCAGTCCGATGAGGTATAGTCCCCATGTTGAGCTATCTTTCCACGTGTTGATGATGTCACGCATGGTAGCAGGCTCTTGAATAGCTGTCAATCCCTTGGCAGGATCGTCTCGCAAGATGCGGTTCACAAGAATGGTTTCTTCGCGCTCGTTGAACCATCCTCTGCGCCACATGACACCCTTCGTGCGTGTAGGCGAATGAGGCAGGTAGAAGTAGCTCATGAGACCAATCACGAATGTCAAGAGACCTTCTAGGAGGAACAGCCAGACTTCAAAGAGTTAGCGACGTTTGGGAAATGGAGATGACTTGACTTACACCAGCCAGGACGATTATGGACACCGCGCATGTTGAGAATACCTGCCGCCAACAGAGCGGATATGACGCGAGCAATGTTAAGAGTCGACCAGAAACATGCCAAACGCACTGAAAGCTCGGCAGACTTGTAGAAGTAAGATGCAAAGAGAATGGTACCGGGAATGAAACCACCTTCGAATAATCCGATCAATGCACGGCAGATGTAGAAACCGGTCTTATCGGTCATGAAGGCTTGGAAAGCTGAAACTATTCCCCAGCCTATCATCATCAACGGTAGGATCTGCTTGAAGCCATAGCGTTTGATCAGAAGCTGTACAGGAAACTCTGCTGCTAGGAAGCAAACGAGTTGCACAGTGGTACCCTGGGATGATTTAGTCAAGGCATAATCGAACTTGAGCATTTGATCTTACGTTGTTGTAGTCGTCCGTGGTCAGACCCAGATCCGGTAGCATGTTATCAGTCAGAGCGTTTCCAATATTACCGCGATCCAGCTGAAGGCCGAAGAACATCAAACAGAGCCAGGATAGCAGATAGAAATCGACCTTTCTCACAACCTTGGCCTCCTCCTCGGCAGACCATTCCGCCAACGGATCCCAGCGGTGAGCACCCTCGTAAGACTCATGAGGACGTAGGTCAATATGATCTCTGCCAACCTGAGCGGTAGGCTTCAAGTCCGTTTCCACTGTGGAGGCAGCATAGAGAGCCGGCTTGATTGTAGAGTCGTCCATGGCTTAGTGAGATATCACGGCGAGTGACTGGAAGAGACTGCAACCTACCGGCATATTCTACGAGGGCGCGTACATTTTATATCATAGTTCGCACCGATCAGATCCAGAGGCCTCGGTCATTTGGCTCAACGGAATGCCTGAGTTGATCACGTATGTTCGGAAGCGAGAGTCCGGGCGGATCCAATGCAGAAAACGGCACTCCTTCACTCTAGAATACTGATGGAATCTCGCTTCCAAGAACATCTGTGGATGTTCAGCAATGACTTTGGGAGAAGTGTGGCGCGTTTGGTAGATTACTGCAGTGAGTTGTGAGGGGAAGCTTAGGGCTTGGCGGCTTTCGCAAGAGTACAACCTGATGTCGCCATCGACTAGTCCGGCAAGATCATCACCAAGATGCTTCTTCCTCCAATGAACAGAGTCGCATATGTTTTGGGCAAGAGAAATCGCGGTTTGTCGCTTGTCTTGGTCGATTTCGGCCTCGTGTCAGGGCGTTCTACGATCACACGTTGCGCTACCGGTTATTTTATGCTGTCCATGGTGGGGCATCATTGCCCGGGCTATCTCTTACCTTTCCAGACGGTCGTGTCCGACAGTAGCATCCGAGGGGGACTCTTCTGTTTAGATATAAAAGCTCTCCGGTTAATTTTCCTGGGCTTGCATCCGTAGCTTTTTTGAGACGCTTTTTCGTGTGACCAGATTGTTAACAAGACACCACACGTACAACATGCCTGGAAACATCATCCCAGAAGTACTGGACGTGCCGTTGCCGAGTGAGGCTCGCACTCGTCTTACGAAGCCTTTGGAGTACAGCGGCCTGTTGGACACATACCAAAACTCGGACTTGACTCCGGTGATTGGTCGTGAATACCACGGACTTCAAGTGGCAGACGTACTTGCTGCGAAGAACAGTGATGCCTTGGTTCGAGACATTGCCGTTACCAGTGAGTCCATGATTGCTTGATCCGAAACAATTTCGAGTTCTGACAATGCTGGATATAGTCTCGCAACGTGGTGTGGTTTTCTTGCGTGACCAGGATGTAACGCCGCAGCAGATGCAAGCATTCATGGAGCGCTTGACAACTCTCGCTGGTTGTGTAAGTGTCCAATCTTGGTTTAGCAAGAAACCCTTAGCTGACTAGCATGATAATTAAGCCCGAATCATCTGGTCTCCATGTCCATCCTCTGACAGAGGAAGGCAGCGAGCTTGGTGACCAAATTAGCGTCATCAGTTCAGAGAAGCAGAAGAAGGGCGGTGGTCTTACTCACCAGCTGAGTGACACCACCCGTCTGGCCAGTGCAGGATGGCACTCCGACATCACCTTCGAGCCGGTGCCTTCTGACTACGCAATGTTGAAGATCCATACGCTACCTCAAACTGGAGGAGATACAGTAAGAACTCGTGACCTCTGCATCAGAAACGATTGCTAACAATGCTCAGCTTTGGGCATCTGGCTATGAGGTCTATGACCGCCTGTCTCCTGCGTTAGCGACGTTCCTTGAGGGACTTACTGCGACGCATGAGGCCAAATTCTTCCATGAAGAGGCTGCTAGACTAGGCAACCCACTCCGCACAACCATCCGTGGCTCACCGCTTAACCAAGGACCGGCGTTAGAAGCTGTCCATCCTATCATTCGTACCAACCCGGTGACAGGATGGAAGAGTGTCTACGTGAATCGCGGTTTCACACGTCGTATCAATGGCGTAACGAAAGACGAGTCCGACGTCCTTCTACAATATCTTTTCAATGTAAGCATGATACATGAGTGTACGTGATGATAATCTTGGCTAACATGAATAGCTTGTCACACAAAACCACGATGCTCAGGTCCGTTTCAAGTGGAATAAGAACGACCTCGCCATCTGGGATAACAGATCAACGTGGCACACTGCGACTTATGATTATGAAGCTGCAAGAGCGGGCGACCGGGTCTGCTCGCTGGGAGAGAAGCCATTCCTTGATCCTGCCTCAAGTAGCAGAAGAGACGCCTTGCGCTTTTCCTAGATAAATTCCATGGCTGCTCAATGACGAATTACGAAGTGAGAACATTGTGGGCATTGGCTCTGTGCACGGTGTGCAACCCAACGCGTCGTGATGCTCGTAGGCGGCTTGTTCATCACCTTCGCCCACAATTCGGGAGCTGCACAGCAGCATATGAGTGTAGCTAGGTCGTACGTTGAACTCCAAGCGAGTTGAGAGTGCTGACGAGGGTGTCAACTCGATGATATACGTGCTGCGTCGATGTGTCGCACAGGATCATCGTAGAGGTTTTCGGCAGGCTTCGACCCCGACTTCGCTTGGTTCCCGTGACTTACTTTTCCGTCGACTTTGCCGAAGAATATTATCTAGCCACTTCGTTCGGCCAACATGCCACCTCTTCGTGCATTTACTTTCTTGTATAGTAATGTAAATTTGTCACGTTAGCTACAGAGCCTCAACTTTACTGTGCTGGCGATGCTGTAGGAAGTGACAAGTGCCCGCGGCGAATACGGAAAACATCTCGCGGCAAACTATCAACGCCCTTTGAATGACAAGTGGTGACTCAGCTATGGGTTCCTGCATTTCATCTCGATTTTCTATTTTTGCGTAATTTGAAGCATTGCCAAAGAGACTACCATCTTCTGGACCCTACTGCAGCAGGACCTGCCGTCTACTGGATCGCAGCGAATTTCGAAGATTGGATTTTTGTTCTTCCATCGTCTCACGAAGTCTAGGGATTACGGGAGATCAGCACTAGGATACACGAACGACAAAAAGGCCTCCTTCTATGCCGTCCATTCTCGATCGCTGTTGAAGACACATACAACTTTCAGGCTGACGCTCTGGATACAATGCACTGGAAGGAACAATTCAATGGAAGTGTAAAGCATTATTGTATCATTATCTATACATGGAAGTGAAGGGATATCTTTTTTCATCAACGACATGACCGAACTCGCGCTTAAGCGATCCAGTACCAGATCTTCTGGAGGATGTTCTTGGGGATCTGCTCTTCCCAAACTTCGGCATCCATAGCAGCCTTGCCCGACCAAATGTCAGCCTGAGCAGGCTTGACGAAGGATTCGCGCTTGAAGAGCTTCCAGAACAGGTAGAGAGCGAAGTAGATGGGGATACCGATGTAAGCGGTGATGAAGTCATCGATGCTCCAGTTACCCGAGGTGAAGACTGCAAATCCGTTGAACAGCAGAATCATGCAGAAGTATACCAAAGCGAAGTATGCAGTCCATGGTTGCCACTTGCTCTTCATGACCAAGCTGTTACGGTCGACACCTTGAGCAATCAGAGCCTTGCGGAACTGAATGTAAGCGATCAGGATGTTGATCCAGGTGATGAGGTTGGCAATGGAACACAGGTTCTGGAACCAGTTGAATACGGTGCTAGCACCAGAGCTGACACTCATGTAGGTAAGGAGCGAAATGGAAGCGGTGAGGAGAACGGCGTAGTAAGGAACACCAGACTTGGAACACTTAAGGAAGACCTTGGGTGCTTGGCCGTTCTGTGCAAGAGCGAAGAGGTAACGCGAGCCACTGAACAAGAAGGCGTTGGCAGACGAAGAGGCGGATGTAAGGATGACTGCGTTAATGATGGATGGCAGGGCGGGAATACCAGCGGACTGGATAGCGATGACCCAAGGAGAGCTCTTAGCACCGACACCGCCAGCAGTCAAGTCAGGGTTGTCAGAGCGGACAGTAACACCGATGGCAAGCGAACCAAGGACGTAGAAGAACAAGATACGCCAGAAGACACGACGAACGGCCTTGGGAATGTTCTTTCTGGGGTTCTCGGCTTCACCAGCAGCAACAGCAACCATCTCGACACCACCATACGAGAAGGTGGCGTTGATCAAGGTGGCGAAGAGTCCAAGGAAGCGACCAGTGTCGGCCTTAGCAATGTACTCCTTCATACCACCCTTGTCGGGGTGAACCCAGTAGCGGAAGCCGAGGCGTCCCTGCTTGGGTGCACCACCAAGGTCGATGACAAGAGCGACAAGGAGCAGGCCAACAATCGTCACAATCTTGATACTGGCGAAAATGAACTCCGCTTCACCGTAGATGGATACGGCAAAGATGTTCAGCGCAACAACAACGACAATGATGATTGTAATCCAAGCAGCTTGGTTGATGGTATCGTTCCAGTATCCAATGACGACGGCGGCAGCAGAAATCTCAGCACAGAGAGTGATGGCAGAGTTGTACCAGTTGTTCCATCCGACAGCAAAACCCATGGCTGGGTCGCAGTAACGAGCACAGTATTGAGGAATAGCACCAGGAAGAGGCAACCAGGTCGCCATCTCACCGAGACATTGCATCATGGCCCAGATACTAGACGTGGGAGGTACAATTAGCATCTTCCTTGCAGTCGAAGCAGAAGCGCCTCTTGGATGATTGGTACTTACGCGATACCAGTGAAGGTGTAACCAAGAAGGACAGAAAGAGGACCAGAGTGGGCGAAAGCCTTGCCGATACCGAGGAAGAGACCTGTACCGATAGTACCACCAAGGGCGATGAACTGGATGTGGCGCGACTTCAGGCCACGAGAGACGTAACCAAACTGCTCGGCAGTCTCAATGTCACCATAGAGGTCAGCAGCCTCGCCAATGGCAGTCGAGCCACGGCGAGGTGCCTTCTCGTCAGAGTGGGCATCGCCAGAGTCGACGACATATTCAGGCTTCTCGGAGGCCATGGTGTCGTGGGTGTTTCCGGGAACGAATGAAGAAGATATGAGGAGTGGGTCAAGGGGGAGAGTCGGTGCTCTCGAAGTCCCTTGTAGGTAAAGAAGGACGAGGAAGAGATGCGACAATTACTGATGAGCAACAAATTGACCTTGACGTGGGAGCACACATACTCTTATATGTTGTATGAGAGGCTCTCAATCAAGGTCGTGTGCTCCGTGTGCCTCCGCATGTTGCATTCGAGGGCTGTCTCCAAAGTCTACCGGGCCAGGCCTCGACCCAAACTCAAACCATTCTAGCTGCTTTTTAGCGGCAAAGGGACTGATAGTGGCACATCCAACAGACCACTCAGGACGCGTCCTTCAATCTTTGCTTATTGTTGGTATCATGGATTCTGTCCTGACGATAGGAAATTGGTCTCTGTTCGCGACTTGGCCAGCAAGATTCTGGTTAAGCTTCTCTGACATTGTCGCCCCTGCCGCCATGGAAGAGTTCTAGAAACTGTACAGGCACATACCAAAAAAGAAGTCGAAATTCACGCAGACTTTCGGCAAGCAGCCAGATCTTGCGACGATCCCTCAGTGTGAGGTTCTGGACATCCGTTCGCAGTTGGATACACTCCTCTGAGATCAGGCCGACCCCATCTGAGCGCCCACGAGGGAGCCCCGGATAACGAGCAATCCATTACCCTCTCATTTCACAATTCGAAGGGGTAATGGAAACAACTTCGTGGCTCGTGCTGTCGCGCCCGATCTCCATCGACCAACCTCGCGGTCTCGAAAAAGAGGGTTTTCGTGAAAGACGTTGCCCGGCAATATTGCCCTTTCTGTCCTTTGTGTGCTTATTTGAGAGCTTGTTCAGATGCCGCACAAGCCACAAACATTAGAAGCTCGCTTGGCTAACCAATTGTATTGTGCACAGCGCTGTAAGCTTTGCATGGGCAGCCTCGAGGTCACCTTCGGTCGCCGCTGATCGATCATTCAACAACAAGCTCTTCTTGTGACTTCGACCAAGACAACCGCCATAAGGGACCACGATAGCTGATGCCACATCAGGTCACTCGATCGTACAAGTCTATGCGCATGATTCGCTGGTACTTCATGCGACTTGCGATAACACTCTCGGTCACTCCGTTGAACCACGCGATACGTATTCGTACTTGATTTACACAAATCGGATAGCCGTTCGGGCGCAATGGGAGGCGCTTCAGCGCAAACTTGGCTTATCTTTTCCCGAGTCAAATGCGCACCATTCAGCAGGGTAAAGTCTCACCTTTCAATTTGTGATCGCTAAAGGCAATATTTGACGAGGAGAGTCAGGGACCATGTCAAAGGCTCGATCTTGGAGCCAAGAGAATGGGGAGCAAGTTGCACGTACGCGATTTACGTTGATCGAAGCCTAGCGATAAGAGCATGTGATATGGCTTTTCATTCGGTCCGCCTTTCTCAACGCAACTGTACATTCTCTCTGAGTACCACTGGTATCGCCACATCGGTCTCGGACAGTTCTCTCGTTCTTTCATCCTCGTCGTGACGGCCTACCGGCAACATGATGTCGTCGTCGGCGAGCTAGCGACCCCAGAAACGAGGCAGCGTCAGAGCTCAATGTTTAACCCCGCCTGTGTGACAAACGAAATCTCGACCATGAGATGCTCTGACACATATTTTCCAACCTCCTCACGTTCTCCCCATGGGGCAGCGTGACAGGATCAACGAGGCGCAGAGAGCGGCTCTCCGTGTTGGTAGACTCGATCGACAGGAGTTCAGAAAGCGGTCACCTGTTCTTGATTAACGCAATAGCCCCGTTGGCTTACCGTAGGTGTATACCATCGCAAGACATCCTCACAGCGTGTGAGAGGCGCCTGGCGACCGGCGACCGCACATTGACAACACCGTCCTCCGACACCGGGATGTAAGAGCAGCCCGGCTTCAGAACAAATGCGAAACCCGCAGCAGCCGATATATGCCGCCGCCTTCGATTTGCGACAACGAAGCCACCATTTCTACAGGCAATCGAACACCCAGCAGCGAGTACGAAACGGAAAACATAGCAAAGCCATGATGCTTTGCGATGACGAATCATTCTAGAATATACTTCTGAGTTTGGGTCATGCGCCGTGCACAATTGGAGAGCATGGCTGCAAAAGAGGAGGACATAGTGCCAGGCACTTTAGCTGAAAGTCGCATAGAACACTTTCGAAGAATACCCGTCTGTCATGCAGAGATACCCAACCAGGAAAACGCTCCGAGTCCGTTCATGGATATCGGTGCGCTGATTGGGGACATGCCTCGTGAGAATAGAATGTCTAGCTGCGGCATGCGAAGGCACATCTAGTAAGATGCGGCAAATGCCGTCGGATTGTAATGCAGAAATAAAGACTGTCGATCTGCCGAGCGGGAAGACAGCGAGTGCATGATCATTGCAGGAACGGGTAATCGTATCTCATCATCAGCATCGCTCTTTCCTCATGGAGACTTCAGCAGAAGGAAATCTTCGGAAGAAGCTTGCAACTGGCCCAGCTTCGCACGAACATCCTCCGCCATCTCATATTCCTCGCATCCTTATTAATCTTTACCTTTCTGTCAGTTCGTCATGAGCGGCACAACTGGAGGAGTCGTGACAATGACTGCAAACCATCTGGATGGAGCACCTGTACCACCCCCTCTCATCACCCAGAAGCTTTTCATCGAGCTTCACCCTACCGTCATCGAGAAAGACAACTCTATCCATTCAGAGCATGGTGTGGTCCACTACCCCTTCTGGTTTGGAGGGCTGGCAAGCTGTGTCTCGAGTTGTTGCACTCAGCCTTTGGGAGTTGGTAAGCACCTCGAACTTCATACATTGACTTTCCAGGAGCTAACGCAGTCCAGCTGGTGTAAGCTTATGCCATAGTATACAAACTTCGTACGACACTCTGACACTCTGTAGCTCCGTCTACAAACACTCCATCATGACGCTCCACAGCTGGGTATGCTTCGAATCTGGCGCGAAGTATGGATGCACGAACGCTTCCTAGGGCTCTAGAAAGGCGTGAGTCGACGTTTGTCACTGATTGCGAACATCTACTGAAACTTCACAGTTGAGCGCTTCGCTCACACGAACCTTCTTCTACTCCGGTGTTCGTTTTGGAATGTACGAGAAGCTGAAGGAGATGGGCAGCACGTCGACACATGCGCCCTCAGGTCTCGCGCTTGCTCTCATGGCTGCATCTTCAGGCTTCACCGGCAGTGTGTGCAGCAACTTCGCCGATGTCATCTGTCTTCGCATGCAGGCCGATCCTGGTCTACCCCCTGAGTTGCGTCGCAACTACCAGAATATCGCCGACGGTCTGCACAAGATGGTTCGTGCTGAAGGATGGAACAGCATCTGGACTGGCGTCTGGCTCGGAGCGGGCAGAGCAGCCATTGGCACTGCCACACAATTAGCCGGATACGATATTGTCAAGCGTGAGATGATGAAACGAACCTCGATGGGCGACAACATTCCGACCCACATCACAGCCAGTTGCCTTGCAGGCTTCTTGTCCACCTTCATCTGCAGCCCTCTAGATGTCTTCAAGGCTCGTTTCATGACTCGCAAGTCCTCTGCTCACAGTATGTCGGTCATGCTAGAGCGCACTTTGAGGAACGAAGGTGTAGCTTGGATGTTCAAAGGCTTGACACCCGCTCTGATTAGCAGAGCACCCTCCACTATCATCACCTTTGTTACTCTTGAGCAGCTGAGGAAGGTCTATCGTCACATGCACGGTCTGCAGGAGTAGGCGCACTACACATGACCTGAGCTATATCCTAGGATGGTAGTCAGAGTCATGCTGCTGAACCCTAAATTTTCTTCAATCGAGTTACACCTGTCATGCACTTCATTGGATAGAATGTGTTTCTTAAATGCTCTCTGTGACTGGGTCAGAGATGAACGAGATCCAACATGGATGCCAATTGCTCTTAGGAAATAGTAGCAGAGAGCGCATCTATCGAACCAGGCCACCTGGACCAGGGGCAGATCACACGACACTTCGGTAGGTTACGTAAATATCAAAGCGTTCATCGCACTCAGGCTAGGATCAGGGATGACAGCGACGGTGCTTACTTTGCTGCCATGAAAGAAGACGTTTCAACGCGAATTAAACATAGTTCAGGGGGGCTCGAGCTCTTTTAATCTTTACATTGCTAATGATATCTCTGAATGTGCAACAGTTTCCCTACTTGATGCTCTTCAACGCTCGTAGCCAGGAGCTCTTGCGGCTGTATGATTGCACAGTCTTGTTCCAGGAGGCTTCAGTCGTGAGTAGACAGCTGTCGAATGCTACGCTCGCAGGAGGCTTGAAGCTTATTTGAAAAGCATTGTACATGTCTGCAGCGTAACCTAGAAACGACCTTGTGTGACGGATCTGCCGCGGATTTGAGCGTCCGGGTTATGTTGATCGCTAGTCAACATATCCAGGGGGCATCTATCAGCAGGATTGGACGCTTGGGCTCGAGTGGAGCGAGTAGGGTAGCGTTCATCAGGAATGTTATGTCTCCAGATCTTCGTACCATTACACGCAAGGCAGAAAGTGGCCCTGAGCACTGGTGCAACGCGTAATCGACCTATATCGCGGCCGCAGCGACAGGGCACGGCATAGTTGTTCTGAGCTCGTATGTTTGTCCAAGCAGGATCGACATGTCTACGCTCGCCGCCAGTAGAAATTCCCAGCGTGTTGAGCCAATCTTTGTTCTGATCGGCTGTGATCTTGCGGGAGTCCAAAGCATCTCGCATACACGTAAGGCTATCGAAATTGAGTTAGCTCTCGCTCGAATCCATGACCTTGTGACTAATGCTTACCAGTAATGTGGATGAGTTATGAATCGCTTGCGGCACACACAGCTGTTTGTAAGGCGATCTTCGACATGCTCGGTGTTCTCGCCTAGTGTGGCGGTCGCATAGACATCATCGGCTTCACAGCGTCTGAAATGTGCAATTGCATCCCTGACGCAAGGTTCGCAAAGCAACGACTGAGTTGTCTCGAGGCAATTGTGCCCGTTGATGTGAACGTTGTTACGTAAATCCCATGTCCCGGTAGCCGGATTTTGCTGATAGATGAGTTGGCCGAATGTATCGAGCATCTCGCGTCGAAGGCCGAACCCTTGTGGTTGATCGTCCAGGATATTTTGCCAGCAATCGAGACACACAGTGTAGTCACCATTGTGATGCATTGGATTGTTCAGATGGTTATCCTTGGGCTCATCATCACATACCATGAAACCTGGTTCAAATCCAGGGTCGGCTGTGCAGAAATGTCCTTGGAGGTTGTCTTGCCTGTGGTTGCATCTGTTTGCTGCCATCTTGAGACGAAATGCTGGCGTTCGAGGATCTGTTCTTGAAGGTCGCTGCTATAGGGATAAAACTCCTTCGTTGCAAAGGTTCCGCATCACCTCGAGGTTGGCGACAACAAAGGGTACGCACCCGGATCCGGAGTCGAAACACGTCTTTGTCTGATAACGAGATTGACGACGCTTACCTACCTGGCAGAAAAGCATGACTGATGAACACGTTTCTCTTGCGCTAGAATCTATTATGCCTGCGGCTATACCGATACACGATGCTTTTTGTTTTCGAGTCGGTTCGGTCGAGGGTGCCGCAGACAACGGCCTATCAAGTGGGCCATTGGGCTGATACAAACACTGGATATATAGAAGTCATGCTAGTAAGAGTTCTGAGTTCAGACGGAGAAGTGTGAATGGCAAAGTGATACAAGGAGATGGTGAAGATGATGCTTCCTCCCCGAGTACTGGCGTTTCTCACGCTTAGAGCTGTCTTGAAGAACAATGCTTTCACTGTAGCGAATCTTCCATAGACAAACCGTCTGTCTGGCTTCTTGTGATCTCCTTTGATCTAGAAGATCTAGAAGATGATTGTGCGGTTCTAGAGCTCGTTGTCGCCCTCTGTCGTCAAAGTGGAGAGTGGGAGTTACAAATTCCAGCACACGGCCACTCTCAATATTACCAGCCACATCCCGATCTCCAGCCACAAGGCCCGATGAAGGGCCGTGCGCGGTGGCTCACCACTTTGCACGTTGCGGCAACTTCGTTGACACGCTCGTGCAACGACCAATCTACACAACTATCGGGCTCGGGTCGTCTTACTTCCAATGTCGGCAGGTCTTGGTGTTAGCGAAACGAACTGCAATGAATGCCGGCGCCGAAAAGGAAAGTGCGATCGCGCGTTGCCAGAATGCACTTCCTGCTCTCGCAATCGACGTCATTGCCTCTACGAGAAGGCGGAGGGTCGAACTCCTTTGACCAGAAAGAATCTCACAGAAGCCGAAGAAAAGTTAAGGCGTGCTGAGATGCGAGCTAGAGTGGCCGAACGCAGAGCAATTGCAGCAGAAGAAAGGCTTGCTGCTCTCATGCACTTGAGTGAAACCCATAACACTTCTGTACCTGAAGTTTCGCTTCAATCGCTTGGCTCTGCCGATAGAATGGTCATTGGCGGAACAGGGACTTCGGTCAACCCTAATATACTTGAGCCGCAACTCTTGGACGATGATCGTCACCTGGATGATGGCTACCATGGTATACCAGAAGAGCCTCCTTCAGAAGGGGACGACTTCAGCTGGGACGAGATTTCCCGCGTAAACAGAAGCGACGCTATCGACGTCTCGAAGCAGCACGAGACGCCCACAGATGATAGAAACGAAGACGTCGTAGATGGCATGGCCTCACTCACAGTGGAGGAGCGTGGTGCAGGTTATCTGGGTACCTCATCTGGTGCTGCGATGTTGCGATTGCTAATGCCAGACGCTGAGCCACGAAATCCCGCTAGACCACGACGGAAGACAACCACTGAAGATTCCATCCAGGATGACAAAAGTCTAGCTTATGAGGAGCTCGGTCTGACTGAAATTGATCTCGACTCCGCCATCAACGCGTATTTTGGATCCTACCATGTCCAATATCCCATGATACACGAGCCAACATTCCGGGCGCAATACGCGCAAATCATTCCGCGCCCAAATGGCCTAGCTTTTGAGGCACTTGTCTACATGCTAGGTGCTATTGGCCTGTTCTCGACAGCGACGACGGCGGACGCAAAGAGTAACGACGACCTCAAGCTTTTCGAGGCTGCCAAACTAAACATCAAGATTGACGTGTTAGAGAAAGGCAACATCACTCTATTGGAGGTGTTAGCGCTTATGTCTAATTATCTACAGAAGCGAGGAAAGCCAAACAGGTTCGTAGCTTGATCTTATCTTCCGGCTACTGCGAAGGGCAAAAGGACACCTGTGCTGATATTCAACACAGTGGTTACAACTACTTAGGACTTGCTTTACATATGGCTATGGGTCTTGGATTGCACAAAGAGTTCGCTAATTGGAAACTGCCTCCTCTAGCTATCGAGAACAGGCGTCGTATCTGGTGGACGTTGTACAACTTGTTTACCGGGGCTCTCGTGACGTTTGGACGACCTTGGTCTTGGCCAGACAAAGGCATAGAGACATCTCTACCGCTTAATATCCACGATCGGGATCTTACTAATATCACACAATCATGGCCTGAGAATCGACAAACCATCACGACATACACGTTCATGCTTGCACAGGCAAAATTCCATCAAGCGACCGCTGAAGTTTACACACGAGTCATCTCTATTCCCTATCCTGCCGCTTCCGAGCTACTGAGTCTTGACGATGAGCACTTGGGCAGCTGGCTTCGCAATCTTGGCCCGTGGTACTCGGCAGACGCCCGAGTGCCTTCGAAGTTTGCGCTTGGTCACCATATCATGCACAACAGGGCCCGAAACTTCAGGATCATCATGTATCGTCCGTTTGTCATCCGGAGTGTCTTGAGCGCGGCGAGAGGCATGGATGGATTGGGTCCTTCGCCGGCCGAACAGACCGCAATCGACCGATGCCTTGACGAAGCGAAGGCAACCATCTCCTCAATTCGCACGTATTGGTCGAGTCTAGACCATGGTAGATTGGCCGCTTGGTACTCTCTGTGAGTTCAGAAACGACAGCTCTCAGCTACGTGCTCGTCGTACTAACTGTGATTAGTTATTTTATTTTCCAAGCTTCGTTGATACCGTGTCTGTGCTTGCGCAACCAGCCAAATGCCATCCTAGCCTCGGATTGGCGATCGCAAATTCAGCAAACGTTGTCTGTCATGACCGAGATGAATTCGGTCAACCCGAGCAGCATCGAGTGTCAATCTGTCATCATGCGTCTTTGTGGCCAATTTCTCAGCCCAATCACGTCTGCGTCAATCTCTGGTTTTGCTCCTTTAGCGGCCACCGAAGAAAGTCCTCAGACTCAGATTAACAATGTCTACTCTATGATGTGGCCTAACGCTAGTCCCGCCAGTACTGACTTGCTCATGAGTGATTCTCAGTGGGGATTCATGACGGACCCGGGACACGTTGGTCTAGAATCTCTACCATCTAATTGGGATTGGACATAGAGAATGTTGATACGGTTGGCTTTACAGGTACTCTCCAACAAGAATCAGACCCGCTCGATCTTCTCAGTGGCTTCGACTTCATAGCCCTTTTTGATTTCTCTCTCACTTTCTTCCACATCTCGTGTCGATTGTGGACCATCGAAAATCTGAGCAATTTCTTCCAAGGAATGACCTTTGGTTTCCGGGAACGTAATGTAAGTGACTACGAGGATCACTACGAGGAAACAACAAAAAACTATGTAGAACTTCCAGCCGAGGTTCTCGAGACCAATAGGATTGGTGAATGCTGCAATGACCAGCGAGATGTAGATTGATAGGAGCTCGCAAGTCAATCCCTTACTACGAAGGCCGTATGGCAATATTTCGGTCGAATATGACATTAGCAGTGGGGTGTAAGCAATGTCGTAGTGGTAGTAGCTGCCGTGGTTGGTAAGCGATGCACGTATACGGACAGCGCGAAAGACTTACAATGTGAATAGACACACGATCACGACGATGCCTGCGGGTTTGCTTCCATCAATACTGTTAACAGCCGAGCATGCGGTCCAAACAATGTATGAGACCAGCATTCCGAAGCCAGACCAGATAAATAGTGTACGACGACCGAGGCGGTCGACAAGGAAGGCTGCGGATAAAGCGGCTGCGAAGTTGAAAATCTGAAGCAAGCCATTTATCAAAGTCTGGGTGAAGGAGTCTGTAATACCAACGCTGTTGAGTACTAGCGTAAGGTAGTAAGACACAACACCGATGCCGTTCCATTGTGCAGCAGCACCGAGGAAGACGACGATGAATAGTCGTTTACGGTTGCCTGGAGTCTCGATCAACGCTCCCCAACCTGGTGTTTTGATCTCTTTCTCCATTCGAATTGCGTCGACAATCTCGCTCATCTCGCGAACGACCAAAGGACTGTCAATATCTCCACCAGCATGGTACTTTGCTAGAATGGCCATAGCTTCTGGTGCTCGGTCCTGCGCAATCAACCAACTGTGCAATGAGTCAGTTGATAGTCGTCGAGTCTTGTGCCACGGAAGACTCACCGAGGCGACTCTGGCACCCACATCCAGAATGCTGCTTGGATCAAAGGGTATGCCGCTTGCATGATGGTCGGAATACGCCATGCCCAATTGCTCTGAATACTCTCGCAGCCAAAGCATGTCCAGCTGGCAAGAATTGCTCCAAGATAATACATTGTCCAAAAGGCGCTCGTGTATTTGCCGCGGTGAGTCGGGTAGGCGAGCTCAGCGATGAGCATGGGTGCGGGCTGTACAACAAGCATTCCAGCGGCGCCTACTACTAAGCGAGACACGACAAGCTGAGCGCGTGTCGTTGAAGTCGCTTGGATGACTGTTGCCAGTACAACGCCAATGATACCACCAAGAAGAACTATTCTCCTACCCCAGCGATCGCTCGCCCAGCCGACAACTGGCAGAACAAGGACCGAGCCGATGGACTGGGCAGCGTTGATCAGCCCGAGTTTGGTTCCCACTGGATTTCCAAAGTAGCCTCGCCACTGTGGAAGAGACTGAAGACCATTCATGAGTGATCCTTGTTTCGTTAGCTGCATGGCCTGTAAAAGAGAGCTTAGGAAGCATACCATCATAACCTGCGACTGAGGATGAAAGCAATGGTACAAGTAGAAGTAGGTTCAATTGAAGCAGATGCTTGTGTTGAAACCAATACTTATTCGTTTGAGGTAGGACTTCTGCCAATGACTGGCCAACGATGTCTGCGTCCTTCATGCTGAGTGACCTGGTTTCTGAATCGTTTCGCTCGTTTGAATTATAGAATTGGGCAGGACCAGTGTGTTCTACTTATAGTGATCCGCGCCTGCTTGCCATCTCTATAGGGTAGTCCGATGCCGTGTGCCACATCCCGCACGCTAACCCGCGAAAGTGGAGTACCAGTGATCAACCCCACGGAGACCCCGCAAGTAGGCCATCCAAACCCATCGGAGCACGTGAACCGGTGTACAGTCTCCCTCCATCACACCCGTTACTGCATGAGTCGTGAGGATCCGCTGAATCGACCGGGAAGCCACCACCTTCCAGGCTCGAAGCTTCACCAACTACATTTTGGCCGCGTACCTCGCTGCGACGGGACATATAACACAAGACCAAGGCACCTTCCAAACCTTTTTTAAGTATTGATTACAGCTCAGATCAAATGTATACATCCCCGCTTGTAAATGGATGCCATCTCTGCTCGTGTCAAGCGGCATATCGCAAAAGTAATGGCTATGTATCCTTGCCAAGCCTATAAACACAGCCTTGCCCGGGATGCGCCACGATCCTTCGAGTCTAAGCCCGCTTTAACGCTTGTGAACATTCGAGTGAGACCGGGTTCCCATATGAGAGTGCCTGACAGCTTTCTAGCTTCCTGATGTACCTTCAACATGTTGTATAAACATCACGTTTGAACTATCTGGACAATTTTGATCCTTACTGTAGAGATTGAGGCAGTCTGTCACACCACTGCAACATGCATACATTCTCAATCGCGACTACACGTAAGGTGCGCTGCCTTTGACGGAGTGACAGCACTCAGAAGGATCTTCTCTGAATTCCATCATAGGAGGCGAGCGTAAGATTTGGGATACCTGTACTTTCAACTTTGAACGCCTTCGATAATGACTTTGAAGACATCTTCTCGTCCAGCTTTGACTAGTTCGAATGCTTTCTCTGCCTCTTCGAATTTAAATCTGTTGGTAATCAACCTCTTTGCGTCGATTTTGCCTGTAGCAATCAAATGTACCGCGTCCGGATAGCAGCCCTTGGTGTATCTGATGGATCCCTTGATGACGAGGGCTCGGATGCATGCTGTCGTTATCGGGAAGAGCACGTTCTCCTTGCCCATGCCGGCCTGGACATAGGTACCACCTTTCTTCGTGGCAAAGACTCCTGTCTGGATGCATGGTTCGGCTCCAGTGCACTCAAGAACCACATCTGCCCCCTCGCCAAGACCAAACTCCTGCTTGATCATAGTCGCAATCTCCTCGGAATGTTCTACAGGGTCAACTCCTTGGTCGGGCTTTGGTGGCAAGTACACTGCGTCAGCACCATACGACTTGGCAAAATCGAGTCGTGATTTCACAACGTCAACTCCAATGACTTTTCGAGCACCGTATGCTTTCGCTACTGCTTGACAAAGAACTCCGATTGGACCGCAACCAAAGACGAGCACAGTCTGGTTTGCTCGCAGATCAGCAACTTTGGCTATCTGCACGGCGACAGCAGTTGGCTCGACCATGGCAGCTTCTTCCATATTCATGGAGTCTGGGATTTTGTAGCAGTAGTCGCTTGCAACTGTGTAGAATTTGGCAAGTGTTCCTATTTCTGATTAGCCAATGTCCAACAGCATAGTGTGACAGACTTGCCATCCCATGGCGGTGTAGCGGCGAATATAGTATCGTTACACAGGTTGTACTCTACAGGAGTATCAGTAACTCATATAGACGTGGTGAATTGAAGAAGCACTGACTGCCATCACGACAATAGTCGCACCTTCGACATGGCACGCCCGGCTCTATGGCGACACGGTCACCCTGCTTCAAATTTTGAACTGCTGCTCCGACCTCAACAACGGTTCCGGAAGATTCATGACCAAGAACAATAGGACTTTTCAGTATGAAGTCCCCGATGCGACCTCTCTGCCAACTGTATCGAAATTAGAGCCGTGTTTGGTGTCGAGAAACCATGATTCTTACTAGTGTACCTGAGATGCTTAGCAACAAAATTTGTATGACACGAACAACACGACCTACATCACTTCCACAAATCCCAGTCTGCGCGATTTGGACTCTCACTTCGTACTCGTCGCGCAATTTCGGTATGTCTCTGTTCTCAAAAGCCACATCTTTGATAGCGCGGAGCACGAAGGATGGGTTCTGGTCATCGAGGTCAGTGACACGGAAGGCATCCGAGGCGTTATTTCGCGGCGGCTTGGCAGACGTGACTGCCGCGAAAAACAACCAGAGAAGGACCGGAACCCACTTACAGCCATGACCGAGGGATAAATGTTTCTGCGACTGGTTGATGATGTAACAGCACGAGACTGACGACGCAAGCACAGTGACAAAGCGGTCTTTATTCATGATTTGCGAGCTTGATGGGATCCTCCACATGACAGACAGGCATAGAATCCCCCTCTTGACGGAGCGGTGAACACCCTCACCTGTTCGTCTCGGTCAGTCCAGACATGGAGTCTGACGTTGCATCTCCTTCGGTAGTCGGGCCGCTGCCCAGAAGCCAGTCGAGGAGCGATGTCTTCCGGTGCGTGCTCACAATCGTCACTTACGTAGCTGCTGAAGTGCTCGATCGTTTCCTGCACAGGATCGCGTCCGAGGAGAGCGCATCAAGCTGTCGCTCTAACTGGACGTCAGTCTAGTTCCAGACTATTATCGCACACTCCAATAGCCATCGAAACACATGTACCGATGGCCAGGTAAAAAGCAGTGACGAACTTCGGCATCTGCTCACGATACTTTGGTGTCATCGCACCCGGGTTTAGACCCCACACCCCTCGCCAGATGGATGGGGAAAACTGGAGCATCGCGAAAATAAGCAGGGTTGCAATTTCCTGACGCTACAGAAACAGTGTGAGGCGTCATTGTTGTTTTGGACTGTTAAATATAAGCCTTTGGGCCGATCCTTGAACCTTTTGCTGCGGTGATGTCGGTTTTTTGCTTCCTTCTTGCACTCGATCATCCTTAGGCGTACAGAACACCCCATCCAGCCCGACAACGCCCGGCACTTCTACTACATCCCGGCTATCCATCACATGGGCCAAAAATATTACGATCTGGCATCGCGTGCCTTGGCCTGTTATCAGGCTCTACCAGATCCAGATGTATCCAGGAAACAAGACAAACGACTTCTCATAGCCCTCGCCGGCCCACCGGGGTCAGGCAAAGGCCGGATTGCCGCCAAGGTCGCCAAAATCGTCAATCAGAGCGGCGTCTCTTGCTCCGTCATATCAGTGGACGGATGCTCCCAGGACTCACACAACGACACTAGTAGTATACTGCCAAAAAGCCCATCATGGACTTTTAAAGGAGCGGCCGCCGTGGACCTGGTTCAGCAAATACAGAGACAGACTACAGAGCCAAACGACTTGAAGTCTCCCTTCACTATACACGTGGAAGACGTCGACAGTCACAATCTCAACGTCGCTGGCGATGCCTCGATAGTCATATTTGAAGGTCTCTACGTACTTTGCGAGGATCTCCCATGGGCACGGATATCAAGCTTAGTCAACGAACGATGGTTCGTGGAGATTGATCATGAAATTGGCAGGCAGAGGGTCGTCAAACGGTTCTTGGACACTGGTTTCGAAAAGGACTATGAGGCTGCTTGTACCAGATATGACGAAAACGATGTCTTTAATGCCGAGTTCATCAATCGAACGAGCAAGGAGAGGGATGTGACGATAAAGAGTACCAATCGACGAGACTCTACTGGATCGAGCTATTAATGTCGAATTTAGACGCCAAACCAGCCCAGCTAGGCTTATTTCAACGATGATATGACCATTATGTTAGCAATTCTGGATTATTGTGCAAAGGCGTGCCTCGCAGTCAGCAGTGTGACGAACCACCCACCTCGGAGGGGTCGAAGAAGAAGCGAGAAATGATCGGCGTTTGGAGAGAGCTTGGCCAGGGTGACTGTGTACCGCTACCGAGATCATCCGCATCCCACCTTCCTCTACCTCTCCACATCAAAGGTGTGGGACTTCCGCAAGTAGGCATGCTGTCGAACACAATGCAGTCGCAACCATTACGCGATGAGCGGTTGCCATGATGCGTCGGTCGCATGAGGTCCTTGCAACAATTCTCTCGTCTTCGCACCCTCTTTCTTATTTTCCTTTGCAGCTCACAGCGTCCTCCATCCAGAGACTCGTTTGCAAACTCGACCAATCTTCTTACATCACCATGCCTCTCTATCGACCAGAAAACGTCGACACTCCTGTCCTGTCCCAGTTTTCTCTGAAGGGGAAGGTCGCAGCAGTGACAGGAGGAGCTCGAGGTATTGGTCTTGAAGTTGTTCGTGGGCTCGCGGAAGCTGGTGCCTCGGTCGCACTTATCTACACCACCAGTACTTCCGCTCCAGAGACTGCCGCTAAAATCGCAAAAGAGACCGGCTCGAAGGTAAGCAAGAGCTTTCTCTTCTGTCCAGAGTCCACCGGAGGGATAGCGTATGATCGTACTGTCGGGTTGCAGAGTACTTTGATTTACTACCATATTTCACCCAGCATCGTGTGTATGACGGTCAATGAGTGCATCGTAGGGAGTCTTTACTGTGTTGTAGTAGATGCCATTCCGTCATGGACGCTAACCACATCATACTCCATCAGGTCACTGCTTACAAAGCCGACGTTACCAACAAAAAGGACATCACAGACACCATCAACCAAATCGCAAAAGACTTTGGAAAGCTAGACGTATGCGTCGCAAACGCCGGCATTGCATCACAAGTGCCAGGACTCGACTACTCCAAAGACCAATGGCGCGAGATTATGAGCGTAAACCTCGATGGTGCAATGTACACCGCTCAAGCCGCCGGCAAAATCTTTGAGCAGCAAGGAGGCAGTAACTCTATGATTTTCACTGCTTCCGTTAGTGCCATTTTGGTCAACATACCTCAGAAGCAAGCAGCATACAATGCTTCAAAGGCCGCATTGGTACATTTGGCAAAGTCTTTGGCTGTTGAGTGGACCGATTTCGCCAGAGTCAACTGTATCTCTCCAGGCTTCGTCGAGACTGACATCCTATCAATTCACCCTGAGGAATGGCGAAAGAAGTGGTTCGACATGATCCCAGGTGCTCGTATGGCAAAAGCTGCAGAACTTAAATCGGTTAGGTTGGCCCATGCTAGCATACAGAATAAAGAGCTGACAAAGATAGGCTTACGTGTTTCTTGCATCCGATGCTTGCTGTGAGTTAATTCTTAGTGATGTATTTCTAGACTAATGCTGACATGGACAGGTTATATGACGGGCGCGAATATGGTCATTGACGGTGGCTACACCCTGCCGTAGATCTAACATGGCTTCTATACATATGTACACGTAGACATGACCATTACATTGTCCTTGGCCTCATCTTCCCCCGCTTTACTCGACCAGTTTCTCGTACTTCGCCATGCCTTCTCCATCAACCATTGTATTGCCTCTTGAAACAGGAATGTGAAAAGACACAGGCTTTTGATTTCGCCGGATACCATGTCGAAGTGTAAGATGGAAGGATGTAGCAAAGTTGGAAAAATAAAGGAGAACATTCCATTGGTTACTCATATTGAATCAACGTCTGTCACCGACTTGAGAAAATCAGTCATGGGCGTTGGGAGAATAGAAATACCATCAACACTGTTGCATTCATTCGTTCAAACTTCTGACCTAGCTCAACCTCCTCTCCTTTCAAGAACTGATAATACAGAAGGAAAGAGAAAGAAACAGCAATCGAACCATGAAGTATTCACAATACTCTCCTTCCCAACCCATCCCATCCCATCCAATTCAGAACAAAGCAATTACCCTCTACCAAATAACAACGCCATAATGCATACATCTCCTACCCACTCAGTACTCAAAGTCATCATCAACAGAAGGACCCTTGTTCTTGCCCACAGACTCCTGCTTCTTGTACATTTCAGCAACCTGTCTGGCCGTAGTAGCATCATCCGGCTTCTTGTCCTCACGATCGCGAATATATCTCGGGAAGCGTAGACTGACTCCCTTGCCGCTGGGATCATTCAGCGCATCAGCAGCAGCCTTGTAGCGAGGTGAGAGTGTCAAGTCGGCGGTCTTGACTTCCCACACTAGACGTGGTTCGAACCAGACGTCGGGTTGGTCTTTGTTGCCCGACGAGTGGCTGTAGAAGGGCTTGGGGCGGTCGATAACCAGGGGTGAGAGGGTTTCATGTAGGGATTCGAGGAGGGCTTCCGAGAAGCCGGTGCCGATGTTGCAGACAGATTCGTATTGTTGGGAGGAGTTGTTGTAGCAGGCGAGTAGGAAGGCGCCGTAGACATTTGTGCGCTTTCCTCTGCCGTAGTAGGCACCGAGGACGACTAGATCCAGTGAGTCTCCTGCACCTGCGAGGTAGTCCTTCTTGACCTTCAGCCAGTTCTGCGAGCGACGCGAGGGCTCGTAGTATGACTCTGGTCCGTCCAACATCTTCACCATCAGACCTTCGCAGGAAGCTTTAATAGAGTCTTCGAGCAAGACTTGGATGGCATCGAGTTCGTTGGTGTTGCCATACTGAGCAAACGCAAACTCTCCCTCAACCTCGTTGAATGCTTCGTACAACTTAGCTCTGCGGTCACGGAATGATTGGTTGACTAGAGCCTCGCCGTTCAAGAAGAGCAAATCAAAGGCAAAGACGCAGACCTTGACCTTGATGTCTTCGGTCTTGACATCTTTGCGCTTTCTTGTCATGAGCTGCTGGAAGGGCAACACCTTCTTCTCATCAACATCCCAGGCAACTGTTTCGCAGTCCAAGACAAAACTCTTGGTACCATCCTTGACCCAGGTAGGCAGCTTGGCAAGAATATCTGGGTACTTCTTGGACAAGTCTTCACTGTTTCTCGAGAAGATGTTGGAGACACCCTTGGCAGAATTGCCAGCAGTAGGGGCAGCAGTGGCGTAGGTTAGGTCGGCATCGTGAGCAACAAAGTGAATCTGTGCTCTCTCTCCATCGTACTTGTACTCGCAGGTAAAGTCCTTGCCCTCGAAGCGATCGAGAACTTCAGTGATAGACTTGGTCGGCTTTGCCAACATGGGCTTCAGTGGGACACCAGGTTGGAGCTTGCAAGCATCGTGCAAGGCAAACACGCCATTTTCGAGATATGCGGGAATGATGACTTCGTAGCTGGGGAGCTCGCTGTGTCGAAATTAGCTTTGTACATTCGATCCAAGAGATGTCATGAAGCGCTTACTTGTAGACGTTTTTCAGAGTGCGTTCACCCTTCTCCAGCTGCTCGGTACTTGGTACCTTGTTGGTCTTGGTCATGACATCGTGGAAAGTCATTGCTTGTGCTACTGAAACAAGAACAGTCTTGTCGGCGAGACCGAGTCGCATCTTGCCTTCGAGAGTGCGGACGATGAACTTTGCCTCGCTGGGACCACCCTTATCCTCCTCGATGTCGACACCCTTGCCCTTCGGCAAATTTGCGTCGGCAGCAGAGAGTAGCTTGTGGATTCCAGCAACCTTGCGACCTTGGCCACCAGCGCCCTCGATCTTGGCGATGGTCATGAGTTGTTCATGCACACCGCGTACAGTCAAAGACTTCGGCTTGAACATGGTGGGTTGACTGCCCTTACTTTTTGCTGCAACAAGACCGAGGTCACCGATCTTCTGCTGATCTTCCTTGATGATCTTGAGTGAACGACCTGTTGATTCGCCAATAGCCTTCATAATCAGACTTTCACCAATTCCAAGCTCGATACCAGCGTAGTCTGCAGCAAGTTTACCCAGCATGAGGAGGACGGTAGGCTGTAGATCTTGAGGGGTAAGTCGGAGGACTTGTCTGAGGAAGAGAGAGCAATGTGCCATGATCTCAAGACGCTTTGTCGTCATCTCAATCTTGGAGAAGGTTGTGCAGAGAGCAGCGTAAGGCACCGGATCGCCAGCCTTCCAGTCGGGGTAGGGATCTTTCGTGTTTGCTTTGAATGTGCTCTGAACCTTCGCGCGGGCCTTTGCAGCGACTTCGGGCTTTTCTTCCTCGTCTGACTCGACCTCTTCTGCCTCGGATTGAGGGTCAGTCTCGGAGCCGTCCTTCATTGTGATATCTTCTTTCTCGACTTTGGCGGGCGTCGGTGGCGTAGCTGCGGGCTTCTTGGGCGCCGCCTTTTCCTCCTTGACGGGCTCTTCGGTGTCTGAAACAGGTTCCTGCTTTGCCTTCTTCTTCGGACTCGCTGACTTGGTGGGCTTCTTGCGTTGTCTCTTGGTAGGCGGCTCCTCTTCTGAAGCTGCAGCTTCTTCTTCCTCTTCTTCCTTGACATCTGCTGCTCTCTTCTTTGTGCTTTTGGTCGGCTGGGGCGATGCAGGGTTGTCCTTGGGCTCTTCCTTCACGTCTTCGGGATGCTCGTCCTTTACTGCAGCTTTGGTGTCGGATGGGCCATCTTCGATGTCTTCTTGTTCTTCATCTTTAGGCTTCCTTGGATCCGACTTTGACTTTGTCGCAAAAGAGAGCTTCGACTGTTGAGGGGCGGGTTTCGAGCCATTGGGCTTTGCGAAGAAGTTGCTATGAGTCAGTCAGTCATGTTTCAAGCTTGCCCAAGTGCGCTCTTGATTCTTGATCCTGTTGCGCACCCTAGAGCTGTCTGCGAGCTCTTTACGTACCCGAGAGTAGCTTGCTGCTTGGGTGGCATTCTGAAGCACAGCTGGGGGCGATAGTGTGCTGATTGTGGATAGACGGAGCGGCAATGAGGCAAACAGTTGAAAGAGTGGAAGGGACGTAGTAGTGTGTTAGAAGATGCCCGCATCGATATACAAACAAGACAGGCAGGAGCACAGAGAACAGAGATCGAGGCAGAATCAGGCGGAGGCAGGTAGCTGCGAGACGTGTTGCCGACGCGTGCTTGCCTCGACACGCGCCAAATTGTTTTTCGATGACGCTCACCGCATGCCCTTAAGTCCGGCTTGTGCCCGTGAACAGGCTATCTGGTGATGCAGCAACTCTGAACTTGCCTTTCTCTCTTTCTCCCAGCTCAAGTCTGAGAGGCAATCATTCATAACCGACAGCAGGAACATATTCAAACTGGCCAACTACTTTTGGAAATCCACTCCCCCTGCGCCTACCCCCCAGCCTGCTGCTCCCACACCCATCATGGCAGCACCAACCACAACGCCTTCCACCAGACTCACACCGGCCTTTTGCTTCAACCAGACCGCTCTTCGAGGTGCGCATACAATTGCAACCTATCCATCGTCCTCTTGACTGATCTAACACATCTCGCTCAGACTTCCTCCGTATATCCCGCAGCGCCGTAGACGACACAATCTCCCAAAACCTAAACGCCCTCCTATCCCCCAGCGCCTCTGCTTTCGACCCAACAAGTACATCCCGCAGCCTTCCCCGTTCAACCGGAAAACGCACAATCCCCGCCCCAGCATGCGAATCCTTTAAGCAAAACGTCTTGTTCCCATCCTGGCAGGCGAGAAGTGATGTCCTAGCTTATTGTGGCGGTGTTGCGACTTCTCCAGACCCTGATGATCCTGATCATATACTGAGGGAGGTGGAAGATGCAAAGGCGAGGGAAAGAGTGGTGAATGAGAGGTTGGATCCGTATAGTGGGAGGTACTTTCCTAGGGAAGTGAGAACAGAGGCTTTGGCGTCTCTGGTGCGGAGTGAGTTGATGGTGGAGAGTATTGTCAGGAGTAGGACTTGGGGCATGGTGAGGGAAAGATGTTCTGATGACGAGTATGATGGTGAAAAGGCACTCGACAAGTGGCGACAACAGCAAAGCACCACCACGACCACCATCTCTGATTTGCTTTGAGACATTGGTCAGGAGAGTGCAATGCAAAGCGTTTGTATACAACTATATGATACCCCCCTCTGTTTGCGTATTCTGTTTGATTTCATATTGTTCATTGTCCTGTACGTTGTATCATGCAATTGTTGTTTCTCAGCCATATCTTTCACAATCACCCAATCATCGCCATCATCCACATCCTCCTCCTCCTCCTCCTCCTCCTCCTCCTCTTCTCAATCATTCTTCCTCTTCCAGTTCTTGACTTTGGACCAGGCCGCCTTCAACTTTGGAAACAGGCTCCAGCTCTCCATTGTACCACTCAACACACCAAAGCCCATCAACAGGATCCAGCTCAGAGTAAGCACGACAGTAAACGCGATCCAGTAGGTCTTGACCGAGTACGTCACTCCGAGATCCGCAGAGACATATTCGGTAAGGAAGGTCAGCGGGAGGAACAAGATGGTTGCTTTACTGATGAGCAAAGCAACCCTAGTAAGGCGATCCACTCCGGCAGACTGCGACATGGCCACAAGCTGGAAGTTCATCTGCACTAATCCATCCTTCTGATGCAGGTAATCCTTGCACTCGGCCAGCGCGTACAAACTGATCATATCTCGGAGTCGCTCGAAGCGGACAATGGCCGCGCTGGTCAGACCAATACCCATCAATGATTGTGCTCCTTGATGGGCGACTTTGTCAAAGGTCTCCTGGCTTGCTTTGCTCGGGACGCGAGATCCTGTTCTCGATGCCAAGGTGCTTGACTGTGGCTCGGTCACTCGATCGACAAGTCTGATGTAGCTCTTGTAGTGGCGTTTGAGTGCTCCGAGCTCGTTGCCAATACCATGCAACAGATCGATGTGGTGGAGCTTTGGTGCTGAGAACATTTCCTTTTGCTGCTCAAAGTCAGTAACAGAATTCACATTGGGCAGGAACGGCAAGACTCACAAGCTTCTCCAACTCCATACCGTATCTGCTCTCTCTACGCGTGATGAGAGAGTAGCTATTAAACCAGTTCTCGAACAGGTAGTAGAACAGCAGACCAGGTGCGTCCTTGTCACGATGTGCCGTCTCTTCTTTGGTGTCACCGAGTCGTCTCCTGATGGGTAGGAGTACGAGTGGGTTTGCTTCTCTGCTGTCCTCAACCTTGGACAGTGAGCGGAAGACGTTGATCAGATTGCGACGTGTTTCCATCATGACCAGCTGCTGAGGGTGTGACAGTCGACCTTCGCAGTATGGGTAGAGATCCTCATTGATGCTGATGACAGTCTTGTCTGCGCAGATGAGAAGCCATGTCCAGACTCGCTTGATGTGAGGCAGAGGTGCGTCTTTGGTTCCAGTACTTTCCTCCGAGACACCGCATCCGGTTTCGACAGCATGCACGTTATACAAACTGTTGAAGCCCAGACATAGGTAGCTGCGGCCTTGGTCCAGAGATGTGTAGTGCCACACACCATCGACAATGTCGTACAAGTTTCCAGTGCGTGCAGGATTGCAACTAGAGAGTGAGCTAGTGTCCGTAGCAGGTGGCGGAGTCGATGACAATCCTTTCTCGATGTCTTCGAACGAGCGTCGCAGGATTGCCTCATTCTTCTGTTCAACATTGAGAGGCTGAGAAGGATACTGTCTCACACGTTTCGGGTCGGAGCTCATCAGTGCCAGCAATCTCGGCGAGAAGTCGTACTGTTGTGCCAGTAGCTCAAGAAGAGGCCGTTGATGGAAAGGATACCAGATGTTGATCCATCGAGTATGAAGGGTGGACGAACGTGGTGTGTCGAGCAAGGAACGGATTGTCTCAGCTGGTTGATCGAAGGACACCCATGCTTCCTCATCACCAAAGTCTACAATGAAGTTCCGAGATGTTGGAGTGCAAAGCTGCTGAACCGAGTCTTCAAGTACATCAGGTAGATCCATGTTACGGAATCCGGTTGCATGATCAGGTAGAGGTTCATAGGCTGAGGCTTCTGATTTGGGCTTCTTCGAATTCGTGTGGGCCGAATCTGAGCGCTCCATACCGGGCAAAGTGTCTGTGAAATCGTAGTGTATCTTGTTGGCCATCTTGTCGAGTAATCAGACCAAAATCTGAGAGGCGAAACAGCGAGACAGCCTACTCTTATCTGCCTCGAGTCAAGAGGTCCATGTTCCTTTACGACTGACTCCTCAGACCGGCTGCGACATGACGAAGCCAGCCGACACCAGGTGAATCAATGATAATTTGCTTCGCCGCAACAGCCTGGGATGCATGTGAGGCTTGGTTTAATTCACGGGGTGCCAAAGCGGGTTTTCTTTAGTAACCCGGTGCACGAGTCTTGTGGTTGGCTGGTCAGCTGCCTCATTGGTGCCTACGAGAATGACCTGCAGGTACCAAGCATCGCCTCATTCGCAAATCCGGATTGCGATTGGTGCATCTCAGGCTATACTCTTAGCCGCCGATAGAGATAAAGAAAATCTGGCTTGTGTTCAGGGGAGAAATATGGTCGTGAAGGGAGACGACATATTGAAGCCTCACGACGTTACACAGTGTCCTTGGAATGGAAGGTCATCAGGCAGATGTAGAAGCCAGAAACGTTGACCGACGTGCAGATGCATGCGTGTCTCATTACCAAACTTGTGGTCATGTTCTGTATGAAAGAGTGAGCGAGCTGGTCTCGAAATTGTCGAGGCCATTCAAGACGCGCCGTTTTGCCAGGCGACATCACGCGTGAGCTTCGCGACCGAGGTTTGCCATGCCTTCCTCGCGAACAACGTCAACACAATGTCCTCCATCGTCTGTTGGCGACGCAGTCACGTTCTTTGTCTTTGACCCATTCTTCAAAACAACTTGAGGCCTCTCCTCTCTATGTGCTAAAGAGTGTCACGCTCGTAGAGACATACTACTTTCTACGACCTACCTGTATGGATGTCCACAGAACCATCGTCTCTTTGACTCTCTTTGCGAGCTCTTCAAACATGGACTGGCGACTGTGCCTTTCTACAGCTTGTCATTCCTCGGAAGTACTTTTACAATGAGAATCAGCAGATAAATTGAGGTCATAGTTGTCGCCAAAATTTGCATCATGATGTCGGTCGATCATGCTCCTACGGGCGACCCACCTCAAGAAGGAATAAACAGTGAGGTACTTTCCGTGTCCCGTATAATTGGGCAGGTAATTCGATTCAATTTTGATATGGCGATTTTCTGCATGACGCTCTGCTAAGCTGTAGAGACTATATAAGAACATCTTCCCAGTTCTGCCAGGATCGATGCCGATATTCATCTCTTCCCAAATTATCAAAAGATCAAGATGAAGCACTCCATCCTCACAGGCATGGCAGCCTTGGTATCGACCACCCTGGCAGCATCAGCATACATTCCATACGTTTACAACTCCAGCAAGCCAGCAATCGACGGCCTCCCCATCACTGCCAACAACGGGGAATTTTGGATCGGCAAGCTCACCACAGCGACCTGCCCATCCTACGACCCTGATTGCCCGTCCCGAAACACCACCATCATCTCTGGTCCCACATACGCTCAAACTTGGTGGATGGGTGTCCTTGAAGAGGGTGGCCAACGTATCTTCACCCCCACCAACGGACAACCAGGCTACTCTGCCGCAGACTCCGACAACTATACTCCGGCGCGTGTCTCTTACAGCTACACTTTGCAAACTGCAAATACCACTGATGGGCGCTTCTTGCTCAAGTACTACACTCGGAACTGGGCTGCCTTTCCTACGGAAGATGACGGTGTCTGGGCGGTCTATGCTCAGTCTGCTGGTCCTCAGGGCGCTTCAACCTGTCTGCCTTTCGCTTGGGAGTTGAGGGAGACTACTGCTCCTGCACCACAGTACTACAACTGCGAGGGGTGCGAGTCCCGTTGCAACAACATATACGGTACTGGTTGCAAGTAGATGTTTCAAACTTTTGACGGTGGTTGAAAATTTACACAAAAGTTGGATCTATCAAAACACTACGAAACGCTATAAGTCTAAGTCTATGGGTATAATGTAATCAACGACGCAATGCAAAAAAAAAGAACATGAAATCTGCCATCATGCCGTACTAATCGAGTATGCATGAGCTCAACAGCTCTGCCAGGATTCAATAATGTGCCTCAAGCTTTGTGCACAGCATAAGCGCTCTTAGTTCTGATTCTTGCGCCATAAATGTAGAAAACATATGGCACAGGCACCATAAGTGCACTGATACACGCAAGGATAGTGAGTGTGTAGTGGACACCCATGTTGGTATACCATGGCACACCTACCACGGTCATACCGCCAGCTGCAAGGTAGCGGGTGAAGGTGACGAACGACAATGCGCTCGCAGCGTATATGGCATACGAGTCAATGATGTACATGTAAGCCGAGATGAAGATGGTGATGACACCGTATCCGAACAAGACTGAGGCGACGATGGGAGACCAGATCGAGATGTTTTCATAATCAGTCCAGCCCATCCAGAAGAGAGAGACCGGCACAGCAAATGCACCACCGATCATGGCAAACCAGAGACGAGACTCGGGCGTGGGAGCAGGGTTCTCAACACCAGCCGCTTCTTGCGCTTTGATGTCCTTGACTGTCCAAGAGTAGATGAGAGGTAATGTACCAAAGAGAGGGAAGAATCCGACAAAGACCGCCACCCAGATGATATTGGTGATGCCTTGAGAAATACCATAGGTTTGTGTAAAGACAAATTCAAAACCGATGAAAAAGGTGAATAGCACAATGTAGATGACTGTGAGGTACAATGACATGAGCAAGATGATAGGCTCTGTCCAGATCATGGCGAAAGGTCTGTAGAGAGCAATCTTCAGGCGAGTCCATAGGGAAGTACGGCGCACCTCCAAGGGAGATCTGTAGCGGTCATCGCCTGTCTCTTTACGGAGGTGTTGAGCTTTCCAGGAAAGTAAAAGAGGTCCATATGTCTCTGGCTGACCAACAATAATGATAGCAGTGATGATGCCACCAAGTATCAACATGAGCCACTCGCACCAACGCCAACTCATACCACTGGGGCCGATGTAAGAGCCAATGACTGGTCCAAAAAGAGGTCCACTGAAACCAATAAAAGCATAGACCGGGAATCCAAAGGTCTTCTCGAGCGGGTTCCAGAGATCGGCAATAGTGCCACCAGCGACTGTTAAAGGTGTTGAGCCGAACAACCCTGCGAAGAAGCGCATGGTGATGTGTCCACCAAAGTTAGGAGCCAGCGCACAGCCAAGTAAGAAAAGCATATAGATGACCATAGTCACTATGTAGATGATGTTTCTTCCAAAAGTCTCCGAAAACGGGCCAGCGAATTGCGAACCAACGGCGAAACCGATCAAATACATTGCAGTCGCAAGTGACCCAGCAACTTCGCTGACGTGGAAGTACTCGGCATACTGAGGCAGCACGGCAGCATCGATAGACGAAGCCGCTGTACCCGCAACAGCCACAAGAGACACGACAACAGTTGCCCACATCCTTTTGGCTGTAGACCAGTTGTGCGGCTTGAGTGGATCATGAGCACCTTCCCATTCAACCACAAAGACATGGCCATTCTCGCTCTCGTTCGTAGCTCTCAAGCGCGCATTGATACCAGTCATAGAATATCCTAGGGCAGTTCGCTCAGAGTAATGCGTCCTGTGTGTCGGTATCCTGGACAGATCGGCGTTTTCGCTTTTTGTTCGTGCCAAATCGGCGTGATGGCTCCTAGATGTGTGGATCCTGTTGAGTGCGTTCTGGTTGTCGTCCTGAGGGTAAGAGTCTTCCAGCTCGTCTTCGACTATCGCATCAAGTGCTTCTTGCTCGTCATATGATTCCTCATCACGGCTTGGTGTCTCGATTTCCTCAAGAGGCTGGCCACCGAAGATCTGGGACTCTTCATGCTTGTCGAGTCCATGTTGCTGAGTGTATGCCGAAAGTGCCTTGGCCTTATCTGTGTCTCTTTCCAGTTGTTTCTGGACTGCTTGTCTGAGTTGTTTATATTGGCGAAACGACTGCATGGTCGTGAATGGAAGATTGGTGTGCAACAAGAAAACAAAACTTGTCACGATAGATAACGAGAGATGACGAAGGTATTTACATGACTTCGGGGTGCCCAGATCGATGGGTCAACTAGGCTTATATATCAAGGCGCCACTACATCTGCGGTGGTCCTTCGGTCAGAAATTGCTGTGATGGCCAACGGGTCAGAGGCGCGTAAGACCCACTCTCACCAACCCCAGATCAAGGTGGTTGTGGTCTCTTTCTCTCCATTATCGCTGCAAGTTTCTAGCTGATGCTGAGCACTTAGTCACAACAGATCTCTTACATCCATGGGGGGTATTTGTTCATTTGATACATCTCCGTAGCTGTCATCGGTGTACTTGATGTTATTCGTGACTGATGAGAAGGAGAAAAGTCGGGTTTGACGCAATCTGCTCGGCTTCGGTACGATTTTCGCCTCAAAGTTCCAAACTCTAATTTCGACTTTGATACCTGCATTTATCAACTACACGCTGATTAGAGGAAAGCCTTTGATGTAATTCTTGTAAAACAGCATGGACGATCGTTCCCTTCACAGCAGGTCGAAGCTGGAATCAATATAGGCCATGTGTTTGCTTTGTTCTGCTGGCTTCTTCGAGCATCACTGCAATTCGTCAATGCTCAATGCACCTTGAAAACACTGATACAATTATTCAAACGCGAGATACCGTCCAAGGTTTCGCATCGTGTTCAACGGCAGCGCTGATAAGACCAGACCATGATAGAGTCACATCGGGAACTCGTCTGCTCGCATCTATCATTCATGCAGTGTTACAAGCAATGCTTGCGAACAAACAAGGTGAGCATTGCGGGTATCGCGGGTGCTGCGGAGTGAGGATATTGCGGAGAGTGGACTTGCTTGAAGATCGTGTACACCATTCTTGTTTCCATAGACCCTTTGTGAGTCAGCAGCAGAACGGAGAACATTCGGTCACTGAAGTGAAGAGAATTGAGGATCGCAGAAGGTAGATGCTCGCGAGCATAGTCTAAAGTCTAATCGCTGTTTCCACGAAGTGACCCTGTCCGATGTGAGCTGTGCACGTGCCCGCCAAGCTAAATCTTGGCAACTTCGCACTGAAGAAAATCTCTCGCCGCCGCCTCGCCGTCTTGAAGTCGATTACGCACAATTCCTCACCAAAAGTATCAACTCGATCCTCTTGGAAGACAGCCAGCATCATGTCGAAGATCACTGTCGCCGGAGTGCGCACCAACGTGCAGGAGCTCCTCAACTACTCCCAGAATGAGAAGAAGCGCAACTTCCTCGAGACCGTCGAGCTCCAGATCGGACTCAAGAACTACGACCCTCAGCGTGACAAGCGTTTCTCGGGTACCGTCAAGCTTCCCAAGGTCCCCCGCCCCAACATGGCCATCTGGTACGACTTGGAACCTCCCTGCGAAAGAGCGCGTGCTCGTGGCGAACGTGAGCGCTGACGGAATTCACTACAGCATTCTCGGTGACCAGCACGATATCGATCGTGCCAAGCACTTTGGTGTTGACGCCATGTCCGCTGAGGATTTGAGAAAGCTCAACAAGAACAAGAAGTTGATCAAGAAGCTCGCTCGCAAGTACGACGCCTTCATCGCTTCCGAGGCTCTCATCAAGCAGATTCCTCGTCTCCTCGGTCCCGGTCTTTCCAAGGGTAAGCGCATAAGCATCTACACTACAATCATGTCGAGCAAAGACTAACAGCACAACAGCCGGCAAGTTCCCCACCCCCGTCTCCCACGCTGAGGACCTCTCCAACAAGATCACCGAGGTCAAGTCCACCGTCAAGTTCCAGCTGAAGAAGGTTCTGTGTATGGGTGTCGCCGTCGGTAACGTCGGCATGGAGGAGGATGAGCTGATCGGTAACATCATGTTGTCCATCAACTACCTCGTCTCTCTGCTCAAGAAGGGCTGGCAGAACGTTGGAAGCTTGACCATCAAGGCTTCCATGTCTCCCCCCAAGCGCGTCTACTAGAGGACATTTACTTGTTCGATAGTGGTGTGTACTCCTTTTGAAAGAGAACAAAAGATCAAATGCTGTTAGCAAGCACGTAGATGAAAATCGAGATGATTTGCAACACCCCAAAATCTTTTGTCCTCCACTGTGCTCTCAAGTACGTCGCATGTCTGATGGTTGCTTGCGTGCGCGCGTGTTTATACTCATTGTGTTCTCGAGAAGGCATCTCTGACAATCCGACGGAAGAGATGGTATCCATGTCAATTAAATTCTGAACTCGCGCTATGGAAAAGTGAGATGGCACAGACACGTGAAAGCAGGGCATTATGAGATAAAAAGGTTTTGATGTTTTCTGACTGCAAGATGCCATGTACGGATAGCAAAGAGATGAACAGGCACACAACACGGAGATGCAGAACAGTCTTGCCAATATCCAAGACCAGAAAGCATCCGCGAAAAGCAGCGCTCTGCCCAAATCCTCGCAAGTCGGCGATTCCTGTGAGGAAATCTGGTACATTGCGAATGAGTAAAAAAAAGAAACTTTCTTCATAGATTTGAAGAGATGTCGCAGCCCTCCCACACCTCCGTCGCACATTTGGCGATACACGCAGATGTTAGGTGAGGGCTCCTTCCCTCTATGCGCTCGGGAACGATACGAATTCCATAAAGAGAGGAAAACACATAGCAAGCCACCGAAGTGGAAACGCAAAGTGACATTAGTCACCTACTGATAGATAAGAAAGAAGTTTACACAGAGGGCGAGGATGGGAGAAGTTTTATAGGATGCGAGCTAGGGAGGGGGTCTGTGCTTGATAGCCAGAGTGATTATGTAAGCTTGGTTGATGCGTTTGGTTGGATGGGGGGAACACCCTGGTGGGAGTCTTGGATGGGCGACAGTATGGTCTTTGGCGGTTGTAAGTGCTTGAAGTCTTATTTGACGAGTATCAAGGATACTACTAACATATGATAACTTTATTTTGTGGTACTAGGAGCTCTGCAGCTGGTGTTGCCGACACTCTTTACAACTATATTGCTTCTTCCTGAGCTGGCCAGCGTCCTGCACAGTTCAGACCCCATGCCCGAGCGATAATCTATAACACTACAAAGCAATAGACGTCATACTTTCCGTGTTGACCATGCCCGACGTTAAGGAGCAGACACGTCACTATAGCATGCAGAACTTGAGATATATTGAAACGTGACCTGGAAGATAGAATCGAGAGTAAAAAGATGATGGTAGTTGGAATTATTGACCCAACGACCTCATGTGTAATGTCGTTTCCACAGGGCCTTGTAGATCTACCGCGACGAACAGAGTTCCTTTGCTAGCGCGTACAGGCATCCATCTAATGTGTGGATCGCATGGCGAGGATCGCAGCATGATGGACCGACCAGATGCAGCTCACCGTATCAGAAGAACGACGTGACGCCTCAGTGCCTGCTACCAGATGCATCTCGGGGCTAAGAGTACTCTATTGACCTGACGGAAATGGCATAACTGGCCGAGGTGTTGAGTTCACATGGTCGAATGCTCTTCCAAAGCATCATGGACTGTGGCCGGACATGGACAACATGACGCGCATGGCGTTAAGCTGGGAGCAAACCCATGGTATAGCCTCGAGGCGAAGAATATGGTATGATAGATCAGAGACAGAGCCTGTTGAAGTGCTGGCTTCTGACCAACTCATGGCATGTTCAAACGTTCTTCATTTCCACCTCGTTGTCATGTGTCGCCATTCCCGCAGCAGCAGCGGCAGCAGCAGCAGCCTTACGCTCAGCCTTCTTCTTCTGACGTTGAGCGCCCATAGGGAATCTCTTCTTGGTATGGCAGTTTCGACAGTGGATGACAAGGACATCGGCGCACGGCTTTTTTCCAGCTCTGCTCAAATTCTCCATACGCGTCTCTGAAGTTGTACCAGGCATCAAAGGCGTGCTGCAAACCTTACAGATAGATCGTTTCATGTCGTGAGAGAGGCGGATCTGAGCCTTTTGCGATACAGCCTTGAGCTGTGCTGCGAGCAGGAGAGGTAGTCCATGCTGTTGCAGTTTGAGGTCGGCGTCTGACGGGTCGGTGTGTGTTATGGGAGGGCGATGCAGGGCAAGGTGAGTTGCAGCTTGATGTAAGTATGCGATCCTCGCATGCAAATGCTTGTTGGGCACGCTCTTCGCCTGGCCAGCAGACCCTTTGGCCATGATTGATTCCTTCGTGCTGACGAGACAGGGAGACAGGGTGACGGCGAAGTTCTTGGTTGAAGTGAGGAGCAATTGCGTCTGGAGTTCACCCATCACGTGTGGCGACAATAGCTGGCCATAGCTCAGCGCATCGCATTCCTGGAGCAGAAGTCGAGCGTCAGCTGCGCTTCCCGCTCCGTCTCCCATCACTTCGCTCCATCACCCCTTCTTCAATCCATCGACTGCTCCTGTTCCCTTAATTGGATCACCAGGCGCATCTTCCATCTTCCATCTTCCACTTCTCACCTCACGACTCGATTGATTCGCGTCGCTTTTACGCGCCTTAACCCACATCCCTGACTCACTCACACCACCCGCCCACCTTCAACAACATGTCTGCCGAGGAGGATCTCATCGATTACTCCGACGAGGAGCTCCAGGCCACCGAGCCCACCGCCGCCACCACTGACGCCGCCTCGAACGGTGACGCAAAGAAGGCCGATGGCGCCGCCCCAGCTGCAGGCGCTGCCACCAAGGGCAGTTACGTTGGTATTCACTCGACTGGTTTCCGCGACTTCCTGTTGAAGCCCGAGCTTCTTCGCGCCATTACCGACTGCGGTTTCGAGCATCCTTCGGAGGGTTAGTCATTCATCATCATCATCATCATCATCCTATCTAGCGCGCGTCTCCATTGCTCCGATCGTCCGTCCATCTCCAAGCGAAGCTCCATCAGGTAGAAAAGAGGAGGCTCCAAGCGTTGCTTTGCATTTACCAGCCACCTGGACATATTCCGTGTCGCCGGCCGCCTTTGCGCTACATTTCGACTGTGGTGCAGACCCGGCTTTGGCTTGACAAGTGCCGGATTCCGAGGGAGAAAGCCATGCCGTTGAAACACGAGCATTGCGACAAGAGGCGCGTCGTGCAGTCTGGCCTTTGGTCATGATGAGTCTTGCGTGCCTGGCACCATATGAACTCCTGATTTGCAATCTGGACGCGCCGTCTCCTGGCTATGCTGCGCACCTCTGTCAAGAGACAAGTGCTGTCTGTCGCCTTGTCCGCTTTTGTTTGTCGCAACTTTACTCGCGACTCCTAGACGGGAGATGGACGGACGCTTGCTTGATTCTCGCAAACACACTACTACTACTACTTGGCAAACCCATTCTGACATAGCTGCGATATCCAGTCCAACAGGAGTGCATTCCTCAAGCCATTCTCGGTAACGATGTCATCTGCCAGGCCAAGTCCGGTCTGGGAAAGACTGCCGTCTTCGTCCTTGCAACCCTCCAACAGATGGAGCCCATTGAGGGCGAGACCTCGGTCCTCGTCATGTGCCACACCCGTGAGCTCGCCTACCAGATCAAGAACGAATACGCCAGATTCACAAAGTACATGCCCGACGTCAAGACCGCCGTCTTCTACGGTGGTACTCCCATGCAGAAGGACATTGAGCTTCTTTCTAACAAGGAGACTCACCCCCACATCATCGTCGCTACTCCCGGTCGTCTGAACGCCCTGGTCAGAGACAAGAAGCTCCGTCTCGGCAACATCCAGCGCTTCGTCCTCGACGAGTGCGACAAGATGCTCGACCAGATTGGTAAGCTCACGAATGCACTCTGAAATTGACAGTTGCTAACCACTTCAAAAGACATGCGCCGTGACGTGCAAGAAATCTTCCGCGCTACTCCCACACAAAAGCAGGTCATGATGTTCTCAGCCACTCTCTCCCAGGAGACTCGTCCCATTTGCAAGAAATTCATGCGTAACCCTCTGGAGATCTACGTCGATGACGAGACCAAGCTCACCCTTCACGGTCTGCAGCAGTACTACATCAAGCTCAGCGAGGCAGAGAAGAACCGCAAGCTGAACGACTTGCTCGATGAGCTCGAGTTCAATCAGGTCATCATCTTCGTTAAGAGCACTCTCCGTGCCACTGAGCTTGACAAGCTTTTGCGCGAGTGCAACTTCCCCAGTATTGCTGTCCACTCTGGTGTCTCCCAAGAGGAGCGGTATGTGCTTCGTCCCCCGAATAGCAAGCTCCCAGCATCTGACAATACTACAGCATCAAGCGCTACAAGGAGTTCAAGGAGTTCAACAAGCGAATCTGTGTCGCTACCGATGTCTTCGGTCGTGGTATCGATATTGAGCGCATCAACCTTGCCATCAACTACGACCTTCCTGGTGACGCCGACTCGTACCTTCACCGTGTCGGACGTGCTGGTCGTTTCGGTACTAAGGGTCTCAGTATCTCCTTTGTCAGCAGCGAGGCAGACCAGGAGGTGCTCAAGACCATCGAGAAGAGATTCGAGGTCGCTCTGCCGTAAGTTTCTCCTTAACCTATCATTGCTGCACGAACAGTTGCTAACATACCCACAGCGAGTTCCCCGAGGGTGGCATCGACTCCAAGAGCTACATGGCCAACTAAGCGATCGTGTCCACGTTCGTCATACAGCATTGAAGATGTGACCGACAAAACTGAATTTTGGCAAGCGATTGCAATGGGGGCACGTGCAACTGTGTACTCTTAGCTTCTCCTTTCTTTATCATTTAACGATCATCAAAAAATCGATTGCGGTTGACGTAAAACATCCTTCTTGACTCGAAGTTTTTATCGCTTTTCCTTCCCATCGTGTTGCAATCGTTCTCGAACGCGTTCAGTACCTTGCGTTTTCAACGGCACGCAAGAGCTTGCGACGACATTGACGACTCTTGACGACTTGCTCTTCATCACGCCCTTGCCCTGAGCTTACACATACATTCAACAATTGCCAATGCCTATTCAACGACTACCCATGCCGGGGGTCCGTGGCCCTTTAGTAACCAAGACGCGAGCAAGAGCGAGAAACACAAACGTCTGTAAAAGCTTTCGACGGAGAGCCCTCATGAACAATGACCAGAAACGACTTTATCAAACCGTCAGGCTGTCAATTCGGCAAGACTTGAAAAGCCGCGGCACAACCAGACATCCGAGATTCACTGAAGGTCATGCTTGCGAAAAAAGCCGCTGCTAATGTTTTTCTTCCCGCTGTGGGCGACGTGTGTATAGCCGTCCGGCACGGCCGGATGAACATTCTGCCCTTTTTTTAAAATTTAAAAAAGACACCAGAGGCGTTTTTTTTGATAAAGTTGCAACCGGTGAACGGGTTTTCTGAACCGTTTCTTCGTGGTGTTTGGGCAGCGGATTTAAGCGGGTGGTACCTGGATTTTTCCCTCGTCTTTTGCCGTGGCATGTCTCAGGTTCCTTACCAAGCAGAGTCGAAGGTTAGAAAAGGCCCTGAGTGGTTGAAGCGAGGAAGCAGAGGGAGAAGAAGAGGAAAAAAGGGTTCAGGAAATCTAGACAGCAGGAATTGAGGAAAGCTTATTCTGTTGTGCACTCCCGTCTGGGGCTATACGAATGTCATTTTACAAGGTGCAGCAGTGTGTGGAGGAAGATGCAGGGATCGTGTTCTACGCCAATGGAGAAGGAGCAACGTGTGTTTACGTGCGGAGGAGTGAGTGGGCAGATAGGAGAGACGTTTTGCGTATCTAGTGTCGTATCGACGATGGAGGAAATTCGTATGTCGTACCTAAATCAGAGCAAACCATCAGGGCTTCTGCAAATGGGATTGAAGGAAAGGATCCTCAAGCCGAAGTAGCATTCCACTGTCGAACCGGTTTCTGTAGACGATGAAGCTTCTCGAAAGGATGGCTTGCAGCACAAGTTCAGTTTCAGAATGATGTTTACACTTGCTACTCCTGTCTTTTGGAGGCTTGATTTTGTGGCATGTCGTAGCATATCACACAAGGTCATCCGCTTCTCTTCGTTGCACTTGCTTGCTCTTTTGTCGCGCGATACTCGACGAACAATCTCCGTAAACCGACCAATGATCTTCCTCTTGGGCCTCAAGACTCGAGCGACTCCCAGCAATTCGGGATTGGAGGTCACACGGGACAGAGACTAATAACAACGAGATGAACTCGACAACGATCTCTCCAGCTTTAACGTAGACGATGAACTGCTGTTGCTTCTATCAAAACTCGTATCAGCGGCTCTGTGCAGCATGTCATGGGAGAGCATAAACACGAGTTCGGATAACATAGTTCCCGCTCCCCGAGTCATCAAAAGTAGGTGGTGTAGGTTCAGCCTTTCATATGAACGTCCGTAGTACGTGCATTAGGACGCTACTGTTTCGGCGGCGGCATGATATCGCCTACCTCACTCATGCCATAGAGACCGAGTGTGTCTTGCTTCAGAACTGGTTTCAGAAGAAGAGAAAAAGCAGAGTTTTCTCTCTCCTCTTTTTGCTCTTGCGATTCTTGGAAACACAGGCTTTCTGTTTGAGGCTTTGGTCACTTCTTGCGTGCATCATGTTTCAGCACAAGCAGCAGGGCTAAATGTGTTTCCAACGCCTATGTGCCGAGAACGATGATCTGCAGATGGGACATTCGACGTTCGCTACTATCGACTTGGGGGGGGGGGGGGGAATTGATGCTGCTCGACGAAAGATAGACCGTGCAAGGATTCGGAGATTGTTGTGTGTGTGTGTGTGGCAGCCTCAACGTGGGGTTGAAGAGCGACACGGCGAGTAAGCAGGCAGCCATATTATTGCTGTGATAAGAAGAGAGCTCAGCAGACGTGGGATCTTCCGTGCAAGCGCGCACGCAGCAGAGCGACGACTATCACGATGCTATTGCTAGCTACTTATGTATGCGACAATGAGGAGAGCAACAGCAGATCCCTGCGGTCGATGAGAAACAAAGCAGGCGACTCGCGGGAGAACCGAGACAAGAATGACCTAGGCCCAGAGAAGCAAAGAGTGGTGCGCGGAATCCGGAGTGTTTTTTTCTTGCTTCACGGCAGTGGTTGCGAACGGATGACCAAGTCAATCAAGTTGGTAGCAAAAAAGACGGCGCTGACGATTGTGATGACGCCGCAGAGCAGGCGCAATCAGACCAGAATACTGGAATAGGAGAATTGACGTCGCGCATGAGCTGCATTTGGTTGGATGGAGAGATGGAGCAAGTCAGAAGAGATTGACGAGTGTAATTGGCCGTCTAAAATTCATTAGTCGATAGCTGTTGCTTGCTGGAGTGGTAGTCGTGCGGGTCGTCCTTGAGCCATCCAGCTCAAGCGCAAGTGCATGCCAATGGCGGTCCGAAGCGAACCAAAGCAAACCGACTTTTGCGACGCTCCCACTCCTTCTCATCGGAGCACTGCCGCCGTTCAACGACAGCTTCTCCTCATCATCCGTCCGTTCTCACCCTCGCCTTCCTCGTCTTGCTTTTCAGAAATTTGTCCCATGGTCTTGCTGTGCACAGCATCTCACACTCGTTTCCTCTGTCCCACCCCTTTCCCTCCTCCCTTTATATACCGCTTCCACGCCAAAACACGCGCGCGTGCTCTCTCCGTCCAGACCGTTTGGCCGCGTTCCTTGGAAATTGTGACGCTTGGATTCGCTGTTGCTTCGGTCCTCAAGGCTACTCTTTTGACTCTTCAGCCACCGCCGTCTCACCTCCATCACCCTCTTGCGCTTTGAGCGTATCGCACCATGGCGCCCACAGCTCCTAGATTGCGCATCCTGTCAGGTCAGTAATGCCATAGATGCTCCTACCCACATCCTTGCACGCAACACTGCGCCATTGGGAAGCGGGTCCACTTTTCTAGCTCTCGCAAAGATCCATCACTGCCCATCCCAGCCGCCCTGCTAATTGCACTTGCCTTGTCCCGGCATGCTGTGATCACATCCAGTCCGAGCAGTGCTCTTCACATCATCCCTCCTTCCTATACCCGACCCAAAGCCGTCTCTCACATCATGGCTGTCGAGCAAGCCTCGCACAAGCAACAGCTTACTAACATACTTGTAGTTGGCGGAAATGCCGTCTCTGCCTTCATGTCATGGAGACTCTCGGCGACCAATGCATGCGATGTGACTCTGGTCTGGAAGAACGGCTATGAGAGCGTGTCGCAGTACGGCTTGTCATTCAAGTAAGCCAAACGCTGTCGCTGCCTCTCGCAAGCACCACTGACCCGCCCAGATCCGCTACCTTTGGAAACGAAAGATTCAAGCCCCGACAAGGTCAGTCAATGCGCCCGTCGCATTGCGATGCACTCATACTGACGCGTCCACAGTCGTTCGCACCCCTGAGGAAGCAGCAAAAACATCAAGAGCGCCGTACGATTATGTCCTTCTGTGCGTCAAAGCACTCCCAGACGTTTACGACATTGCATCCATCATCGAGTCGGTCGTCGCTCCTCAGCACACATGCATCTTGATCAACACAACACATTCCCTCGGTGTCGAGTCATATCTCGAGCAAAGATTCCCCACAAACGTTGTTCTGTCTCTTGTCGCTGGCGCAGAGCTTTCACAGTTGGGCACCAGTGAGTTCGAGCACAAGGGCTCGGCCGAGATCTGGGTTGGCCCCGCCAACAAGAACCCATCGATTCCCGCATCGATACAATCAGACATGGCCGAAGCACTGGCCATGACATTGAGCTCTGGTCAGGTCGACTGCAAGGTGTCGACTAACATCAGACAACAACAATACGAGCGCATGATTGGGTAAGTCTCCCACCCACCGTCTGTTGACCACATCTAACCTGCTTGCAGCCCAATTGCCTTCCATCCGGCTAGTGTTCTGTTCGAAACCGCCAACCATGCCGAGCTCCTCGAGAAGACTGGCGCTCGCTCAATGATTGCTGGCGTCATCGAAGAGATCCTCCTTCTGGCACAAACTCAAGGCTGCGTCTTCTCAGACGACTTTACTGAGCAGACCATGGAAGCCATGATTCAGCCTACTGCTACACCCAGCACCATGTACCAAGATTTCACCGCTCGCAGACCCCTCGAGATTGAGACGTTCCTCGGAGCTCCCATCAAACTTGCTCAAGATGTGGGTGTTTCAGTTCCCCGTATCGAGACGCTTTACGCTCTTCTTCACAACGCCAACACATTGAATCAATCTCGCCCACCTCCGGCAGCCGCAGTTCCACCGCCAAATCCTGCACAAACCCCTCGCATGGGCCCCGGTCCTAACGTGGGTCCTGGCCCTGGTCCTAACCAGCGTGGCCCAATGAATGGTCCTATGCCTGGCCATCCCGGTAGACCTGGAATGATGAGGCCTGGAAGCAGAGCTCCTTCAATGACTGGCGGCCCACCTCCAATGCGCAGAGGCCCTTCGATGAACAACGGCTTTGGACCGCCCATGAGAACGAACGGAAACGGTCACCGAGGCCCTCCTCAACAGCAAGCGCGTCGCCCATCCCTCGAAGACAACGAACTCGAGGAGTTTAGCCACCTGATGCTTTATGACAATTTGCCGGAGGGTGCTCTGCCCGAAGGCGCTATTCCCAACGGCGGCGGTCCTGGAGGCGAGATGGGTCTTCGTGAGAGAGAATTGGCTCTCCGCCAAAGAGAGCTACAGTTGAGAGAGCAAGAGTTCCACATGAGGCGTCGCATGCCCCCTCCTCCTGCTTCTCACGCCGGAGGCTTCGACGATGACGACGAGGACGGTGAAGATTTCTTCGACCCCATGGCTGCCGGCAGAAACGTCCCAATGATCGATCCTGATAACTTCGACATGATGAGCGTCACCTCAAAACGCAATCGCAAGGCGCCGAGCGCCAACCAGATCCGAAACAACCCAGAGATGGGAGGCCCTCAGATGAGAGGCGGAGGAGGTGGCGGTAGAGGCATGTACGGAAGGCCTAAGATGCAAAACCGAACCAGTGCTAGACTCATGTCAGAGATCCCCGGTCTGCATGAGAACCTCATGGGCAACCCGTTGCTAGGCTACTCTTCGGACAGATACGGAGGTGTCGATCGTCACAACCTTGGACAGGAATCCAGAACCAACTCACTCACCGCAGAACGCCTGAACGAGCTTTCACGAGGTGGCCCTCCTGGTCAAGGTCCTTACCCTGGCCCAATGCCACCTCAGATGGGTCGACGTGCCAGCAACTCTCCCGGGAATTCCTTAGGACCTTCAAGAGGACCCCCTGGCCAGCAACGTCCCTACCCGCCAAATGGTCAAAACGGATACCCGCACCCGCCCCATATGAACGGCCGTCCATCGCCTCCTGGCGTCATGGGCTCGCCAATGCAACGCCCACCAACTCAGCAAAACCAAGTGCCGCAGCATGTTGAACAGCAGAACGGGGTGAGCCATCTCTATCCGCCCAAAAGCGGCCCTCAAGAACGCAGTCTGACAGGTTCCGCGAGCGCTAGCGCGGGGAGTGGTGATAGCAACCATTCAGTACCCCTTGATTCCGACCCATCGGCCCACAGCAGCTCCAGCAGCTTAGGACCTCGCCCAGCCCATGCCGTCCGTTAAAGCACCGAAGCAACGATCGGCCCTTATCATCTGAATGTGAAAGACTGCACAACAGCTCATACCCGTAACTCCATTCACGTCCATGTCCCAACATTCACCAAGACATGACGGACTCGATAACTGATCATCTCTTTCTTCTCCTTCATACCTGACTGCATTATTTGATTCGCAACATCTTCACTCCTTCTCTAGGCTCGCGAATCAACAACGATCGACTCCTTCTATCCCCTAGGGTTAGATGACATGGGTTTTCCTAGACGGCGGCTACTGGACATCGGCGCATTTCTTATCAGCATCTGAACGCGTCGCACGTACATACTTCACACCTCAGCATCGGTATGCTGTAACGGGCCTTTTCGAAAAGTTCGCCAACAGGCTCTGTTATGCCAGAGCGACCGGATGTTTGGCTTTTGCCCATTGTCCGGTCTTTTCATGTCCTTCTTATCGCCGCGATGCATTTTCATTTGTCTCGTGTTTTTCCCTCATCTGCGTTGAACGATCACCATCCCGGAGAGAGCGAGAGGGGAACAGTCTCTTTGGGTGACTTTTCCTGTTCGACTGAGCCAACGGCTGGACGGAATAACCGTGTAATATCTTCATTATTTTCGGATGCGGAGGAACGGAGGAAAACAGTTTCTATTCTGTTCTTGACCCTCATCAAGCTTGTATGGGTTCAATGGACTTTTGTTGTCTTTTGTTTGCAACCATTGTCTTGTTGATGTGTGAATGAAGGTGACATGTGCGTCACACTGGGATCAATGCTAGCAGAGACTAAGCAGGATCCGACCAGAAATATATCTCTTGCCCACGCAACTCTTCTCGCACCTCTTCAGCCTTGCAAAATGCATCCCTGACTCAGATCAACCTGCGTACTGCAGTACTACAGCGACATCGCCAATATTTGCTAGCTGATACGGCGTTTTGCCAAGGTGCTCGTTTCGCGTTTCAGACGTGTGGTGATCAAAGCTTTTTATCAGATCATCGGCCTCTTTTATCTGATCGGTCTCTTTTTGGCGAGCCGTAGGATCCTCGTTTTGCTGTGACTTCTGTGAGTGGGTAGCCCGCAACGACATGTTCATGTTCCGAACTATTCTCGCGGCTCTTCCAATCTTGCATGGGTTTTGTTCGCTCAACACGCCTTGCCAAGTCAATGTAACGTCAAAGCATGCAAAGTAGCCGAGCGAGTTACTTGATGGCAATTCTTTATCTCTGCGAATGTAGGCCGACAACACGTCGGCCCATTTTTTGAGGCTCTAAAGGTATTTTTTTCTTAGCTATAAGTATGATTTTCTGCACTTCCTTGTGTTCTTTCTGTTTAGATTGATAAGATTTCCCTCTTTTGTTTTCTTCTTGATCTCTCTTCCTTCACTGTGAGATCTTGCAGTTATGCCTTCTCAACATTTTATTGAATCTTTGGAGCAAGAGAAGGGACGATCGAATGTTACTTCGAACCAGGAAACAATGGTTCAAAACACACTTTCCAAGGATGGCCAGGATAAGGAAGCTGCGGTCACGATTCTGGATAACACGTCTGTCAATTCTTCTCAGGATCCTGCGAATATACTTCCACCTGTTCCATTACAGATGAAGCTACTGAGTGTGTTGTTGGTGTCCTGTATCGGCTTTGGCTCTCAATGGAGCAGCGGTGTCAGTTCAGCCATGAAGAGCACAATGAAAAAAGTACCTCCTCACCCTCCCCTCCTCACCCTTCCCTACCTTCCCGACCTCTTCTAACAAAGCTCAGGAAATGCACATCAACAACACTCAATTCTCCCTCCTCGAAGCCAGCGAAGACTTTATGTCTTCTTGTCTAATCCTGCTCACCGGCATCTTTACCGACCGTCTAGGCGGCACTGGCTGTATTGTCTATGGCAACATCATCTACACCGTCGGATCTATTCTCATTGCAGCAGCGGCAGAGGTTAGGAGTTATAAATTCATGATTGTGGGGAGGGTGGTTGCTAGTTTTGGGGATATTGCTACGCAAGTTGCGCAGTATAAAGTGTTTTCTTCTTGGTTCCCGCCGAGTGCTGGGTTTGCTAGTACGCTTGGATTCGAGTTGGGAATCAAAAAGGTATGTTTTGTTTCTGGAAGTGAAGTGTTTGTGAGATGAGGGCTGATGAGCATGAATAGATTGGTGGGTTTGTTGGCAAGTCGACTGCCAATATCATTGCAAAGGTAAGACTTGCCTTCTTGGCTTCTGGAGAAGATGAGAGTAGATGAATACTGATGCAAATCATAGAACTGCGGTTTCTCTTCCGTCTTCTGGACAATGGTCGGCATGAACATCTTTACAAACCTCGCTACAATCCTCCTCTTCCTCCTTGTCCGCTACTGCACAACCCGCTACTCCCCCACCGCCGACCCAGCCACCAAAGAAGCCCTGACGGAAAAAAACAAACATCTCGATTTCAAAAAGGTCTTTTCCATGCCATGGCCTTTTTGGTGTATCATGGCTTTTACACTGTTCCAGACGACGACGGCAAACGTGTTTTCTCAAAATGCTACCGAGCTTGCTGAACAGAGGTTTAACATTGATTCTGTGGCTGCGGGTTGGTATACGGCTGTTTTGCAGTATGCGGGCTTTTTCTTTGTGCCGTTGGTGGGTGTGTTTATTGATTTACTTGGGCAGAGGATTTCAGTCATGGTGGTCTGTGGTGGTGGATGTTTCCTTGCCATGGCACTGGTTTGTTGGGCCCCTACTGTTCAGGGCACAGCTGCTGCATTTGGAATCTATGCATTTGCGTTCAGTCTGGGGCCTACTGTTATCATTGATGGGGTGAGGACTAGTATGTGGCATCAAGGTGCTTTTGGCACGGCATATGGGATTAAAGTCACCATTAACAATGCGTAAGTCTCAACCAATCCTTGAAGAAAAGCAGAGCTAACAAAAAAACAGCATGTCCTGTATTATCCGCATCCTCACCGGCGTCCTCCAAGACGCAGACGGCAACTCTTACACCCGTGTAACCCGCGTCTATGCCTTTTTCGGCTGTGCTTCCCTCGCCATCTCCCTCATCATCCTCACTCTTTCCTTCCTCAGCCCTGATCTCGGTCGCTTGCAGTGGAGTCGCAAACAAAGACTTGCAAGAGGTGCTTTCCTGCAAGATCGCCAAAAGAGATTCGAGGGCGAGATGAAGGAGAAGAACAAAAGGATTTCGGTGGTTTGTTTTATGGGTATGGTGATTGTTATGCTTGGAGGGTGGAGTGCGTATTTCTGGGGTGTGGCTACTGGGAATAACTCGTAGGTTGGGTTACGATTGACATTTGGAGGGAGAAAAAAGTTATGTTGTGGTCGTACGGCGGAAAGTGTGCATAGACGTGTACAGTTCTTGGTGTAGAGGATATTGGGCAAGTTGATCCAATTTCTGAATCCATTACTTCCGTCATTGGGATGTGGTATAGAGTCCCAATCGTCACACGCCGATGTCATCCAAATCCTGCATCGTATCCGAATGTTGCAATCAAAGTACAACAGTTCGAGCCTCTGCAACCGATCAATTGCCTCAACGGAACCAGTCTTTAGCCATAGCAAGATCGTGGAGCTCCTTCTTCTGCACCTCCTCCTTGGCAAGTGACTCGATCCACTTGGGCAACTGACCAGGCTTACTTGCCAAGATGGACTCAAGCTCAGTGACCTCTTTATTCTGCAGTATCTGACGAAGCTCTTGCTCTTCCTGTGCGATCTTGAGATCCATATCTGGCTCGACCTGCGAGGCCAGATTTTGATCTTCTCCTTCATGTGCAGATGACTCGATATCTCTGTTGATCTGGTTTGCGACTTGGAATGGATGTTAGTGGGATCTCAGAGCCGAGTGAGGCTCGAGGGTGACAGCTTCGCCAGTATCTGACTCTGTGAGGTCGATGATGGGGAATGCTTCCTCTCTCTTGACCAGTCTTCTCTTCTTGCGTGAGGATCTTGGGGCGTCGAGCATTGAGGATCTGCGAACCTTGACGGGAGAAGTACGATGCTGGGCTACCGTATCGGAGGCCGGATGATCCTCAAACGATGGAGGTGGTGGATCGGCTCTCAGAATCGCAACCACGGCGGCAAAGTATGCGTATTGCACAGCCCTATCCTCGATCTCGTCCAAAACAAGCACATCATCCAAAGCCTGACACCAAACATCACACAAAGGATCCAAGTTTGTGTAAAGAGAGCCACGAGGCGCACCAGGTTTGGCATAAACATTGCTCTTGCCAGAAAACTTGTACCAAGCCTCTGCTCTAGGATAACCAGGTGCCTCAATCCAACCGATCAGCAAAGTGTCCTGCAAAAACTTCAAAGCCGATCTGGGGATGAAGAATAGTAGAGCAGGTTCGATCTTGTTGTGTCTGCTGTGGCCGATGCTGAGGATGACATCCTTGAGGTGTTGTACTTCGGCCACGGTTGGTGTTATGCCGTGAGATACACGTAAGCTGTCGTAGAGATCTTGAACAGTCTCATTGACCTTAGTGTGAAGCATTTGTGACATCTATGAGATCGGTCAGGTGAAGATCTGTTGTCATCAACTAGAAGATGCGCTTACCTCGATTTAAAGTGTGAGGGAGCCTTGCGTCAAGCGCGCGAAGAAAGCCACAAGAAAAAGACCGCAGACGCAAAAATGCTGTCTCCGAAGTTAGAAAGTGATATATTCCTCGGTGTGTTGTCAGTCAGACAAAGTGTTGGTCTTGGTTTACTCAAACGTCTGTCGTGTCGAGTGTATAGGCTTATGTCCTGCGGTTTATCAAGGGCCCAGAAAGGGACCACCAGATAACACAGGCGCTGTCAAAGGAGTGTAGTGTTGTTGAAACAAGATGTCAACAACGAAGAGGCATCTGGAAAGCGTGAGGATCCTGGGGCCTATAGACTGGATGTGTTGAGTGGCAGTGCGACACAGTGCCCGATCAGAATAGATAAGCAAAACACAAGAACGGAGGTAAAACAACGTGGAGCTCGGGTTAGCTCTTTGACCAACACTGTCCGCTTGGCAGTGATCATCTGCCTAGAATGTCGAGACGTCGTGACCAGATGATGCCCACGGTTGGTTTCGAATTTGATAACCATTATCCTGCTTGCATATCGATCTCGTTAATTCATCTCCACTGCCTAGAGCTGGGACTACTTCCTATAACACCATGTTTGGCCATCGCAGCAATGGCGCTGCTAGAGACTCAGTTCTCAGCTCGACTACATTCAGTCATCTCATTAAAGTTCAGTACTACCCATTCCCTGTTCGTACCTCTCCGCTCAACGGCGTGTCTACTGTTACGTCGTATCTGGCTCATTGCGAACACGCTTTCACACTTTCAGCCCTTCTCAGCCGAATAAGTTTCTGACGCTTGCGAGGTCTTGAAGCATCTTCTTCTCCAACTCTTCCCTTACAATCTTCTCGATCCAGGATGGAAGCGAGTCTGACTTCTCGGCCAGTAGCTGCTCGATCTCGTCGACTTTCTTGCTTCGGACTGTGGTACGTAGGGATTGTATCTCTTGCTGGGCTTCGCCGACTGGCTGGTTTGGGCTGTCAGAGGCAGGAGAAGTGGCAATGCCAAGTGGGGGCTTGATGTCTCCTTCTACCTCGGGCTCGGTCACTGTAAGGTCTATAGACCTCGAAAGCCAAGGAGAGATAGAAGAGGTCCGGTAAGGAGGACAGGGCAGATTGTGAGAAGAGTAGTGACGAGCACAGAAGCTGTCTGATTGGGGTTGTTGGCGATGACGGCGCGGAGACGAGCAGCCATGTTGGGGGAGATACGTGCGACGGGCTCTCCAGGAGCATGGCCATGGGTATCTTGGTTGTTGTTCCCTTCAGAGTCTGCCATGTTGCCGGTTGCTAGTACTGGAGTTGGAGATGTGCAGAGAGTGATTGCTTGGAGGAGGAGGAGGATGAAGGACGGTGAGCCATGCATTCAATGGGTGTTACATCGTGTTGTGCTTCCGGATTCTTCTGTGTTGGCTGCAACAACACCCATGCCCACCTACAGAATGTGCTCGAGTGTATGAATGTTCTGAGATTGTCAAGCCCAAAGATCTAGTCTTTGTATCTCGCAACACCACAGGCTCTGGAATGACCGAGATCTTCATCATCGTCGTTCATACTGTCAGCATCATAGTCATCTGCGCCGACATAAGTAAGTCTCTCTTCCCACTCAAAGATCTGTGCCTTCTTTTCCGTATTGCGAGCGCAGAGTGTTGCAAAGAATCGTGCGCTGCGAGCAACGAAACCGTATGCTGCTGCTACAATGTTGGGACTCGGTTCTTCTTGGTCTTGCATGATGAGGTATGTTGATGTGAGGTTGGTGGTTGGAGATAGTAATATGGTTGGAAACGATCTTTATTGAAGTAGATCTGGCTTGTGTCGAGCAACAATGAGATAAATGTTTGTCTCCAATGCAGTTTCGGACGACGCGCCAAGCAAACCCGAGACTACTTTTGTCTCGCCTGAAAGGCTAGGAGCGACTTGTCATGATCTGAATCAAAGCAGTGACATCGATTGAATTGTCTTCGAACGTCTCAAATCGTTGTCAGACCGAAATCGTATTCCGGAACTGAACAGACGACTGTGATTGATGAGAAGTGAGAGAGCCAATTATCTGAATGATGGTCTCCCAATTTGTTCTTATGCTGCCTGTCTCTGATTTCTTCTCCTGCCCTGAGAGGGGCTTCTGCGTGCCTGTATACACGTTAGCAATCAGCGCTTGTGCCATCCATCTGTGAACTGTCAGATCAACTCACCTTATCATTGGATCTCCTAATCCTATCTCCGGTGCCTTCCATCATGTTTGCTGCACGCTGTCTAACACCTCGTCTATCTGCTTCTTCCTGAACATCATCTACTACATCAGCATCGCCAGCACAGCCCGTGCTAAAGACCCAGTCTAGCACTCCCCAGTTGCCATAGTTGCCTTTGCCGCCAGTTGTATGGTGCGAATCAGTCCTCTTCGCCATACCAGCCAGCAGGATCTGCGATGGCAACACTGAATAGCCAGAGTAGATGAAGAATTGCTCGAGACTGACAATAGCGGTCAGGATGTACCATGTCATGACATGGAAGCGGAAGAACAGCGTGGATAGGTACAACGGAGCCCAATCGGTGAGAAGGTGACAGACAGGATGGTCATAAGCAGAGGCAAGAGAGAAAGGATGTCTCAAACTGTGTGCCCAATCGGCATGCCAACGTGCCAGAATTGAATCCCTGGGCGAGGCATGCAAAATATCACGATGGATGAAGTAATGCAAGAATCCACGGCAGACAAGGCCATACAGCACCTCCTTGACCATAGTCGGCCACGGGGCGGGTGGAATCTTGCTCACACGAATTGCAGAACGGATGTTAAAGACTTCGGTCAGCACAAAGTCACATAGACCTTGTACCAAGACTGAGAAGGCAACATTAAAGATGGAAACAAATATCACGTTTCTGAGTCTGCGAGAGCTGAGTTGAGTTGGGAGCTGTGCGGCACCTCGGGTCTTGATACTGGCCGAAAGACTAGGTATCAGAGTGTCGAAGCCTAGGACGGCAATGCTAGGCAGCACGAAGAAGATCATCCTGACGGCAAAGGTACCAACCAGTTCCAAGTACAATGGGTCATGAGTTGAGACCAGGGTGACCCAGGTCAGGAGGAAGAAAGCGAGACTGACAGTGGTCGAGGAAGAGCCAAAGAATGGAACGGCAAGGAAGGACAGCAAAGGTAATGGCTTAGCCATTAGAGATGTGGCTTGCGATATCAGCTTTGCTGAAGTCTTGGAGAAGAGATCACTGATTGAGAAGCTGCGTCCTTGAGAGTAGCCATAGTAGTAGACCAACTCGTCACGAAGTGCTTGCAAGGCCATTTTGGCAGACTGTTGGGAGCTCGTGGACTCCAGAGACGTCTCGGACGCGATTTGAGGGATGGTACCAAGCGATTTGATGGAGGGGCGGACGCGATTGATTGGTGATGATGTCAAGGAGAGAAGTTGGAAGTTGCGAACGCGTTTGTCGCGTTCGTAGGGCGGGGTGGTTGGCAGTCGCGTGGCCTCGTAGTGGACCCGATGATTGCGGCCGGGAGCTGGTCTAACGAAAGTCAATCGCAGCTGGGGCTGAGACTTTGGCAAAGCCTTTCTCTTCAACGGGATGAAACGATTATAACAAGGGAAAGGTCGCAGTATTTGCGATGACTAGGACGCGACGACGTCATAATTCGAAGTAGTCGTCAAATCAAGGCTTCATCGATGTTCAAAATAGAGAGATTGGCAAATAGAGTGGGTGATGTGTTTGATGCTACATGGTGGGGTGCGTCTAGAGTGGGTTCCCGCCCCTGAAAGCCGAATGTTAATTTGCAAGTCAGCCATGGTCTGCAGAGCGACGGCGAACAGGCTCCGCGGTATTATTATGAGGAGGGTGTACCCTTCGGAGCGTCTCCTTGCTTCTCTGACACGTCGCGTTGCTCTCTGGCGCACAAGGTGATTGTCTTGACAACAAGAGACGGCATGGGTGCAGCTTGTGCGACGTGATTCTAGCTGGGCGCATTCGAAACGATTGATTAATATCCCCTGCAGTCCCATGTCACAGGTACGAGCCAGACAGCGCTAGACCTGTGTGCGTGAGGGTAGTAAAGTACTCGCAAATCTTCCACCATGCCGGCCGCCCTCCCACCACACGATGTCCGACGCGACAAGAGGCCCTCGACTGCCGGCAACTCGTCGTCCTCCAAGCGTGCGCCTGCTGAGCCCCAGGTCATCTCATCTCTAATCGCTTCCCTCGACGACTCCAATTCTTCCTTTACCCACGCGTCCTACGCCTACGTCTCGACCTTGGACTCCTACGACGACGATGGCACTTTCTACAGCAGCCCTTCCCTCCGCCGACCCTTGAAACACAGCCAGAGCTTTGGCATGGACTACGGCGCCTACCGCCAGCCAATCCAACAAGACGACTACGACAGCGACGGCGCAGACTTTCCCGTCGTCCGCACTTCGAGACGCCCACAAGGCAGAAGCACACATACTGCGCCCTCCTCCCCCGGACTGCACGGCTTACGAGAGATCCTCCGCTCTGCCTCCAAGACGTCTCTATCTCTGAACAGACCTGAGGTGCTCAGTCGCAGCAACAGTCGACTGAGTGTCGACAGTTGGAACAGAAAGAATTCGTCGTCGTCTCCTACAAAGCTATCACTAGACACGCCCTCATCCTCCGAGAGACTAGGCGGAAGACTCTCGCTCCGCCAGACCTCGCGCGAAACCTTGAAGCCGAACAAGGACTTGCAACACTCGGCCGACCAAGCGCTGTTGAGCCCGAACCTAGGCCTTGAAGCCAGGGACCTGGGCAGGAAGAACACAAAAGGGAGACTCTACTTGGAGGATGTGCTCGAAGACATGGCCACACCCAGTCCCATCATCTCTCTGACACGCTTGCCAGCCGCTACCGCTCACCCTTCGAGCAGCAGAGACAGTTCAGTAAAGGCTTCAGCAGAACGTCTGCCAGCCAGCACCTCTAGAAGCACACTCCCAACTTCGTCGAGTAGCCCCATGACCACAGTCATCCCTCCACGCTCCTCTTCCTTGAACAAACTCACCAGTCCGACAAAGCCAAAAGCCAAAAAGCTCAGCAAGGGGAAACGCGCTCTAGCTGCGCTCAGAGAAGTCAGGGAGGTCAAGGAAGAGCGAGGATCTCGTCGCAAGTCAAAGGCTGATGCGCTCAAAGATATGTTCGAAGGTCTAGATGAACAAGACGAAACCGTGAAGCGCATCCGACAACTCCGTCAGCAGAAACAAGATCGTCTCCGCATGGAATCTGAGGCTCTGCGAACACAGAACGACAAAAGGTCCGTGCCCGACTCGGCGGCCTCGACTTTAGCGGATTTGCAAATGCGTCCCGCCAATAGAGCTGCCGCCAGAGTCCCTGATTTGCGGAAAGCTCACCGTATGCTCGGCCTCGATGAACTCTCCAAAAACTCATCCACGGTTCAGCCCCAAGACACCACAACGGCTTCCCCTTTTGACAGTAACCTCCACAGCAAACCCAGCGTTGTCCGTCATTCTCCCAACGTCTCTGCAAGCCTGTCTTCTTTCCCTCCTGACTCTCCAACCATCGGGAATGCCTTTTCTACTTCGTCCGATTATTACCGTCCCTTCCACACACAGATTGCAAATGTAGCAGAAGAGCAACCATATGATTCATCCTCGGTCGGTAGACGCGCCGTAGCTAGGAAGTCAACTCACTCTCACATCTTGAATGGCCTAGACATTGAGGGTCTCGATATGTCACCACCCAGCACCGCGCATTCTAACTCGACCATCCAATCGCGTCCAAGGTCAAGTCGACGTGTTTCTTACGACGCCAGGTTCCGACGCAAGTCTATGAGCGATGCTCGTGAGAACCGCCTTCTCGAGGACGACATATTGCACGAGCGAAACAGCAATGTGTCTATGGCTGTGAATGCTTTCTTGAACAACCCGAGATTGAATCAAAAGATAGCACACCCTCAGACCGGTCGCATTATTTCCTTCTCCGAAGTTGGCGATCCGAATGGCCATGCAGTCATTGTTTGCGTGGGCATGGGTCTCACGCGTTTTGTCAGTGTCTTCTATGACGACCTAGCGTCTTCGCTTGGCCTTCGTCTGATCACGCCGGAGAGACCTGGTGTCGGCGCAAGTCAAGCTTACCGCGATCGAGACCACATCGGACCTTTGGCCTGGCCGGACGACGTGGTTACTATCACTCATCACCTGGGCATCTCCGAGTTCAGCTTGATCGCCCACTCTGCCGGCGCCATCTATGCTCTGGCGACCGCATTGATTCTGCCTCAAAGTGTCCGTGGCAAAGTACAACTTCTCGCACCTTGGATCCCTCCTTCACAATTTGAAAACGTCAGCCAAAAAGACAGATCACCGGACAATGTGCCGGTGGCTGCGTTGACACGAGGCCAACGCTTTCTTCGGGTTCTGCCCGTGCCTTTTCTGAAGGCTGCGAATGGCAACCTTTTCTCACCGGCTTCTCTCAAACCCGCGAATGCCAACAAAGGCAATGGATCCCCCACATCTGGCTCAGAGTCTCCTCGTGGCGTCCCTTACAGGAGGAACTCCAGAAGGCGACCAAATGGTTCCCGACGAGAGAGCATGATTCTCATGGATCAGGTCATTCCGGAGCGACCGAGAGACACCATGTTCCCATTGCCCGAGCTTTGTGAAGACGAAAAGGGCGATAAGACAGTCCGCAAGCCATCGGAGATTTCTCTTAACTTGTCTGCGACGGCATCGCCCATGGACCCTGGACTTATGTTTGCAGCAGAGGCTCTCAGTGCCGCAGAACATGCCGCAAAGGAACACCAGGCCGCCTACTCTGCCTTATTGACCGAGAGAACCTGGATGCTAGCCACACGCGATGCTAACCCTGCCACGGATCTTATTGTGTGTCTCGAGCGACATCGAGACATTGGCTTCAGATATGTGGACGTGCACAAAAAGGTTGTGATTACTCACGGCAGCGAGGATAAACGTGTGCCTGTAGAGAACATCCGCTGGATTGGCGACCAGATGAACAGACACAACATACTGCACTGGAGTCTGCAGGATAAGGATGTCGAAGCAAACGATGGCGGATGCGACATCCGTGTCTTACCTGGCGAAGGCCATGGACTGATGGCTCATCCTGGTGTCATGTCAGATATATTGTCCGACATATCCAGTGAATGGAGCCCGACAAGATGGCTCATGCTGTAACTGTAATGAGCAGGGGAAATGTTTGATTGTTTACACTCATGGTACGAGACTTGGATACGACGGCCATCTCCCAATCATGTCGATTTCTTTTCTTTCTACAAGGTCATATTGTTTGGTTGGACAGTTTAGATACCCTCTTTCCTATGTTCGAAATATTCATACCCATACTTTCCGGACGTATTGTAGGTTAACTTTTAGACACTAAATTATCATTCTTCAGAACAAACAGATGACGGCGATGGTGAGACTGTACTTCAGTGGACGGTGTTTGTTCCTCTGATCAGCCCGGCAACGAGTGTTTCGTGTGACGGTGAGTGATGAGAGCGAATGGGTTCTGTTGCGGCTGAGTGCGTCCCGAAGCACTATGGGTTGCTACGGCAGAAGTAAACAAACCGCCAAGGAAAGGTGGTCGAGCAGTCCGCGATAAAATCAAGCAGTCTCGACAGCATCACTTTTGGTGGTCGGCATTGATTTCCAAGGCTATCTTACTTTTGCAAAGATCAAGTTCTCCATCTCGCGTCGAGTGAAGTCGATCGCGGCGCAGATCAGAATCAAGTGATTGTACGAGGTGGTTGGGCATTTTCGGAGGCTGGAAAGACTAGCTAGCCTTGCAGGCGCACACACGCAGGATAAACCCAGCACACCACCCACTCTGCACCTTCCCGCATCATCTTGTCTACACTTCTCCATCTCACCTTTGCAAAGTCGTTGACGGCTCACCGTCGCACCGTTCTTATCAAACAGTCGTTGCCGATAGCCTTTTCGCTCTACATCACCATTGCTTTCTCTCTTATCGACAAGCACCTCTGCGGGGTTCGCAACGGCTATACCACACACGACGCGCAACATTCCACACACCCCACAAACGAGGCATTTCGCCGCCTCGAGTCAGCCATGCGCTCACCACGCCGCGACCTGATTACCTCCTCACCATCGCTACTACGTCTGGCTGTCATTGCTCTCACAATCAGTCCGACATTGGCAAATCCGCTCATTCCAAAGGAACTCGGCATTGGTGGCTTGTCATTGAATTCGCTGTTCGGAAGAGGCAGTTGCGAGACTCCTTGCGGGTGGTCTGGTCAGCTTTGCTGCACTGGCGGAGAGTCATGTTATACAGATGCGAGCAACCAAGCACAGTGCGCATCAACAACGGCGCCTGCAAAGAGTGAAACCACAGGATACTGGAAATACTGGACAAGCACCTGGATCGAGACAGACACCGTCACAAGATACAGTACTGGAAGTTCTTGGTGTGGTGATGCTACATCCACCGCTGCCGTCGTTGGTGGGGGCGGTGCAGCTACCTCAGTCTGGGTAGCCCCTTCCTCTGTCGCTGCATCGCCAACTGCTTCGGTTACGTGTAATTGGGACAGTGGCCAGTCATCTTGCGGCAACATCTGTTGCGCAAGCGATCAATACTGCTTGACTTCTGGTCAATGTGCAGCAGCCGCAGGGGCAGGCACTTCCAAACACAGCTCAGGAAGCTCAACTGGTATTTCTCCCGCCATCCGCCCAACAAGTAGCACTTTGGTAATCGTCACAGCAACTTCATCCCCTACGACGACGGTCCCGTTCCTCGCGCCTGTTGCTACAGGCGCCAATGTCACCCTTACCGGAGCAGAAGCTAGTAACTCGCATGGTCTTTCTGGCGGCGCAATCGCCGGCATTGTGATCGGTGTCATTGCCGGCCTCCTCTTGCTCTCGCTTCTCTGTCTCTTCTGCTGCGCTCGAGGCATCTGGGTCCTTCTCTTCGGTGGCCGCAAAAAGAGACGTACAGAACGTACCGAAGTCATCGAGTCCCACCATCACAGAGCCTACAGTGGCGCAGGAGGCGCAGCCTATGCTGGCAGCCGTCCAGACGAAAGAAGATGGCCTGGCTCCCAAGCCCCTCGCAAAGAGAAAGGAAGAAGCAAATTCACCGAGATGCTGGGCATTGGTGCTGCACTGGGCGGCTTAGCCGCTGTCCTCGGTTTGAAGAGAAAGCATGATCGCAGAAGAGATGAAAAGAGCGATTACAGCAGTGCTTTTACGGACGCCACCTACAGTGACTACTATACCAGTGAGAGTAAGTTGCCCATGGTTTAGACTATATTGAGCCAAATACTGATCCCATCAACAGGCAGTGCAAGCTCCGACGACAGACGTACGAGAGGTGGAGACACGAGACGCCCGTCACGCCACAGATGAACGAGATTGATACGACAAACATGGGACTGTGAGGAACGGCGACGAATGAACGCGACGTCAAGGATATGAATAAAAAAAAAGGAAGATACGACTATGAAGAAAGGGGGGTAATAACATTATCCACGCATGGTGGCTATTGACAACATTTTGGCGTTTTCTTTTCTTTCTCGACCGGGACACTGGTTCGAACAGGTACGCCTGCTTCACGCATTTTCGACGGTGTTTTTGCTCTTCCTTTTGATTTGTATCACGATGGCGAAGAGCTCGAACAGAGGTCTTTGATGAAAGAAGAGAGAGAAAGGTGTTTTGCTTCAGCTCAACACATGACGAGCTTTCTGTTGTATATAGCAAATCCTGAGCCACACGCCTCATGACGAGACACACACTTGTCCAAACACCATCTCCCCTGCGTTCTCACCAAAGCTCGCACACCCATCCATATTCGTGCCAGCCGAGGAACATCATATCTTTGTGGACTCCAGGTAGCTTGCGAAGCGAGAATGGGCAACACTGAAATCCACCAAAGCAGGTAGGGGTCAGTGTAGATGGTATCTAGCAAGGCCAGCTGGGCTTCTTGTCTGATCCATGAGATGTCGTGCTCTGTAGGGTAACCCCGGGACCAACTTGTCTACCACCACCAGCGGACTTTTTCCTTGTCTTCAGAACCGATTGGGGATGTTGTTGGCAAGACAAGCTCATTCGCCGACGCTGGCTTTTCAAGTGTCACTGGAGCTTCCTCTAGAGGTTGTCACTTTCTCTTCTTCTGTTTGGCGTCAACGTTAATATTGAACATGGAGATTTGCACTCGCGCTTAATCCAGTGACCCTGCCTGCTTGGATATTCATGACTCGCTCTTCAGAATCATCGGTGGGTCTATTAAAGTGACTGTGGACCCCAAGGCGCGATCTCATAATGTCCCTCAAGGCCTTCTCGAGGCTTACAGGAACTTCGTGATCCGCGACCACACGTTCAAAGTCATCGGCGAAAGCAGCGATCTGTTCTGCCTTTTGTTTGTCGGCGAGAGCGGTGATCAGTTTCGCCTGTACATTGTCCGCGGTGTATCCGCTGTCGAGACTGCAACAGCTTACATGTTCGAGGGCAAGCTTCTCCATGCTAGTTCTGACGGCGCTGTTGATGCTCAGCATGCTGAATGAAGCTAAATCCGAAAGGCAGGTTGGGGGCTGTGCTGTCGCGACGTCAATCGTCTTTAAATCAGGGGTGTTGGTGATTGGTTTTAGACCCAGGCGTCCACAGGGTTGGTGAGGATTGTCCCTAGCAGCAAAGTGATAGTCTCTTGCGCAGTGACAACCTCTTGTGAAGCAAATCCTCCGAATGTACGCACAATGTGCACTAGAGGGCGCGCAGTGATTTTTGTCTGTATGGGCCAGACTTCCTCAGATTCTGCCACGATCTCTCAGCCTCCCAACACCTGATCCTGCTGTGTACTCGTCCCTCCCTTTCCAGTCTTGGCTTCTTGAGGCTCTTATCCTTGATTATCAGAGCCTCACTCTAGCTTCAGCTCGCACCAAAAAGTAACCCGACAGTGAATGATAGTGCTTTTAGTTGCAGTCACACTTAACTCTTCGGCTGTTGTCTGGTCCAACACGTTATTCATCTCTTACCTTGGACATTCACGATACCTACCTTCTCAGTTCTGACTTTATTTTTGGCTGCTCTTCTTTCCTTCACACCATCTTACTTTTCACCTTGATCAACTCTCCTATCATTCATCACCATCTCTGTGGTCGATACCTCTCTGGGCCGGCCCAAGAGCGATAACTTCTCAAAGCCAACGTCGACTCTCATCACCCAAACCTCCGCGATCATCACCTCCCACTAAACCTATCGATACGACATGCTCCAGGCAAAAGGCTGGTTTCGCACCCCCAAACGCCTTCACACGCGCAGACTACCTTATTACGAAGATGTCTACCGCCAGAGAGATCCAGAAGACGAGATACTCCGAAGCATCCACACTATCGACTCCGAAAGCGACTTAGAGCCCGAAGTATTCACTCGCAGATACAAAGTCAAGCACAGGATGACTTCTCGAAAGGTCGACAAACCTAGTGACGCCAACGCCAACGCTGTCGCTATGTCGAGCTCTGTTACTGACGAGGCTGGAGTACCAAAGACAATTGACAGAAGCACCGGTACGATGGCATTGCTAGTGAGCTTCGGCTATCGCCTGACTGCTGACATGCGTTAGTCCTCACAATCGATGACGACGACAGCGATGTAGACGCTCTATTCGTCAGTGAAATACGGAGATACGGTAAGCCTGCCATCCGAGAGTATATCTCTACAGACCGCTGATATCGCATAGCTCAAGACGACAGCGACAAAGCCAATGGGGAAGACGATGACGACGGGATGAGGCCTCAAGGTACCGGCAGCAAGAACGGAGTCGATGCAGTCTTCTTGGCTCAGCTGAAGAGATTCGGTAAGGCCTTTCGAGAGCTTGCGTTTCTTCGTGTATTGATGGTTGGACAGCTCAAACTCCAGAGAGAAATAATGAAGAAGACGAAGACTTGATTCAGATCAACAACCGAGGTAGGACGCCGTATATGTGGCAAGACACTATTGCTGAGATCGTTACAGCCGAGGGTTTCAGAGCTATGCATCTGCTGGGGGCTCAAAGATATTATGCCTCACTGCGTCAGGATCAGGAAGGCGACCACGATACCGTCAGAGCGTCAGTCGAAGCTTCTGTCGCCCTAAACACTACCGAGCTGGTCGACGACAGTCATGGCAGAGAAGTCGACAGTCAACCGACGAAGACTCTCACGAGAGCCCATAGCTGGGCCAGTAGTCAGAGCTCCAACTATCAGCATTCTGACGACGACATTGAAGTCGACAAGGCTCGCAGAAAAGCTCGTAACGAAAAGATCAGGAGTGATGAGCGCTGGACGATCGCGTCTCGCAATCCTGGCTCTGAAGGCAAATCTGGCTCCGAAGGAAGAGAATCTGCCCAGCCTGTCGACATCCGGAGTGATCAAGCGCTTGACGACATCCATGACAACAACCCTGACGACGACGACGACGAAGAAGAAGACGATGCAGAAGACGCTCAAGATCAAGATCAAGACAAGACCAGAGACGATACACCTAGGACACTCAGCACACACTCAAAATCCTCGGAGAGTATGCAGCGTAGACGATTCGGAATGTTCGCATCGAATCCAACACCCGTCGCCGAGATGGACTTTGTTGATCTGACGGACGAACCTCAGCCGAGTCTCCGGGACTTGGTGAGGCAGGGACGCATGGAGACTGAGAGTGAACAAATCTCGACCACACAAAAGAAGCCGAGATACGACCTCCGCGTACGCAGGCAGCCCGTAACTTACAACGAGAAGAGAACATCAGGCAAAAGCACTGTCGACACTAAAAACCGAAAGAAGGCATACTTCGACCTGGAGTTAGAACACACGGCGAGGGAGACGAGACCACGCCGTCAGACTCGATCGATGACAGCCTCAAGAAGAAAGCTCAAGACTGCCCCTCGTGTCAGGGCGAAGGTCGAGGTCGTGATTCCCGCAGCTGGTGACAGATCTGCTTGGAAGACTATCCCATCGCCCTTGCCTAAGCGTAGACAGTCATCGTTTGCGGAGAAGATGATCAGACAAAGCAACACGGCAGCGATGGCGAGACTGCTCTTGCAGGTCAAGGTCGCAAGCGTCTGAAGATCAATCTTGAAAACAAGACTGAAGCAAGAAAGGGCCACCGATCGCTTGAGATGGTCTTGATCGACTAAGAGATGTCGAAACCAGAGTGTGGCTGGCCGAGACTTAATCATCAGGCGCATCGATGGCGATCGCTTGGGTTGCGGTGAACATACGGATTCTCAGCAGAACGGCCGAAGATTCTTGAGGATCCTTCGTGACAAGACAAGAATGTAGCAGCTGCAAGATGCGTAGGATCCGTGAGATACGAACAGAGACGCAGCGATGAATTTTCAAAAGGCCGGAGACACTATTTCACGACTATTTGATAGGGCGGAGGAGAAGCATTTCGATGGGAAGGAGATTACTATCCGGGAAGCATCCGATTGGGCCGGCTGGCTGGCTGCGACGCGTCGAACAAAAGAGGCAGACGCCAGGCTCACGTCTCATCAAGGGAATAATCGTCTTACAATCCTACAGCCATGTCATCGACTCAATATATCAATCGAATTCGAAAGGCGATTCGGAAATGAACCACACTGATGAAGAATGGCACGGTGACTGTTGTACTTGTTGCGTGTTGGTCTCATGGAAATAACGAAACGAAACACGCGCGCGCCGAACTGACGCTTCAATCTCTTGGCCATCTTGGCTGTACCACAGATCTGGATATACCCGTCGTCAGCCAAGGCCCGTTGTTAAGGTAATCAAGGCAGGAAGGTGGTTGGCAGCATTGAAACAATGTAGAAAAATTGGCGTGGCGAGACAGCCCTCGCTGCAAGTCTTTCTGACCTTTTTGTTCTTATACTACCCCTTCTGGTCGTTGTCGAAGAGATTGCACCTTTGGCCGTCCTGAAAGTATGAATTCCGAACGCCGCTTCGAGGACCAGTTGGAGCACCAACAGAATGTGCCTACCAATTCTGACCGCCAGCATGCAAACGCAGCGTATGGCGCTGGTGACTACAACTCAACCGTATCTGGAGCCACCTCGGACGCCATCAAACATGCCCTCGGCCGTCACCAAGATCCAAACTTCCGCCCTGACCATACCGTAAATGCCGATACGACCCAGCGACCGGTATCAAATTCAAGAGAAGGCGGTGTTACAGGGGTTGGCGAGGGTCCTCAGATTCTGAGTACATCGAAACATCTCGAGATACTTTGTGGACCTCTGCTCAATTACAGATACATGAGCGGCCAGTCGACCGACAATCCTTCGTGGCATGGAAGCGTCTTGATTGTCACGACCCCTGGTCAAAGAGCCCCTCAGCTTGTCATCCGCAGCGCTGGTGCCATTCAACACTCACAGGAAGTCGACGGTGTGAAATTGTACGAGGATCCTAAGAGTGCCTTCTGGCGTTTCGACATCCAAGTGCCATTCCTGGCTCAAGAGTCGAAATGGGAGTACGGTATCCCTGGCGCCAAATATGTTGACTCCAAGAAGACGGGCACTCCTGGTCCCAAGTCGTTCTACATCCCTTCGAAGACCGAGTCAATGAGAATCATGTTCCACTCTTGTAACGGCTTCTCAGTCGGTACTGATACTGATGCGTGGTCTGGCTGCGCTCTGTGGAACGACGTCTTGCGCATGCACGAGAAGAAGCCTTTCCACGTAATGATCGGCGGAGGTGATCAGATCTACAACGACGGTGTTAGAGTGGACGGTCCTCTGAAGCCATGGACTGACATCGGTTCGCCTCACAAAAGACGTCACTTCCCTTTCAACGAAGACCTGCGCGCCAAGTGCGACGATTACTACTTTAATAATTACGTCCGCTGGTACGGGACTGAGCCCTTCTCTTTCGCAAACGGTCAGATCCCTCAGCTCAACATCTGGGATGATCACGACATCATTGACGGCTTCGGTAGCTACACTGACCATTTCATGAGATGTGCCGTCTTCAGAGGTATCGGTGGTGTAGCTCACAAGTACTACTTGCTCTTCCAGCACCATCTTGCGCCGCCGAAGAGTACCTTTACTACTGACGCACCCCAGACCGTGCACGCCAACGAGCACGGTACAGCTTCGCCCGATGCTGTTCAACTGAACGATGCATTCGTCAAGACCAGCGGCCAAGAAGAGCCGTCGTACATCATTGGTTCGAAGCCCGGTCCTTACGTCGAAGAGCGCAGTAGATCCATGTACTGTCAGCTTGGTGCACGTATCGCCTTCGTTGGTGTTGATGCTAGAACCGAGCGAACCAGACATCAGATCAACTACCCCGAGACCTACGATCAAATCTTCCAGCGCACTTCCGCTGAGCTTCAGGCAAACCCTGCCATCAAGCATTTGATTCTACTGCTCGGTGTTCCAATCGCGTACCCACGTCTGCAGTGGTTGGAGAACATCCTCCAATCGCCTCTCATTGGCCCTCTCCGTTTCCTTAACAAGAGATTCGGAGTAGCTGGTGGATTCTTTAACCAATTCGATGGCCAAGTGGATCTTCTCGACGATTTGGATGATCACTACACAGCTCATCAGCACAAGACTGAGCGCAGAGAGCTGATCCAGCGTTTGCAAGACCTGGCAAAGAGACATGGTGTTCGTGTCTCGATCCTCGGTGGTGACGTTCATCTCGCAGCTTTAGGTCGCTTCTACAGCAACCCCAAACTTAATATTCCTATTGAGCAAGACTGGCGCTACATGGCCAACATCGTTTCGTCTGCCATTACCAACAAGCCTCCTCCTTCGGCTGTCGCAAACTTGCTCGCTAGTCGCAACAAGATCCATCATCTCGATCACGACACGGATGAAACGCTGCTCAATCTGTTCGATAAGGACCCTGGCCATGAACGTGACGACATCAAGAACAAGACAAAGGACAAGAACCACTGCACGATGCCCAGTCGCAATTACGCGATCATCGCCGAGTCGCATAGTGGCATCGGATCTTCTGCCACAGCTGCTGTTGACGCCGCAACAAACGGCACCACTAATGGTCATGCTAATGGTCACACCAATGGCCACACAAATGGTGCCTCTACCCTGACCGCAACTCGATTCCCAGCTGGAGACAACCCTCGCAATGCTTTGCACGCGGGCGAGCAACAGGCTGGTACTACTCACCCCGCTGCTGAGGGCCTTCAAAACACCGGTCTTGGTGGTCCCGACGGCCTTGACGTCTGCATCAAGGTCGAGATCTCGCCCAGCGACCGCGAGGGCCATACTCAAGGTTATGGTTTCTCAATCCCTGGTCTCGATGCTGGCGCATACAAGAGTCAGGGCACTGCGTGGTAGTTGTGTCTAATGGACAATATTCACGGCTGTTCGAGAACAGCTGGTATGGGAAGGATTCTGCTGCATTTTTGTATTTTCTCGTTTCAATTTTGTTGGTTATATTAGGTCACGACCTGGATGTGTTTGGATGACAAGATTAGATAATATCTGGATACCCCCTTATGAGCATTAATACTATTGTTTGCATTTCAATCAGGTCTCCTCTCGACCGACCAAGAATAAGAGGAAAACTCCGGCATGAGCTTACCAAGTGTCGGTCAAAATTACATCTCGAGTCTGGATAAACACGGCGCATGGTCAAGTACGAATTACCCAATAAGACTCCCGGAAACAAGAAAAGCATTATTTTGGCCAGACGTGGACCATCGTAAAGCTAGACTTGAACAGAGTTCTGATCAACTAGCTCAAGCGAGGCAGTTGTTGACATCATTACAGTCTTCGTCGAGTTACAAGTGGGAGACCTGCATCCGAGCAAGTAGCGTAAATACAGTCGTATGCCGCCTGTGCTTGGGAGATACACACCAATACAGGCAGAAGCATGAGCAAGCTTGACCAACAGCTTTTACGACTTGCAAAGGTCGAGGCTATACTCAACTATGAGTTCAAGAAAAGAGACAAGGCCTACCTGTGGGAGTCTCTCCAAGTCGTCACGCCCGAGCCATTCATCATTGGTGGCTTCAGGCCAAAGAGAGTAATCAAAGGCTTGCCATACTCGGAGACGTTGTGATGGCTCTCGTCGTAGCAGAAAAGTGGTTTGATCGTCCCAGCAGCAAGCCAGGTTAGTCAGTCCTGACAGTCACCAGTCACATACTGATTTTACCTGACTTGTACAGCTGGCTGGTCGCGTCTGCGAGAATCTCACCTAAGTAACAAACACCTAAAGGTGGTCGCCCAAGAGACAGGTCTTCTTTCCTGGGTCGAACTTTCAGGAGCATGTATACCCAAGCATTCCGCTGCGACTATCGTAGAGGCTGTCATTGGTGCTGTATATCTGGACTCCGGTCGTGATCTGAAGGCTGTTAAGCGCGTCATGACTGCCCTTGGATTCGCTGACGTCGTGGGCAATCCAACAACCACTCCTTAGGGAACCGTCCAAGATGCCTCTTAACCTCTATCGCTTAGATCTCGTTGTGTCCGGCTGGTAGCGATGGAGGACTGATTGATACGAGGGCCCTTTGGTCCGGCTACGTAGGTGGCTCTGGTCATCAAGCGCGGCGTTGCTCACGACGATATTGACATACTAAGTTGATGGAACTCTGCGCTCGTTCACTACTGAGCCCTTGAGTAGCTGGACTTAAGAGGCCCTCATATTGAGCACCTCTCCATATCTGCCTATTGTTTCTAGCGCCATGAGGGTTGGCAAGGACTGAGGATATTTGAACTCGCCTTTTCCTCTTCTCTGATTTTCTTTTGGTCTTGTAGAGGCCTTCAACATAAGCGATGCTCTGGATATGACCTATCAACTAGGCACATATTTCCTTTGTACGCTGTCTCTACTTCCATCTTTTTTGAAAAGGCAGTGCCCGATTACTCCGAGGACGTAAAACAACAAAAACACTTGCAAAGAAGATAGCGAAGGAAAGGACAAAATATGTTTACACAACCTGCTGTTCTCTAACTAGTCTTTCTCTCATATAAACACCACGCTCATTGAATGTCTGACCTGCGATATGGCAAGATTCAAGTAGCTCTTCCAAGAAGTCTCCGTTGCGTGAAAGCAGGGGCGAGTTCTGATTTTCGATATAGATGAGCAGTCTCGTTCAGGGCTCTTGTGACCATCTTCCCATCTCGAAATTCCGTGATCATTACCGTTCACTCTTACATATGACCCACGAGAGAACTTGAGACAACCACGATCGACTGAAGGCAGGGACGAAACTTCTCCTTGATACACACAAGCAGTCTCCTCCAGGGGTCGTCGAAACAGCTCTCACCTCGCTCTCCGTGATTGTTTCTCCATCTCGAAAGCCCTCGATCGTTGCCGTTCACTTTAACGTGTGAAATACGCGCAAACCTGGAATCTTGACGATCGATCGAATTGTCCAACTTCACTCGGCGCCGAGCTAGCCACCAAATCCAAACAAACGAGGGCAGATTTCGAACACGAACTCTTGTCGACAACATCGCTTGATTGTCGCCTTCGATCAGCTCTTCATCTTCTCGGACGCGCGACTGCAGTGTTTTATCGTCTCCAAAGCGTTTCGTAACAAGGCGCATGCGCAAGGTCAGTTGAACCCGAGCATTCCACGTGACCGCAGCTCGTTGTTGACAATCGACAGCAGCCACCTAGACGTCGAGATATACTACCCAGTCTCTTCAATCGAAGTCCAAGATCTCAGCAAAAGCAATCCACCCTCGACACCATGGAGAACTCCGAGAAGATCACCAAGGAGACCGTCCAGTCTGACGCCGAAAAGTCGGCTGAGCAGACCCCTCGTACCGTCATCCCCATGGACACCAGCCAGTACCACAAGAACTTAGAGATGCAGTCCCTGCTCATCAAGAAGATGATCCGCAACGTCGCCGGGTTGAACCACACCAGCCCTTACGTCAAGATCGAGTCCAACTACGAAGTCGACGTTGTCCCTAAGCATCTCACTGTGGTCGAAGCTCGTGAAATGATGCAGAGACACATGGTCGCTTACCATGACGCCTCAAGACTCACCAATCTCAACAACGAAAACGAGTCCAAGGAAAAGGAAAAGGGAAAAGAGAAGGTCTTCGAGACTGTCTCCTCCTCTGACGAGACCGATGAGGTGTGTTCTGACTCTGCATCAACTCAGACCAAGACACCCATCGATCCTTCTCAAGAGAGCATCGAGAAGGCCGAAGTTGTCAAGGAACTTGAGGTCGTCACGGTCGAAGACCTGGAGAAGAGGTTGGCCGAATCTGCTCGCTTCGCTGACGACATGGAGGCCAAGTTGCGCGCTATCGTGAGGAGAAATAGGAAGCACATCGGTCTGTCGGAGTAAGCGATAGTCCATCACCAAGAAGGGTGTGAATCGAAGAGATTCATCGGGCAATTAAGTACGGCAGAGAATAAATAACAGACACCACCTTTACCACCCATCTTTATACTCAGACTGTGATTCGTTGCTTGGTTTTCATGTAATTGTGAGTCCTAAGTACTAGTCTTGTCACCCATAGCCAACCGGTGTATGACAGGGTCGGTCTATAATTGCAGATAACATCGAGTTCTCGCTCCGAACGAGAGCCTAGAGCACTGATGATAAGAGGCATGATCATATGTGCTAATGAATGAATAAAGTCGGGAACAGTGTGACGTGACCAAGGAGAATGCAATTGGATAAGCAGATATAAATTGTGTAGGACAAACTCCCCTCGGGCGATAGCAGTCCTCTGGAGCAGCGATAAAGCGCTGAGTGACCTTTATACCTTGTTAGCATGATTCCACAACAAGTGAAGTTGATGTAAGAATGCAAAGTTGGAAGATAGGAGTCAGAGGTATTGTGATTGTGAATAGTTCTGTCGGCATGCGGTCTTCCGAAAAAGACTGCCAAAGTCCGAATTGCAGAATTCTTTATGCATCATTCAAGTGATGGGGGCTTGGGGAGAACGTTTTTGACTTACTACCTTAGTCGTTCAGCAGACGTGTCTACTGTGATCAACACAGTAGACACGTCTGCTGTGGTGCAAGAAAGAGGGAAGCAGAAAACGCGAAGAAAATAGCTTGAGAGTCGGTCTTGGCAGGCATTGGGTGCACGGTCCTCCAACCATCCAGGTCCCGCATTTCGATATTCGAGGTAAACAATTGACGAGTATACCTCATCTACCTTCAATTGTTGTCGCATGCCCATATCATCGGGACTGGGAAGATAAAAACACCACAATGTCCACGAACAACAGGCCGCAAGGCGAAAAGACATATTTCGAGCAACAACGTGAACTTGTACTCCAAGATGTCGCAACAGTAATGGCACCCTAGCCTTCTTATGCGACAGTACGCTAACTCTGCGCAGAATCTAGAGCAAGTGCTTCAAAACATGAATACTTTGAATCGAAGTCTCGAAAGCGTCATCGCTGTACGTGTTGGAGCCTCTTCCTACCAATCTTCCAAACGCCATCTCAAAACACAACCGCCCTTACACTATTCTGCGTTGAGCAGTCGTCAGCATGCCGAGAAGAAAATGCTGACCATGGAACGCACAGGTCGGCAACGAATTCGGCCAAGTCGAAGGGCTTTGGTCAATGTTCGAGAACGTCATGGCGCAACAGCAACAGCCAAACAGCACGCACGAAGAAGATGGTCAAACACAAGCGCATACTGGCGCGCAAGAGAAAGGAGAGGGGCATTAGACGATGAAATAAGATGAGGAAGAGTAAGAACCAAGCTGCCGAAGATGAGGAGAAAATATGATACCCAGAGAGAGAAAGCGAGAGAGCATATCACGACCGTCACGAATAGAACTTTGCCGCTAGGCATCCAGGACTAAGTTGCCGTCGAGCAACAACAACAACCACAACAATGTAACAGGCTACGATCTATAGACACTCGCCGGCTACACAGAGCTCAAGGAGGAGATGTTCCTAGGACTTGTCTAATTGCACACAGCGGGGTCTGAGCGCTTCTACCTATGCGGAGCGGATCATGATATTCTCTGCAAACTGCAAATCAGATACATACGGCCACAGTCAGCTGAAAACTGGGCATCCCGTCCGCTCTGCCATACATAAGCAGTTGAACGGCAGATTAGTACTACGGTGGGTGACCACGTGGGAATCCCTGCTGCTGTATGTTTTATGATTTGAAAGTCAAAATATTTTGCTGGCTGCGTGTCTACTTCTTTCACAAGTGTCTAGGCAGACAAGCGCCTGGCGAGATAGCTTTGTGCTTGAGAAACGGAGCGAAGCCCATGGACAGCCTCGCCTTCTTTTGGCCAACGGGAAGGCGATCATGCGGGTCGTCTCTGATTTGTTTCGCAGAAAGCGCTGACACTGCAGGTCTGACCCCAGCAATAGATTGAAAAGCGCTCAACACGCCGAGGAGCAAGTACACAGACCACGAAAGCAATCATGGATTCGGTAAAGGAAAGAATTTACAGACTTTGTGATCTCCAGCTTCTCACGAGTGGCGCTGTAGTCCCACTTACCTAGCACACACAGAGTTGAGCGCGATGAATTAGAGCGATTGGGATCGTCTTGAAGCCCATCAGCCTTGTCACACGTCGCCACGATGCAGCCTAATGCAACAATAAATTAAGTCGAATGCCTTCTCGCGAAAGAAGTTACATGATAAGCTCCCGCAAGATGTACTACTTACCTGGCTTCACTGAAGCACAAGCCGTAAAGTATGCCACCTTCAAGCGTTGAATATCAATATCTGGCCATTCGCACAGGGGAGGACGGTGACGGAGACACCGTCCAGAGCCATGGAAATGCGACAATTACGACGCCAAGCTTGAGATCAGTCTCGGGCGCTCGCAGCGCTGCTGGAGATGATGCTGTGCCTGAGGCCGAAGTGCAATCCCTTCTTGAAAGAGACAGTCGCTCTTGCCTGGATACGAGTAAAAATGATGTTGTGGTAGTCGGAGAAGAGTTCTCAGATCCGACACAGAAGGCGGATTGGCTTCCATTGACACTACGACTTCCGTATCTCACCTTCCTCATCGCCTTATCATGCGGACTCGGGATCCTGGTCCTAGTCCTTTTGTTCTTGTCTGCTCGTAATGATGGACTGGGAAATGACAAAGATTCCTCCACACTTTTCTTCGGCTGGCGTTTCTCGCCAACTTTGATCGCCACCGCATACGCAATACTGGTGGGCTCTATGCTTAATGACATCCGAAGGACAGAGATCTTTGCTCGTATGTCAAGACACGGAGGCGCCGCTGCTGCTTATACACTCTGTTTCCCAGTTAGGTCCTGGTGGAACGACCCTTTCGATGCTTTAAGCCAAGAGAAAAATAATGGCGTCCGCAGCTTTGCTCTATTCTCTGCTTCCATTGCAAACATCCTCGTTCTTCTGGTGGTGTCTCCTCTATCCGCCGGTCTTCTCTCCCCAGTGAGTATCACGACCGTAAGAGACACAATCTTCCACAAGGCACAACCAGCTGCCGACATCTCCTGGCAGACAGATACTTTTGATACTGTCGGGTTCCGCACTATCGCAAGCTCAATCCTGAACAAGACCACCTCGGCATGGATAAATCCACAGTTTGCAGTCCTGCCCTTCTGGCCTTCTCATACGGACTCTCCCACTGGAGCCAACTTCTTCAATGAATTTGGTTCTCAGCAGTGGAACTCTCATACAATTGTCTTCAAGGCGGAGCTAGATTGTGAGCCTCTCGATGTAATCAATTTCTCTAGAGCCAATTCGACGACCGATGAAACTGCATTGACAACCGTCAAATTGGGTTCGTCTGATGGTTGTAATATGACGATCGCGGAGGACTTCGAAACATCACACTTTTACTATGGCGGATGGATGAGAGGCGATCATGCCTTATGGCCTCGTGCTGGAAATTGTGGTGACCGATCGACCATCCTTGTCAAGAGCCTAGTCGGGAACGACCTCGTGTCAGAAGTGTTCAAGTCAACAGGCTATATCTGTAAGGCCGACTTCTTCTCAGCAAATATCAACGTGACGGTCAGCATCAGAGGAGAAGCGACGACTGTTGACTTTGACAACAAGGAATTTGTAGCCCAACGAAAGCCCTTGGATCCCAATCAATACGATCTGTCTGTTTTGGAAGACAACTTTCTCCAAACCAATTGGTCGAAAAAATTCTTCAGCACGACGACCCTTGTAACGCCCCCATATACAGGACCACTATTGGCTATTGCGGCCGATCCTGACTATAACAACGATGCTGACGCGATAATAAACAGTACCTCTCTATTAGAGAAGGCATCGCGACTACACCAACAATACTTTGGTGAGATGTTGCTTCCAACGCTAAACACAGCTTCGGGTCAAGTGGACAGCAGCTCAGGAGAGATTATGGTTCTAGAAAGACGTATCATCGTTGTTTCGAGCATCGCTGTTACCCTTGTAGTACTCTTATTCGTGTCATGTGGTTGTACTGTCATAGTGGCATACACTACGCGGTCAGCACAACGTACGCTACATCTCTACCAAGATCCGGGAAGTATCACCGCTGTCGCGACTTTGATCGCCAAAGACCGCCACGCTAGGAATGAGTTTTATGGCACTGACAGAATGTCAAACGATGCCTTGATGATTTTGTTGGCCAAGCGTCAATTCAAGATAGAGCATGGTCGTTTATTGTCAGCAGATGATGCCAAAAGCCGCGGCAAAGATGGTCAGTGTATTCCGCCAACCACAATTGCTTACGCCACTGACAACTGTCATTTAGAAAACTTGTCCTCGGACAACCAATCCATATACGAAACAAGTATGAGAGACCCTCGACCAGTGATGATCCGTATCTGGATGGCGTCAATGCTACTGACTATCTTTGTCGTTTTGGTTGGTGTTCTTATCTGCTTATACATACTTTCAAGAGAAGGACGTCTTCATCAGACTGTGCTTGTGAAAGCTCTGAATCTGCATGCTCTCGAGCTCTCGACGACCCTCACGCCATATTCCATCATACCGACGTTGGTAGCAGTCGGACTCAAGCTTTGGTTCAAAGCTGCGGCAGAGACTTTTAAGAGACTACAGCCCTTCATCTCTATGGCCAAGTCGCCGTCTCCTGTATCTAAATCCGTCTCGGCGGAATACACGAATACGCCAATAATATTTGTCACTGTCAAGGCCTTCAAACACTCGCATTGGCTACTTGCGTTGATAGGAGTGGGGGCATTTGTGACAGAAGCCTGTAAGTTCTTGGAGCACTTTGACTTTCAGGAAAAAGCTAATGATCGTAGTCACTGTAGGAATGTCAGCCCTGTGGGATCGTGAGCTACGAAATGTACCTCACGCCTTCAATGTATCTCGTCAACTGGAAATCCGAAGTACGCCGCAAGTCTTCACCTTTATCCAGCGTGGCTCAAGTGCTGCTCAGAAAACAGTCCTGAGCTCGGTATTTGACGCCTCTCTCCAGAACTGGCTCTATGGTGCAACTATTGAGCTAAATCAACTTGCTTTGACCCCGCCTTGGAGTAAGGACACTTGGAGCTTTCCTCCTCTAGACTCTGACATCATTCGAGGAGCAACGTCACGAATGAACAGCACTGCGCGTAACATCACTCTGAAGACTTCAGCGCTACGTGGCCGTCTCGAGTGTGTGTCTGTAGATGTTCCAACTGAGATACCGAAGTGGCTTGGCGAAGTCAACCTGAAGAATACATCGAAATCAAATGGAGCGTCAATCCCCAAAGGCTTCGATCTTGGTTACTATCTGAACGATACTGCCAGTCAAGGGCCAGGACTCAGAGATATAGTGTGTTGTACAAATATCACGCATGAGGATGTGGGACATTCCGTAGTTGGCTATTGGTCAGATCCTTTGAATGGACAAATCCCGACGACTCGGATCAAGTGGATATTGGGTCAGCCGCTCGGAACACTACCCGTTGAACAACATGGTGTGGACAGACTGATCTGGTCGAAGCCACCACAGGTCACAGCCATAGATTGCAAGCCAGTCATTGAGATCGCCAACGCTTCGATCAACATTGACTACGAGACAGGTGTCGTGCAAGACTACGCCATCCTGAGTCCACCACAGAACGCCACTATGGCCTGGCTAGATTACTACTCGTATCATGGCACAGACACCAGTTACCAAGCACATTGGTCGACGAATGTTACTCTGAGGTAGGTCAACGTTGCTTTCAAGCTCGGATGTCTTTGCTGACCAAAACAGCTGGGGCTACATGTTCTGGGAATCTCTTTTGGGTGCTTCACATTCTTCAGACCTGTTAAACGAGATGTTGCTCTATTCTGGCCCGGAAAACCTCTTCGATGGCGTTTTCAATCTTCGCGGCCCTGGTCTGAACACGGATTTCATGTCGTACTCCATGTTAGCCTTGGCCAATAATAGCAAAGAGGCGCTTCTGGACCCCAAGACGCTAATTGAGCTTGCCAACCAGACCTTTGGTATGTTCTTCAAGCACTTCGCCTCGGAAGAAGTGAACAGCACCGCTGGAGGCAGGGTCTTTCAACCAATTGGCGAGAAGCTGCCATCAGAAATTGGCCCAGTAACGGTTGGTGGTCAGATCACCGCAGATCAGGGGGCGACGGGGCTACAAGACGCCGCAACACCTCTCCCACGTGAGATCGAAGCCGTTCTCCTGGTACCAGTAGAGCAGCTGATCATGTCGCCTATTGCCTTCTATCTTTCTACATCTTTCTTGGTGTTTTTGATCTTCACCACAATCGTCATGTACTCGGTCAATCGTGCTCAGTATAAGGCACTTCCTCGAGATGTGGACACACTGGCTAGTATGATAGCATTTGTCCACAGTAGCGACAAGCTACTTGCTTGGTCTGAAGACTCAGCACACTCAGGAGCATGGTACAAGCTCTGGAGCAGGAAGAGTAAGAGCTCCGAAAGTCAAAGACTGAAAGCTCAAATGGGTACATTCAAGGACAGCGAAGGCAAAAAGAGGTGGGGCATTGAGCTCGTTGGTGATGTTGCTCCGGTGTCACTGCCAGATGATGCTAATCACTCTGATGTCGAGATGCAGAGCTTGCGCTCAAGCCGAGGTGAAGACAACGACAAGAATAATTCGCATGCGGTTCTGCTTGGCGATTTTACCTGGGAGGAAGATCGCCAATCGAGGAACAAGATGTGTGAGGACAACATGTCGCAGTGAGGGAAAGAAGACTCAGTGCTTTGACAGGCATCAAAGTCCCAATCTAGACTTCCTAACATAAATACTCAAAGCTTCTTGAGCCCAACCTTTTCCACCGCCACCCCAGCTAACAAGTTGGAAACCTCATAACACAAGAACAACTGCCACCATGGAGCATCGTTCGTGCGTGGTGCGAGATGATATCTTCCGTGCCAGGTGTCAGGAAGTTTACGGAAGGCGGTGGCTGTTTGTCTCGTGGTGGATCAGTATCGTTTCCAAGGGACAATGGATGAAGGCGAACATACATGTCGTACCTTCTCCGTTGACTGATAATTCGATCTTAGAGCTACCGCGTTCTCCCATTTGAGCTGTGCCTGCAAGAAAAGCTGATGAATCTTATCTTCTGAACTAGACTTGACGGTAAGCGGTCAGTGGTGGGGTTAAAGAAGAGGATTTGATCGAGTCTGTGAGCGATGAAGTGGTTTTGACTATATGGAGACCGTTGGAAGCTATGATCTCATCTCTTCCTTCGCGCTCCTGGTCCCGCGTCGTATGCGAGTTTAGATCTTTAATGTTCTTTTGGCTGTGTGGAGCAGTATATCGTTCATGGAGCGGTATGACTTGTATAGACAACAGAGAGATTGGCTGAGAGGATTCCATTTGTTCTTCGTCTTACGGAGTCTGTTCTGCTTTTTCATCGCGAATACCCTGACCTTAATTCTTCTTGATCAAATGTTCGAAAATCCTTCCCAGCTCAAAAGCCGACTTCTTGGGATATCTAGTCTTCTCTTTACTCTCGAAGTCAACCCAAGAACCACCGAAACGATCAGTGTAGCCAGCAGCCCACTCCCAGTTGTCTGTGAATGTCCAGGCAAAGTAACTTCTTATGTCCACACCACTTCTCACTGCATCTGCTACAGCGCCCACATAGCCTTCGAAAAAGTCTTGACGGAATGTGTCGTCTAGCCAGAAGCCTGATGTAGGATCCCAGTCATGTTCACCTTTAGCAGTCGTGCCGTTTTCGGTGATGTAGATAGGAGTTCGATAGCGATCCCAGATCCAGTGGAGCAAAGCGAGGAAGCCGGCAGGATTGCTCCGAAGCCAAGGAGTATCGCTTTCTGCACCGCGAGACACACCAGCTTTGTTGGTATCGTGGAAAGTAATGTTGCCCTTGTGGTCGTTTATGTCAGCAGGTTCGTCGCGGTGACGAACGTAAAATGTGGTGTAGCTATTCATGCCGTAGAAGTCGGAAGAACCTTTGACAAGTGCTTTCTCTTCAGGCGTGAAATGCGGTAGACGGTCGCCGAGCTGGTCTCTCATACATGGTGGATAATCACCAGAACCGTAGATCGGATCAGCGAAGCAGGCAATCTCGAATTGTTGAGCTCGGTCAGCAGCCTCGACGTCTTTCGGATCATTCTCGTCCCAAGGCGCGCTGTAGTTGCCGTGGAGAGTAATACCAATAACGCCTTTCTGTGTTGGCTTGAACTCCTTGCGATAAATTTTGACAGCACGAGCGTGACTGACTAGCTCGGTATGGGCGACGATGAAAGGCTCGGTACTGCTGTCTCCAGGATCATCGCGCTCAGGAAGGGAAGAGCGACCAGGTGCGTGAACTCCCGCAGCATATCCAGCAAGCGTGTAAACTCCTGGCTCGTTGTAGGTGATCCAGTGCTTGACGCGATCGCCCAGAGCAGCGAAGCAGACACGAGCATAACGTTCAAAGTCTGGAGTGTACCGGGCTTGATCGAGCATACCGCCGTATCTGTCTTCCAGCGCTTGTGGGGTGTCCCAATGGAACAAAGTGACAAAGGGAGTGATGTTGTTAGCTATTAGCTCGTCGACAAGGTTGCTGTAGTATTGGAGACCAGCTTCATTGATCGGATCATCTTTGCCGCCCAGAGGTATAATGCGACTCCACGCAAGACTGAAACGGTAAGAATTGACACCTAGCTTCTTCAGGAGCTGGACGTCGTCTTTATACAGGTCGTAAGCACAAGTCGCATCAGCATTGGTGCTTCCGTCTATGACCCTGCCAGGGATACGCGAAAACTTGTCCCATATCGAGTCGCCCTTCCCGTCGGCATCCCAAGCACCTTCGACTTGAGCTGCAGCTGTTGCAAAGCCCCAAAAGAAGTCTGAGCGCAGCACTGAAGCATTTTCTGGCGAAGAAGCGATTGGAGGAGTTTTCATGGCTCTTGAATTCGAGTGAGTATGGTATGCACCGCAAGGTAGACAGATCTGGGTGAGGACTTCATCTCTTTCACGACTTGTATAAGAATGGAGTCCAAGAGGGGTCGCTCTGAGATTGTCCGACGTTGCGCAGCAGAATCATGGAAAGACCACCAATGAGAGGCGTGGCGGCTTCGGGGGTTCAACATCCGCGCAGGATCGTGAACCACATTCGCTGTGGATCATCATTCCCTATGCGGATTCAATTTGCCAAGATCTCTAGAATGACGTTGGTAGTCAGACGAGCAGTACAAGCCTCGATCAGATCAAATTGTGAACTTGACTTGAAGACGCGGTTTCCTTTGCTTGGACACAACACCGTGTAGAGGTGCGACGAGGGGGCCTCGACACCGTCCTTGCTCATCTTTGGAACACAATGTGGCCTCGTAAACAACAAAGACAGACCGCCGAGAATTCACAAGGTTGGCAGTTGGCATAAATAGATCACACGTGAATAAGGTCTTAGATTCTGATTCTCGCATTCGCATTCACAGGAGCTAGTCGGTCTTATATCCGGAGCTGCCTATAAGAATAAGTAATTCGTGTTAGCATGGATAAAGTGGAAGGAGCAACGGCGGCAATAAACTAATTGGAGAGATTGATCGACCTATAGCAAGGGTAAAATCACAGCCTGGGAAGGGATGCATATAGCTGCATGAATTGGTATGCCGGAATCCTCGAATCGGCTAGTCAACTAATCGACCGTTGAGTCCATCATATCCGCGCTCGGAACCTCATGCTTCTCTGAATGACGGCGGCATAAGAGGAGCGCAAGTTCTGCAAGACACTTTCAAGGATTAGGTAGCCGTTGTAGCTGATGGAAAGCGGAGTGAATAAGGGGAGGCCCCCGCGCACGTGATTTAAGGTTGACGATGATGCAACAGGCGTCCAGATCTAGGCGCTCTTGCTCGACTTGGTGTTGACCAACTTCTGTGGCTCCTTCCCTTCTTCATCACCGTCGACACACAACATCCAACATGGCTTCCTCAAGCAGCACAGCAACGCCTCTGCTCTACTCATGCATTGCATACAAAAACACGATTCTCACCGAACACACGACTTCCGCCGCCTCAGCCACGTCTTCATTGGCATCGTTGATCCTTCCCAAGATCGATCACTCCACAGCCCAGAAGTTGACCTACACACACGGCGCAAACCACATCCACTACATCGCAGATGCTGCTGCTGCTTCTGCGCCGGCACCCGGCAACGCTCCTGGTCTCACTTACCTCGTCATCGCCAAGCAGGACCTAGGACGTCGCATTCCCTTTGGCTACCTCGTCGAGATCAAGAAGCGGTTCCTACAACAACACCCCAACGCCGATTTCTCAGATCTTCCCTCATACGGTGCTGCCAGCTTCAACTCGGACCTCAAGAAGCTGATGGTCGAATACGGAACCACAAAAGCGGGCCAAGACGATGCCTTCAAGAACGTTCAGGCCGAGATCGACAACGTCAGAGACATCATGAGCAAGAACATTGAGCAAGTTCTGGAACGAGGCGAAAGAATTGACCTTCTGGTCGACAAGACCGACCGTTTGGGTGGCTCTGCCCACGACTTCCGTGTGCGAAGCAGAGGCCTCAGAAGGAGAATGTGGTGGAAGAATGTCAAGTTGATGGCACTCTTAGTTCTCGTCATCATCTTCCTGGTTTACCTGATGGTTGGCTTTGGATGTGGCTTGCCAGGTACGTTGGATCTTGAATTTCTTCTTTACTCGCAATTTGCTAAAGAAAATCATCACAGGTTGGTCGAGATGCATCGGCCACTAATATTTCATACGACTTACGACTTGCCTTCTGCTTACTTTCATGTCTTTAACTTAGCGAACGGTCTGTACATATCTTATCTGATTTCTTTCCTCCATCATACTCGTTCGATTTTCCTACTGCCGTTTCAGCTTCGCACGCCACATTGTTTCATGCTGCACACGCGGCATACCACTGTTTACACAACCATCTCGGTCATGAATGCCTCCCGGCCGACCGCGGCCGAGGTGACGCGTCGTCTTCATGGTCACATTTCTTCTATAGCTCAAGCTGCTTTCCTTTGTTACTTCCATCGAGGTCTTCGAGTGCTCCATGTTGCTATCCGTGCAGGACAAGCAGAGCGCGACACCATCAACTAAATGTCGACTCGCCCATTTATCTATCAGCAGTCTCCCAATTAACACGACAGACAGTTGAATAGACGCAACTCGACCGCCTGTGATGTTGTTGATTCATCATGGCGAAGCGCATGACAGCCATCTCTTCTCAACAGAGGTCAACCAGCAGACCCCACCCGTTTCGTTCCAATATCAACACAATCTCTCGGCGACAACTCGATCACGGCTTCTACAATCAAGGCGCCTCGACTTGTTGCACAGGACTAGATCTTTCGCAGACCACTCTGGTTTGCAATATGCCACGACGCGATGCTGATCCGCAAGAGTCCGCCACACAGATGTACGGTCGAGGAGACCCTCGCACGAATTACTTGGTCGTCCTTGCACCAATCGTAACGACCATTAGATGGTCAGGTCAACTCCTGCCCTCTCCAATGCACTGTTGGTGTGCTCTCCATCGAGTCGAAACACTTTCGGTGTCACAGGAGCGTTCTGCTCGTCAGCTTCCAGCCCGCGGCAGTCAGGGCTGTAAATGGCTCCAATCCGTGGAGAAAGCAAAGGCGAAGATAGGCGACAAGGATTTCAAGAATCGTTGCACGTCTCCCGCTTCTTGCTTTAGTGTTGAGGTGCGGCTCACTGACAGTCCGATGCTGAGGCTCTCCGCTATATCGCCTTGAACCTTCTTCGCCAGCCCCATCACATCGCTTGACACACAAAACCAATGCTCTACCTTGGCATAGCAATCCGGACACAGCTCTCGAAACACTCGAGACCTCGACTCGCAGACTTGTCGCTCGCACTCGCTTGTTCGATGTAGGTCGTCTTTTCCGAACCTAGGTCTTTTCCCGCGGTAGATACGCCAGCCAGGTACGTTCTCGCTTCATTAGCGACTTCACCAATCTATGTCTTTACTCAGGTAGTCTGAAGTTGTGTTCACCACCAGTTGTTGCAAGACGAAGCCGAAGCATTTTTTATGGACAAGCACTCTGCAAAAAGTCCTTGGCAGTGGCAGTGCAACAAAGTATCACCAGCAAATAAGACTTGGCTCACCATGCACCCCGAGACTTGAAACACTCCTTATGCTTGGCTAATCAGTTCTTCCTCCTTTGACAGCTGAATGCATGAACCCAGCATGACAGGGCTGGACAGCTCCATGGCAGATAGCCCTATGTAAGTGTTGTTGGTGCACCTACCTTGAAACGCGCCCCTCCGTACCAGAACCACATCTAGCATGCTTGGCTCATCTATAGCGAGCGAAAATACTAGGCCTTCGGCTGAATAAACCTTGACGAGCGCTCGCCGGATGTAACGCCTTTCTGCTTGGCTGCAATATGCTGGGAGGATGTGATCGTTTCTCACAAGCGAAGCGATATTGACGGACCATGTGCGGGTCATACAGGAAGGAGGTAAAGCTGTTTTAGAAGCGTCGCGAGACGGTGATGGACATATAAAGGGCTGTTGAAGTCTTCCAGAGAACAAATCATTCAACAACAGTCTCTCATTTCTCTTCCTTTCTACATCACATTCTCCCATCATGGTTGCTGGTATCAAGTTCCTGCTCGCGGCTCTCTTGCCTGTCGCTTTTGCCTGCAATGGCTACACTGGTGGTGTTCCCAAGGCTGTTGGCACCAAGACCAACAGCAAGGTGATCACTGTCAAGGCCGGTCAGACTTTCGACGGCAAGTGGAACCGTTACGATCGCGGCGCTGGCGCCTGTAGCGGTCAGACCGAGGGAGGTAAGCAACACCACAGATTCATATCCACAGACATCACAGCATACTGACCCTCTTCTGCTGTACAGGTAAGGCCGACGCCGTTTTCCTGCTCGAGGCCGGTGCCACCTTGAAGAATGTCATTATCGGCAAGAACCAAGCCGAAGGTGTCCACTGCGATGGCCACTGCACCCTCGAGTACGTTTGGTTCGAAGACGTCTGCGAGGACGCCATCAGCATCAAGAACGACAAAGCCGGCTCTCAATCCTGGATCATCGGCGGTGGTGCCTACCACGCCTCCGACAAGGTCGTCCAGCACAATGGCTGCGGAACTGTCAACATCATCAACTACGTAAGCACTTCCTTGCTACCAATTTCCCCCTTGAGCCTCTCTTTCTGACATATTTCCACAGTATGTCGAAGACTACGGCAAACTCTACCGCAGCTGTGGTAACTGCAAGTCCCAATGCAAGCGCAACGTTTACATCGAGGGTGTTACTGCCAAGAACGGTGATCTGCTCGTTGGCATCAACTCCAACTATGGCGATACTGCTACTATCAAGAACACTTGCTCGGATGCAAAGACCAAGTGTCAGATGTTCAAGGGTTGTGCTGGTGGATGCGAGCCTGCTAAGGCTGGACTTTGCTCCGGTTAGATGGCTTTGAGAATGCGATGGGAAGTGGCTGATAGTGGGAGAGAGAGGGAAGGGCGGCTTGTTGATGTCTATTTCATTCTTGATCGCTCCTGCCTTGTGCGAAGGCGTGTTTTGTTTTTGAATATAACTCTCGTGGGCTTGTTGGACTGTGTCTGATCACTGTGGCCTCCAAACACATCATCTCTTTGTCTTATCGTGCAGTTTATATGTTCGATCTCCCTATTGATGTCAGGGGAAAGAGGACGTAAGATGCAAGATGAGAGTATATAATCTAGTCTCTGCCTATGTCTCTCCTTCACAAGTTGCAATCAAAAGTTCGCTGTGATAATGCATAAAGATATTCGTTGGAGCACATCCATGGAGGAAGGCGAGAATACATCGGTTACAGTCAAAAAACAAGGCTGAGACGGGCAGCTGTAAATATCATAACTTAACATAGATGGGGTCCCAATCCCTCAAAAGCAACAATCCTGCCATCAGGAAATACAACCACTCCTTTCCTGCTTTCTCTCTCTTCTGCCTTTAGGTCTGTCTCTGCTCCAGCCGCCGGGTTGTCATCATCTTTCTCGGCAGCATCTCGCACTTCCACTTTCCCATCTACCTGGCCGTGTCTCCACTTGAAGCTAACATTCCAACCACCTCTGCATCTAATACCGCGAGCCTCTCCTTCCGTTCCAAAGGCTTCTGGCCAAGCAGGTAATATTCCCAACACCCGCTGGCCTTGTCCAGTAATCTCGAAGCTTTGCACCAAGCACTCCACAATCGCAGCCGCAGCACCAAGATTGCCATCAATCTGGAAAGGCGGATGTGAAGAAAACAGATTCGGCAATGTTGAAGTCTTCAATAATGCTGAGAAGTTCTCGGCCACTTTATCAGGGAGTCGAAAGCGAGAGAATAAGCAAAGGAGGTGGGCACGCGACCATGAGGTATGTCCACCTCCATTTGCAAGTCTGATCTCGAGACTGCGAAGGGCGGCACGGGCTAGTATAGGTGAAGCGTCCAAGTCTATACAGGTGAAAGGATAAACACCGAGAAGCTGAGACAAGTGTCGATGACCTGGCTCAACATCTTTGTGATTCGCGATACCCCACTCCTGTAATCTGCCTGTTTTCTTGCAGATCGAGGGCGGAGGCAGCGAGAGCATCGTGCGACCGACCTCTCGGAGGAGATGTGGCTTTATAGCTAGAGTCTTGCAAACGTTGAGGTAGTCTTCGAAGAGCGAGGAGATGATTGTCAGATCTGCCATACTCCCTCTGCAGAAAACCCCCTTCTCTTCTGTTTGCTCGTCGTAAAATGTGTTCTCGGGAGATAGGGAAGGATTGGTGACTTTATAATCTTTACCGTTGGGGAAGCTTTCTGTGACTAGCCAGTCGAGGCAGAATTCAACCGCACCCTCTAACACAGGAAAGTTGGTTCGAAGCGTGGGGACAGACTGAGTGAATAGGTAGTGTTCCCAGATGAATGAACAAAGCCATGCACCTCCTAATGGCCAAAGTGTTGCTGGCATCCATTTCTCACAAGGTGAGCAGTCTGCCCACAGGTCTGTGTTGTTGTGACAGCACCACCCTCGAGCTCCATACATTTCTTTGGCCACCCTTTCACCATTTTCTGGCAGAGCGAGACGATGGAGAAGCGAAAAGAGCGGTTGCATACAAGGCTTCAATGAAAGTGGAAGGCAGCCCCAATAGTTCATCTGTAGATTAATGTTCAGAGTGAACTTGCTGCCCCAGGCCGGGTGGAAGGAAGGGTTCCAAAGGCCTTGAAGATTGGCAGGCAAATCTAGAGTCTGGTCTGGGTTATTGCTTGGGCAACTTGATGATAGAAGAAGATAGCGTGAGTAGTTCGTGTACAAAGCTACGAGAGCCGGTGTTGTGCCTTTCTGAATTCTCTGGTCTGTTGGCAATTCATCTTCAGAAGTCAAGGGCCCTAGTTCGAGAGATGTCTGGTTGTAGAATGTCTGATAGTATTGGATATGGTAGTCCCAAATCTTATCTGCTCCGCGCTCTAGAGCGGCTGAAACATCTTGTTGGGCGACTTCTTTGAAGTCGGCGTGGCGAAAAGTCGTTCTGGCGGCAATCACGATCAATGTTTCTTTGGCATTGACAATCAACGAGCCACCTTGTGTTACTACTGTCCCTTCCTTGTCTGTGTTGACGCCAAGAGTGCAACAAGCTCTGACACTTTGATAGCCACCAGGTGTGGCAAGCATCACAATTCGCTTGTTTGTCGTCTCAACAGAGTCTAGATATTCATGGCTTTCAAACTCAATATCGCTGAGTCTTGTCAGCCTGACAGTGAATTCCATCTTCCCAGAGCTTCGAACGCTTATGGCAATGACTTGGTCAATTGCGCTTGCGAGCATCTCAATTTCCACCTTGGAATCACCCTCATTGTATTCCGTCTTGTGGACAGCAGTCTCCAAATCAAGCTGTCTGCGATAATTCGTCACTGTATCGGCTTTATGGCCAAAATCAATCTTTACACTGCCCAAAGGCTCATAGTGTCTTTGACAACTCGGAGTCGCACAGAAAGCTCGATCAACCAACTTCTCTGCTTCAGTATGTCGGCCCTCTCTGACAAGCTCCCTTAGTTTCGGAAGATTTCTCAACGCGTCTTTCGGCACACGATCCTGAGGTCCGCCATACCAGACTGAATCTTCGTTCAAGCAGAGCAATTCGGTCCCAGTACGTCCGTGGATCATACAACCAAGTCTGCCATTTCCAATAGGTAAAGCTTCGTTCCACTCGCTAGCCGGTTTGTCGTACCAGAGTTTCGATGATACCGCCATGGTTCGTTGACCTGTCTTCGTTTGACCAAATGGTGTGTAGTTCCAAGAGACATGTTTCGGTGTACATTGTCGCGTGAGTAGTGAGGTTTGAGAAAGCGTGAGGGGTAAAAGGAGGCTTGCATGGACTGATGTGGTGTGGTTAGCGAAGACTGCGGGGTCCCCATGGCACGCTCGAACGCGGGGTCGGGGTCTCACAATCCTACGGAGAAACTGGGAGCAAAAATCGCTGCATGTCTGTCCAGGATATGCACCAAGTGGATGGAAATTCTTGCATTCACGCGAAAGCAGATGGGTGTGAGACTGGAGCATGATCTGCAGTCCAGATCTGACTTCCGGGTCATCCTTCCGCCGACTATACATTCAGGCTATTCACAAGCGAGAAGTACATGCATACCTCGTACAAAACGTCTGATTGAGTAGCGCAAGCACGTTCGTTGGCCACAACTGCATGGAGAATCATTATACCGGTTTGTCAGCCCTCTTTTGCCTGTTTCTGCTCCGAACTGACATCAGGTAGACTCGACGCAGCTTTCCCATAGATCCTGGACTAGCTAGACCTAACCCTATTCTGGGCAGCCACGAGATGTGTCGTCTGACCGATGGTATAGAGCAGGACCGTCCTCGGTATAGGGCAAGGTGGAGACTAGAGCCGAGGGCGGGATCGACAGATGGGTACGGAGAAAGATAAGATGACTCCTCGTTCCAGTCGCGATATAGATCTAGTCTCTATCCTTGTGTCACCTCTAGCCCAACACTAAGATCCATTGTAGCATCATGGCCAACGCAGGAGAGGAAGCTCACGAGCTCGAAAATATCGACAAACTCAAACAAGCTACTCAACACACCGAAGAAGTGGTCATTACCCGCCTGACAGAAGAAGATGTCCACAAACTGTCCAGAGAGTCCCTGACCCTCAAATCCAAAGCAGGATGGCGGCTTGCAATGATCCTCTTTGTTCAAGGCTGTAATCAAGCTGGTTATGGTGTTGATTGGGCCGTCATTGGTGGTATCAATGCCCTTCCTGCTCTGCATACCTACTTTGGCTTTGGTTATAGTGGTAGCACGATTGGTGTCATCAACGCACTCATGACCATTGGCACTGTTTGCGGTGCTCCTTTCTTGGGTCTTGCTGATGTTATCGGACGACGTGGTGTCAATTTCGCTGGCAATGTTATCGTCATTTTCGCTGCGCTGTTGCAGGCCTGGGCGAAGAACACCGAGATGTTCATGGCTGGAAGGTGAGTGAGCCGAACATATGAAGTTTGATATCTTACTAACCTCTCGGCAAGGTTCTTCATGGGTTTTGGAACTGCTCTCATGAGCTCCAGTCAGTACATGGCCGAGATATCGCCGATCCATCTTCGTGGCAGACTGGTCGGTGTCTTCGGTGCCTGCTTCCAAGTGGGTTCTCTCGGAATGACTGGTGCGATGATTGGTCTCACGACACTAGATGGTAACTATTCATGGCGTATTCCGTTGCTTCTCCAAGCTGGTCTCGCCTTGGTCGTTTGCTCGACTATCTACTTCCTGACGCCAGAAAGTCCTCGCTACCTTGTCAAAGTAGGCAAGAGAGACGCCGCAAAGCATGTCGTGGCCAAATATCACACTACGAGCGGCGATCTCGACGAACCACTCGTCAATGTTGTGATCAGTCAGATTGATGAGTCCCTGGAGAACGAGAAAGCTCTGACCGGAGCCTGGTGGGACTACCGTGTCTTTTTCACCAAGCCGGTCAGGTTCCGCATGCTGGTTTTGACACTATACTCCGTCTTCCAGCAATGGAACGGGGGTGGCATCATCACTTACTATCTGACTCCCGCTCTCTTCATGGTCGGCATCAAGAAGCCAATGGAACAACTCGGGATGTGAGTCTGACACAAGCACATCTAGCAAACATGTTTACTGACAAATATTCAGTCAACTCGGTTCAACAGCCATATATTTTGTCTTTACACTCTTCGGCTCCTACATCATCGACAAGTTCCGCCGTCGAACTCTCATCTTCGCCGGTCTTATCAGCATCATCGTCCTACAAACAGCTACAACAATCACCTCTTGGCAATACAGTGTCAATCCCACCCACGCAGCAGCCGGTCTCACCATCTTCTGGGTCTACAGTTTCCAAGTCTGCTCCGCAACCTTCATCGCCACAATGCACAATCTATATCCCGTTGAGATTCTCTCCCTCGCACTCAGAGCTCGCGGTATGGGTGTCTATTCATTCATCCAAGGTGCTGCGGGTAGTGTTCAGAATTATGGCATTGCTGTTGGCATTGACAAGTTGGGCTATAGGATCTGGGCTGTGTATGTGGTGTACAATACACTCCAGCTCATCGCTTCGTACTTTGTCTTTCCGGAGACCTATGGTTTGAGTTTGGAGGAGATTGATGTTGTGTTTGAGACACCGGGAGTCAATCCTGTGAAGATCAGTCTGGATATTCAGAAGGCTAAGAAACAGAGAGCTGTACTTGAGGAAGAGGTAGGCGGGTTGAGTGAGAAGGTTTGATAATCTATGGGTTACTTTCATGTTTCACTTGTCTGTGTTTCGTTGTTAGGACTTTAGATGTATAGCACATCGACGACTTCATGATACCATTGAGACGACGGAGTCCTAAAGTACCAATCTCTCTCGGCGTGAAATCATCATCACTATTCCTCCTCGATTTCCAGCTTCACAGTAACCTCATTCTTACGTCCGTCCACATAGTATTCGTGGCTCTCGCCTGGTCCCGCAGCGATAGGATCGCACGGAAGAGATTTTCCATGGCGTGTGCGACAGAAGTATGACCGAGCTCTACTTCTGACTGCTGGAAGAAGCTCTGATAAATTTCCTGGAGGAAGTTCTTCGTTGATGTAGTCGGGGTGATGGTGTATGAACAATGCAGCAAATAACGATGTCAGATGCTCATCGTGGTGGGAGCCCTCGTCGTAGAAGATGAACGCATCAAAAAGCCCTGCATGGGTATCGTGACCGTCTCTCAGGTCTTTGCGGCTCTTGTAGGAGTGTAACAGGCAGTCGTTGAGATCTCTTTGGAGATCATTACTGAAGATACCACGACCGACCATCTCACTATAAACCTCACAGAGGATATGATACATCTCTGTCTCCTCAATCCCAGCATCAACAACAGCTTGTGATGTGTTGCGACTGTGAATCCAAAGAGCGAGAAATCGGACAAATTTGCCTTTGGAAATCCCTTACCGAGGAAGAGATGTACACGGTCTTTTCACCCTCTTCCAACGACGATGAAGGTAACATTGCGACTTTGGAAATGTGGTGGGTTTTTTTTATTGCCTTTTCTCTTTACTGGTCTGATTTTTCATCTTGATCCGTTCGAGGGGAATTCTGCAAAGATGGGAAAACGTTCGTTCTTTTGCTCGTGTCTGATTGTCTCTGCTCTGTCAGACGTTCTGAATTTATACCCTTGATGCTATCATGGTCAAGATTATGTCTCGCTCCTATTGAGACTAAACACATGTTCACTCAAAGACACAACCGCGAGATCTGTCTCTTTGCGATGGTCAGTGGATTGAGTCAAACGGGAGTCAAACCTGTGGCAGATATGCTTTGTCCATAAATTCGACATGGAAGACTGCGGCTAAAGATTTTTTTACAAAAGTTTGAGACCAGTGCAAGTGATATGAGTGAACTTGTTCCGGAATTTAGCTTGCGATGCCTTGTTTTCTGGAAGACGATATAGCTGCATCTTCGTCTCTTAGTCAAGATTCTTTACTCTTCTTCACACCAACACTCACGGAACCCGTGCAAGTCCAACGACTGCATGAAAGAGATCTTGACGACTCGCGACAAACTGACTAACCTAGCCATATCTACACTTATCTACATCTACATGCCCACAAGCCCGTAAATACACAAACCTAACACTACCCCCTAACTAAAGTCGTTCTAGTCCTACTACAATTAGTATCTACACTTTTCCTCCATTTACCGAACAACTCTACCCTACACCTTTTCTTCTCCTTTCATCACCACTATCATATTCGTCACTATCACCTTCACATCTTTCCAGCTGATGCGCTGGCATCACTTCTGCTAACCACGTTAATCTCTCCCTGATCTTTCGCTTTGCCCCTAAGATTAAAGATGTGGCCTTGGGTATTCAGTCGTAGGTGCTATGTTTCTATGTCTTTCTTCATTCCATCGTCGTAAGAATCTCCAGGGCGAGTTCTGCCACGCGTCTTCGATGGTGAATTTTAGAGATAGATTTTTTGAAGGGGGGCAGGACAGAGCAGAGGTATATCAAAGCCGTTGCATCCTTATTGCAGTCTGTCAAGACAAGACTTTTCGAATTCTTGGGATAAAGTCGAAGGATGACCGAGTTTAGAGATGTATGGTTGAATCTCTTCCAAGGCCGATTGGTCAAGATGAGGTTTTGGAGATTGAGTAATGTATTAATCCAGCCGACCAAATCAGTGCTTGCTTCTTCTTCTTCTTTCTTCAAGTCTGTAAAAGCTTCTTCATTTGCCAGTGCGATTCCGATCTTGAGGTTCTCGAGTTTTGGAAAGTGAGTCGCATCTACGGGGGAGAGATTGATGTGATCAACTTAAATTCTTTCAACGATCAATTTAGTCAAGAAAGTCTTGCTCGCACAAACGGCATCCATGACGTCTTCAAAAAAAAAAGACTAGTCACCAGATCCGGTGCTTTTGTTGTCCCAAGCCGGTGCTTTGATATGGGTGATATGATCGACGGGGTCTTGACCAGTAAAGCGTAGTAGATCAGAGCGTCCGAGAACCAAAACCCTTTAGAATCTAGGCCATGCGTGTATTTCTATTTGATCGACGCTCAGTGTAGACAACAATCTTGTGAGTTGATCCCAAAAACCATGATCCCGTACAAGCTCAACAGCTACATTATTCGCTTCCTCCACAGGCGATGTAGGACCATTTCAAAACGGCAATTCACCTTCCATCACCATTCGCGGGGAGTATTTGCGAGGATTGTTACGACATTCTCCTCCAAGACCATTGTATTGATAGACAGAGGAGCAGATATAAAGTTTTCGTATCTGCGGGCTTATCCTGGTATTCTCTGACATTTGCCGTAAAGCCTCTAGCGCCTTTTTTGTGGGCAGGAGATGGAGACTTGAAAAGTATCGTTGTGCAAAGATGCTGGATAATGTGGTATTCATATGTCTATTCGTACTACGTAGATGCAAGAGCTCTATATCTGAGAGGAATGTCGCTCTTAGGAGGGCAGTCTCTGGCGGTGGGTCCATTAGAGAAAGCGCGTCTTTCTTTTGACACGAGTGAGTGATGCCCATGATGTGATCGCGGAGTGATTGAATTGCTGGGTGTGGAGAGCAGTCAAAGCAGAAGGAAGGAAGCTTAATCAGCAAGGCGGAGTAGGCAATTTTTACATATCCTTGAGTAATGTGATTGACCAGCTTATCTATTACAGAGATTAAGATAGGACAGTCGTAAGGAAGGATTCGAAGACCCCTCGCACGGTGGTCCCCCATTAATGTCCAGTTTAATTGGTACATTCGCCCCTTCCATATCCGATCTGGAAATGACAGTCTTCTCTGAGATGAGAATCTAGTGACTAGTACTCGGACACTTGCTTACTTCATATACAACTAGATCAGACAACGACAATCGCATATTTCGAGTTGGGTATGGAAAAAGCAACACTATAGCTAAAGCAAAAGCATCGCAATGCAAAAGTCTACTGAAAAAAACAGATGCAAGCAATACAGCCAAGAAGAAGATGATGACAAGAGGATACATGTATCGCATGCAGGAAACAAAATGTCTGACGCAAAAGAGAAACACGACACTTTCTTTTGTTATACCCAAAAGAAAGAAAAAAGACGAAAAAAGAGAGAGGCACAAGAAAGGAAAAGCACAAACACACAAGAGAATCCTTTCATCCTCGTCCTTCGTCCCAAAAGTCCATCCGGCACTCGATACTTGTACTCCAGAATCAGAAAAATCTCCTAGTTCTGTCCAATATCCACCCAACTGATATCACTAGCCTGAGTCTTTCTAGATGCTCCATTCTTATGGTCCATTCTCTCCTTGATCTGTCTCTCGGCTTCGAGTCGTTGTCTAAACGCCTCTTCGCGATCCCGTTGTGTCAAAGCTCCAGTCGCAGAAGGCCAGATAGTAGCACCAGAATCTCTGTTTTCGTCAGGGTTTTGAATACCCAGGCCGGCTTGTGGTGGCTTGGGGGCTTCACGATCGGGAGTGAAGCGGAGGGCGGCGAGGGTACCAGGATGGAGGGCGCCAAGTTTGCGAGCAGCCCCAGCGTAGGCGGCGCTGGGAGCAGGTCGGTCGTGCATGGCGCGCGTGCCACTGCCGGGGAAGAAGCCTCCACCACTGTTGCCACGAGCTGCAGGGCCAGGAATGGCGACTGCGGCTGGTGGACTTAAAGCGCGACCTAGAGCATCGGAGAATCCGAAGCCAGTCATGCGACTATCGCGATCTACGTCTGCAGTGTACGTACTCGATGGAGGTCGGGGGAAGGCAGAGGCGGAAACAGCGGGGGATGGGGGAATGTGGACTTCGTTTACAGCAGGTGAGTTCGGTGCTTTCCTGTTGACGGCTTGAGCAGTGTTGGTCGCATGTGCTGTCGCGATTGTGCCAGCACCATCAACAGGTGTCCACTCGTCATGTTGTGAGAAGAATTGTGATGAGGCTACGCTGCTCGAAGAGTGACGTCTGGAAGATGCAAAAGACTCGCGAGCTTCGCCAAGATAACCTTGACTTTCCAGACTCTGACCAGTGTGGAAGTCGGCGCGCTGACCTGCAACCATGTCGAAGCTCTGTCCTCTAGCAGAAAAGTCCTCGACACTGTGGCTGAAGCTAGGTCTACCCATACCCACAGCTGACAAACGGTGGTGATGTGCGTCAGCAGGATGTAAGTGTCCCTTAGGCTCTACATCGAGCGGTGCCACCATGGCAGAAGGATTACGAGACGGAGTGTAGTCGGACACACTCAAATTTGGCGATGCAGTGAGCGATGCACTAAGGTTTGGTGAATGTTGTGCAGCAGGGTCGTATGCGCCATGGTCACTTCCGCCTGCAAAGTATCTCGACCAGCCTGAACTGCGTTTCGTCTGCATATCCTCCTCTCTTTGTTGATTTTGCACAACTCTGAGTGACGACATTTGAGGTGGAGGAGCACGGGTGACAGCTGATCGCGGCGTTTGACTGTTCATCGACTCCATCTCCATGGGATCATCGAAGCTCTGCGGGCTTGTAGGTGATCGCACAAGCTTGGCAGTACTTTCGAAGCTGCCCTTCTCGCCATTGCTTCTATTGTGTCCATTTCCATACTTGCCAGAAATGATGGCCAGTGAGCTTGAGGAGTCATTGGTTTGGTGACCAAACGCGTTCTTAGGAGGTTGCAAGTCGGCGTACGGGTTGTTGCTGCTATTCACAGGGGTCTTCTCAGAAGCACCGTACTTGCTGAAACGTTGGCTGAAACGGTCAGCTCCAAGCTTACCAGCAAGAATGGCGAAGGAGCTTCGAGGGTCGTATGAACCCATCACGGGTTTGGGCAATTGCGGAGGAGCCTCGCTCACACCGCCACCAGCCTCCTTCATGAACGATGCGCCTCTATCCTGGAAGCTCATTCTATCAGACTTCTCACCACTGCTGCTGAAGGCCTTTAGCTGCTTTTGCTTGCGACGTCTGACAAGTAGTAAAGCAATCACGAGCAAAGCTGCAAGACCAAACAGAAGACCTAATGTGATTCCAAGCACTTTACGAGTATGAGCGCCTGAGTCGTAATGACTTTTTGATGCTGCGGCTGAGGACGTTGCAGAAGCTTGTGTACTTGTTGAGGTGGGGAGAGAAGTTGAACTTGATGCGGATGTCGTCGTCAAGGGAACCTGGCTGTCGCCGAACAGAACCTCGTTGCTGACCCACGAGTTGCTGGTCTGGTTGAAGACGTTGACAGGATTGTCGTCGTTACCTCCACTGATCACAGCAAGAGTGCCTTGGTCATTTTGCGCAACGGAATAATCCGATCTCTTCACTGATGGAGCTGAACTGCTGTTGTATGTCGGCCAGTCATCCAATGTCAAGTCGCGCTTGCGTTTCCTCGACGAAGATGTGCTGGATGAATCGCCGATAGTTTGACCAGTGCTGGCAGGCTGACCGTCGGCATCCAACAACACAAGCTGTGTGACCTTGTTGGGAGAAGCAGTGGCATCATAAACCGTGAGAACTTTGCTACCGTCAGTACCAGTAACAAGAGCGCCTTTTGCACCATCAGGCAACGCTGATGTAAGGTTAGTTTCCAACCTAGTCCAACTGCTGCTCTTGCTGAAAGACCAGATGCCAGTGTTGCTTTTAGAACCACCCAGCAGGACTGCAGAACTTTCGTCCCAAGGTAACAAGATAGGGTTGGACACAGTCGGTGCTTTTGATGTGAATGACTCGATGTTGAAAGGCTTCTCGGTCGAGATGACGAAAGTCTGAGATGAAAGCTCAACACCGGTCCTTGACCCGGCATAGACAAGAATGGAAGAAGAGTCGCTCAAGTATGCAACGCCGTGGTTCGTACGTCCCATCATATCTTGTGTAGGTAGTTCAATAGTCTCCCAAGTCTTGTTTGAGAATATATAACGCTGTAGACCTCCGTATGATGAGTCGTCGGATGTGCCGCCGACCACGTATAGTGCGGCTTGTGATTCGTCTCCATTCGGTACTGCGCGGAGACATGTGTGACCAGTCACTGCTTTTCCCATTTCTATCGAGGTCCATGTGCCATTCTCAGCGAGCGGTAGAGCCTGGAATGAGTCTGGTGACAAGACGTATAACGTGTTATTGTCAATGACAGAGCAGTGGCCTGAGAGAGCCTTCTCGGGTAGCGGAGCGGCCATATTGAAGAGTATTATGATATTAATGGAAAAGGTGTATTATTTCTGGAGTCGAGTGTGTCGCGAATGAACGAAGGGTGATTGAGACTGGAGATTGCTGGACTAATCACAAGAACATCATGCGGCGTATAACGAGCGTGGTGTATGGTCTGTCGTATCCAGATAACGAGCGTAAAGGTTTGCGTGTGACGAAAAGAGCGACGTGTCGAAGGAGTGCGAGTTCCAGGAAAAGGGGAAGCAGCAACAACAGCGACGTTTGAAGGTTGGCAGAATCGAATCAACGAGAAAAGCGATAGAAGGCAACAGTCGTCAAGACTTCAATCCAAGGACCAGGGACTTTCTCCAAACAGGGCGACAACACAAACAAGAGTTGGGTGTGAGTGTAAGAGGAGAGAGGTTGTGATTGTTCGTCTTGTCAAAACACGACAGGGGCGCTTGAGGCTGATGATAGATGTAACGGTCCGCGGGTCTGATCGTTGTTAGGATAACGGTCACCGATTTAAGCTGCGAATCGAAGGGTGAAGTTATGATGATGCCGTGTTGATTGATCCCGTAGTGGAAGAGCAATTATGGTGGTGAAGAGATAGTCGGGGCTGTATGCTGACAAGTCGGAACAGGAGACAGGCAGCGACACGCACAAGGACGAAAAGACGAAAAGAACCAATGGCCAAGGCAGAGACCAGAAAGGAAAGACAGGCACACGCTTCTGCCAGAGGAAGGGGAGGGAGAGCTTCGGTGGCCGTTGGTTGGCCGTTTGTCGCGCGAAAGCAGGACGTACGAGGGAGACGAAAGACAGGAGGTCGTCCAAGAGTCAGACTCAGACTTGCACAAGCCTCATCCCGCGACCCTTCCAAGCTCTGCCAAATCGCATTAATCCGCTAAAAGACACATGAGCACCTACCACCGCCCATATCACCCCAATACTGCTTCTATTTTCTGCCTCGCCCTTCCGGTACAAGGAGAGGTGAGCAGCGCTGCTGACGAGAGTTTGGAAATCCACTCCACTTTCGAAACCCCCGACTCGCACATGGTCCAGAACTCTAAAACCCAGTACGCTATTCCGATCTTTCACTTCCACACCCACCACTCTTCTTTCCAAACAACGCTCCGGCTTTTCGGCTTTTCAGCTTCCCTCTCATCATCACGCATGACTCCCAATGCACAGGGCCGCAGAATAAAGGCCACCTTGAGCAGGCCCTGAAATGCATCGTAGATCCCGTTCGCTTCCCCCTTCGCGAGGAGAAGGACGAAAAGTGCCCAAAGCTTTTTCCTTGGCTAAAGCTGCCCAACGGACACCTTTCCCCTTTTGCACTTGTGAAACGCTGGAGTGATGGTGGACGGACCCTGACCTCTTTTATTCCACAAACCACAACTCTGGCGCCCGATGGACTGAGGAAAGGGTAAATTATCACAGTCACATGTGCTGAGATATAGCTGAATTCTTGTTCTCTCTTCGAATAGAGATGGAGTTGTAGACGCTTGTATCTTTGTCTCTTTGATTCACTGAATGCTTTTTGAAGTGTCCATCAAGCCCTGCATTGAAAACCCCATCATGTCAGACCCCAACTTCCATTTCTCTCCATCGCCAGAACTTCCCACCTTCTATCCATACCTCCCATTTACCTCTATTTCCGCCCTCGCTGTGCTCGTTTTTCTGGTACACCAAAACATCTCCGGTTACACATCCGTCGCAAAGGCTTTAGAAATAGCCTAGTAGCCCGTGCTGTCTTAAGGTCCCGCCACAATTGGCAGATCTGCTGTACCACACACAAGCCGTGAGTACGTGCACGATAAAAACGTGGATTAACCCTCGGACCTGGCTCTTCCTTTTCTCTGTCAGCAAACAACACAAGTGATCTTTGTCGCGAGTCGTGGGATGGCGAGAATGGGTTACTTGAGTCAAGGAAAGATGGGTAGATCATCATGTGAGAGAATGCGGAGGAGTGGAAAAGGGCAAAAATGCACGGTGATTCGAACGCGAGTATGGGAGTCGGTTGGTTGGGAAGAGTTTCGTCTTGATTTGTTGGAAGAAAGTTCTGGCTATACAAGAGGCTTGGATTGTAAGCGATCTGTTTCGACACTGCGCATGTTGCGCTGATGTGGGAGGTGCAGGTATGCCCTACCACCATCGCTTCCCCGGATATATTGACATGATGCCACAACTTCTTCGCCCAGCTGAGCTTCGTCTAAAGTGTGACGACGTGTTGTACAAGATGTACCCCGAAAATACTGAGATCGATAATGCCATGCCATGCTTTTGCCCTGATCTTCTTATCCACTTCAACCACTCGCTTGCTCCTTTTTCCAAGCCTGTGCCATTTGCAACAACTTTGACATCTTGGCAGCACTCTCGTCGTCTGCCGGGAAGACGTAATCCATGTACTCCTCGAACTCGTTCTCGGCCAACTTTCTCCTCTTCTTGACACGACGCGGCATTTGTTTCTCCACTTTTTCGAGATCCGAGGCGTTGCCGTGTGTGGTTTCGAAGGACTTCCATGCATTGAGTAAAGCGACACGCTGAGAGATGTTAGTATTTGCTCGTGTGATGGTAAGCAAAAGGCAATGGTGGGGGTTTATACATACCTCTTCTTTGAGATCTTTTTGCTTCATGTCTTCGTACGCACGTTGGAAGACCTTGCGAGCGCGCAACTTTGCATTCTCGGAAATCGGTCTCTCTTCCTCTTCGTCTTCGTCTGCTTCTTCCTCGTCTGGATCCGGCACGTTGATTTCAAAGTGTGCGTAGCTGATCCATACTTTGACGTGGCCTGTCTTTTCCAGCAGGCGCTCGTATAAAGCTCGTGTTCTGTCCCATTCTCCCTCTTCTTCTTCAAAGTCGATGTAAGCTTTCCAGAGTAGTTCTGGCATGTCGAGGGAGGGTTGGTCGACTGCCAATTCGAAGATGGCGCGTGTGCGTTCGAGGTCTTCGAGTCCTCGTTCTAGTTCGGCGAATTTGATCCATGCTTGACAGTTTGCTGGGTTCCATTCAATGTGCTTTTCGTACAGTGTACGGCAGCGCATGAATTCGAAAAGCTTGAGTTCGAGCTCAATGTAGCCGCGGAAGAGCTTGTCTTTGGGACACATTCCTATTGCCATACCCAACGACTTACGAGCGGCTGACAATTGCATCTGTCTGATCTCAAATTGTGCCTTTAGTAGCCAGAACTTTGCGAATGTGAAGTTCTTGTGAGGGATGAGCTTCTGACACTCGGCATACACCTGTCGGGCACGGTCGACATCTTTGTTCTCCATCTCTTCCCATAGTGCATAGAAGATCCAGATGTATATGTATCGTCTCCAGTGTCGCTTCTCTTGAGTCGGCGGTACTTGGGCAATAGCACGTTCGTATACATCTCTTGTACGCTCGGCATCGCCCAAGGATTCTTCCAGCCTTGCGTAGTCGATCCACGCATCGTAGTTCTTTGAGTTTTCCTTGACCTGCTCTTCATATTGTACTCGTCGCTTGGACAAGACAACATCCTCGACACCCTCTTGGTCGCCGTACTGCTTCTCGAAAGTGGTGTAGTGCTTGTGAAGGTTGGCGGATTGTGATCTGGGCATGCGATCCAAAGCATATTTGTAGATGGCTCTTGCACGCTCGTACTCTTTCAGCTTAGCCTCGTATTTGGCATAAGCGATGAAGAGCTTCTCATCCATAAAGTCCTCTCCCATAGTCTCGATAGCCATGCCAAAGACCTCTCTCACGTGGTCGCTCGTGCCACTCTCTTCCTCAAAACGCGCCCATTTGATCCAGTTCTTTGATTCGGGGTGGACGATTGTGAATCTCTCAAAGATTGAGCGGGCACGGTCGAACTCTCCATATCTCTTCTCCATCTTGATGTATGCGCCCCAAGCATCCTCACTAGGCTCCCAGCTCATCCATCTCTCAAAGACTTGACGGGTACCGGGGATGTTGCCGAGAGTCTCCTCCATGTAGACATACTTGTACCAGATTTTGTCGATTCTCGGCAAGATGGTGACGGCTCTGTCCAGCAAATTACGAGCATGGTTGATGTTCCTCGTCTTCATCTCGGCCTCAATGTAGCGCAGCCACAAGGGAACATTCGTAGGTTCGACGTCGAGAGCGCGTTCGAAGACACTCCTGGCACGGCGGTACTCCTTCTGTTCGAGTTCCCAGGCGGCATAGCGCATCCAGTTGCCCATGTTAAGGCGGTTTCGTCGGACATAGTCTTCAAACTCCTTGCGCTTGCGGCCTTGGTGCTCGTGCAGTTCTTCCAAGTCGGCAAAGCGTTGGGTAGGGGCCTGGAGGCCGGGTTCCTGGCGGTCGACGGCCTCGCGCAAGAGCTGTTCGGCACTGATCTGAATGGGTGCAGCAGCCTTGTTCTTGACCCTCGGAGGGCCACGCGACGACTCCATGATGGCGGACAGAGCGAGATGATTTGTTGGAGGACGGGGTGATGGGGTCGAGGTAGAAACAAAGGCGCGACAGGTCGGCCTGTAGTGGGTTGCGACAAGGCAGATTGGATGGTCGAGATGGTTCAAGTTGGCGGCTCGATGCTTCAAGGAACAAGGAATTTGCCGGCGCGTCACTTTGCATGTGAAGCTGCGACAGACTTACAACATCAACACGACAACTGACACACGCAAACATCAACACTTGCGCACAAAAGAGAGGCGCCTTCGACCAAACCTACCGCATATACCGACATTTGGTTACCGCGACTTCTACCACTTCCATCAGCCGGCACAACAAAACTCCACCATGGCGTCCATCGCCGACGAGCTCTTGAACGACTTCGAGTCGGACGGCGACGAGGAGAACCAGGAGGCCCTTGAAGGCGACATTGTCACACACTCGGTCCTACGACCATCAGATCCTAGCGATGCTCACGGCAATGGCGGCATGGAGCTGGACGGCGACGAGGAAGAGTCAGATGGCGAAGAGGGAGACACTGCGCCAAACAGCAAGATCCAAGAGACAGAAACAGAAGAGGAAGCAAAAGCGCGGGTTGAAAAGATGGATCTTGCTGCTGTAGGAGATGTGCGCAGTGTCGCCAACTTGATGAAGACGCTACAACCAGTACTCGAGGTAAGCCGACTCCCTGATGCCCCAAACTAGACGTAAACATGATTCACATCCTTTGAACATAGCCCTGACCACGGCCTCTTGCTTGCAGAAAATCGCCCACTACCAGAGCCTGCCATCCGACCAACAAACAAAGAACATTGGCTCCATCGAGGACAACCCCGAGTACAAGCTCCTGACCGAGTCCAATACCCTGTCCACCTCGATCGATGGTGAGGTCATTCTGGTCCACAAGTTCATCCGCGATCACTACTCGACACGCTTCCCCGAGCTCGAAAGACTGGTCCAGAACCCGCTCGACTACGCAAAGACGGTTGCCATCATTGGAAATGGCCCTATGGAGGACGTCAAGAGCTTGTCAAACTCGACAGACAACCCCGTCGGCCAGTCACTGCGTCAAGTCTTGGACGGCCCCACTATGATGGTTGTCACGGTCGAAGCCACAACCACAAGAGGTACCCCTCTAGATGATTCTGAGCTTTCTAACGTCAGACGTGCTTGCGACATGATCCTCCAGCTTGACAAGGCTAAGAGAACACTCACCGAATACGTGCAATCCCGCATGAATGTCTTCGCTCCTAACCTCACAGTCCTCATCGGCTCCCTAACAGCCGCTCAACTCATCAACTTCGCCGGCGGCATAGCAGGCCTCGCAAAAACACCCTCCTGCAACATCCCCCCACTAGGCTCCAAGAAGCAAACCCAAACCGGTTTCGCAACAAACGTCGGTGTCCGTCACCAAGGCTTCCTCTACAACTCCCCTTTGGTCCGCGAAGTTCCCAGCGACCTAAAAAAACAAGCCATGCGCATCGTCTCTGCCAAAGTCGTCCTAGCAGCCCGCATGGATCGCGTCCACGCCTCACCAAACGGCGCAGATGGAGAAGTTTTGAAGGAACAATGCATAAACCGCCTCGACAAACTCGTAGAACCCGCACCGAACCGAGGTGCCCGCGCCCTCCCCGCCCCTGACGATAAACCGTCCCGTAAACGTGGTGGCCGTAGAGCACGCAAAGCCAAAGAAGCAACGGCAATGACAGATCTGAGGAAAGCACAAAACCGCATGGCTTTCGGAAAGGAAGAGGCAGAAATCGGCTATGGCACTGGAGATGGCACGACAGGCTTGGGCATGATCGGTGCCGCGCAAACAGGATCCATCCGCACACAGCAAATCGATCAACGCACCCGAGCCAAACTGTCAAAGAAAAACCCGGGCTGGGGTGGCGCCACACCTGCTCCCTCTGGCCTGGCGTCAACCTTCCACGGCGGCTTTGGCTCTGGCACAGCATCTGTATTACGCTCCTCCGGTCTGCGCACCTCTGGCGTGGGTATGGGATCCGGAACCTCGAGTATTGCATTTACACCCGTTCAAGGCTTGGAACTTGTAGATCCAAAGGTTCGGGATGAGATGAATAGGAAGAGAAAGGCTGATGAGGATCGCTGGTTTAAAGGGGGCACTTTTACACAGATTGGGGGTGCTGGGACTGAGAAACCTGGATTTGGGGCTGCAGGGGGTAATGGTGGGTTCAAGGTTCCTGCGTTGCCGCCGATGGGGAAGAAGAGAGATACGGGTGCTGATAAGTGAATGGGAGGGGACGGAGAAAAAGCACTTGTATCTTTGCTGCGAATGGTTGGAGGATGGCATTTTTTTTTTGGCTGGATTGGTGTTTGATATCGTCAATCATCCATCGCTTTGGTCTACGGACTCTACCTTTATCATGTCCGATCGTACTTTTCTCTCTCTCATACATGTACACGTCCCGTGACAATAATGCTTCTAGTCTTCTAACAGCTTTCTATCAGCCACCGTCTCCAACACTCTATACCACACCCCCCCCCC